>NC_056599.1:1555648-2222437 GCF_018340385.1 Cyprinus carpio
ATGTTGTTAAACAACAGTACATCTATCACAGCCTCAATTTCATTCCTGACAAATATTAACTATGGTGCCACTTTGACTAAGGTCTATGTTGATGATGTGTTTCAGATGTTCAGCTCAGTTTGACAGTGTATAGTGTCTCATTCTGCATCTTCTGTTCATTCATCTGTCTTGTGCTCAATCATCTCTCTGTGCCACCAACCAAAAAACCAAACGCTCGACCAGAAGCAGAAGATCAAGAGACATCCAGCGGTTCTGCGAAGGAGGAATGCAACGAAGGGCAGCAGAGCATCCAGCAGCTTCTTTCCGTCTGATCCGAACATAATCAGAGCTTTGTTCTGCAGAAGAATGACGCTTTATGACTCCTTCCAGACACATTAAACTAGTGTTGTGCCATTAATAGACAGCTGAATAGGATCTGACATCATCAGAGCTGCTGCGGCCAGAGGAACATGACCATTTCACTGCTTAATTTATACAGAAAAGAGCATGTTTTTCAGATGGTTCTGCTAAACTGTATTAAGCATGGAGACATGAATCAATAGTTATCATAGTATTGAGAGTATTGAGAGTATTTAGCTAAAAACTGATGTGATGATAAATGTTGGAGTTCATACTGAGATCTGTGATTTAAAAATTATGAGGGGCTTAACAGCTGATAACTTCAGAAACAATGCTTACGTGATGATCACCTGTGTTAGGTGATCATGTCTGAACAGAAGCCTTGAATTTCAGTGGAATCTCTGATTCAGTCATCCACCTCATACTCTCACTACAACTATGATACAAATAATTACATCAGAGGGGATAAAAATCCAGTGGTTTTGTGGCCGACTGATGTGCATTTAGAGTGATTCAGACACACAAACCACGAGAAACTATACAGACAGAGAACATCTCATGGTCCTGTAATGTGTCCCCAAAAATGTAAACTATTATCGTTATACGTATATATAGGCTATACAAAAGCTGGATCTGGCCAGGGAAGCTGCGCACGCGCCCCGTCTTGCAGCGATCATTTTGATATGATTCTTGCAAACTGTCTAAACTTACTTATACATGCAGGCACCCGGATGGGGAATTTTAAACAGCAGATTACAGTCATTCAAAGAACAAATTTTTATTTCTGAGCATGAAAAATGTACCGAGTTCCTGGCTGTACGTTTACAGTAATAATTTCAGTAAAGCTGCATTGAAACAGTGTATTGTGCCATCTTCCTCTCCCGCGACAGCCCTTAAGTTAGTACATGTGCAGATTACCAGTCAGCACGCATGCAAACTGTACAGTGAGTGTTAGTTGTCCACTGAACTGATGAAAAACGTAACAGATGGCGCTCAGGAAGCAGCGGAATTCTGCTGCGGAGGCTAAAATAAAGCTCCATTTACAATGAAATGTGCTCTGACTGTGAGATTGAGTCCTCAAAAACATGAGAATGTCCTCTCGCTTCGTCCAGAGCTGCTTCCTCGAGCGCCCCGGTTGTCCCGACACCAGCTGCAGTCAATCTGAGGAACAACAGATTCCTGGGGACACGGAAGAACATTTACTGTTTTAATTTGACAGACTATTAGCTAAATAACCATGAACATAATCTTAACTTGAAACACATAGAGATAAGAAGTAATATCAACCAAATGTCAAATTATCATGATTTTCACAAGGTCTATCAAACGTCCATGTGTAGCCTATGTGATGTTTTTTTTAAGAGTGTGTTCATACACAGACAGCATGCATTCCTTTAGCGTACACTAATCCAAAGTGAATTTTCAGTAACATTGAGGGAATCCTGGGATTGCTGCTGAGTCATCCATGACTAAAATCCCCCAAACCACAATCATCGTCATTAGAATCATTCTCTCCATCTCTGCATGACGTCATGTTTTTGGATTAGTGGGTGGGAAAACCTGTGCAGGCAAATGAAACACCTCAAATACTCTCACACAAATGCCTCAGGTATTAGTGATTTAAGCGCATAAAGAATGTGTTATTGAAAGGGGTGGTATTATGCTTTTTCACTTTTTCAACTTTAGTTAGTCTGTAATGTTGCTGTTTGAGCTTAAAAAAAAATCTGCAAAGTTACAAAGCTCAAAGTCCAGTTGAAAAGGAGATCATTTATTTAACAGAAATCACTTTTCAAAAACTACAAAGAACAACTCGTTTGGACTACAATGCATATTTTCTGG
The DNA here is from genome assembly GCF_018340385.1 of Cyprinus carpio. Taxonomy (NCBI): domain Eukaryota; kingdom Metazoa; phylum Chordata; class Actinopteri; order Cypriniformes; family Cyprinidae; genus Cyprinus; species Cyprinus carpio. The sequence goes on from NC_056599.1 coordinate 1,557,827, forward strand.
ATTTGTGATATCACAAAGATCGACGAATGGGACGTGACTTGGTTGAGCTGCACTAGAGAACGCAGTGAGTGTTATCACTATGTCGTAGACACGCTAGTGTTCCCAAGACAGACGAACTTAGAGTGGGTTACAATCATCAGGGTTTAAATCGCGGTCAAATTGATTTGATTTTGACACAATATTTACACTGAAGCTCACAGCAGGCAGCTATGGTAAGGGGCATGACATTTCCCGACCAGGCGTCGAGTGGTGCCAATCACAACACAGACTGGCGCAGCTTACCAATCACAACATTTCATATTTCAGAAGGCGGGCCTTCATTTGATACAGGAACTATTCGAGCCGTTCATGCCAGACTGGGGAGAGAGGTGTTGTAATAATGTAAAATAAGTGAAAAATAAGGTGTTTTTCGAACAACCTAGTATGAGAGCCTGTTCTAGTACACCCCCAAAACAAAATCAAGACCTTGTAAAAGAGCATAATAGGACCCCTTTAATATTTCATGTAATTGCAGCAGTGGTTTTTTGACTCTTAAGTGGGTAGGCTACTGGACAGTCCAGAGGTAACAACAAATCACAGCTCTCTTGTAAACCATCAGAAACACACTATGATATTTGTATGTTTGGGCTAGGCACACTATTTTACACAAACATTTTACATAACTATTACATATTATAAAAACCAACCAAATACTATAATTAATGTAACATAAGATAAAAAATGAAATCTACTTTATAATTATAAAGACAATAAAAGTGATATACAGTGTTATTTGCTGTTTCTTTGTAATGCATTTATTTATTTTCTAAATAGCCTATTATTTATTTATTTTAGTGCTGTCAAAATATTAATCACGATTAATCACATACAAAATGAAAGTTTTGTTTGCATAACATATTCAGTATATATTTTGAAAATATTTACATGTATGTACATGTCTATATTTATATTCATATAATTTATATTATAAACAAGCTATTTTTCTGAAATATATACATTCATGTGTGTGTATTTTGTATATACAGTACAGGTCAAAAGTTTGGAAACATTACTATTTTTAATGTTTTTGAAAGAAGTTTCTTCTGCTCATCAAGCCTGCATTTATTTGATCAAAAATACAGAAAAAAAGCATTTCACTGCTTAGAAGATACAGAAAAGAGCATGTTTTTCAGGAATAAAAAGGAATAAATTATTTATCACAGGAATAAATTATTTTTTTTAAGTATATTCAAATAGAAAACTATTATTTTAAGTTGTAATAATATTTCACAATATTACTGTTTTTCTTTCTGTATTTTTGATCAAATAAATGCAGGCTTGATGAGCAGAAGAGACTTCTTTCAAAAACATTAAAAATAGTAATGTTTCCAAACTTTTTACCTGTACATAATACAGTAAATATACAGGGCACACATACATATATTATGTAAACAAAAACTTTTATTTTGGAAGCGATTTATCACCATTAATCATTTGACAACACTAATTTATTTATTTAATTAACTTTGCAGATTCAAGAAATCAACACATTTTAAAAACTGTCAAGATTGAGTGACTCCTGATTTACATTTATGCATTTGGCACAACATGTGACTTCATGATTTATATTTTATCAGTCTGTATGTTGCATGGGAACATGGGATTTTCAAAACCATTAACCCACACCAGAAACACCAGCAAAACCATTTCTAAGCATAACTGGACTCATGTGACGTCTGGAGAGTTTGAGGCTTCATAAACCCTGAGTGGCAGTACGCAGACGCTATTAAAAGTTGCATAAACGCTGTGAGAAGTTTGTAAAAGTGTTGCGGGAAGCCAGTGTGGGCAGTGAGAGCATTTGGCTCGAGGACCAGGGTGTGTCTGTGGTCATGGACTTTGAGAAGAAACAGCAGCTGGGGGAGAGAAAAAGAGCTGAAGGAGCTGGAGGGTCTTTGAGGGTCACAAGCATCAGAGTGGAAGATTCATCCTCTGAAATAGAAAAAAAAAAATCAAACATCTTCACAGTGATATTTGTGAGAATGAGAAAAAGAAATGCAGATGGCATCAAAGAAACTGAGAAGGTACAGGTTGTAATTTTGTCCTTGCAGTGGGAGCATTTGTCCGCCGTCCAAGTCCAAAAAACCTTTTCCCGTCCCTCAGTCAGAGAGAGTTTTACTTGGAGATGAATGGAATGAGAATGAGAATCAGAAGGAAAAGAGGAGAAATGAGGAGTAGAATTTAAAAAAAGGAGACATCATTTTGAGGAGCGAGTTCGTTACCCTAATAAACCTATACTCAGACAAACACATTCTTCCCAAATAACAAAAAAGTTTTGCTAATGTTTCTGTTATGAAAACATTATTTTATTTTCTGTGAATATTAGAGAAAACATTAGGGTTCCATTTTAGCATATTTAAAACATTATGGAATGGTACTTTTAAAAGTCCTATGAGGAGGTTTGTGTATCCCAGCTAACGAGGAACATTCAAAAAACTTTGGCTAATGTTCTGGCAAGGTTCTCTTACAGTTATGACAAGCATTCTTTTGGTAAATTTATCTGTTCTCTAAATAAATAAATTGTGTGTATATATATATATATATATATATATATATATATATATATATATATATATATATATATATATATATATACATACACACACACACACACACACACACACACATCTTTGCATCAGCACAGACAACACCTCCTCCTTCACCTCCTCGCAGCTGGACCACAGGTCCTCTGTGTTTGGGAGCTTCAGGTTTAGAGGAGGAATGTCCCTGAAGAGATCATGAGGGGTCAGGGGTGATCCAGGATTAGAACAGAATTGATCCATGTAATCCATCCTGCACTTTTTGAGAGTGAATCTCTTGGAATTACGTTCAAGAACTTGTGTTAACATTTCAAGTTAGATCATTTTACACGTTCACAAGCCTACTGTAAAATATCTGTATTCTTTTTTATGCTTCTCCGAGTCTTTAGCGACCAAAAACTCTGTTTTTCAGATGTAGGCGCGTGTCTGTGATTCTAATGATTCCGTCCGTGCGCATGCGCGTCGTCCTCGTCTCTCTGCGCGCTGAGCGGAGGCGCGTCTGGTCTGGAGTTTATTCTTCATCAATGCACTACAGCTTTGGTATTATTCGGGGTTTAAGGTAAGTTTAAATGTTTATGACGTCCGAGTAAAATAAAACTGGCTTGTGTGGACAAATTATCAGACGGTTTAGAGAAGAGACATGTTGAAGTTTCGTTATTTTATTCGGTTATTGTAAACAAACTAAAGATTTGACGCTCAGCTGAAGACTGTGGGAACGGTTATAAATAAACTGACACGTTATTCTGATATGGTTCATTCATAAGTGTTTGTGAAGCGTCTTTTCAGACAGAGAAACCAATAGACAGGTGGCGGTAAGTGTCGAGACAAAATTATTTTTCACATTACAGTAATTCGAATGAGATTTGAGGGATAACTTAACTTAAAAGTCGAAAGTCTTCTCACAGGCTTCGTTTTATTTCATTTGATTTTGGCGTTAAATGTGAACACAGTTTAATCACTTTTTTTTTTGTATTTGTAAATATTTCTTATTTTGTATTTATGAAACAGATTGCTAAAAAGTTGCTTAACATATTTGTATTTTTGATGCTAGGGTGTTGTCAGTTTGCCAAGGTGTTGCTATGCACTGAAAAATCATGATAAAAAGTACAATGCATGAAGAAGAATGCACAGCCTGTGAGCGAATGAGAGAGCAGAGATAAACACACACAGAATGTTTCCATTACTTCCCACTCACTCCCTTAGTCTGTCTGATGGACTTGGTGTGTGTGTGTGTGTGTGTGTGTGTGTGCAGAGACACACACAGGTGTAATTAAACTCCAGCAATAACAGTCTGGATGGAGATGTGTGTTTGAACTCTGTGTTAAACTGTGTAAATGAGTCTGTGAGGAGAGAATTTATTCTGTATTTTCATGAAGATTAAGCACGTTTCCCCCCAGAATTCACATTATTATAATATCTCTGAATATTTATTTAAATTTATATTATTTTATTTTATGTTGTTCTTAATTAATATTAAGTTTTGAAAATTAAATCACCATATAGGTAAAAGAAATACTACCATATGCATACCTACCATACACCATATATATATATATATATATATATATATATATATATATATATATATATATATATATATACACACACACACACACTGTATATTTTTTATATATATATATATATATATATATATATACTTGAGTCTGGTATTTGACTCTCTCTTTCTCAGGAGGCGTGTCACGCTGTGAAAGGAAAATACTGACTGATGGGTGGCTAAATGGATTGAGACGGTCTGCCGAGAGAAAGAGTAAGAGAAGAGAGTGAGATGGAGAGTGAGGACGAATAATCCAGCTAATCCAGGCCAATCCCAGCCGTTCAGATTCCTCTGGAGCCACGGACAAAACACTGCGGATCACAAGCGCGTCTGATGTGCTTTAGACGGGCTGTTTGGGGGATCCTGGGATGCCAAAGGCCTGCGGTGAGATTCGTAAACACTAAAACAACAGATTAGAGCCACCGTTGGATGTGGTTTTAAAGGAGATATAAAAGATTTGATGTGTGAAACGGATGTTTGGAAGAAGTTCTGCATCATGTAAATCCGAATAAGTCTCTAATGTGTTAACAGTGGGATTCAGCGATTTTTTAAAAGGATGGTGACATATAGATATCTTTTGAAGACATTTTTGTGTATGAAACATTTTTTCTACTATCAGAGAGAGTGCAGGCTTTCTGTGTTCACTAGAAGGTGTTTAAATTCTTTGTAAGTCCTATTAGGCTTCTTTAACAGGTTATTTTTAAACTGCGGTTCAGGATGGGCAGCAGCTCACAAACCAGTGGAGCTCATAAATATTACAGACGTGTGAACATTTAAAAACACATGTGCAATTGTAGTCAGTATTTATTAGTAGATTTGATGGCGTTCATATCTTTCGAGAGTTTGTCATAATGACACTCTTTAAAACAGTCTTCAGTGACATTTTTGCAGGATATTATAATCAAAATGAGAGTTTTTGTGTTTTTGCTGCTCATCCTAAAGTTTGAATCTGATCAGATCACAGAAGAACACTTATTAGCTTATTAGCAATTAGTTAAAACTGCTGTTTTGTTTAATTAATGCCTTTATATTTACATTTTTACATGTATATTTTACATTTACAAGTTTTTCTATCATTTTCTCTCTCTAGATCTAGTCAAATAATTATTTGTTAATTTAGCATTTATTTAGCTGTATTCTTCAGGGTGTTTGATTGCTTTGTTAAAAGCTAGCATCAAGCCTTTTTTTTTTTTTTTTTTTTTTTTTTTTCAGAAACATCTTTCCACAATTTTTTTATTTCCCACAACATTTATTCTTTCCCACAACATTTATTCAAATGGATTCCAGGTGATTTTTGTTATTCCATGTTATTCCACCATCTCTCTCTGAATTTGTTTTAAGGATTCTTTGACATTTATTTAGCATTTATTGGGTTTTATTTATCTGGGAATTTAATTGCTTTGTTAAACTAGCATTTTTTAAGCATTTTCTGGCACCTAAATTTTTCCACCAGTGACTTTCTTGGGATCTTTTTAATGATTATTTGACATTAATTTACTATTTATTCTGTTGCATTTACAGCTTGCATCTGTTTACATTTGAGGAGCACATCATCATCAACTTGATATTTTGGGACAGACCTTTTGGATTTGGTTTTAAGGATCATTTAAGTCATATTTCTCATCATGAGTCTGGGAAAGTTGCCGGCGATCAAAGGCCTGGTATCCACGTCTCATGGCAAACGGCGGTTTAAGAGTGACCTGTCGGTGGACATGATCAGTCCGCCACTCGGTGACTTCCGCCACACGATGCACGTAGGCCGCGGTGGGGACGTCTTCGGTGACACTTCGTTTCTGAGCAACTACGGTGGATCAGGTAACAGCGATGGCCTACGGTACCCAGATTCACCCGCTGGCTCCAAACCGGCACGTTTTTTGTCAAGAACGTTACAGCACGTACGAAAGACTCCTCTGCCCCGGTTGAGAGGAGGGTCACGTGACTTCTCGTCCCCTCCGCCGCCCATCTCGCCCATCATTAAAAACGCCATCTCTCTGCCTCAGCTCAACATGAGCAACGACGGCCTGATGAGGGCGCTGCTTCCCACCTCCACCAGCTCACCGGACAAGCTGTTCTGCTCCTACGGTACCAACACACACACCAAACACATCTATTATATTTAGGGCTGTCCCTAACAATTATTTTGGTAATTGAGTAATCAGTCGATTATTCTGACATTTTACAGAGTAATCGGATTCAAATTAATTATCGAAGTAATAAAAATAGATAACAATAAGCAAACAATACACTTCAAAATTACTTAAAATACAATTAGCAATTAGGTAATGATAATTGGATCAAATAAAGTATCAAAAGCGAGTAATTATATGGTTTAACTGAACAAAAGTGTGAAAATACATAATATATTAAAAGCAAAAGAACTAACATACATTATGCATTATATCAAAGGCCTGCAGAGGGTGCAAACAGCTTGACGATTGTTTTTACACTTTACAGCGTGATCTAATCCATCTTTAATATTGACTAAGCAAAAAATCTTTAATATTTGGCCATTTCTTTATGACAGAATTGCTACAGCCACTGTCATTACTTGAATATGTGGAGATCAAAACGTGTAAACTCAGAGTGTGGGTTTGAGCTTTTACTTTGAAATTGCAAATGAATCATTAAGCCCAAAGTATACTTCATTTTTGTATGCGTACGCTAGTGTATGTATACACTACAGTTGAATGCGTAACCTTTCAAAGTCGGCTATACTTAGTAGTTTGCACATTTAAAAAGATAATGATGTATTCTCCTGTGCTGAGGTAAGTTTATATGATTTACCTTACAAATCTGATGAAATTGCACACGTTGCGTTCCCAGATTAACGTTATAATAAATCCAAACTCACAGCAATATGCAGAGATGGAGTTTGAGACACTCCTCACATGTAAATGATTACTGTTTGTGTGGAGCAGAATTTACTGTGAACGGAGCCGCTCTGACACACACATACGTAACCTTACCCATGTGTAAATAATTAAAGCGTATTAAACCTGCATATATTTATTTAATTGAATTGTAGTGTTTGTGAATTTACAATTATATTATGCTTTATTATGATTTTTAAATGGGTTTAATATATCATGCGTCCTTGGAAAATGGTCTAATAATACGTTTCATGGATTCTCGTCCATGGAATGCTCCACTTCCGGGATTTTTTTGTAATCGAGTACTCAAATTGAATCAAGGGATTGTGACAGACGTAATTATATTTATCATTATATTTATCAATATAGTTGTTGCTATAGTTTTTGCTGTAGATATTCTTATAATTAGCATAATAGGTATTTAATTCGTTTTCATAATAGTTATCGTTAAAGTTATTGTTATAGCTATTATTATAATTTTGTTATACTAGTTATCACTAGTTATCTTAATAATTATTTCTTTAGTTATATGTATCAAGTTATCATTATAGTTATCGTTATAGTTATAATTATCATAAAAGTTAAATGTATAATTATTGTCATCACTATAGATATCATTATAGTTATTGTTATAATTATCATTATAGTTATCTGTATAATTATATTTTCAGTTATCACTATAGTTTATTTTATTTCTTTCCAAATCTATGAGAATAGCAAGTCCACACTACAACTATAATGATAACAACACAGAGAAACAATACTGCTGGAATCACTTTTAGAGCATTTTTTTTTCAGCGATGAATGAAAAAGTATTAACATACAACATGAATTCATCCTGCTTCAAGGAGCACAAGTTTTTTAAAGAAACATATATAAAAATTGCAACATACTTTTAAAATAAATGGAACGTTATCATCAGCTGATGTGGATGCTACTATAGTTATCATTATAGATATTGTTATAATTATTGTTATCATTAGTTAGTGTTATTGTTTTAGTTGTTGCTATAGTAAAAGTGTTGATTGTGTCACAGTTTTAGTCATGGTTTTGGTATTTTTTTGTTTCGCCACCAAGACAACTAAAATTACATATTTGGTTCTGCACCAAACGCAGGAAGTGAACAGATGCAGCATTTATAATCAAATTAAATTCCATTGCTGCATTAATAGTGTAAACACTCAATACACTTGCCCATAGGTAAATATGTTTATACCTCTTTCTAATTAATCTGATTGGTTTATTGTTTAAGATTCAAGATTCAAAATGTTTTATTGTCATGAGCACAGTGAGGAAAACAGGTTTCCCTGTACAATGAAATTCTTTCTTTGCTGTCCACAGTGAATGCCAAGACAAGTGCAAAAACTATGTAAAAATAAAATTAAATCACACACACACAAATACACACACACAAACATAATAAAAAAATAAATAAAACTATGCCGTAGAAGTAGATATATAAACTATGTAGATGTAGAAGTATAGACTATAAAACTGTTGTTGATCTGCTGCACTACGTAATCTTAAGGAGAGCTATTTTTAACTTCACACAGTATTTTAAAAACTTCTCACTTGAAAATGAGACACTGAGAAAACAGAGATACGATCTGGAATGACCAAAGACACAGACAGACTGAATGACCTTTATCAGTTTGAGTACAAACACCTGCACAAACACACACACACACACACACACACACACACACACACACACACACACACACACACACACACACACACACACACACACACACACACACCTGCAGAAAATGAAGCAGAGACTCACACAGTTGAGTATATAAGGGAGGCACAGAAGAAAAGTGCTGTGATGTTTTCAGTGGCATGTGTGTTTAATGTCTCTGGAATTCTGGAATTTCCCTTATTCTGAGAAACCCCAAACCAACTCTGAAAGACTGACATAAAGACAACAAAATATAACACACACACACTGCACCTAGGTCTCATCCTGCCACCTACTGGACAGTGACCACAATACAGGAGTCAATCTAAATGTACTGTAAGTACAACAGATAGATGTGAAAAAGTGTCATAGATTATGTGACTTTGATGGCCAGTTGTTTTTAGGGGGAAGTCGTGGCCTAATGGTTAGAGAGTTTGACTCCTAACCCTAAGGTTGTGGGTTTGAGTCGCGGGCCGGCAATACCATGACTGAGGTGCCCTTGAGCCAGGCACTGAACCCCCAACTGCTCCCCGGGCACCGCAACATAAATGTCTGCCCACTGCTCCGGGTGTGTGTTCACGGTGTGTGTGTGTTCACTGCTGTGTGTGTGCACTTTGGATGGGTTAAATGAAGAGCACAAATTCTGAGTATGGATCACCATACTTGGCTATTTCATATTTGATATTTCATTACATTTATGCATTTAGCAGGCACTATTATATATAGTGACTTAACATATTATTTTTCCTCTCTTCTTCTGCAGGTCTTCATTCTGGTTTCCTTACACTGCCTCGTTTGTCCCAACTTGACCAAAGCTTTGCAGAAACGTCTGAATTGCTCAGTGAAGACAGTCGACGGAGTTCCTTACTGGAGAACAGCGAGGTTTCAATGACGCGATCTGATTCGCTCTTGTCCTTCACGGTGGACCTTGGCCCCTCCCTCATGAGTGAGGTTCTGGAGTTGATTGACAGCTCCTGCTGCCTTATTAAGAGACATCAAGATCAAGAGATTGAGGAAGAAGAACAGCAAAGCTCTGTGTTTGAGACGGATCATAAATGTCAGACAACCGATGCTTCAGTCAGGTGCCCGATTGGATCAGACATCACTATCGAGCCCAGGAGGTTCCAGCAGGCTGCTAGCATGCTAGCACGTCACTTTGGAGGAGAAAGACCTGAAGAGGAGCGTCAGAGACCTTCATCTTTTAGACACCAGGACACCATACAGCTTCACTGAGACAGAGGAATAAATTAAAGTATGAACAGCAGAAATTACACATAAGAATCAGAATCAGAATGAGCTTTATTGCCAGGTATGTTTACACATACAAGGAATTTGTTTTTGTGACAGAAGTTTCCACAGTGCCACAGAATGACAGTGACAAGACAGAACAAAGAAAATAAAAGAATAAAAATAAAATATGTTAATAGGAAATAACAATATACAAACTGACAATTTGTATGTATAGGTATATTACAATAGACAATTTTGTATGTATAGGTATATTATGTGCAAATTCGAAATGTAGACTAAGTATGTGTGTTAGATAAATAAATGTATAAATAGTGTTATGTGTTCCAGGTTTATTATCAAGTTTTCATGAGTTGGATTGCCTGAGGGAAGAAACTGTTCCTGTGCCTGGCCATTCTGGTGCTCAGTGCTCTATAGCAGGGGTTCCCAAACTTTTAAGCCCGCGACCCCCATGATAAATGCGCTGCTGCCTCGACCCCCCCCCCCCCCACACACACAACCCTCAACAACCCCTTTTTTGGAGCCTCCAAACACCTTTAACTTTAGCAAACAGCGGGATACGTTGTGTTGCTGCGCGTGATGTACGTACGTAACTTGATTGTGATTGACGCTGACGTAATCTCGTAATGTCTGAGACAAAATTACAAATTGAATATATATTAAAATATATATATATATATATATATATTATATTTTTTTATTTGAATCAGACTTTTCTGCAAACACCATTTAACAAGTATTGAATTAACCCTTTCACACGTAAGTTTAAAATATTCTGGCTGACCCCCCCAGCGTGAGTTTTTCAAGGCGATCGTTATTTAGATGTGTCACTTTATGGTTTACATGGTGACGCATCATTGCTTGTCACGTGACACACCGCAGAAACAACAGAGCTGAATGAATGATGATCTGCTTTTATGTCATTTTTCCTTTTTTTTTTTTAAATATTCACAAATTTGTTAGAGATGGCATGAAATAGCTGATATTCCGATTTTCAAATATATGCAAGTGGAAGTGTTTTGTTGTTTAAACACCTTTATAACGATCGCGTTAGTTGAGCTGTATGCGCGACGGCATCTTAGTTTGTGCCGCAGACGCAGTTCAGAGAATCGGATCTGTTGGATTTACAACACGTGAATTCATCTACTTCTCCCGAAATACATAAAAGTAAGTGGATGGTGAACTGGGAGAATAATAGAGTAAACTTTAAAGTTACTTACACAATGTGGATCTGATATGCATAAAACGTGTCTAATTATAATGGAAAGGATTATTATTGCCTCGTCCTTTGACATCAGTGTGTATTTTACAAACTCTAAATGTATTGTTTTTTTAGTACTTATATGTCTGAAACCCTAAAATAAACATTATGTGGTTGAAAACACTGAAAAGTTCTGATGACAGCTCTGAGCGCGCCTGTCTCTGGCTCAGCGCCAGCCAACGCGCGAGAGCACATTTGAATTTCACGTCATGCACTGACCGGTGTGATCTTACACTCCAGGGACCAGCCTAGACTGATCAAACTGTTGTGATCGTACGTGCGAAAGGGTTAAATTAATTGCAACAAAAATATATAGGGCCTATAGAAATCATAGGGATATAGAAATCATCTCGCGACCCCTGCGCCGTCGCGACCCCCACTTTGGGAACCACTGCTCTATAGCGTCAACCAGACGAGATGGTCCTCACTCCAGAACACAAGATCTAGGGGGCGTGGTTGGATCCAGATCCAACTCCTCCCACCTTACATATACCTAAACCTACCCATCTCCACCCCCTGATCCCTAAACCTACCCATCTTCACCCCCTAGATTTGAATCCAACCACACCCCCTGGATCTTGCGTTCTGCAATGAGGGGGCTACTGAACCAGATGGCAACAGTTCAAAGAGGGAGTGTGCTGGATGTGAGGGGTCCAGAGTAATTTACCAGCCCTTTTGCTCACTCTGGATAAGTACAGTTCTTTAAGAAAAGGGAGGGTTGTACCAATGATTTGCTCAGCAGTCTGGACTATCCTTTGTAGTCTTCTGAGGTCAGATTTGATAGCTGAGCTGAACCAAACAGTTACTGAAGTGCAGAGGGCGGATTCAATGATGGTGGAGTAGAACTGTTTCAGCAGCTTCTGTGGCAGGTTGAACTTCCTCAGCTGGCAAAGGAAGTACAACCTCTGCTGGGCCTTTTTCACAATGGAGTCAATGTGAGGGTCCCACTTAAGGTCCTGAGAGATCGTGGTGCCCAGGAACCTGAATGACTCCACTGCAGTCACAGTGCTGTTCATGAAAAATGTATATAACTATTAACTGTTAAAAAAGATATTTTCAGGAATATGCCGTTGTATTTTACTTCATAAAGAATAAAAGAGGATGTTAAAAAACATCAGTTGAGAATGTAAAAAAAAAAAAGAAAACATTTTACAAATATTGAGAAAGACAGATACAGGAGAGAGATAGAAATAATTAAAAAACAAATATTTGTTCGTACTAAGACATCATATTTGGCACTCTTGGCACGACCGTTAAATGATTCAAATCAATCAGCATTTACTTCTTATAAACTTTAATCTTCCTGCTTTTAGTACATATGAGATTTCCGTTCTCAGACAGTTTACAGTGTTGTTCTGTGTTAAACATGTAAGGCCAGAATCATCATCAAAAAGAGCTGAGATCAGGGCCCATATTCACAGAACATCTTAAAGCTAAAAGTAGCTCATAACTCGCCGATTTAGGAGAAAATCTTAAATATAATGGGCATGTCAGTCCTAAATTTAGGACTCCTAAATTTTTGCACTAAGAATGTTTCACAAAGCATTTTAACACTAAAACTAGCTCCTAATTCTCTGAAACATTAGGAGTAGTGAAGAGGACTACTAAGTCACTAAGACCAAGCCAGCAATCTGCCTCAGAATATAAAAATTTTAGACACAACAAGTAAGAAAAGGAGCCAATGGTACGCTGAGTACCTTGGTCTGTGGAATTTGCATTGCAAGCTCCACCTTACCATGTGGGTATATAAGGAGCAGCGCAAGCAACTCACATTAAAGTCTTCACCGAGGAGCTGACCCATGTGGCCCAGCTATTCAGCAGGACAGCAATTATGGCAAGGGGACGTAATGTCTCCGTTCCCTCCTTCAAGGAACAAGGGTTATATACGTAACCTAGACTTTCCCTTTCAGTTGGTCACGTTTGACGTTATGTCAGAAGAGACTGATGAATGTACCTATACCTAACACAGAATGCACTAGGTAGCATATTCCAGCTGGAAGTATGTTAACAGGTTGCCTGCTCGTAGGAGGTCTTACAAAGCACATATCACAAGAACACCAAATGACGAAGAGGTTCCACTTCAGAGCATAGGCGTGTCTGGTAGACAAGGCTCTACCCAAAGTGATGGTAGATACCACCTGAGTTGGCAAGGTACTTAAACCTTCCGTGACCCGTCCAGAACCAACACATGTAGGTTCCAAAGATCGGGCCGCAGGTGCCAGAGGGTGCCCCGTCTCTGAGAAAGAAGGTTCTTCCTCAGAGTGATTGGCCAGGGAGGGGCTGTCAAGAGGATTACAAGTTCGGAGAACCAAGTCCGGCCGGGCCAATATGACGCAACCATGAGGACCTGCTCCTCGTCCTCCCTGATCTTGCACAAAGTTTGTGCAAGAAGGCTCACTGGGGGAAACGCATACTTGCGCAGGCCCTGTGGCCAGCTGTGCACCAGAGCATCCGTGCCAAGGGTGCCCTCGGTCAGTGAGTCAAACAACTTGCAGTTGGAATTGTCTGGCGAGGCAAACAGGTCTATCTGAGCACCTCCAAAGCATTCCCAAATCAGCTGAACTGACTGGGGATGGAGTCTCCATTCTCCGGGGCGAGACTGCTGTCATGAGAGCTCGTCGGCTGCATGATTGAGCCTGCCCGGGATGTGAATGGCCCTAAGCGACCTCAGATGCTTCTGACTCCACAAGAGAAGATGGTTGCATTGTTGTCCGTATGGACCAGAACATGCTTGTCTTTCAGCAGGGCCATGAAGTGGTGCAGAGCAAGCCATATTGCTAGCAACTTGAGGCAACTGACATGCCACTGAAGTCGGGGTCCCGTCCAGGAGCCTGACGCAGCAAATCCATTGCACATGGCACCCAAGCCCATTGCAGAGGCATCTGTTGACACAATAACATGCCTGGAAACTGGTTCTAGGGGAACACCAGCCCATAGAAATGAAAGGTCCAACCACAGGGTGAAGGTTTGGAGGCAGGCAGGAGTGAAGGTCATTCAGAGTGTGCCCTGTTGTCATGCCCATATCGGGACTTAGCCGTGAAGCCAGTGCTGAAGTGGTCTCATGTGAAGCAACCCGAGCGGTATGACTGCCGCTACAGATGCCATATGCCCCAGGAGCCTCTGAAACAGTTTCAGTGGAACTGCTCTCTTGCCCTTGAATTGAATCAGCAGTGACTGCGTGTGCTCTTTCGTAAGCTGCGCGAACGTGGCAACCGAGTCTATTTCCATACTGAGAAAAGAGATCCTCTGCACAGGGCAGAGTTTGCCCTTTTCCCAGTTGAGCCGAAGACCCAGACGGGCGAGGTGTCTGAGCACCAGATCCCTGTACTCGCACAACTGTACTCGAGAGTGAGCTAGAATCAGCCAGTCGTAGAGGTAGGATACGGATACCTTGCTCCCTGACAGGAGCCAGAGCTCACTCTGCGACCTTCATAAAGACGTGGGGAAAGAGGGCCAACAGGAATGGGAGAACTTTGTACTGATATAACTGTCCCTCAAAAGAAAACCGAAGAAACTGTCTGTGTTGAGGTACAATGGAGACATGAAAGTACGCATCCTTCAGGTCAATCGCTGCAATCAATCCATGGGACGAATGCATTCAAAAATGCCTTTGGGCGTTAACATCTTGAACGGAAGTCTGTCAAGAGCTCGGTTCAGTGCACGCAAGTCCAGGATTGCCCGTAACTGAAGAAGATTTTTATTGGTCAAAACATGAACTAATCAAGTATAATCAATATAAATCTAGTCATTTATGAATTAAGTTATCCTTAAAATCGATCTCGCTGGAAACTGGCAAAGGAAGAGGGGGCCAAGAGCGGTGAGGACTTACGTCGCCTACAGTCGTCCACGGCCTCTTGGGACCCGGAGGAAGAGGAAACAGCTCTTTTAATGAAGGTTTGGGCGGAACAAAAAGAAAATGAGAACAAAGGATCCTCCCCGGCCCTCCTCCTGGGAAAGGAGTGGTCCTGCTACCATCCCCTGAAGAGCTGACTTCGCCATCTCTTAGGAACGCCGCTTAGCCTGACGCTCGGCAGTTGTAGGGTCAGAGACTTTGCCCTTCTGTGGCCATCTCCTTGCCGCGGCCGGGGTGGAGGCTGCTGCTGTGGCTGGGCGTGAGTGGAGGCAGCGGCAGGGGTGCCACCTGCAAGACTTCTGAGTCAGCACTGCCATCATGCAGCTCCTTGAGCACCTTAACCTGGTAGACCTGAAGGGTGGCCATGGCGTGCAAAGCAGAAGCGGCCTGAGATGAGTGAGCTATCGTGTCATTGATGTGGAAGCAGTTCAGTTCATAGCGTGCGAGTAAATGGTGATTATTGTGAGAGAAAATCACCAAATGGCTAATAAAAATTGTACCGTGAGGATGTGTTACAAATGTTATTCGCCAATTCTGACTCTGAAGAGGAATATTTGCCTTTTGGAAATGACGATCGGTCATCTAATGATCACGCTTCTCCTGGTACATCTTTGCAGCGCAATGGTGCCGCCGTGGTTGTACGTGAGGATGTGTTGGAAGTTACATGTTTTCATTTCGAAGGTTTTAGTGTTGGGGATGCAGGTGGAAGGGGTGAACGTGGTCGTAGTGTCCATAGGAGAGCTGTTGCTGATCATGCACACTCTAAGGGCCGCCGGCTGACAGTACAGGTGCGGTCAGTGTGGGGAAGGTGCGCTCTGCACTGTGCCATGCAATGAGAGGTACCATACTCTCAAGAACTATAAATGGTGTCACCTAGATACCTGATTGGGTAGATAGCTGGTCAACTGATCAAAAAATAGGCACATTAATTTTACTATGGCACAGTAATCTAGTAGTAATTTACTACTTTTTCTTTTTTTTTTTTCTTTTTTTTTCTGATCATTTGGAATGAGAATAAAAAGACAAAAAACAAACAAAAACAAACCTGGCAAATAATTTAAAACATCCATTCAATATCTAATATTTCCTGAATATTACTGATGAATGATCAAAAAGTAGGCTACTGGTCACATGCGTTTTACTATATTGTGTAGTAATATAGTAATAATTTAGTACTTTCTCCTGTTTTATTGTTGGCTTCCTCTTTTCTGATCATTTTGGAATGAGGATAAAAAGACACACACACACACACACACACACACACACACACAAAACATGCAAATAAGTTCAAACATCAATTCAATATCTACTATTTCCTGAATATTATGAAATTTGAGATGGCTGCCTCATGATGGCGTCATAATATGCAAATTAGATGAGTATATTTACACCCCACTTAAACTTTTGGTCATGCCTAACATTTTTCTAATTCACAGTAGATCTCTATCTTTCAGCCCTTTCAAGCCACAAGCTTTTGCAATCTTGATGTCAAAATACAGCATTCTTTCTCAAAAACCCTGGCGCCTAAAGGGTTAAACAAATAAAATCTTTTGTGAATGGTTTAGAATAGATATAAAATCTATAAATTACACTATGTATATAAAAACAGAAAATAAGAAAATAAGTATAGGCTACTTTCCTTTTTGTGACACTCTTTTTTAAATTAAATTAAATTCAACTGATCGCGCAGTTGCCTCACACGCATAAAAACAAACTTAGCAGTTCTAGCATTGCTAAATTGACATTTCAGCCATTTATAATCAAACTAAAATGCAGTCAACCAAACATTAAAATTTGCAGTGCTCAATTTAAAAGGTCTGATGTAAAATCAGTGTGCATCACCCAAAACGAACTTTTTTGCACCTGTGATGGATGATGTTTTATGTGGATATTGAAACATGTATAAAACAAGTACATGTACAAAGTACAAAGCCTTGTTTATATAATGAATAACAGTTTAGCAACCAAATGTTACATAGTGAAAATGAAAACATTTGGATTCTTGTCGAATGAGAGAGGATTGTGAGCCCAGGGCCCGTTTCAGTCTTGCTTTAAATATATTTATTTCAGCTTGACGTTTGTGAATGCCACTATAGAATAATAAGCGGGACCAATGGTGCTCTTTTTTTTTTATTTTTTCTCTATTACATATTTTAGTAATCATCATAAATTATATATCATTTGAAAGCTTAAAACCTCGTTTTTTAATTGGACATTGCGTTACCATGGAAATGGTACTTTAAAATCTTTTAGCGGTCTCCTCCCCTTAGTGGGTGGAGTCAAGTGTCATATTACAAAATGTATTACGGTCTTTTAGAATCAAAAGTTTTTATAATCTTGACAAAATACATTTATTTGGAAAGGTCTGAGTCTCAAGATTCCATATCTGGTGGTTATTTTTTGATAGAAATAATATTGACAGAGAAATTTAGACCTTTGTGACAGAAAAATGCATCAACAAAAATTCTACAGAGTTTGGATGGCACCCAGTGGCTATTTGTGGTATAACGCCCTAAATAAAATCTCACAGGAACCTCTTTTTTGTATATATACAGTATATCAACTTCAAATTTGGAACATAACTTATTTAGACACAAGGCTTTAATTTTATATCAATTTTGGATTCAAAAATACTTTTAAAAATATTTATTTTATATTTAAAAAACATAGTACAGGGCCTTTTCTATATAGTAAATTTAAACTTCTATAACTTTTTGATACTTTAATATTTTTGAAATGTAATCTGCAGATTGTCTTCTTAAAAAGAAGTCCAACTGTAGGTCTGTATCCCAAAGCATTCATGAATTATAATAATTTAAGTTTGGATTGTGCACTTTCACGTCTTTGTTAAAAAATGGGGGTTATAGCTACTTACTTTTCATTTTTGTTCTGTAATACCATTTAATTTAAAGGATTTGTAGTGGCGTAAGGGAAACAAAATAGGCTATATAGTGTTTATAATGTTTGTAAAGGTTTTGTTATATTTACTGCTATTTAATGTGCATATAAATTAATGTACTTGTTTGCAATTACAAGGTTAACAGGTGTTTTGGAGTAAGATCATTTTCTCTTTCATGAGATTTATTTTTCTTTTTGGCCAGGTTATGTTTCTCCATGTCGTAAACTCTAGGACCAAGGCTTCTAAACGAGGGTGCTTTCAGGGTGCATAAAATCATTGGTATGAGGGGATTGGCAGCATATGAATGTTGCATGAATCACACGTGAACCCTGTCGTAAGCTGATTTGTGTGCTCGGATCTGCACTTCTTTCTATGTTAGATTGATAAATGAGGCCGAATGAGATTTAGTGTGAATTTACTCATACTAACTGGAGAAGTATGTATTTCAAACTGCACTTCCTTCTTAAAACCATTGTTAAAGGGGTCATATGATGTGATTTCAAATTTTCCCTTCTCTTTGGAGTGTTACAAGCTCTTGGTGCATAAAGAAGATCTGTGAAGTTGCAAAGACTAAAGTCTCAAATCCAAAGAGATATCCTTTATAAAAGTTGAGAGTCAACTACGCCCTCCTAAAACTGCTAATTCTAACACGCCTCTACATGTCTACGCCACTACGTGGGAATATTTGCATTACACCACCCAAATGTTCATGCAAAGAAAGAAGGCATAACTTTTATTCTCGCTGTAGTACTGTTGCTGTTGCTGCTGCCATGTTGTGAAGACGCTGTGTTTCGTTGTGAAAGCGAAACTACTTTGTTTGGCCTTCCAAAAGAGGACACAACTAGAAATCAGTGGTTGAGTTTTATTTACTGTTCCAGAAAAGTTCAACCCAATTATTCATATGTGTGCAACATTATTATTTCTAACATAGTGGACTCATCGAAAAATACAGTGGCATCATCTGTATTAAAGAGAAAAAGTCACTTTATCCAGTGTTTAAATGAATAAAAGAACCTTGACAGCTTTACTTACTGGAGTTCCACAACTATTGACTTTGTTCTCTCTCACCGGACTTGTGTGTAGGTTATGTAAAAGAGGAAAGCAAGCATTTGGACCAATGCACTGTGAGGCAAGGGAGGGGGAGACTTAAAATGTTTCTAAACTTAAAACACATTTTTGCCCTGTTTGTGTTGTTTTAATGCTTACACAATTATTTAAAGTAAAAAACATTATTTACAATAAACAACGTGTTTTAACTCATATTTTTAGGGGGGACAACCCCCATGGTTTCCGCCTATGTAGAGTAGTGCTTGGTGTTTGTCGTTTCTCCGATCACAAATGCAGACATGGTTTTATGTTTATGCAGCGCATTGCGCAACACAGCACGTAAAAAGACAGTATAAGTCATTATAATCAGTAGTTATGTCCCCACTGGATGCAACAAATGCCTAATTTGTAATGGGTTTTATTGGTTTTATCTCGTTGTGCCAGGACACGGCATCACACTATGGTAAGGGGTGTGACATTTCCGTCACATGCTTGAGGTATTCAGCCAATCACAACTAACTGGATAGCTGGCCAATCAGAGCACACATCGCTTTTCAGAGCGATGAGCTTTGTAAAAATCGACACGGTTCAGAAAGATGGGGCATAGAGGAGAAACTATAATCTACAGTATGTGAAAAATAATGTGTTTTTTGAACCCTTAAACCACATAAACACATTGCATTACACCAAATACACAAAATAATGTTCTTTTTAGCAACATCATATGACCCCTTTAAACACAATTAACTCTTTTCCCTCCCATAGTAGTGAATATATAATGGATGCACACAAATTCACTGGCTTCCTATGCTTCACTCTGTGCCCTGTCTGGTGACTAGCAAGTGCACCAAATGTGATTGACAACGTGAGCTTCCCAGAGACATGCAATGCTATCAGTTAACTCAAGAGTGTGAAAAGGTTAGTTCTCAAACGTACGGCCCTGGTTGTGATGTATCTTGGCCAGATATCCAAAACTCTGAATGTAATCTTGGAACAAGCACTTGGCTGCAGTCCACCCTGACTTGTTCTTGGTTGGGTAGGCTTGGACGAACCTTGTGAAATGATCCATGACCACCAGGATATATTTATATCCTCCACAGCTTGGCTCCAGGTGCAGGTAGTCATTGCATACTGGCTCCATAGGTGAGTGTGTTGTGATGCTACCCATGGGTGCACAAACATGTACAATCAGTTTCTTCTGTTTTATGCATGGGCACTTTTGCAGTCATAGACTTTTCCATTTCAACTTTCATGAATGGCCAGTAGAACTGCTCCCTTGTCAGACCCAGTACTCACTCTGTACCCATGTGTTCCATCTTGTCACGGAGGTACTTGAGTGCAAGCTTTTTGCACTTGCTCTGTCTCCCTCAATCTTCAGTATTGGAATCCTCCTTCAAGGTGCAGCTTGTTCCATTCATTCATTAACTTTCTGTTGGTTCCTGTCAAATCTCCCTTGATCTCATCCATGAGTGTGACACCATCCTCCTTCCATTGTCTCATTTGAGAGATTACTGAATCTTCTTTCTGGGGTTGAATCAGTTCCTACTGCCCTATTGTTGGCAACTAGGTGGTGAATTGTTGTGTTTCATCCTCCACAGTAGACATACATATTTTGAACAAGATGAACGTGGATCAAGGAATCATCTACTGTACCTCTGTGAGAGCTCATAAAAAGCACACACAACATATACAGATTATTTCCATGTTAAACTCTCTCGGTCATTGGTTAAATGAAGCAAAAGTATGAATGAAACACCTTTATAAAGTTGAGCTGTTTTCTCCAGCCTCTTCACCAGACCATCTGAAACATAAAAACACACAAATGCTTGATTTTTTATGTCACACATTATATACACACATGAACCTGTCAATGCTCTCAATGATGGAGTTTTCAAACAGACTAATGTGAAATAATGATTATTATTTATACTGTATTTATGAGTCTGGTACTTTAGTCCTTTGTTGTCCTGTTTTTAATTTGTGCAAAAATAGTATTTTAATGAAATACTGATTAAATAATGGTTGGTTTTGTTTAAATGTATTGGTACATCAGCTTCACCAGCTATTACATGGCATATTAAATATTCAACAATAAATACAATGTAATTAAATTTTTTTATAAAATTAAACTTAAAAAGATTAGGTACAATTATATATTCTTCTTAAAATGTATTTGTGATTTAAAACAACAACAAAAATTCTAGATCTTTTGGGTCCATAAAGTCCTTAAAAGTTTGACCTGATATTCTCTCATAACATTAAAAATTGGACAGGCCAAAAACATATTTTTATAGACAAGTTGGTGCTACAGTACTGACATTTTTGTGCTTCTTTACCCTTCAATAAATGCCCAAGAGTGAGTATGGCCTATACGACACCTTGCATATACAACTTGGTTGTGTCTAGATTTAAAAGGAAATTAAACAATGGAAATTATCTGACCATTTTACAGAATGGCTCTGCGGAGTCCCTGAACATCTGCAGTTCCTGAACTCATGTTCTCCACCAGACAATGCTTTACCTTCTTCAGCACTGACACACACAAACACACACATATAATCTGTTTGATGAGAGAAGAACACATTTCTGCATCCATTCGAACACATTAAATGAATATTGCTGTACAGTTTATAGTTTTTACCAATATCCAGGGATTTCCCCTGCTTTGGGTCGGCCTGCAGTTTATTGTACTGAATCACTTCACCCTGCAGATCACAAACACATTCATCAACAATAATAAAACTGTCATGTACAAAACAACAGCTAAACAGTCTTTATCATCTGATTTGCTGAAAGACAAAGTATTTCAGGTGTGAAGCAGCAGATGGAAACACATCTGAGATGTGATGATTTAATTTGATGATATACTGTATGGTTCAGTGCTATCTCTATCTAGAAATAATAGTCTAGTCTAGTGGTTCTTCTAACATGCTGCAGTTCCATTTCTGACTTCAGCTCTGACAGTCAAATGACATGATTTCCACAAATAAACATGATTTATA
This sequence comes from Cyprinus carpio, assembly GCF_018340385.1. NCBI lineage: Eukaryota > Metazoa > Chordata > Actinopteri > Cypriniformes > Cyprinidae > Cyprinus > Cyprinus carpio. The sequence goes on from NC_056599.1 coordinate 1,579,819, forward strand.
CAAATAATCCACCCTACTGTAAAGCATGAATGTTTTATTTGTAAGAATCAATTGAAAGATTTTAATATTGTTGCCACTTAGTTAACATGCAATATTTTGGACTGCAATAAATAGTTTAATGATTTGTTTTATATCTTACATTAGTGTTATTTATTATACTACGTGTACTGCATTAAGCCAACTGAGACTTGTTATAGCACTTGCATATATCATTGCTCTTTTGTTGATTTCATTTGCTTCCATTGTCCTCATTTGTAAGTCGCTTTGGATAAAGGTGTCTGCTAAATGACTAAATGTAATGTAAATGTAAATAGGGTCTAACATTAGTTTGTGTTTTGTTTAATTCTTTTTTGGTTATAAATTATCGGTGTTGAAATTGTCTGATGGTTTTTTGGTAAGATACTAGGTGGTGGAAATGATAACTGGGAAAGAGAAGTCAAAGTGGAATAAAAGAATGCAATGTTGGGCATTCCACTGCAAAAACTATCCATACGTGACAGTAAAAATCTTTTCTTCCATCTTTTCCCAAAGACCCTAACATATTCATGTGAATAATTATCTGTCAGGATCAGGGAATAATTACTTTTAAAAGTGTAAAAAATATTGTGTGTTTTGAAGTGGGGCATAGCCTGCTAACTTTAACTTTTTTTAGTCTAGTAGTAAACTTAATTCCTTTTAGGAACTGCAGGTCCTAGCCATAGAAACCATAATAATGATGTATGGATATGAAACTAAGTTAGAATGAGCTTATGCAACTTTACATATTTACTATTATTAGTTACTATGACTCCACAAGGTCTAAAATATATATTCTACATTTTAATCTCTTGGAACACACTACAAACATGATGATCTTATAGAACATGATGCATTGCTGTGTCTGTCATAATTGAATAATTTTAAGGACAGTGGCTGTACGTGTTTTGTTGTTGTTGTTGTTTACATAAAAAGTTTTTTGTTTACAGTCTTCCTTTAATGGACATTACTATAAGACAATACTGCAAAAACAGTTTACTGTCAAGCTGTTCCTGTTATATATTTATTTTCCAACATTCCTAATTTTTCTGTCATTAATTTAATTTCATATGTTGATATTAATTCAGTGTTTATAATGCCAATACTTGAACTAAAAATACTTTAAACCGAAACTGACATGGTTTCTAGAAAGAAAACGTTTTGTGAAAAAAGGGAAGACTTAAACACAAAGTCTGTAAAATAAACTGTTAAAAGGATTTGATGATCACTAGTTCGGGGTTCAGACACACTCTCTCTGTTTAAAAACACACCTCTTTGGCCAAGCATTCAAATAATGCATCTCATAATTTTGGACTGCAGTTATATCTGATCAAATGCACATTATTAATCTTTAGCTTGGGTTAAACCAATTTATTTTACTTGGCTGGATCAGCAGCTACGCTAATTATGTCTCTATTTGTTTCTCTGTTTCTGCTGGGATTTACATCCCGTGGTAACTAGGATTTACACAAGCTCCAGTCTGGATCCAGAACACCTGAGAAGAGATGATGCAAGCCCCTCAGAGGACCTCAGATGATGCTAACCTAGAGACAACATACAAAATTACCAAACTTTGCTGTAAGTTTGATTGCATCATATAATAATCGCAGTTAATAGTGTTCATCGTCTGTTTGATTACGTCTTTAATTGGTGTTTTCTGTACATTTCTGTCATATGTACAAAAACTGAAAGTCATAACTGATAATTATTTTACAAACTTAATTTTCTGCAAAGTTTGTATCGTAAAATGCGCTATACAAATAAACTTGAACTGAATTGAACTAGTTTAGTGATTGTACATTATTTTTGTTATCATTCAGGTTGTATTTCAGCTTTAATGTTTGGTTTTTTAAACAAATCAGCTGATATTTGCCATAGCGACAGATAGAAGCTAGTGGAGTGCCGAGACGCTTTCAGCCCAAAATGGTGGAAGCACAGAGCTGCTGCTGTTGCAATGGAATGTTCTATTGGCTTTCACTTCTTGTCAGTAAAGTTCTTTGGTTGTTCTCAGAGCCATAGAGAGAGAGGCCATTTCTCAATATGCATTCTTGTCTGTACTTGTTGTCACGGAGTCACCAGTAACACCTGCCACACCATCAGTCCAATCACCCGACTCCACCCATCCGCTCATTATCACCAGATTACTGAAGTCACCACACCTGCACCCGATCATCACTGCCACTTCTTAAGCCCACACTTCCTTTCACTCTCTGTCTGGTCTCGTCAGAGATTCACTGACGCTACTCTCTGTGCTACCTTAGGAATCATCTGAATATCTGAACGTCTAATCAGCCTGCTTACCTACCATCATCTGTCATCCGTATCCTGTCTGTTCCTCCTGTGTCCACCCTTCGTCTGTACAGCAAGTATCCTCAAGTCATCCACTTAACATCCCACTCTGCTCCAATTCCTCTGCAAGATTGTGTGATACCATCTTCTGTCTCCATATCTCAAATAAACCTCTACTTACCGGCATACCCTGTTGTCTCTCTCTTCAGTTTGTGACACTTGTGTTCTTGTTAACCCAGTCTCATAAAAATACGTACCTCTGGGTACGTTTCTGCAAGACCGTTTTGACGTAACTCACTGCATGTTACGCAACAGTTTCAAAGAGAAATGTCCACTGAGTGGCACTAAAACAGAGGTTTAATACCTGAACCCTGGCACCTTTTGATTACAGTACGTTAATATAGTATTGCTGTGTTTTTATTATGTTGCTTCTAGTACGTATTGCGGCGGTTCAGAATTCAAATATCCAGGGACCGTCGCTAAAAGTTATGCCCTACACCAAACCCAACCCTAAACCTACCCGATAGTGTAAACAAATGCAAAAGTGATATAAAAACGCATTTGTTGATGTCATTTAAAATAACTTATATGCATATTTGAACTGCTTTGTTGAACTGTGGTTACATGGGAGTCGTACCGGAGCTCCTCGCCTCTGAAAACCCATAGATATGAAGCTGGATATGTGCAATGTTAATGTTCAAAAGCATCAGTTTTCAAATCTCCCAGCATATTAATATTGTTTTGAAGTCACAACATGATATTCTTCAAGTAATTCTGCAAAAATTACGCTTTATTAATTGAAACTGTAAATTTGTATGAAAAGGAATAAAAGGTGTCAGTTTTACTGCCTCTAGTGTTCATTTCTTTTTGAAACTGCAGTGAAACGTACTTATTGATATGTATTTCGCGTCTCGCTAAAATGTGCACGCAGATACGTTTATGCCATGAGACCGGGTAGGACTTGTGAAACATTATCAGTCGTCGCCCAAGTACTGTTCCAAGTCAAAGTTCACAAGTACAGTTCAAATCCCCGGATGTGTTCTTCCTCCGCCCCTTTTATAGAGGATACATCCAGTGTCTTGTGCGAACTTGAGGCAGCCAGGTATCCCAGAATGCATTTTGCACCAATCAGCGAGCGTTAATGGTGGAGGAGAAAACCCGCATAATTAAAAAAAATATATATATTACTGTTATTGTGTCATGAAAGGTAGTGAATGTGTGTCCCTTATTTTGCCTGACCCCAGCATGACATCTTTCAGAAATGAGCTAAAGTCTGTTACACAGGAGTTTGAGTGGAGGATTCAATACAGATCCTACTACAGTATAGTAAGACTGACTACACAGAGAGGCATATCAGTTCAAACAACAATAAGAATCAGAATCAGAAAGAGTTTTGACAGGTTGACAAGTGACAAGATTCAGATAACAAAATAAAAGTGAGTAAAAATAAATACGTAAAGACAATACAGAATAGACAGAAAGACAATAGACAGTATATTGTATGCATAAAATGTTAATGTTAACCAATGTGTTTTCAGTGTTGGGGAAGCTACTCTGAAACTGTAACTTGACCAGCTACAAACTTCTGAAAGCTACCCTTCTGAAAAATAGCTAGCTACATTGAAACTACTTAAAATTTTGTATTATTAATAATATTATTTACAATTAACATTACAAATAACTAAATAATGATTAGAAGAATGAAGAATTATAATTATTAGTTATAAGTAAAATATAATGAAGTTATATGTAAAATATTTGGGATTTAAAACAACATACTGTAATGTAAGCATGATTTCAAAGAGTAGGGTGAATTCAGGTTGATTGGGACACTTTTCCAAGCCATTTCAATGACAAAAACTGTTCCAATCATTTGATTTTGTAAACTATCTGATACACACAATAATAAAATAGGCTACTGTATAGTTATATAGTTATATTATTTTAAACTGACTGTCAACATGCAAAATCGCTACTAATGTAACATCAATGCAAGAACAAAATGTATGCAACTTAAACTGGATACGGAGAAGTCACATTATAAAAAAAGCAGGTTAACTCACATGCGGTATTTACTGACTGTGAATGGAGATGTCAATCATCAGCTGTGCACGTGAACACTGCACTTTGCGTGAATCCCGCCGCAACAACTCAATCCCGCCTCAAGCACACTACTCTGCCCTACAAAGGAAGAAGACCTTAACTCATGTGAAACCGAGAAAAAAGGAAGTAAAGTTTTTTTTTTTTAATTATCCAGCCAAATTAATTATAGGTAGGACACTGGAAATGTAACAATTAGATTTTTTAGGAATGAAAATTATCTACATTAAAAAACTGGGAGCTCAAAATTGATTTTTATCCCTATTTTGAAGTAATTGTAGGGTACTCTGCCATGGCATTGTCTGCAAAATGTGAGAAGTCACACCAAGGCAAAAGGCAGTAACTTCCACATTATCAATATTTGGTTGCAGATCACCATTTACAAAATCGTTATAGTAACACCTGTATAAAATCTACTTATCATGGGCCGTCTCATACAGGATATTGCATATAATAATGTGACTGTAATAAGCAGACTAAAAGTTATACTGTGAATACCAATTTATTTGCTATGCTCAGTAACATAAAAGAATGCTAGACATAGCATAATTGTTTTTATATTGATTTGTATAAAATAGCCTAACCTAAAAGAACGACTTGTGGATTGATGTGAACGCCAGCAAGCAGGAATAATGCTCAGAATACTTGTGGATTAAACATCTCTGATGACGTTCATCGCCATGGATTGATTTTATCGGGTTACAAGAAAAGGTAGGGTACGGATTTAATTGCGAACTGTTAGTAGGCTACTGATTTTATGATCATGCTAGCTCGAGTCCACACGCGTCAAACTAGAAGTGACAGCCTGGTGAATAATCTGCATTACAAAAAGAAAAATCTTTAAAGGTTATTCACGATTAGCCAACGTATTGCTGCCAAGGTATCTAGTCTTTACAGTGCTTTGTTATATGGCGCCGTTTGGTAGATCTCGATCTATCTATTTCATTTGTCTACACCGTAATTAAAATGCGGCAGACTTTAATGGACTGTAAAACAAAGGCAGAACACCTTATAAGCCAAGCCGGCACCATAACCTCATATTGATGCGTGGCTAAACAAAATCAACACGCAGTAACTCCAAACAAACAAAGTGAAAAAGCCGCCTTGGTTTCTCTGGGGCTTTTCGAAGTTACGGTTGAGACGACCCATTATTTTTGTGGAAAAAAAAACTAAAATTTACTCAATATACTTTTACACATGATAAAGGATGTCTTGAATGTCCCAAAAATATCAATACTCATTTTCAACAAAAATCAAAGTTACGGTCTTTTGCCTTTTATTTTCTGTTTAATTAGTGTTCATTACAAAACTGTGGGGGAACAGATGTTCATCACTGTAAAATAGACATTTGATCTAGAGTGCAATAAAGAAGAAAAATTCTAGGTTATTATTCACCTCCCGTATGTGCTTTAAAGGGGTCATATGATGCGATTTCAAGTTTTCCTTTCTCTTTGGAGTGTTACAAGCTCTTGGTGCATAAAGAAGATTTGTAAAGTTGCAAAGACTAAAGTCTCAAACCCAAAGAGATATTCTTTATAAAAGTTAAGAGTCAACCACACACCCCTAAAACACCTCATTTAAACACGCCCCCACATGTTTACGTCACTGCGTGCAGTGGTTTGGATTTGCATAACAGCACCCAAATGTTCACGCAAAGAAAGAAGGCGTAACTTTGATTCTTGCTGTTGCTGCCGCCGCCATGTTGTGGAGATGCTGTTTTGTTGTGAAAGCGAAGCTACTGTTTTTGGCCTTCCAAAATAGGACACAACTAGAAATCAGTGGTTAAGTTGTATTTACAACACTGTTCCAGAACAGTTCAACCCAAATATTTGGTGCGCAGCACATTTTATGGAGGACTGTTTCCTGATACTGGGAGAGAAGACTACAACGCAGGCTGTTCTGACTCACAGTCTGTAAGTACATTTACATATTAAAGGATTTGCCACTGATGATTCAAACGTGAGTTCTGAGCAGTGTAGAGTAGCGGTTCTCATTTCTCATTTTGGTCTCATTTTTTATGTCTCTCTTATCTCTTCAGATGTTTGTTCTATTCGAACGTAAGTGCCCTGCGAAGTGGACATCACAGGATATTCCACCATGATTCCAGTTCGAAGTGAACATATATGGTCCATTCAAAGTGCATTGAAATGTGCGAGACGTGAATTTAAATTGTATTTATTTACAGAGGTATATGATGTCACACTTGTCCATGTGTGAAGACATTGTGCAGTGCAAATCTGTGAAGGAATGTTCCGAAGTCAGGTAAACTTCAACAGATTTCCCCTGCTCAGGGAATAGGGAGCAATGAACACCGTGTTGAGACCATGTCAGTGGGAACAGTTCATGCACGGAGCTCACTTCTAACGAGCTGGTTATCTGAATCAGGTGTGTTAACAAAGAGAGACGGGCGAAAAATGCAGAGCTGGGGTAGAGTAGAGCTTGTTGTTTGTCATTTCTCTGATCACAAATGCAGACATGGTTTTATGTCTACGCGGCACGATGCAACGCAATGTGTAAAAACACAGTATAAGTCATTATAATCCATAATAATGTCCCCACTGGATACAACAAATGGCTTGTTTGTAATGAGTTTTATTGTTTTCGTCTTGTCTCACCGGTGTTGCATCAAAGTATGACAAGGGGCGTAACATTTCCATCATGCTTGAGGCTTTCGGCCAATCACAATGCACTGGATAACTGGCCAATCAGAGTACACCTCGCTTTTCAGACCGATGAGCTTTGTAAAAATCTACGCATTTCAGAAAGGCGGGGCATAAAGGGGCTCGTGATTCGAGAACGCAAAACGGAATGTAGCGTTTGGTCGCACTACACCACTACTTGCTGGAAAAAGTAGGTTAGCTACAGGAAAAGTAGAGTCGCTACTGTAAAGCTACTGAAAAATTTAGTTATACTAGTAGCGTTGCTACTTGTAGCTAGCTCCCAACACTGTGTGTTTTATACAAGGGCTGTCATTATTGGATCTGAATTCATGGACAATCACAATACTGTCGAGTTGAGTTAATGTAGTGTTGTGATTTCTTGAGCATGACTGGATGTTTACACCTTTGCCACTGTTGGAAAGGGTTCAAATATGCTGAACATGCTCAAAAAAAAATAATAAAAAAATACAAAGAATGTACAGCATCTGGATGAGTTTTCTTAAGAACAGTGAGGACAAAGGACTGATCGGAATCAGAATCTATCAAAAAAAAAAAAAAAAAAAAAAAGAAGAAAAAAAGTTGTTGATTATTCCAGTATAAAACAAACGTTGTACTTCACATGTTTCAATATTGACAGAAAAAAATCAACATCATTCATGTGCAAAAACTTGGCATAACAGTTCAATGGGCCGGTGCTCATGCTTAACAGCACGAATTGTACTATGTACTATTTAAATTGAACGTTCATATGTTTGGTGGACTGTATTTCATTTTGATAATGAACAGGCTACAATTTCAAGTTTGCAATGCTAGAATATGTTGTGTGTGCGTGAGGCACAGATGCGATCAAAGATGATTTGATGCGGTATGTGTTTGGTTTCATTTGTTTGCACTAAATTTTAGGATTAATTTGTAGATGATATGTTTTTGATATTTTTTTATATAAAAAACTAACAGGATGCACTTTCTTTTCACAGTTTTCTTCCTGTGAACTTGTGAACCAAACTCAGCAACATAGGCTACTACTTCTAGCACAGTTTTTTCTTTCGTTTTGTCAGTCAAATAAGTCAAATATACTTAGTGTATTTATTCCTTTACATACAGACTATGATTTAATGAAAAAATTGTTGTTGTTGTTGTTTTTTCATTTTAATGTAACTTACATTTTCCTTAAATCATCTTCGCAACCCATTTTTTAAGTCTCGTGACCCACCCCAAAATTAATGCACCTCTTAATGGAAATAACATCACAACACTCATTTCCATTAAGGTTTGGTCAAGATCTTGTGCTGACAATACAAGAGACAAGCACTCTGTAAAGTCTCCTCCAGCAGATCCCAAAGACTCACAATGAGGTTTAGGTCAGCGCCCTCTACTGTCAGTGAGTGAATGTGCATTTTTATTCAGTGCATTTCTTTCATTCATTCCGCCATGTGCTTCTCATGCGCAAGGCTTGTTTACAACAAACAATTATTACAATAAATAATTGTATTTTGAAGTGCCCCCAATAACAATATTGTGCATTTTCCTTATGGTGATATATCGAGTTACTGTATATCAGTATGTCTAAGTCTAACATAATAAAAGGAAATCAACACACTGTCATGGTAGTAGCTCTGATGAGGAAGGCCCAAAAGCTCATTAATATGGTCTTTGAGAGAGAATAATAATACTGCGTGAGGAGGGGGTGTACTGCTGCTAGATCCATAGTTAAGGCCAGTTGCCTTGTCACAGTAATGCAAGGAACATGAGAGGTGTAGGTCTAACAGTTTATTTAAAATACAAGCGAAGAAAATCCAAACAGGTATTGCAAGTGACAACAATTCAATTCAATTCTAGATTTTTTTTTTTTGCACTTTTCACAATACAAATCATTGCAAAGCAGCAGTACAATATATGTTTCTACAATATATTTAGTAGTAGTGGTGACTGTCATTTAATGTAAATATGGCACAAATGTACAGAAAAATCAATTAAAGACGTAATCAAACAGACTATGAACAGTATTAACAGCAATATGTTGCATTTACTTTCCAAGTCTTCTAGAGCAGAGTGGAGCATTATATGGACTGATATTATGATAGGTATTTAACTTTAGTAATTTAAACTGTCATTTATGTAAAAGAAATGTGTAAAAATATATACAATTTGCCATACTGTATATACCAGAAAAGACAAATTGTAATGTAAAGAAGTATGACAGTCATTCAGTAATGTTAATGAAAAAAATCTGTATTGTTTTATATTTGTATGTTAGTATGTGGTGTTAAAAATGGCTCTAAGTTGCTGGTGTGTTTATGATGTGGTGGGCCGCTCTGTGCCAAAAAGTCCAGGGCCACTTTTTAGCCCCAGTCCACCCCTGATTTTGTGTGTTTTAGCTCAACCACACCTGATGCAACTAATGAACCTTCTTAATTCTCACAGTCTGTAAGTACATTTACATATTAAAGGATTTGCCACTGATGATTCAAACGTGAGTTCTGAGCAGTGTAGAGTAGCGGTTCTCATTTCCAGTCCTCGCGCCCCCCTGCTCTGCACATTTTTTATGTCTCTCTTATCTCTTCAGATGTTTGTTCTATTCGAACGTAAGTGCAAAGTGGATATCACAGGATATTCCGCCATGATTCCATTTTGAAGCGAACGTATAGGCCATGTTCCATTTAAAGTGCACTGAAGTGTGCGAGACGTGAATTTAAATTGTATTTATTTACCGAGGTATATAATGTCACACTTGTCCATGTGTGAAGACGTTATGCAGCGCAAATCCATGAATGAATGTTCCGAAGTGAGGTAAACTTCAACAGATTTCCCCTGCTCAGGGAGTAGGGAGCAATGAACACTGTGTAGGGACCATGTCAATGGGAACACAGTTCATGCATGGAGCTCACTTCTGACGAGCTGGTTATCTGAATCAGGTGTGTTAACAAAGAGATGCGGGCGAAACATGCAGAGCTGGGGGGTGTGAGGACTGGAATTGAGAACCGCTGGGGTAGAGTTTGTTTGTTGTTTCTCCGATCACAAATGCAGACATGAGGGCCTTTCGCACCGCCTTAGTTCCAGAACTAAATGTACAGTACTAAAGTACTGGGACGATTTTGCACAAACTATTTCCCAGTACCATTTACAGGGTTGCATTTGCACCGACAGTGTGTACTAGGATGTGACATAAGCTGGTCAACAGCGACATCATTTGTGTGTGGTGTTCAACAACGAAAACAAAAAAGAACAACGTTAACAACAGGAGGATGGAGGACGCTGTGATCGGAGCTGTGTATTGTTGTGTCTCGCGGGTTTCACAATAATGGACATGGAATGTCGATGTATATATAAAGCGTTTGAAAGAACGGAAAGGAGGACTAAGATTCTCCAAGGACAACTGGCAGTGCAACATTTGCTACAAGTGCCTGCACTTCAGCATCCGTCCATCTATTGCTGTGTAAAAGTAGAGTCGCTACTGTAAAGCTACTGAAAAATTTTGTTACGCTCATAGCGTTGCTACTTGTAGCTAGCTACTTCCCAACACTGTGTGTTTTATACAAGGGCTATCATTATTGGATCTGAATTCATGGACAATCACAATACTGTCGAGTTGAGTTAATGTAGTGTGTTGACTTCTTGAGCATGACTGGATGTTTACACCTTTACCACTGTTGGAAAGGGTTCAAATATGCTGAAAATGCTAAAAAAAAAAAAAAAAAAAAATATGTACAGCATCTGGACGATTTTTCTTAAAAACAGTGAGGGACTTTTCTTAAGAGCAGCGGGGGCAAAGGACTGATTGGAATCAGAATCAGAATCTATCAAAAAAAAAAAAGTTGTAGATCATCACAGTATAAAGCATGACATAATGTTTAATTATGTAAAATAGGTTTTGTACTTCACGTGTTTCAATACTGACAGAAAAAGATCAACATCATGCATGTGCAAAAACACTTTTGACGCGATCAAAGAGCGGAAACATAAGATTCCCCTAAATTTTAGGACATCATTTGCAGCAGCAATGTGTTTACTTTCATTTGTGTGCACTCACAATAAAAATAAATAAATAAATAATAACATTGTGATTTTTTTATATAAAAAACTAACAGGATGCACTTTCTTTTCACAGTTTTCTTCCTGTGAACTTGTGAACCAAACTCAGCAACATAGGCTACTACTTCTTGCACAGTTTTTTCTTTCGTTTTGTCAGTCAAATAATTCAAATATACTTTGTGTATTTATTCCTTTACATACAGACTATGATTTAATGAATTTTTTTTTTTTGTTTTTATTTTCATTTTAATGTAACTTACATTTTCCTTAAATCATATTCGCAACCCATTTTTTAAGTCTCGTGACCCACCCCAAAATTGATGCACCTCTTAATGGAAATATCATCACAACACTTATTTCCATCAAGTTTTGGTCAAGATCTTGTGTTGACAATACAAGAGACAAGCACTCTGTAAAGTCTCCTCCAGCAGATCCCAAAGACTCACAATGAGGTTTAGGTCAGCGCCCTCTACTGTCAGTGAGCGAATGTGCATTTTTATGCAGTGCATTTCCTTCACTCATGCCGCCATGTGCTTCTCATGCACAAGGCTTGTTTACAACAAATAATTATTACGATAAATAATTGTATTTTGAAGTGCCCCGAATAACAATATTGTGCATATTCATTATGGTGATATATCGAGTTACTGTATATCAGTATGTCTAAGTCTAACATAATAAAAGGAAATCAACACACTGTCATGGTAGTGTGTCTGATGAGGAAGGTCCAAAATCTCATTAATATGGTCCTTGAGGGAATAATAATACTGCGTGAGGAGGGGGTGTACTGCTGCTAGATATAGTTAAGGCCAGTTGTCTTGTTACAGTAATGCAAGGAACATGAGAGGTGTAGATCTAACAGTTTATTTAAAATACAAGTGAAGAAAATCCATTGCAAGTGACAACAATTCAATTAAATTATTATTATTATTATTATTATTATTATTATTATTATTATTATTATTATTATTATTTTGTATAGCACATTTCATGATACAAATTGACCATTAAGTTGGACCATTAAGTCCTTCAACAAACAGCAGATCACAGACTGGATACAGACGAATCACCGCTGCTGGCGCTGTGGGCACACCCACCATTCGGCCAAGTGTACCCTTAAGAAGCCATGCAGTATCTGTAAAGGCAGACACCTACAGATCTTTCATGAAGTGAACTTCAAACCCACGACTGAGGGTTTGTGCCTGGTTAATTCAGCAACTGAGACCCTATATCTCGATAGACCGTCAGGATGCAGGAAAGTTCTGCTAAAGGTCATTAGAGTGCTGCTTCGTCACAAGGACAAGACACTTGATGCCTATGCCGTCCTTGATGATGGATCAGAAAGGACAATTCTTCTATCACCTGCAGCCACCAAACTTGGAATCCACGGCCCAGTGGAATGCTTAGCCCTACGTACTGTACACCAGGAGGTGGGGAAGTAGTTAGTATCTACCTTCAGAGGCCAGGTCCCCTAAGCTGGAGCTGTGGCTCTCTCAGAACAAAGCCGACCCACAAGAATCAACCCTGGGCATGAGCTGGCATTGCAAGCTGGACCAATTGGGGTTCAAGCACCGACCAGTCACATACAATGCCTTGACATTGTGGAGCGTCAGTACGACCCCCTTAGAGTCATCCATCCCTATACTACCCGAGTCAAGGTGATCGGGCAGCAGCTTTGGGCAAACCACTGTGACTGGGATGATCCACAACTTCCCAGCTAGCGCCAGCAAGCATGGATAGCTTGGGAAGATGAGCTTAAGCATCTGCCGCAGGTAACACTTTCTAGGTGTTATAACCTTCCCTATATGGATTGTCCAGATGTCAGCCAAGAGATTCACATCTTCAGTGATGCTTCTGAAAAGGCCTATGGGGCCGTCGTTTACCTGCTTTCAGAAGGTCGTCAAGAAGAACTCTCCCTTGGCTTTCTTCTAGCCCGATCCAGAGTGGCTCCACGAAAACAACAGTCAATACCGAGGCTTGAACTCTGTGCTGCCTTGATAGGTGCACAGTTGGGGAAGTTGCTTACAGCCGAGCTCACTGTGAAGTTGGACAGAATCACCTACTGCCTACTGGACAGACTCCACCATCGTCCTTCACTGGCTCCTTTCTGAGTCTTGTCGGTACAAGGTCTTTGTATGTACCCGGGTAGCTGAGATTCAGGGGTTGACCAATTGGACAGACTGGCGATACATCAATTCTGCAAGCAATCCTGCTGATGATCTGACTCGGGGGAAAAAAACCTGCAAGATCTGATTGGCCCCAACAGATGGCTTCAAGGTCCAGAATTTATTTTGCAATCTAAAGAAGAGTGGCCAGTACACCCCAATGCATGCTGTCCTGACACAGAGGATACAGCTGAACTTAAAGGAAGAACCTTCTGTGGGATAACAATTACCAATTCTTAGACCTCAAATGGCAAGAAGTACAACAGTTGGAATGATCTGTTGAAGGCAGTTGCATGTGAACTGCATGTAGCGGCCACCCAAGATGCTTCCCCTCCAGCTAGTACCTACAAAGAGGCAGAGGCAGTTGTTTTCCAAAAGATGCAGATGGATAGTTTCCCAGACGACTTCCAGCTGCTGAAATCTAACAAGCCAGTTTGCTCTAACAGTCGGTTGCTTTGCCTCTCTCCAGAATTCGACACAGAGAACTGACTTATCCGAGTCGGGGGCGAGTGGAAGCCCTCGACCCAGCTACTGTACACCCTATAGTTCTCGACTCCCATCATTCACACACTCAACTCCTTATTAAGGACTATGACACACGACTTCACCATCCCGGACCCGAACAAGTGTTTGCCGAACTCCGCAGGAAAGTGTGGATTCTGAGAGGCAGGGAAGCAGTTAGGAAGCATCAAAGGATGTGCATGGACTGTTGTAAGTGGAGGTCAAAACCAGCGACCCAACAGATGGTTGATCTCCCCCCTCCAAGACTCCGGCTGTTCAAGCCTGCATTCTATTCAGCAGGAATGGACTGTTTCGGACCATTTGTGGTGAAAATAGGGTCAGAGAAAAGATGGGAGTTCCTGTTTAAATGTCTTACAACTCGTGCAGTGCATATTGAGGTACTAATCTCTATGGATAGTGATGCATTCCTGATGGCATTAAGAAGGTTCATTGGTCAACGTGGACAGCCTGCAGAATTATATTCTGACCAGGGCACCAACTTCCGGGGTGGAGAGACTGAACTATGGGAGGCTTTAACGAGACTCAGTCCAGACTTACAGCATCTGTTAGCCAGGCAAAGGATCAATTTTCACCTCAACCCACCAGCTTCTCCACACTTTGGAGGTGTATGGGAGAGAGAGATCCGGTCAATAAAGTCTGCCCTTTGCTCAGAATCAGTTTCCGAAGAGGTTCTTCAAACAGTTCTGATCGAGATTGAAGCCATCCTAAATTCCAAGCCATTTGGATATGTTTCTGCCAATCTGGCTGATCCGGATCCTGTTACCCCCCAACTGCCTGCTGATGGGGCGGCCGGATGGTTCCCTACCCCAGGTGGTGTATCCAGAGACTGAACTTCTTACCAAGCGGCGATGGAGACACTCCCAGGTATTAGCCGACAGATTCTGGACTGCGTTCATAAAGCACTACATTCCTGGCATGCAGATGAAAGGAAAGTGGAAAAGGACATCACCTGACATTTAGCCTGGCATAGTTGCCATGTTTGTTGACCGCCAGCTACCCAGATATCTTTGGCAAATCGGCAGAGTAACAAAGGTTTTCCCCTGGTCCAGATGGTCATGTCAGAACAGCGGAGATACAAATAAAGCGCAAATCGTATACTCGACCCATAGCCCGTCTGATTGTGCTCCCTGCCATTCCGGATGATGAGCCCGCTGGAAGTGCAAATACACTGAAAATCTGAATCAGTTTCAAATAACGCAAATTTACAAATAAATTTGGGGGCGGCAATGTTAGAAAGGCAAGGCTTAGCGCACCTGTCAATCATGGAACTGAGTCAGCAGAATGAGACAAACGACAGACATGGCCAGGATCCAGGAGATATAAAGTATATTTGTATGGGTAAGTGTGCATCTATGACTGATTGTGAGTACCCGTTTTAATCATAAAAAAACCCTTCTTAGTCATAGTATCATGTTTCATTGCTAATTGGTTGTTTTGCCACTGTTGCGGAGTTAGTTGTATCTCACAGTATTAAGGCTAAGCTAGTGCATTCAGTGTGTTCTCATGCTCTGTTTACCATTATAATATCACAATTTGTATTGTCACTCAACTGCATATGTTTATTCATGTGATTATGCTGGTATACTGTACGAACACGCACATGGCATGCATGAAAAAATAGGCTAAATCGTGCGCAAGATTAGTTTGTTCATTCGTTTAATGTACTAAAACGTGCACATGATTACTATTGCGTTCCCTCGATTTACTATTTCGTTCACTCGATTTATAAATTGTGCGCACGATTTACTAATTCGTTCCCTCAATTTGCTAAATCGTGCGCACGATTTAGCAAATCGAGGTAACGCAATAGTAAATCGAAGGAACGCAATAGTAAATCGAGGGAACGCAATAGTAATCATGTGCACGTTTTAGTACATTGAGGGAATGAATTAAATCTTGTGCACAATTTATTTATTTTTTCTTGCATGTCATGTGCGGGGCTCCGTAATACTGAACCTTATTCAGTATTTCTATTATTTCTTGTTCTATTGTATGCCGAGTGAAGTTAAAGGGTTACTCCACCGCAAAATGAAAATTTTGTCATTAATCACTTACCCACATGTCGTTCCAAACTCGTTAAAGCTTCGTTCGTCTTCGGAACACAATTTCAGATATTTTGGATGAAAACTAGTAGGCTTGAGACTGTCCCATAGACTGACAAATAAATAACAGTGTAAAGGTCCAGGAAAGTATGAAAAGCATCGTCAGAATAGTCCATCTGCCATCAGTGATTCAACCGTAATGTTATGAAGCAACGAGAATACTTTTTGTACACGAAGAAAACAAAAATAATGACATTATTCAACAATTCCTGTCCTCTGTGTCTCTCCAAATCAGCGTAGCGCCATTTTGACAAATCTGAGCAGTATGCAGGCCGCTTACGCTCTTCTGTGTGAAGTGCGCCACAAGGATAAGTTTTTTACGTGTATTTACGCTTTGGTTTGAATGAAAACAGTGCATCAGCACAGCGCAGCTGACACAGAAGAGCATAAGCCGCCTGCATACTGCTCAGATTTGTCAAAATGGCGATACGCTGTGTGGAGAAGATATACCCACACCACCATGCTGAGGGGAGTGCAGGCCAGAACCATGGCGAGCACTAAGTACCAACCATACCATTTCCATGGTAGTTGGCCCTGGGATGTTAGACGGCTGTCCATGACATTATCCCTTACAGCCAAAGGCCTAGGCTACATACCCAAACTTACCTGTTAGGGCCAGACTCCTGAGCCCGGGATAGAGCTCAAGGCTTAGAATCAAGAATAGATTCCTTTAAAAGGATACGACCAAGAGCCTAGCATCATACTAAGTCTTGGCCTGTCACACAGGGGCTACCGCTTGTACTAGCATGGAAACTTACCACAGTGTGGATTTTAGAAAGTGTGCAAAGACTTCACGTGCACAATTACCATAACATGGATTTTAGGATACCGTTCTAAGGGGCTCTCGTGGCACTCTGAAAGAGCAGCTCATAGATGGAATGGTGCATCCCAAAACCAATATGTTTGAGAGTCATCAGCTCGATCTATGGTATAATGCTGGAGTGGCTAGCAGAAAATATCTAGCTGAGGGGAGGGGCAAACACCCAACTCTCAAATGAGAGGGGAGCTCGACCTACCACATGTTCCAATGCTGGAACAGCCAGCAGTAATTTACTTAGCTGAGGGAGCAACACACCCAGTTCTCAACGAGAGAGGGGGCTCAACCTACACCATGTTCCAATGGTGGAATGGCTAGCAGTAGGTTACCTAACTGAGGGAGCACAAACCCAGCTCTCAACGAAAGAGGGGGCTCGACCTACAGCCTGATCGTTAGAATCAGAAGGGTAAGCGTACTGCAAGCTAGCCAAAAACTCAGCACATCAGAGAGGCGGAGGAAGGGCCTAGTTCACCTGATGCTGCTGGTTCCAGGTGCTCTGGGAAAACAGAACTCAACTTTCACTTGAGAGGAGAACTCAGAATTCAGAAAAGGAGTAGCGCGCTCATAGGCAACCATTTTTGGTAAAGGGGAGCACTGCTAAACTACCACGAGAACAGTCCACAGAGCGAGCAATTCAACTCCTCAGAAGGGGAGAGAACTTGAGCGCCCGAAGGGAAGCACCATGCTCACAATAACCCTCTATGCTAAGGGGAGCAATGCTTCAAAGTGTGTTAATAGACACACTGGTTGAGTGGAGCCCAAGGAACCAGGGTCTAACCAACTCAGAGAAAGGGAACAAAGCTAATATGCGTAACAATTACCGTACAGAATTTCCGAAAGTGCGCAGTCTTGCGTGCACACTTACCACTTGTGTGGATTTTAGAAAGTGTGCAAAGTGCTCAGCATGCACACTTACCACTTATGTGGATTTTAAAAAGTGAGCAAAGTGTTCAACGTGCACACTTACCACCATGTGGATTTCAGAAAGTACACAGAGCTTAGCATGTGTACTTAAAGCTTCCCGAGCATCTGTTCACAGATTAGTGTTAACAGACACACTGGTTGAGTGGAGCCCAAGGTACCAGGGTCTAACCAACTCAGAGAAAGGGAATGAAACTAATACATGTAACCCTTACTGTACAGGATTTCAGAAGGTGCGCAGAGTCTTGCGTGAACACTTACCACTTATGTGGATTTTAGAAAGAGTGCAAAGTGCTCAGCGTGCACACTTATCAATTATGTGGATTTTAGAAAGTGCACAAAGTGTTCAACGTGCACACTAACCACCATGTGGATTTCAGAAAGTACACAGAGCTTAGCGTGTGTACTTAAAGCTTCCCAAGCATCTGTTCACAGATACCCAGAGGTACTGAACCGAACGGGAAAGGCAAGTTCAAATACAACCCCTATAAGGCTAGGGGAGCACTTCCTGAGACAGCATTACACAAGAAGATTCTCGCAAATGTCACTTATACTTCCCGCTCGATGCTTCAGCAAAAGGGGATATTCTAGTGACCAGGAAGCCCCTCAGGGTGACCTACAGTAGCTGGACATCCAGGAAGTTTTACAGTGCCGTGCCGGGGGCCTGATGATCAGGAAGGCTCCCGCAGAAGCCTATGACCTGGCCGCATGATCTAGGGAGCATGAAGCTGGAACCAGGGCTATCATACCGGCTGGACACAACATTGACGAGTGAAGTAACACTGCAAGTCGAGCACCAGGTTTCCGAATCCAACCAAGGGGCGCCCTTAGAAAATACAGAAACCCACAGGTCCCGGAAAAACACTGCAAAGAAATCTCAAAAAGGATTATACACACATAACCACCAGCACATAAATGCATATATATATATATATATATATATATATATATATATATATATATATATATATATATATATATATATATATATATATATAGAATGGATCATACTCACCCACCCTGGTTACCACGCTGGAGCCCGCTCAAGAGGCGATCCAAAGAAGCCTGTAGTCCGGACCATCAGTAAGGTGGTCAATATGAAGCCATAGGACCAACCAAAACACCATGGGTCCAGCATAGGAGACTGTAATGCAGGAAGTTACCACCTAACCTCAGTCAGGTGGAGAGCTGGTGGTTATAGGGGAATTAGGAAGGGAAAGATAAGGGCATATGTAAAACCCCCAAAGGGAACGAGTCGATACTCAAGCATTACTCTTATCCAGACGTAAGCGCTGACGCCTTGTCTGGATCACATCCCTTAGGCCTTGCCCCTTTCTTTCTTCCCGATATCTCCTAGGTGAACCCACAGATGTCTCTCTGTTACTACCATATCCGCCATATACCTACCCATGGCTTAGTAGCACGGAGAGCGAGATCCGTGGTGCTGCGCAGCTCAGCTACCTCATCAGGAGAAAGGCCCTCGCCTTTATCCAGGTCTTTCAGTCGATCAGCCTGATATGCCTGGAGCACCACCATCGTGTGCAACGAAGCCTGCTGCTGCGTATGCCCTGCCATTTAAGCGAGATGTATCCTGAAGGGGCTTAGATGGCAAGGAGTATTAAGAGAGGACGTCTCACCCATAGAGAGATAGCTAGCCAGCGTCTCTTCTACAGGGGGCATCCTCTCGTAGCCGCTTTCATGCATCGCCCCGATGTTGGCATAACTCGTATGCTGGAATCGATGTATGCATGAGGAAAATGGCCTCTTCCATTCCTTCTCGATCTCTGTATGGAGATCAGGAAGAAATGAAAGTCTCACCTGAGCTGGAGGGCTATGGCCAAAAAGATAACGCTCATCGAGAAGACCTCGCGGTGTCACTTTCTAGCCCACTTCCATGGCAAGTCTAGCCTCGACGTGGCACGATCCATAACCTCCAACAGCTCGTCATACGCAGGGCAGGAGGATTGGGAAGGCTCAACCTCAGCTTCTTCGCCATCCTCAGACATCTCCTGCTCTTCCTGGGCCAAACCCAGCAGAGCACTGGATCAGACGATGTTAAAGAAATAACATCATCCTCCAGCGGCTCTCTCTCGTCCACAACCGACGAGCGCGAGAGGGAAAGCCCCTCTTTAAACTCATTGGCCAGATCCACCTGCAATCCCCACGAGCTCATCCTCCTCCGTGCCTAAGCACCAGCGTTTCCTGAACTGCAGGAAGCAGATGGCTGCCCATCTTTCCTCAAAAAGAGAGAAAGACGAAAGCGGAGCTTTTCATCGTAAAACGCTCACAATGCACGCAAATTACCCCCTCAAGGACATTGCTTGCATGCTCTTCGCCCAAACAAAAAACGCAGAGATTGTGTGTGTCATCAGGTGTCAAATAACGACGACACGGATGCACACATCCTCCAAACATTTTGCTAGTGCTCGCAATGATGATAAAACAAAGACAGCTCTTACCGCGTTCAAAATGCACACTTCAATCAAAACAGTCAGTGAAGATGAAGAAGAGGATGACTTGTTCTCCCAGTGCCTAATTTCAGTGAATATACTGCAAAAAAGCATGAATTACTTTAGATTTGTTTAAACCATTTAAAATTGAATTATTCATAAATACCTCTTTTTGTGTCAAATTATGTTTTTCTTAAGAATATTATTTTTACCGACCTGAATATTTTTAAGTACATACTCAGAAACATCTATTCATCAGTGAAACATAGAAGCAGTTGTCAAAAGATACCTGTTTTGCAACTCCTATGCATTCTTGAGAATATGGACAGGTTTCAGCTCCTGATACTTCACTGTGTTACCAAATGTCTTCACTCACCAACAAACACTGGCCTCTGTAGGGTTGCCC
The DNA here is from genome assembly GCF_018340385.1 of Cyprinus carpio. NCBI lineage: Eukaryota > Metazoa > Chordata > Actinopteri > Cypriniformes > Cyprinidae > Cyprinus > Cyprinus carpio. The sequence goes on from NC_056599.1 coordinate 1,600,298, forward strand.
ACTCCCATACTGTACCAAAACTCTCAGCTAATAACAACACAAAGTAATCAACAGAGGACTTTGGTCTAAACAAGATAGACTTTTTTTTGTTTGGGTAACACATTGACATACTGTTCTGTCATTAATGAATAACTACTCAGGAACAAATGAGTAACACAATATTATCATAAGTTTAAACGAAATGATTAACATAATAGCAACTATTATTAACTAACAAGAACCTCTGATTAACAAATTAGTAAGTAATTGAATGAGGTAGATTACTATCAGCTAATCTCCAACTACTACTTTTTCATGCCTACCAAAGAACTACTGTACAGGTTAATAATTAATGTGAATAATGCATGATGTAAAATAATTCTGAAGTGAAGATCATGGTAACCCACTAGTAGTGACTAAAGTATTACCAAATTAATTTATTAACTATTTGGTGACTTGACTTGACTTGAACAGTATTCTAAATTGAAAAGCATGATAACTACCTAATAATGACTGAAGTCCTAAGTTTACGAAACTCTCAAAAAACTTCAAATGTTTGCAGTGACTTTAGTAATTATTTGGGAGTTCCCATTCTTTCACTTTAGAATGCTGTTCCAAATAATTCGTAATTCATTTGGTAATACTTGAGTCATTATTAGTGCGTTACCATAATCTTTAATCTGGAATTGATTATATATTATGCATTATTCACAATAGTAGTTCTCAGTTGTCATCTGGGAGGTAATAGAAATTCATAAAGAAATACATAATTGTAAACTACCTCATTAAACTGAGCGCTACTACTTATTTGTTAATCAGAGTTTCTTCTTGATTACAAGCAGTTACTAGAATGTTAGTATTGAATTACTCATTTTGTGTGTGTATGTGTGTGTAGTCATTAATTAATGGAATATGTTTTTTTTTTCTTTTTCTTGGAACTACTTGTTTATTACTTGCATATTTTGAACTGCAAAAAAAAAAAAGAAAATACAACTTCCTCATTTCATCATATTTGAGTCGATATAAATAGCAGAGTTTGTATTCTGACTGAGCAGATATTTTTTGACCTTACTCCTGATCACCAAGGCAAAACTGAAGCATGTCTCTAGTGCACAGCAACGTTGTTCTGCAAGCGCTCTCCTCCTTCACAGGTGTTACTGTGAAGCCTTTGACAGAAAAAACAGAGGCTGGTAATGAACTCAATGTATTTAATTTTTTGCCAACTACCTTTGCGGAGAAAGCTGGTGATGAACCAGACTCACTTTTTAATGATCTATATGTGGACCTGAAAGGATTTCTAGACCCAAAGTTTGACTTTGATTTCACAAATCTAAAGGATACATCCAAATGCGTGCGTGGAAATGAGTCGTACACACGCCCTTGTGGGTGGAAACGAATTGCCATAAAGGTTCTGAACAAGTATACTGATGGAAACACCTGGCTGGGCATTGATGGATGGAGAAGTAACTCAGTGGATGGCGAATGGCCTGTCTCTTATCATGGAACCAGCATGAGCAGTGCTAAAGAGATTGTTCAGTCTCATTACATGCCAGGTTCTGGACGAGTGTACGGCAGAGGAATCTATTCAACGCCTGACATAAAGGAGGCTACTAAATACAGCCACAAATTTACTGATGATACTGGAAAGACCTATGAAGTCCTTCTGCAGAACAGAATCAACCCCAAAATGAGAAAAGTGTGTGCCACTCCAGCACAATACTGGCTGATTGAGATTCCTGATGGAACCCTGCCTGCTAGAAAGAAGAAGATTGTGGAGCAGTCAATTCGCCCTTATGGGATTCTGTTTAAAGAGGTGTAAAAGAATCCTTCCAGCTGCCTGCTATCCTGACAATGATGGGCTGTGTATGGACATTTACTGTTTGAGGGGTTAAGATCTTACATAATACTATTTTGGGGGGGGGGGGTGTTTTTCTCTATTGTATTTGTCTTTACATTTTAATGTGCAACATGTTTTTCTTAACTTGCAAGAAGATTTAAGCAAACTTTAGTAGAAAAAATAGAAACAGTGAATGTGCATGATTAAAATATTTATGTTAACTACTTTATAAGCACATAGAAGGTATTATATCTTATTACACTTGATTTTTCTTCATTGTAAACTTCTGAATAAGAAATCAATTTTCTGCCTAAATAAAATATATATCCTGAATGTTAATTAAATGTTACCTCTTCTTCAGTTCTTCACATTCACAGCTAATGCTACGACTAGAAATATGTATATTTAATTGACATGCTACTGAAATCTTGCTAATAAAGTTTTGCATGCTGATAAAATGCTTACCGTGTGGTAATCATACCAGCGGGTATTTGGCATATAGCCCCGGACCACAAAAACACCCTTCACAAAACAGAATCAATGTGAAATAAATAAAGACAAACAACACTAAGAAAAATAATTCATCTCTCTTTACTGACTAAATATAGTGCTATGTGACAATGTGACTTATCAAAAGACATATAATATATAATTATAAAATATATAATATAATAAATATCACACAAACAAACATTTTAATATTAAAATAAGTAATATTTAATTTAAATCATTAATTAATGCAGTATTCATTTTAAAAACTATCAGTCCAATCTAGTTTCTGATACTGGTAAAATCCATTATGGGTTGATCTGTATTGTTATGTGAGCAACCTCAAAACTTAAACAGACAACTTCGACTACTGGATACTTTGTCTTGTCGCGTGAACATAGTCAAGTTTTTAGACTTGGTCTAAAGCAGGTGTGATTAGAAGGGCCAGACCCCAGAGGAACTGCCTGTCGATGCTCCATGTGTTTTCATCTGTGATAAAGCTACAATACACAGCATGATCTAATCAACACTGTACATGCAGATCATGTAGAAAAGTACAGAAAGTGAGGAAAACAGAGAGAGGCTTAGAACATGAGAAGCTAAACAACAAAGTGAATTGATCTTCTTCTAATGTTGAAACAATGAAACTATATGGGGGTGAGCAAATGATGACAAAATGCTTTTCTACTACTGAGAAACATGAGCACCAGTGGACACTCACTCCTGCAGCAGCGGTCTGACCACAGTGTTTCTGTGAGCGTGAGCTTCATACATCAGTGTGTACAGATACGGCAGGAGAGTGTAGCGAATATTCAGCACATCACAAGAGAGAGCAGCAAACTCTCTCCCCCAGGCCACGGGATCCTGCCTCTGTCAAAGACCACAGAAACCCATCAGATGATAATCATTCAGCTCTTTTGAAGAAAACGTCAGTGCATTCTCATGCAAACTCTAAATTAATGAAGCAAAAGAGCAATAGCTCTAACACAATCTGATTGACTGCATTCATGCTAACCTCATACCTAAGCTGAGAATAAGATAATCAAGTTTTTGTTAACACTGGTGCAAAATTCCTAAATCTGTCCATTAAAAGGTGGTGTTGCGGTTTCTGGAAAACGGGTTGAAGCTGCATCCAACGCAGAAACATCTCATATTCAGCAGGGTTAAAGAAGACACAGATATCAGCACCGGTCTGGAACACAAATTGAATGGGATACAAATATAGATCCCTGTAAAAACAACTCCAAAACTTTAATAACTCTAGAGTCAGTGTAATGACTGCATACTAGTGTAATGCACCCAACAGAACTAAAAATATTATTTAATAGGAAATAAAGCACAAATGACAAATCAATGGGCAGAAGCAGTGAAAGTGTAGATGACATTTCTTAGATTCATTTTGAAAGGGTGTTTGTTGCGAATATTAGATGAGGTGACTTGTTTCTACATTCTTTGTTTAGCTCATTGGCAGCATTTAAACTGCATGGCCACCTGTCATGGGAAATCTACTCACCCTCTGATAAAAGTTGATCTAGTTCACATATTTACACACATTGGAGGGGACTTTCCTGTTTAAAAAGCTGTTGTTCAGCATTAGCTTATTAGGTTGAAATTTTATTAATTAAATGCTTACATTTTTTGCAATCTGTCTCTATATGTTTGTATCTCAGGGGATATGTTGCCCTTTAAGGGGTATAAATTAAGATAAACATATATATAGAATTTGTAATGTGGCTTGTGTTTTAGAAAATCAAATCTTTTTGTAATCTTGAAAAAACACATTGTTGGAAAGGTCTGACAGTCAGGTTTCATATTTGCTGACTGTTTTGTAACAGAAGTGATATTGTGACAGGAAATGATTGATTTGTGACAGAAAATGGCATCAGAAAAATTCAATATGTGGGTGTAACCCAGTGGTTATTTTTGTTATAGTGGCCAAGCACAATCTCACAGTAACCATAATTGTTGTGATATCAACTTCAAATTTGGAACACAACCTGGTTAGACATATGGCTGTGATTTCATAGAAATTTTAGAGTGCAACATATTTTATAAAATATTTATTTTATATAAAATAAAATAAAAATAGTATACTACATTATCTTTATTGTAAACTTAAACTTTTAGCAAGTTTTTAATGCTTTCACTTTAGCAACAATCTGCTATGTGTCTTCTTTAAAAAGAGACCAACCTTTGGTCTGTATTCCAAAGCGTTCAGGAATTCAGGGCAAATTGTTTTATATTTGGAATAGAATTTTCTCTGAATGCTGTGGGGAAGTATTGCTTTGGCTGTGTGTGGTTAAACAAGTTTGCCCTGTAATTATTGTTTGTTCTCTGAAAGTGAAGCTGTTTTGTATTTGACTCAATTGCCTGATTAGTGACACTGTTCTGGATTGCCCATTTCAAGTTTGTTTGCTTAACTTCATAAATAGTTTGTATATAATTGCAAATAGTGAAGGCTTGGGAAAGTAGGGAGACTGATGGCATCTTTTTGTTTATTGTAATCTCTTTTGGACAGTATATTGTATTTTTATTTTATTTTTCAAGGGCTTAGGAAAGTGGCTATTTAAAAAACAGTTTTGTTAGTTATTTTGGCAGAGTCAGCTCCCAAAGAGATGGATTTTCCTTTCGTTTATACCATTAAAACTCCCAAAAAGATTGTTTACCCCTAGAGGGGTGTAACAGTTGGTGATTCTGCACAGCCCTGCCCTTGTGTTATTTAATTTTTTTGTTTTCTGTGCAGAACCTTCCACTTTCAATTGTTTCATTCATTTTGTAGTCATAAAATATCTTGCATATGAGTGGAGAGAAAAAAAAAAGACAACGTCATTCACTCCACACACTTGTACTCACACTTAGAGGAGCATCTTGTTTGAACATAAACAGATAAGCACTTCAACACACAGGTACTGCTTCTTTTATGTCATTTATTACTATTGTTTTTTTATTGATTATTAGTTTTTTTTTTTTTTTTTTTTTGGAAATATGCAAAAGAGTGTAAGATCAATAAATACAATTGCTCTTTAATGGTAGCTGCTTTCAGTTTCACATTGTTTTCATCCTATGCCCAATGACAAAATTTATATTGTAACAATGTGCAAATTGCCAAACAAAAGCAAAATATAATTATTTTAAAATGCAATTATTATTCAGCTTGCATTAAAATGTTGCTTTTGGATCTTTCACTGATTAAAACATGTAATTAACAATTAGTGAAGTTTGTATGAACAGAACTAAAACACCCGGAGGCATAAATACCTGTTCTGCTAGTTCAGTGTACAAAACAGTGTAAACATGGTGTAGGCTGAAATGTCTGATAAATTGCAGATGTATTAAGGTTTGCTTATATATAGTGTTTTATACAATATTGATTTCTTTACAGCAGCCTTAAATAGGTGTAAATAAGTAAAAGAAGTTTCAGAGGTCTTCATTTTTAGGAATTAGTCATTCCAATTACTGAATCTGGGAACCCTTAGGATAATGTAAGTATAGATAGCATTCACTTTTTTAAATCCAAAGTAAAAATTTCATGGGATGTTTTGTGAAGTGTTTTTAGTTGCGGGTGACCTACTGTAACTAATGCAGACTATACTAAAGGGACGTGTTCAAACAAATGTCTGAAATGTCTGCAGTTTCTTTGAAATCATACGCCATACACCTAAACCAGTTTTGCACGTGACTTGTCTTCTTTACAATGCTGCATCTCTTAGTCAAAAGTTTAAAAATTACCCAGGGGCAAAATGTAACCTCTCATCGGAGCATAAAATAAACATGTATGCAACATTAATAACACTGTTACAATATACAAAAACAGCTATTTCTGTTCTTTATCACTTCTCAAATGTTTTTTTTTTTTTTTTTTTTTTTTTTTTTTTTTTTGCAGAATCAATCGATTTTTCAAACCTGAAAAGAATGTGAATGCATGTAAATGCCCACAGGGCATTCAGTGAGACAGCCCTCAAGGACATTCAGATGAGCTGAAGCACTGCATACAGACACCCACAACATCAGTGGATGGCACAATGGCCGACAGGGAAGGCAGATGTGAGTTAAACTTTCATGATCAGTCCTCTTAATGTGATTTTTGGCCATATACTACTTTCTTTTTCTATTGGTCTCTGGAATTGCCAGTCTGCTGTAAATAAAGCCGATTTCATTACTTCTATTATTAGTCACTCAACACTAAATCTGATGGCCCTGACAGAGACCTGGATCAAACCAGAGGACACTGCTACACTTGCAGCACTCTCCAATAATTTCTCATTTTCCCACTCCCCCCGTTTGACTGCAAGAGGTGGAGGTACTGGTCTGCTTATCTGTAATGATTGGAAATGTAATCCTTTATCATCTTTGGGTATTAAAAGCTCCTTTGAATCTCATTCAGTTACTGTTACCTTCCCTCTTAAAATCCATTTTGTAGTTGTTTATCGACCCCCAGGACCACTAGTTAACTTTTTGGATGAATTAGATGTGCTGCTCTCAACCTTTCCTGAGGATGGTACTCCCCTAGTTATGCTTGGAGACTTAAACATCCACCTAGATAAACCTCTTTCTGCAGACTTCCACATTCTGCTTGCCTCTTTTGATCTCAACCGAGTGTCAACTACTGCTACGCACAAATCAGGCAACCAACTGGACCTTATTTACACATTACACTGTTCCACTGATCATGTACTGATTACTCCACTGCACAACTCGGAATACTTCCTCCTCACTCTTAATCTCAACATGGTCCCTGACAAATCACTTCCCCATCGCTTAATTCTATTCCATCTCATCTCCTTCAAGCCATTTCTCCTGTAGTTGTACCTGCACTCACTCACATCATTAACATATCCCTCCACACTGGTGTTTTTCCGTCAACATTTAGACAGGCTCGTATAGCCCCACTACTTAAGAAACCCACCCTCAACCCATCTCTTTTAGAGAACTACAGACCAGTTTCCCTTCTTCATTTCATTGCAAAAACACTTGAACGAGCTGTGTTCAACCAAATCTCTGCCTTTTTCACACAGAACAAACTCCTTGACAGCAACCAATCTGGCTTCAAAAGTGGACATTCAAATGAGACTGCCTTGCTTTCAGTTGTTGAAGCCCTAAGACTAGCAAGAGCGGAATCCAAATCTTCAATACTTATCTTGCTTGATCTGTCTGTTGCTTTTAACACGGTTAACCACCAGATCCTCCTGTCAGCCCTACTGGCAAAGGGCATCTCAGGAACCGCACTCCAGTGGTTTGAGTCTTACCTATCAGATAGGTCCTTCAAAGTATCTTGGAGAAGTGAGGTGTCCAAGTCGCAACATCTAACTACTGGGGTGCCTCAGGGCTCAGTTCTTGGACCACTTCTCGTCTCTGTCTACATGGCATCATTAGGCTCTGTCATTCAGAAACATGGCTTTTCATACCACTGCTATGCTGATGACACTCAACTCTACCACTCATTCCATCCTGATGATCCGACGGTAGCTGTTTGCATCTCAGCTTGTCTAACAGACATTTCTTGCTTGATGAAGGACCATCACCTTCAACTCAAACTTGCCAAGACAGAACTGCTTGTGGTTCCAGCAAACCCATCGTTTCATCATAATTTCACCATCCAGTTAGGCACATCAACCATAACTCCTTCTATGGTTCTGATTGATGATCAGCTGACTTTCTCAGACCACATTGCTAAAACTGTCCGGTCCTGCAGATTTGCTTTATTCAACATCAAGAAGATCAGGCCCTTTCTTTCGGAACATGCTTCACAACTCCTTGTTCAAGCTCTTGTTCTGTCTAGGCTGGACTATTGCAATGCTCTCTTGGCAGGTCTTCCAGCCAGTTCTATCAAACCTTTACAATTAACCCAGAACGCTGCAGCAAGATTGTTTTTTAATGAGCTGAAAAGAATGCACTTCACACCTCTGTTTATCAATTTGCACTGGCTACCAATTTACCAATTTATGCTCGCATAAATTTCAAGGCATTCATGTTTGCCTACAAAACCACCACTGGCTCTGCACCCCTTTACCTAAATTCATTACTTCAGACTTATGTGCGCTCTAGAAGCTTGTGTTCTGCAAGTTAACGTCGCTTGATTGTGCCATCCCAAAGAAGCACAAAGTCACTTTTATGGACTTTTAAATTAAATGTTCCCTCCTGGTGGAATGACCTGCCCAACTCAATCCGAGCAGCTGAGTCCTTAGCCATCTTCAAAAATTGGCTAAAAACACATCTCTTCCATCTTTATTTAACCCTCTAACTTTAGCACTCACTATTCTAATTCTATTCTTAAAAAAAAAAAAAATCTACCTAGCTTTCTAATCTTTTTGTATTCTATCTGTTTTCTTTTCATTTATTTTATTGTACCATTGTACCCACTTTTATATTCACTTTACTACAAGTTGTACTACATGTACTTTTTAATATTACATATCACTTTTACTATATTTTTAGTGCGCCCTGTATCAGTGCACAATATTTTACCACTGTAACTGTAAGTTTTACTGTATCTATAAAGGCTTATCAGTTGCATTTGTTATTGTTTGTTGTGGAGTTTATCTAGGCTATAAATTGCTATCAAAATAAAAAACAGACAACCAGTGTGTCACTTTTTGATTTTTATTTGCTGATTGTATTAAATTTTCTCAATGGTAAATTATTAGTTTAAAGATGTATTATTTCGATTTTCTTCCAGTATTTCAAAGGGAATGAGCTGTGTTCTGACCTGAAGCACAAGAAAAACTGAAATGTTGGGGCTGAAGAAAGAGAAAGCAAAGAAACAACTTAATATAATTTAATGTACATTCAACTTACAATGCATTTATATGTCACAGTTATACAACATTAACATTAGAATTGTTAACCGAAAACAATCAACAAAATCAACAAGTGAGACAAGTGTGAGCGCTCACAATTTCTTACGAAAATTAATAATTTTCCAAATCTAACTAACACTTAAACTCTGCAGACCCGGTACTGGGTCCAAAACCACGTAAAATATGTTTGTGCTTCATTTGCAAAGCCTTCCTTATAGCCCATATATGGCATAATTTGAAAGCTTTGAGTGTCTTCTTTACAAAGAACACCATTACTTTTAGTTTTATGATAAATAAAGCGGTAAAATGAAGCTTAGAAATGTATTCGTCCCACACACAAATTTCCTCCTAATGATTGCAAATAATTTTTATGAAGAATGTGTATTTTATATATTTTTTACAAAACAGTCAAGTCATATATCACAAGAAAGCTCTCATTCTCAGGAATTTGAATGTGTAGTTTTTTTCATTGTGTGACAATCACAGATCGAACGATCTTCAAAAGAATCGCAATGTGAAATTTGATACCTCTGACATAACATTTAGATGCGTCACATTCCTATTCACACAATTGCTTCAGTCAGCCACAAACAGCCAAAAACTCTATATTATCTTTTAGATTAGGATATCTTCTTTCAAACTAAACAATTTTCATGTTTCTGTGTGCTGGTATTGGTGAGGAATCCACTATTTTGTCGCAGGAGTGCGCCTGTGCGAAAGAGACGCTCTTTTGTCAAACATGCGCTCTTCAAATCATAGCAGCTCCGGTGTTTTGTCGATTTGTCCTACGCTGTCAGATTTTCCTACCTCCCATTAAAACAGTGGGTAGTACAATTCGACAACGAAAATGCTGTCGATAAAATTATGGTTTATTAACATCTACACATATCATAACCCTAAACCGACCCTTAGAGTAATGCAAATACAGTAATTATGTGTTATATTCGCGGTTGAAGCTAGAAGGGATACATTTACAGGAAACAAACAATAAATATATATTTTTTTACCTATTAGATTGTGTTTTATTAAAGTCTATACCTACCCCAACCCTAAACCTACCCTTAAAGTGATGCAGATACATTAAATATTGTTGTTTAGCATGAGAAAAAGGACGCAATATTGCTGTGCGCATGCGCAGTAAACACATGTAGGAAAATCTGACGGGTAGGATAAAATGTCAGGACACCGGCAATCGGCTCTTTTGTTCTAATGATCTGATGTACTCTGGGCTGCTCAGTGGGCGACAGTTGGTCAGATTAAACGACACTCAGAAGTCTCCGGCCACTCAGAGCCATGAAATGTAGTCATTTAGTTTTTTTGTAACTGTTTTGAAGGCGATAATATGCACTGGAAGGCAAACACTTTGGTGCCATGGATAAGATCGATATTTGACAGTAAATCAAAAGCTAAAAATGATGTAGAACGTCCAGCGGCGACGTAGAGAGGATAGGACGCGCGTGTAGTGAGAGCTTAAGAGCGCTTGTGCTACATTATTGTTATCATTATTTTATCATTACATAAAAGCACAGCTAACAATCTGATAAACCATGTATTGACGAGCCTGTCCTCCAACAAAAAACGACCATATAGGTCATTTGTGCAAGCACCTTATTACAACCTATATTTACGTTTTAAAGTTAAGCGGCCTCTAGCTGGCGTAAAAATAATGACAGTATCGCATTGCGTCTGTCGTTATGAAATGACGTATAACGTCATTACCAATCAAAACGCACGTTTATTTAAATGCAATGTGTGGACTTTTTACACCGATCTCACAGTAATTCATACATATTTTACTACAGTCGTGGCCAAAAGTTTTGAGAATTACATAAATATTAGTTTTCAAATAGTTTGCTGCTAAACTGCTTTTAGATCTTTGTTTCAGTTGTTTCTGTGATGTACTGAAATATAATTACAAGCACTTCATACATTTCAAAGGCTTTTATCGACAATTACATGACATTTATGCAAAGAGTCAGTATTTGCAGTGTTGGCCCTTCTTTTTCAGGACCTCTGCAATTCGACTGGGCATGCTTTCAATCAACTTCTGGGCCAAATCCTGACTGATAGCAACCCATTCTTTCATAATAACTTGGAGTTTGTCAGAATTTGTGGGTTTTTGTTTGTCCACCCGCCTCTTGAGGATTGACCACAAGTTCTCAATGGGATTAAGATCTGGGGAGTTTCCAGGCCATGGACCCAAAATATGAGAATATGACTTTGCCCCAGTCCCCAGCAGTCCATTTACTATACTTTCTGCAGAAGATCAATCTGTCCCCTGGTGTTTTTTTTGGAGAGAAGTGGCTTCTTTGCTGCCCTTCTTGACACCAGGCCATCTTCCAAAAGTCTTGGCCTCACTGTGCGTGCAGATGCGCTCACACCTGCCTGCTGCCATTCCTGAGCAAGCTCTGCACTGGTGGCACTCCGATCCTGGCACTTGCTGGACTTTCTTGGACGCCCTGAAGCCTTCTTTACAAGAATTGAACCTCTTTCCTTGAAGTTCTTGGTGAACCTATAAATTGTTGATTTAGGTGCAATCTTAGTAGCCACAATATCCTTGCCTGTGAAGCCATTTTTTATGCGACGCAATGATGGCTGCACGCGTTTCTTTGCAGGTCACCATGGTTAACAATGGAAGAACAATGATTTCAAGCATCACCCTCCTTTTAACATGTCAAGTCTGCCATTCTAACCCAATCAGCCTGACATAATGATCTCCAGCCTTGTGCTCGTCAACATTCTCACCTGAGTTAACAAGATGATTACTGAAATGATCTCAGCAGGTCCTTTAATGACAGCAATGAAATGCAGTGGAAAGGTTTTTTTGGGATTAAGTTAATTTTCATGGCAAAGAAGGACTATGCAATTCATCTGTTCACTCTTCATAACATTCTGGAGTATATGCAAATTGCTATTATAAAAACTTAAGCAGCAACTTTTCCAATTTCCAATATTTATGTAATTCTCAAAACTTTTGGCCACGACTGTAGGTGGCTTATTCGTTCGAATGACCACACATAACCCCACCCCCTAAACCTAACCCTCACAGAAATCATGCTAAATTATGATTTATTGAGCATATACATTTTACGTGCACGTCCGTTCTCTGGGATCGAACCCATGATAGCATGATTGCATATCAAGGTATAACGCTATAATCAACCAACTGAGCTACACGAAACGCAAATCACAGTGCAAATAAAAGAGTACAAAACATTAATATGAAAACAACCTTTTGCCGATAGGGGCGCAATTGTAGCATACGCTCTGATGGGTCGTATTTCAGGGATTTGGACAAACGACCTATACGAGCGTATTAGTTGGAGGACAGGTTGGAGCCGGTTCTGGTGGTCAACTTTTATCCATCAATGTGAGACATGCAACACCCAGAAACCATCGCGCCTTCAACCAGCAGTTCTGCTGCAACCATTACCCATCCCACAGTGTCCATGGTCCCATATTGTGATTGACTTTATCACAGATCTCCCAGCTTCCAATGGTTACACCACCATCCTCACCGTCATCGACCGTTTCTCTAAAGCCTGCCGACTGATCCCTCTAACTAAACTCCCGATGGCCATGGTTTTAGGGTCTGCCTGAGGATATTGTGTCCAACAGAGGACCCCGGGGTATCATCCACAGGCTAATGGTCAGGTCGAGAGACTCAATCAAGAGCTTACTCGCTTCCTAAGGTCGTATTGCTATAAAAACAAAAAGGATTGGAATCGCTTCATAATGTTGGCGGAGTATGCCCATAACTCCCTCCGTAAGTGGTGTTCCTGTGCTGTGCATTTATTGAATGAGCACTGTGTGATGTCCGAACTGATTGCACTGTATCTTACGTATTCACTGTATTTTATGTAAAATCATTTTCTATTTTAACTGTTTTAAATTCATTTTAAATAAGCCGATTTTTAAATCATTTTCAAATTTTTAAAATTGCTTGTTTTTTGTTTTTTAATTATTTTTCTTCATGATTATTTTACTTTCTTTATGTAAAGCACTTTGAATTACCATTGTGTACGAAATGTACTATATAAATAAACTTGCCTTGCCTTGCCTTGCCTAGTAACAACTCAGTTAAAAATAATCAATTTGAAAAATACTCTAAAGTGCTTGTTATATCTGTAAACCTCTTCATGTAAAAAAGTTGCCTCTTTACTGCATTCATTCACACCTTATGCAGGCATGTCAATGATTTGTATTCATCTTGAACTTGAATATATTGTTTTTACTCCCCAGGATGGAAATGTTGTTTAACCGGTAAGTCAAAAAAAGAAGACAAGTTGCTGACAACTTAAATTTTCAACAACTTTAAAGTCACGTAAAGGTTTTATGTTGAAAGGCACTGGATCTCATTGACTACATTTGTGTGTAAACTTGTGAGAAAACATTTTCACGTAAAAATCATGATCTGTCACCGTTACAACATTTTTCAGGACTTTTCTCCATTTAGAACCAACTGGGCCACATAAACAAAAATCCTCTTTCCAATTGGACATGAAATAAAAGGCATGGAATTATGAAAGAATTAGACCAAGTTTAGGACAGTCAAGGAAAACACTTTCACTTTCTGATGTATCATGTGATTTGAAGGAACAGAGTTTTTTTTTTATTTTTTTTATTTTTTTTTTTATTTTTTTTTTACAGGTGTTTATATAAAGTACTACAGAAAATTTTCATAGCATTTTGGCATTCAGGAAATGGACAGATGACACACAGAGAGACGTCCACACTCAGGTTTGTTTTAATTGCTAAGATAATTTGCATTAGCTTCACTCCAAAAAACACTGGGTTAAAAACAACCCAAAATTGGTTCTTTTTAACTCAAGGGCTGGGTAAATATAGGACATTTGAGGTTCATATTACCCAGCAAATTGGGTTGTTTATTTAACCCATCATGATGGGTTGATTTAACACTGCAAATGGGTTGATTCATTTTTATTATAATAGCCTACTATCTTTTTTATTATTATTATTTTTTTTTACTTTATACAATGAAATAATGTTTAGGATTAACTTAAATCATCTAAACTTTAGTAAAATACTCCACAACCATGGTTTGCATGATAACTTCCTTTATTTTATTTTATTTTATTTATCATTTACAGCATTGTTTATATCGTTTTTATGTAGGCTATATTGCCTATTTCAACTAGTTTAACAAACATTAGAAGTAAAAATGAAACATTAAACAGAAGTAAATCACTTGTAATCGACCACTCTTTGTAATTCTGTTTCCACCGTAACGGCGCTGATTCTCGTGCCCGAGATGCAGTCGTGTTCGGTGGGGAATTGCTCAAGGACAAGTCCGCCGCACTGCGTTTTACTTATCGCAGAAATATACTGCGACTGCCTTTACCCAAAAACGAACAATAAACATCTTTGAGGAAATATTTTGACATACAGAGTATTTGTATTCTGTATCTTTATGAATAAAATCGTTTATTGTATGCAAAGCATCAGGCTTTTTCATTACGCGATAAGACCGACGTGAGTGACATTCGTTTAGGGGATTAACACCGCGCGCCTGTATGTTGCTCTGCATCAAATTGAACGATGTACAACACAGTAACGACTTTATATATAAAATAAAATGTAGGCCTACACAAATCTGTATTTTACCGACGAAATGCATCAATTCGGTGGCGCTTAGAAGTGCTCTCTACAGAAGAGAAGGCACAATAACTCAATAAATAACTCAGCCGCTGGGTTACGTCTGACCCAGGATCTGAATAACACAAAAACTACTCAAACATTGGGTTGTTAATATGACTGACCCAGGAGCAGGGTAACACACACACACACACACACACACACACACACACACACACACACACACACACACACACACACACACACACACACACACACAAAACTACCCAAACACTGAAAAAATAATCCCAAAAAAATGATCCAAACGATCCGGTAATAACAATAGTAATAATAATAATAATAATAAATTAATAGTAATAATAAAGCTTTTAAGAAAGCATTTGAGCTATATGTAAAACTGACCACATTTTGGAAAGGAATCAGTGAATTATTGGAGATTAGACAGCCTTTATTTCTTCAAGCTGTAAATCCTGTTAGACTGCATCTGCAACTATCTCCAGAGTTACTTATTTGGATGGTTCTTTTTTTTTCTTATGTTGTATTGTGTAATATTAAATGATAATAAAAGGAAATGCCCTTTTGATTTACTTGAGTAGATTTATTTGAGAGATATTGTATTTTACTGCTAATCTTTTAAATCTTTGTCTGTCACAAAAACTTTTTTTTTCATTTGCTAATGAAATAAGGGATTTTGCATAAGAGATTTATTGAAACAGACAGTACACTATACGCATCATGAATAAGTGAGTTACAAGCTAAACAAACAAAGTAACAGGCTATAGACACTTCCTACCCAATGTAAATGTAGGTGACAAACTGTTGTATTGCCGTCTTCTCATGGCTGATTGAGTGTGAGTTACTTCATTTACACCATCAACCACTTATGAATGAATACTATCACCATTGTGTTGTGTATTACCTCTGCGTTTCTTTCCAGTGATGCAATGACGGATCCAAATCTTTCCATGGGCATTTCTGTAGAGAAAGATTGTCTTCCTGTAATGGAATGGCAGAACAGCAAAGACGATATCTTCCTAACTCAACACAATTCATATCTAGAGGTAGACAAGCTTATTCAGTCTAAACAAAATAGATATGGAGAAAGCAACTTGAGTGACTCAGATTCAACACTCCAAAGCATGGGTAAGAAAATCTGATTTTTTTTTTCTTTGCAATGCTGAATTAGATGTGCTTTTATGTTGTGGTGCACTGTGTTTAAGTACATGTCTTTGATGTTTCGTCAAGATAACATATTTCCCAATCTGACCATTGTTTCAACTGGAAACTCTGGGGCTGTTCTTTTTGGACATGAAAACATTCTACTTGGAGAGAAACAACCAAATATTGAAAATGCAGAAACACCCAGGATCGTTGCCGCACAGAAGAAGATAGCAGAACTTTATGTATCTGTGATCAATATGACTGGCTTACATGAGGCTGAACTTTACCTGGACTCTGTTAATAATGTCATTGGTCAAGTAGTAAATGAAAATAAAATCCATGCCTTCATTTTTATTGTGCGGCTGGGTCAGTTAACAGATGCTGATAAGATGGCTCTTGAATGGCTACAGAGAGTGTTTGGTGACAAAGTTCTTCAGTTTGTGGTGATTCTCTTCACATACGAGACAAAAGAAGAGTGTGATACTATAAAAGATTATCTACAGAACAACCCTGTTATGGAGCAGTTGCTGGAGAAATGTGGAGGTAGATATCACACCTGTAACAAGATGATGAACAGCCCATCAGAGATGAGTGAATTGATAAATAAGATTAAGCAACTGTTTAATATGAATCAAGAGCAGTGCTACACTGGAGAGATGTTCAACACCATGTTAAGAGAGACAGAAGCTCAACAAAACCCTCTATGTGAAAATGGTGAGCAAGAAAACAGATTTAGCTTCCGTGATGTTCACATTTTGTTTCTTGTATGGTGTTTTCAATTTCCATACAGTTGTAGGATCAAATATAGGCCTACTTGTACACATAGATCTGCAAAAACCTACAGAATATCAATTTACAGGTTGAATCAAAGTATTACTCTTAAAACTTAAAGTGTAACTAAACCCCTGGTCAGAGCCTGACTCCACCCACTGGAAATATTTGAAAAATTCTGAAAAGTGGCCAGAGCACAGCAGAGATACAGGGGACGAACCGAGGGCGGGGCTAAGCGGGTGGGGCGTGAACCTGAGACCCGCAGTGACGGATTAATTGACAGCTGCTGTCAGAGTCGCTAAAATGGAGAGTGACTGTAGTGACACAAGTAGCTTTGCAACAGAGCGTTCATGCTGGCTCAAACTGCGGTCTTAACTCCCGCACTGCGATCAGCATCTGACTCGCAACAGTGATTTGACGGAACAAGATGGTTTTATACTGCCAAGGGCGTGGTGAGCTGGAAACTGCTTACGTCACCTGCCACCGCTTACATCACGTACCACCGCAAACATCCAATAGGAAAAATCAACTGCAGTAGCCACCGTTCAACCTGAAGAGGGCAGCACTCAGACGTTTTTACACCATATATTGTAGAATTAAAACACTTTATACTCAAATGTCAAAAAAGTTACTTGAATCAATGAACAGCACTAATAAAGCCCCATTCCTACAGATCATTAACTAAAAAAAGTTGGTTTAGGGTTTAGTTACCCTTTAAAAGTTACTTTGTAGGAGAACATTTCACATTTGAAGTGAGAGGCAGGTGCACACAGTGTTCCAACTTAACTTCTTGAGTGTTAAGTCAAATAGTAATACTATTTAGTACAATATTCATTATCTAAACTGTTTAAATACCTTTTTTTAAATTACATGCTTTTTTCTGCTTCCTTTAAGAAGATGAGCCCACAGTCAATAAAGAAAGAAAGGAAGATGCTACAACATCAAAGGCTGGATTAAAACATAGGGTGAGTGCACATTTGAAGTATTGGCTGTTATAATAAACTTACTGCACTGCATTTATTTATTTATTTATTGTAGTTTAATGGTAAATGTGTTACCGGGCTCAATATCCTTCATAGGTCTGAATATAAAAAGATGAACATGGACAAAATATTGGTAGATGATGGTCAAAATATTGATGGTTGTTTGAAGGTGCTTACCAGCTAGCCTGACGTTTTCAGGAAAAATTAGTTTTCAGCTACCAAAATAAACTAACGAATTTTCCGGAAAACTTCCTTCAAGCTACCATTGGTCCATGATGATTAATGGGGGGTGTGCTCTGGGACTCTTGTCACTCATTTCTTCACTTGGTTCATCAACATCACATTTGAAGTGATGGAAGGCGTGTTTTTGTTTTTGTTATTTTTGAATATGTATTCACCCCTCAGCAAAAAAACGAAAAAGAACATTGCTGTATATATCAGTGCCTTAAAAATGGTGTCTAATTAATATACAAACATGCCAGGTTCTACAGATGATGATGCGATCTAGGAAAACCCAACACATTGTGAATTTTTTATTTTTTACTTTTTAAGGTTTTTGATACCATATGAAAGCTATTTTCAAGCCCTTTCCAAAACTGGGTTCATTTTGTCCATAGCTTGAACGTAACAAAAGTCTGAAGTTGGCTGAAAGCTATGGTTTTCCAGAATGGAATTTTGGGGTAAAAAACTTAAACTGAGACGGGTTTCACTTTCACGTCTACTTAATGATTGCTGTCTGTCTATCAGGAGCGCTATGCTGCATCTGTAGGAGCCAAATGTAATGTTAAACCACTAGATGGAGGTGTGGAAGGGGAGGAGTTAGTGTATGTCATATGATATTTAAACCCTCATGGTTGTGTGTGTGGGGAGGGCAACAGGTGGCGGGAATACATGGTTCTTACCATATCCTAAGATCCATTGAACCATGAATCCACGTATTTATTCTAAGCTGTATTTCTTTCATTAAATGAACAAAGAAAGAAACGGATTATGGATGGACAATGACTTTATTTCCAATTTATGAGTAAAGAACATCTTATCACTTTGCTGTTCCTGGGTGGTTAGGATGCCACCACTGCATCATTACACAAACTGACTAACGTTACCCTAAAGAGGACAGTTTCCGTTGTTCATCATTATGGGCGTGATCTCTGAACTTTTGATCACCCCTTGTATGTTTAGATAGCACGAATAATGTAGCTTATAGTTTACATTTAGAAAAGCGAGCGCAGCGCACCTGTGCATATAACAGACTGTCATCGGACTTCTCCTCTTTAGTAACATCATCATCCGATCCTTCATCTCTAGACGTGAAATAAGTCTGGATGTGGACTGGCGGGAAATGTGCATTGATACACCTTTATTATATATTTTACGTGGTTTATTTTGATAGGTTAACTGTTTTTGTGGTGTTAAGAGAAAGCACCTCTGCAGTGTTTATCGCCGTGATCATCATAAGTTTGCTTCAATCTTAATATACTATTTTCAGCTTTTAATGTGGAAAGTTCCTCATACTCCACTTTAAGGGCTAATAATTTTTAAGTTGTTTGGATTTATCTATATTTCAAAAAAATTCTAAATCTCTGATTTCAGTATTCAAATTAATCATCTTTTGTTAAAACTGATTAAATTTAGAGCTAGTATAGCCAATCATTTGGCCCCTAATATATGCCTTAAAGGCTTCCCATTGAATAGTCGCAGAAGTCTGATCAGTATTTGTTGCGGAGTACAAGTCTATTTGTTCACCAACAAATTTAATGAAGTCAGGGTTCTGAAGCCAATTAGGGTGCAGGTGCCATCAAGGTGAACCTTTTGTTAATTTTGAATCCATATAAAATAATGAAGTGGGAGAATGATCTGATAAAACAGCACTATCATATATACAGCTGTCTATATTCGCAAGGAAAGAACTTGGAATTAAGAAATAATCTATCCGTGAAGAGGTTTTAGACAATTATGAAAAAAAGAATATTCCTTTTTTGATGGATTTAATGTTCTCCAAGGGTCTCATAAATTTATATCTTTCATAAACTGTTTACTTTTTTCCTGGTTTGAGAGTGAGAGATATCCAGTGCCGAAGAGCAGTCAAGCAGCCGGTCCAGAGTGCAGTTAAAGTCACCTGCTATTATAACTATACCTGGATGAGAGAATAGAAGCATGAAAAAGATTTTCAAAAAATGTTGGGTTATCCTCATTTGGCCCATAAATATTAACCAGATTAACAACTTTACTCATATAGGTTGCCTGTACTATCAAATATCTACCGCCCTTGTCTGTAATACTATTATTTACTAAAAAAGGGTGCAGACTAATGGATCAACACCATAACCCCTCTGGAATGAGAAGAATAACATGAAGCCAAGACTTGACCTGGCCATCTTCTTTGCACCTTCGATAGCTCTTCTTTGAGTAAATGAGTCTCCTGTAAAAATACTGTGGAAGATTCCAGTTGTTTAATCCTTGTCATAACTTGTTTAAGCTTAACCATTCTGATCATCCCCCTAACATTCCAAGAGATGAACTTTAGCTTATTTTGTGAGATTTTCTTTAAATTGGGATAGATTGTACATCTTTATATACATGTGTTTATCAAATAATGTTTTGATGTGGTAGTTAACCAAAATATCTGCCCGATTAAGGTGTAATTATTAAAAAAACAAGACCAAAATAAAAAAAAAACCTGTCATGAACAAGTTAACTTAGCTGTTCACCCAAACAAAACAGCCTGACCCCTTTGCCCTACCCACTTTAACACCTTGGGATACAGTTATGTCCCAACTCTGATCCAATATAAAAAAGGGAGCAGTTAAAGAAAACTAAGCGATTAGCTAAATACATCAATTGTGTGAAACTCTTGCCATCATTCTGTGAATTTATGAACATTAACCCCAGAAAGTTCTTTCAAATTATATAGTTGAACTCTTAAAAGAAAATAGACATTTACAATGCGTCTAATTCTCTTATCCACTACCGCATTGGCTACTGTCATTGCGTAAAAAAAATTATAGAATAACCACATTATTCCCAGCAAAAAACAAGACATCTACATATCAAAAGTGAAAAACAATCATTTTGGCTGGGCATTTTTAAACAGGGAAAGCACTTGTTTCACAGTTAACTAGAATGGTTCCCTGAGAATAGGGAACGAGACGTTGCGTCCTCTAGAGGGCGCTATGGGAACGCTGTCAGCATTGCCAGTGCCTGAAGCATGAATGAAAAAATGACAATGAACTTGACATTGGCAGGCGGAAGCCTATGACGTAAGCTAATGAGCGACTGCGGATATAAAAGGGCACTTGTAGAACGCATCACCCTCTTTTTTTGTCTGAGGAGACACGGCATGATTCCGAAGCATGGCAAAGAGACGCAGCATCTCGTTCCCTATTCTCAGGGAACCATGGTTACATGCGTATCCTGAGACGTTCCCTTTTGAAAGGGAACTCCACGCTGCGTCCTCTAGAGGGCGATATGGGAACGGTACACCAACACCGCCATGCTGAGGGAAAAGTGCCTAGGTAACCATTTCCCCAAGTCAGGACTTTAGGAACAGCATCCCTACTAGCGAAACGCTAGGCTTTACGTGCAGGCTCACGCTCAATCATCATAGACTAACTCACCGTCCAAGGTCTGGAGCTCTAAGAGTGGAGGTCTCAGTATTTACAAATCTCTAAAGCGAGAGGAGACCCAGCTACACTCCACGGCAGCGGCAGGTAGTGACTACTGCCTAGGCGGAGCTCTGGGGAGCGGAGGCTTCAGCAAGATGACTCTAAAATGAGAGGAAAGCTACGACGCTCAACCCTGCAGGGGAGCTCTTAAGAGTGGAGGCCTCGGCATAACAGCCTGACAACACTCAGTGCTAAAGACAGTCAGCGAGGCTCACAGAAAAAGAAGCCTACATACCAATACATACCGTTCCCTTTCGAAAGGGAACTCCACGCTGCGTCCTCTAGAGGGCGATATGGGAACGGTATACCAACACCGCCATGCTGAGGGAAAAGTGCCTAGGTAACCATTTCCCCAAGTCAGGACTTCAGGAACAGCATCCCTACTAGCGAAACGCTAGGCTTTACGTGCAGGCTCACGCTCAATCATCATAGACTAGCTCACCGTCCAAGTCTGGAGCTCTAAGAGTGGAGGTCTCAGTATTTACGAATCTCTAAAGCGAGAGGAGACCCAGCTACACTCCACGGCAGCGGCAGGTAGTGACTACTGCCTAGGCGGAGCTCTGGGGAGCGGAGGCTTCAGCAAGATGACTCTCTAAAACGAGAGGAAAGCTACGACGCTCAACCCTGCAGGGGAGCTCTTAAGAGTGGAGGCCTCGGCATAACAGCCTGCCAACACTCAGTGCTAAAGACAGTCAGCGAGGCTCACAGAAAAAGGAGCCTACATACCAATAGTACTGTTTTAGCAGAGCTCTGGGGAGTGGCGGCTCCAGCAGAATGACTCTGAAAATGAGAGGAAGCCTACCATGCTCAACCCTCTTAGAGAAGCTCTTAAGAGTGGAGGCCTGAGCATGACAACTCTCTAGAGTGAGAGGAGGCCTGACAACACTCAACGCTAAAGACAGTTGGCGAGGCTCAGAAAAGAAGAGCCTACCTACCAATATTACAGTCCAAGGGGAGCTAAGGAGAGCGTAGACTCCAGCAGAATGACTCTCTACATGAGAGGAAACCTACCATGCTCAATCCTGGTAGGGGAGCTCTTAAGAGTGGACCGCCTCAGCCTAGCCACACTCAACCTCAAAGGCAGTAGTGAGTTCTCTACTGCCTAGGCGGAGCTCTGAAGAGCGAAGGCTTCAGCAGGATGACTCTCTTAAACGAGAGGAAGCCTAACGCTCAACCCTCTCAGAGAAGCTCTTAAGAGTGGAGGCCTCAGCATGACGACTCTCTAAAGCTAGAGGAGACCTAGCCACACTCAGCGTCAAGGCAGTTAGTGAGGCTCAGTAGAAGAGCCTACACCCCTCTACTGCCTAGGCGGAGCTCTGGGGAGTGGAGGATTCAGCAGAATGACTCTCTAAAACGAGAGGAAATCCATAACGCTCAACCCTGGCAGGGGAGCTCTTAAGAGTGGAGGCCTCAACATAACGACTCTCTAAAGCGAGAGGAGACCTGGCTACACTCAGCGCCAGAGGCAGTAAGTGAGGCTCAAAAAAGAACCTACAAACTCATATCACTGCCCCTGACGGAGCTCTAAAGAGCGAAGGCTTCAGCAGGATGACTCTCTTAAACGAGAGGAAACCTAACACTCAACCATCTTAGAGAAGCTCTTAAGAGTGGAGGCCTCAGCATGACGACTCTCTAAAACGAGAGGAGACCTGACTACAATCAGCGCTAGAGACAGTTAGCGAGGCTCCCCAAAGAAGAGGAGCCTACCAACCAATATTACTGTCCAAGCGGCGCTATGGAGAGTGGAGGCTTCAGCAGAATGACTCTCTTAAATGAGAGGAAACCTACACAGTCAATTCTAGTTTGAGCTCTTAAGAGTGAAGGCCTCAGCATAACGACTCTCTAAACGAGAGGAGACCTAGCCACACTCAGCGTCAAAGGCAGTTAGTGAGGCTCAGTAGAAGAGCCTACACCCCTATACTGCCTAGGCGGAGCTCTGGGGAGCGGAGGATTCAGCAGAATGACTCTCTAATACGAGAGGAAACCCATAACGCTCAACCCTGGCAGGGGAGCTCTTAAGAGTGGAGGCCTCAGCATAACGACTCTTTAAAGCGAGAGGAGACCTGGCTACACTCAGCGCCAGAGGCAGTAAGCGAGGCTCAAAAAGAGCCTACAAACTCATATCACTGCCCCTGACGGAGCTCTAAAGAGCGAAGGCTTCAGCAGGATGACTCTCTTAAACTAGCTACACTCAGTGCCAGAGGCAGTAAGTGAGGCTCAAAAAAGAGCCTACAAACTCATATCACTGCCCCTGACGGAGCTCTAAAGAGCGAAGGCTTCAGCAGGATGACTCTCTTAAATGAGAGGAAGCCTAACACTCAACCCTCTTAGAGAAGCTCTTAAGAGTGGAGGCCTCAGCATGACGACCCTCAGGAGCGAGAGGAGGCCTGACAACACTCAGAGCTAAAGACAGTTAGTTAGGCTCACAAAAAAGTAGCCTACAAACCAATAGTGCTTTCTAAGCGGAGCTATGGAGAGCGGAGGCTTCAGCAGGATAACACTCTTAAACGAGAGGAAGCCTACCAACAACCACCTAGTTGAGGAGCTCTTAAGAGTGTAGGTCTCAACGTAATGTTTCTCTAAACGAGAGAGGACCTGACTACTCAATGCTAGACGCAGTT
Source organism: Cyprinus carpio (assembly GCF_018340385.1). Classification (NCBI taxonomy): domain Eukaryota; kingdom Metazoa; phylum Chordata; class Actinopteri; order Cypriniformes; family Cyprinidae; genus Cyprinus; species Cyprinus carpio. The sequence continues at coordinate 1,624,217 of NC_056599.1, forward strand.
AGTGAGGCTCACATAGAGCCTACATACTAGTTCTGTCTAAGCGGCTCCACAGAGCTCCGTTGAGAGAACCAGGAACTGTGAATCTCAGCCTAGCCCCGTCAAGAACCGCTGATCAGGGAGGCTCACAGAGAGCCTCACACCTGGGCTGAGAAGATGAGGAGGCTCAGAGGAGGCTCAAACAAGAGCCTAACAACTCAAAAAAAAAAAAAAACTTGCCTTTTTTTTTTTCAGTCAGGAGCCTCCTTCACCACATTATACACCGTTCCTATTCTAAAAATCTATACAAAAGGAATTCTGGAAGAAAAAAGCATTCCACGTCAGATTCCTTCCATGCCCCGCCTAAAATACCCGTGATCGGCCTGATTAACTGCCTCGGCAGCCGCGAGACCCGAAACGCGGGGGAGAGGCGCTAAATTTTCAAAAGAATCAGGCATTCTCAATGCAATCACCTCTCGCAGCGTGGCTATCTCCCCTGAGAGCTGTACATTCTGATCAAACACTTAATTCCCTCAAGAATCAGGCGAGAACAGAAATCGCCGTGAATGCATCACATTAAGCTTGTTCAACTCCACCGAGAAGCGAACGCGCTCGTGCAAACGCTGGCAAAAACTCGAGTACAGACCTCTGCTCTATTAGTTCCGCGAATGCAACAGTGAGCACTTCCTACTCCCTCGTGAGTCAAACGCACATGCTTAGTACACAAGGCTTGAAGACAAAAAAGAGTGTGATGCATTCTACAAGTGCCCTTTTATATCCGCAGTCGCTCATTAACTTATGTCATAGGCTTCCGCCTGCCAATGTCAAGTTCATTGTCATTTTTTCATTCATGCTTCAGGCACTGGCAACGCTGACAGCGTTCCCATAGCGCCCTCTAGAGGACGCAGCGTGGAGTTCCCTTTCGAAAGGGAACTGACAAACTTCCCTTTAAGTCCTTTATGCTTTAGCTGCACTCTGTATTCCCTTCCCTGAAGCAACTCCACAGATAAATCTGGGAAAAACTTGACCTCTTGTTCACCATACATAATTCTGCCTTTAGGCCTGGCAGCACGCATCACTCGAACTTTATCTTGAAAGTTCGGTATTGTATACGGTATCTGATGAGCTAGTGCAACAAGCATCCTCTTCAGCATCATGCTCCATGACTGGAGTCCAGTTTTGGCTTATCTTTGCGTTATTTTGACGGCATCTTGATTCTTATATCACAACAAAGAGTTAATAAAACTAAATAAAATCGCGTCGGTGAATAAAGAGGATGGTATTCAGGATTTTAAACGAACAACGCCAAGAGCTCACGGAAAAGCGTGCACCTAGTTCGGAGTCATAACCACGCCCCCCGCAATGTGACTCTTTAGTTTGTGATCATGCTGTGCTCATTTCATTCAGAGTTTACACTCATTTGCATATCATACAATATGGCTAAAAATTCATATCAGTTCTGATTAAATGTGGTTTTACACTACTTTTTATTGTCTGAACATGACAAGGAAGCTGTAATAAAAACTTGTTTTCATGACAAATTTTAAATAATCAGTCAAACTGGTTAAGAAATAATAAAATGAATATGTAACAGTACATATATTTAGCAAAATGCTCCTATCTGGAGTTATTTTCCTAGCTGACTAATGAGATTATAGACACTGAATGGCTTTTTTGAGGAAAATTTTACCTTACGTGACATTATTGTTTTCAAGTTGTGTTTGTAACACTGATTGAGCGATTACAAGAGACATGATTCATTTCAGTACACTCTTAAAAATAAAGGTCCATCAAAAGGTTCTTCAAGCGATGACATATGAAGAACCATTTTTGGTTCCACAAAGAACCATTCAGTCAAAGTTTCTTTAAAGAACCACCTCTTTCTTATCTTTTTATAATTTGAACTTTAAACTTTAACTTTAAAACCATGACATCTCTGTTCAACACATGACAAGGAATGAGTGAAAGGGAATCAGTACATACACAAAAATCAATGACTCATGAGACTACTTTAATTAACACATCTGGAACCGATCTTTAAGAGGAAAGCAAACAGAACTAGTTTCAAAGTTCAGTGTCATTTTCATAAAATCTAAGAATGGTCAGATTTGAATGATTGTAAATTTTGATTTATTTAACAGGGAATAAACAAGGACTTGCTAACAGAAGTCGGAACAGATGAATCCCTACAACAAGAGACTGAAAAAATGGGTCTTCTTTTACACAGACTTCATCTTGAAGTAAGGCACCACAATAAACCGAGAACTACAGATGTTCTTCAGTTGACTGCACAGTCACTACATTCACAAGAATCTTGTGATAAGGAGGAGGTGATTCAGACTTTTATACAAAAACTACTGATGATGAACTACAGAGCAAGATACATTAATGTTAAGGCCAATAAACAGCATCATGCACAACAAAGACACAATGAATCTAAAGATCAGAGTGATGTTTTTGATGATATTTTAAAAGATACATCTTTGTCAAACAGAGGAACAATCCAATCTGAGCGAATCCACCCGATGGATGTTCAGATGGCTGTGTTTCATTGTGCTGATGGTTTCCTGAAGCAGCTAATGGTGACTAAACTGTCCCAGTGTCAGTACGCTCTCCCTCTGCTTGTTCCTGATCCATTCACACAGCAGATTGAGTTTCCTCTCTGGACATTCAGACAAATCAACAAGAGCTGGAAGAAGAGAAATACTAACAATGAGACCATCAGTCAATCCCAGCCGATCTACAAGGCACAAACTCCAATGGTGTTTTTCTTCAGGTTTGGATCTTTGTCTTCATCCAAGTCTCAGCTGATGAACAGTCTGATCAATGAGAAACACAACACGTTCTTCCACAGGAACTGCCCAGGCAGCAGCAGAACCAGAGTCCTGATGGATGGAGTGGTGGAGATCGCCTGGTTCTGTCCCTCTGGAACAAATGATGATAAATTCACTGACTGTGTTGCCTTCTGTAATCTACACGGTGATGCAGGAGACCATGAGAAACAGCTGCAGATTCTCACTGAAATGGCCTCAGTCAATGTTGTTCTTCTACCACGACTGGACAGGAACGACGGACATGCAGCAAAGATTCAAAACCTGTACAAAGACAGAATACCACTCATTTTCCTTTTTACAGAAGATGAATCTGAAATAAATGAAATGAGAGAAGGTAAAATCAAAATTGGATTGAAAGACAGAAATCAGGCAGATGTATCTGAAGAACTCAGAAGAGCCATAACAGATTGTCTTTCACAATCATCTTCCACTTTCAGACTTGAAGATGTGACCAAACATTCAGACATCAGAGTAGATGAGGAAGATGACGATGATTGCAGGAGAGGAAGAGAAGCAGCAAAACAATTGATGAGTTTACTGGAAAAGAAAAGTCTGAGAGAAATCAAAGACTCATTTCTGCCTCATCAGGGGAAACTGTGGCGTCAGTGGAGTAAGAAAAACAAAGAACTACATCGACTTCGAGGAGATGAGACAGAAATGGACATAAGTAGAAAACAAACAGAAATTAAGAAAATCCGCCAACAGCAGCATGAATCTGACACCAGCAAGTTCATGACATTTTTTATTAATGAAATTCAATCAGATACTGCAAATAAAAAAATATATTTTCTGAAATGGTTTGAAATCCTCCTGGATGAATATATCTCTGCGGACCTTTCTGCTATACATAACAAATATGACAAAAAGTGGTCAACGGTTGTAAGACTGAAAGAGAATTATGATAAATCTGAGCAACTGATAACTGAGCAAACTGAACTGGATAGAATATCTGAGGAACTTCAAGCTGCAGCCTTGGGTTTGGAGCACATCATGAGGGAGATCGGTCAGATCTATGAATCATGTTCATCAGTGAAGAAGAACAAGAAAGACCTGCAGGTTCACTTCTCTTCTCTCCCGAGTCTTGCAGCAGAGATGATGATCTCTGGATTTCCACTGGAGCTGATGGATGGAGATGCTGCTCATGTTCCTCTGATCTGGATCTCTGCTGTTCTAGATGAACTCATCCAGAAACTGGGAGACCAGAGAGTCTTTGTGCTGTCAGTTTTAGGAATTCAGAGCTCTGGGAAATCCACCATGCTGAACGCCATGTTTGGACTCCAGTTTGCCGTTAGTGCTGGCAGGTGCACCAGAGGAGCTTTCATGCAGCTGGTCAGAGTCTCAGACGAGATGAGAACACAGCTGAACTTTGACTACATTCTGGTTGTTGATACTGAGGGTTTAAATGCTCTAGAACTGGCTGGGAAATCATCAAGAGATCATGACAATGAACTGGCCACATTTGTTGTAGGTCTTGCAAATCTGACCTTGATCAACATCTTTGGAGAAAATCCTGCTGAGATGCAGGACGTTCTTCAGATTGTTGTTCAGGCCTTCATGAGGATGAAGAAGGTCAGACTGAATCCCAGCTGTGTGTTTGTGCATCAGAACGTCTCAGACGTCACAGCAGGAGAAAAAACAAAAGAAGGAAGAAGACGACTACAGGAGAAACTGGATGAGATGACAAAACTTGCTGCTGAAGAGGAAGTGTATGATGCTGAATTTTTCAGTGATGTCATTGCATTTGATGCACAGAGTGATGTAAAATATTTTGCTCATCTCTGGGAGGGAAACTTACCAATGGCACCACCAAACCCAAAGTACTGTGAGAATATTCAAGAACTAAAAAAAAATATCATGTCTCATGCAAGAAAATCAGATAAAATGATGCTGTCCCACTTAAAAATATGTATTAAAGATCTTTGGGAGGCTTTACTGAATGAACGATTTGTTTTCAGCTTCAGAAATTCTCTGGAGATTTCAGCCTACAGGAAACTGGAGACCGAATACAACAAGTGGTCCTGGAGTCTACGCAGTGCCATGATGGAGACTGAGAACAAACTGCACAACAAAATAGAAAATGAAGCAATTCATGAGGTTGAGGAAACTGATCTTAAAAGAGAACTGAAGAAGACAAGTGAAAAAGTGGAAAAATCAATGTCAGAGTTCTTTGACAAAGACAAAGACAAAGATATACTGATTCACTGGAAAGCATCATTTGAAATCAAAATCAAAGATGTTCAGGAAAATATTGCAAGAGAAACAAAGAGAAAATTAAATGAGATTCTTCAACAGCGCGACTTAAAGAAAAAGATTGATGCTCAGAGGACCAATCATGAAAACACTCTCTATGAAAAGAGCAAAGAACTTGCCTTAAAATTAAAAGACAAAGCAAATGATAAAGAAACTCTAAAGAAAGAGTTTGATTTGTACTGGGAACAGTGTGTAAAGAAGATCATCACAGACACTCCTCAAATTAAACACATTGACATATTGACGGATGTAAAAAGGCTTCTCAGTGACGTACATCAGGGATATCTCCCTCTAGACCACAGGAAAGAGGGCACTGAAGACAGTATTTTCAATGTGTTGAGGTTTTCTGAATATGTTATTATCAAAAGGTCTACAAAAAAAGTAATTACAGATGCTGTAATGGATGCTAGCCAAACAGTAAATGCATCATTTGGACATGCTCAGACTTTGTCTCCAGAGGATGAAGACAAATTAAGATCATTAGTCTCTCACATTGTTCAGCAAACAGACAGAATGATTCAGTCATTTAACATTTCAAAGATGGGCTACAACATCAGCACCATTCAACAACTTATAGATTACATCAATAAGAGAGTAAAAGAACATCAGGGAGGATCAGTGAAATATGTGTTCAAGAATGAATTCTTCATGGTTTTGGTTCTTTCAATCTTTAAGAGAGCAAACAAGATGATTGCTGACCAACACAGACTGTTTAGAGAAGCAAATGATCCTGTTCTCTATTTGAAGAGGAGAAGGGAAGAGTACTACAGTATTTTTCAGAAATACTGTCAAGGAGCTGCTTCAGCTGCCATTTTTGGAGAGATCATCTGTCAGAAACTTAAAGAGCCCATTGAGCAGAGTGTCTACAAGAAGACTGCCAGAGATCTGGCAAGTGAAATGAGATCAAACTGTGAATCACTGAATGGAAACAGATCAAATCTGGAGAAACACATCCTGAAGACACTGGCAGAAGAGGAGGATTTTGAGAAATACATGAACTACATTCATGAACCTACGGATCACTTCAAGAGTTTCATCAGAGATGAAGTCACTCAGTACATCACTGATAAGTTCAGTGTCAGTGTTTTACCAAAGATGAAGGAGAACATTGAACTCCTGCAGCAGAAGATCATGAAAGCAGCTCATGAATCTACTGAACATGTTCAAGAGAAGAGTGGAGATGTTGGTTTGTGGTTGAAGAGTTTCACACAGCGGCTCTCAGATGACCTGATCATCTCTGAAAAAGACCTAAGTGGAGTCAAACATGATGATTTTTATGATTTCAGCTCTCTAGAAGATGTGATAAGACAAGAACTTCCTGCTATAATGTCTGACATCAGCAATAGATTCAATACAAATACTTTTCCAGTAAATCTGGACTATAAGTTCAGGCCAGGTGAGCTTCTGATTGATCATTTCTGTCAGTGCTGTTGGGTTCAGTGTCCGTTCTGTAAAGCCATCTGCACCAACACCATAGAAAATCATCCTGGAGATCACAGTGTTTCCTTTCATCGTGTCAGTGGACTAAACGGAATATATTACAATAATACAGATTACCTGTGTGCCCATATCTGCACATCAGCAGTAGCAAGCAGCACTCTCTTTTTTTTCCCCAATGAATCACAAAAAGTCCTCTGGAGAGATTACAGAACAGCAGGAGAAGATTATGCAAAATGGAACATCACTCCTGATCTCTCTGAACTGCCCTACTGGAAGTGGTTTGTGTGCAGATTCCAGAAAGATCTGGAAAAAAAATATAGTAAAACATTTGAGGGACAGGGTAAAATTCCAGCTGAATGGAAAAACTACTCTAAGCAGGATGCTTTAGAGAGCTTGGATAAATACATATAATTGAATTTAAAGTGAAACTTTAAATCTCAGTTCACACAACACAGCAAATAGAAGAATTCAAGTTGTGTTGTTTTTTTTTTTTTTTTTTTCTTCTTATCTGTTGCACAGTCTAGTATCTGTAAAGTGACTTGTGTTAAAAGAATAAATGTTGGAACAAAATGCTTGAGTTTTGAGAAAATAAAGTTTGTTCAGTAATTTTAATAAATGACCTCTCAGTGATGTCATAGAATGTCTGTCTTTATTAATCTTAACACACCAACCAAGATTTGTTTTTCTTCTTCATTAATTGCCTCTTATCCAACACATAACAATTAACACAGTGCCATGCAGTGTCTTTCTAGAGTGACAGGCACAATCAGTGGATATCATCACATCCACTATGCTATAGTTTTATTTTATAACACATCTTTACTTGCACTAGTATAACATTTAAACTCAGTGCTTATGTTTGCACTTTTTATACATTTAATACAAATAATAAACTAAAAAGACATTAACATTTCCATATTGCTATACTTTTAGCAGTTTCTTACAGATTTATATCAGGTTTTTTAATGTGTCTTATAAGTGTGAATGTATGACAGTTTGATGTTTGCGTGTCTATGTGCGAATCAGTGTTGCAGTCATTTGTTGTGGACAATGCAGTTTAATCAGACAAAGCATTGCATAGATTCAGGTCTTTCACTTCTTTTTAGTCTTTAACAGATCACATCTGTTCCATCTGTAGATTTGTCTGCCATCTGTTTTCATAGCATAAGGTCCTGGATTTACTTCTTGCATAACTGTGGCCTTCTTCTGACAACATCATCCCTTACCAATGGTTGTAGATGCTTTGCAGCCCTGTCATACAGAACTTTTGTCTATCTCTCAGTTGCTTGAGTTTTTGTTTAATTTTCACACTCACTTTTTGTTCTGAACAAGACAGCAGTATAGTGCAAAGTTTCCGATTCATCAGTATCTCATCTGGGACCATGCCGCACTCTAACAGAGAGGTTCTTGTAATTGAACAGAGCAAGGTAAGAATCAGACTTGCTGTCAGCAGTTGCTTGAGAATGTGAACTCCTTTCTCAGCCTTAACTAAGCATGTTCTGGACATGAAGTGGCATATTTGAAGTAATATTGCACTGAACTCTTGACACTTTTTGCTGCTGAAACATGGACCTTTTGTTTTGTTTCCATGTGCCATGTGTCCTTCATGTCTATTGTCTAACCCCACCCACTTTGTTACCTGGTTATTGGTTCATTTGCCCCACCTGTGTTTGCCTCATTACCCTCCTCATTTGCTCCCTATTTATTCTCCTTGTGTTTGCAAACCTGTGCCAGTTTGTTGACAAATGTTTCCTGTGTATACCTTGCCTGTTCCTGTCCTGCCAACCAATCAAGCAGCTGTGGCCTAACGGTGAGAGATTTGGACTTGTAACCAGAAGGTCGCAGGTTCGAGTCTCGGTGCTGGCAGGAGTTGTAGGTGGGAGGGAGTGAATGAACAGCGCTCTCTTCCACCCTCAATACCCATGGCTGAAGTGCCCTTGAGCAAGGCACTGAACCCCCAGTTGCTCTCCTTCCACGCTGGATCTATAGCTGCCCACTGCTCCGGGTGTGTGTTCACGGTGTGTTCACTTCTCACTGCTGTGTGTGTACACTTGGATGGGTTAAATGCAGAGCACCAATTTCGAGTATGGGTCACCATACTTGACAAATGTCACGACTTTCACTTTCACTTTCACTTTCAAGTTGCCAGCCTGTTTCCCCCTACGGGGAAAATATAAGCCCTATTTCCTCCTGCGATTGAGTCCTATAGTTTCTATGCAGTGATAGCCTTCATGAATCAGTGTAGTAATTAAATCTGTATTTTGGTGTGTGGGTGAAAATATTCAGATGTAACCCCCTTTGTAATAGTTGACATTTTCATAAGTGACTAATTTAATATAACTTTTTTTTTTTCAGTAACTGTAACAGATCGCAGTTACATGTGTCATTCTTGTGTCAGCTCTGTTGTGTTATATCACCTTGTATTGTCTATATAACAATAAGAGTAATATAACAATAAGAGAAGAAAAACAACAACAAGCCTGGAGGACAGAATACACATGATGAGCATAATGCATCACAGCAACAGAGGACCTAAAGCTAGAATGATTACTGAACTATAATTATAAGAAAAATAGGATGAGAGAATATGTGTGTAATCAATGCATCCAACCACACTGGAAATCCTAAAGGAAATTCTAATTATTAGGTTACTTAAAGGTCGCAACCATATGTTATCAAGTGAACGCCATTTAAAAATGGTACCGTTCAAATAAATATGCATGTGGATATGGCAAAAATAAATAAATTAAATCAAATTAAATTAAATCCTCTCCTGATGTAAATGTAACTTCCTGCGAATTAATGCAGCCTCCTCATCTACAGAATTTATAAAAAGACATGCCATTTTTGTCACATTTACCATGTCTGCATGATGAAAATGAAAGTGGTCCAGTGAGAAAAATAATCTTGTCTGAAGTTTTAATATTGTGGGCTCTGGCAGCTAGCTATACTGTTGGCTAATCAAATCTACAACAGGCTTAGCTAACTTTACGTATTTAGATGGGAGAGCATGAGAAGAGAGAATAATTAAGTTGACTTGTCTCTGAGTTTAAGATGTTACGTTAGTTATCTTACCCAGTAAATGACCTGTTTCTCGATGATACAACCTCGCTCGCTCTTCTGTCAGACTGCGGCGGCAGTGGCAGGGATTCCGGGGAAACGGAGTGGGCGTGGTCAACCTGTGACTTCCATCGAGAGTGACCAATAGAAAAAGGCATTTCATCCCGGTGGGTAGAGACCGCCCACTGAGAAACAGCTTCACTCGCAAGCAAAACTTTTCAACTTGCAAACAAAAGTTTTAGACCCGCAAAAAAAGATGGCAGAAAAGAGAGCCACATTTGTGGTTTCACAATGAAAAGTGTTTGAAGCGTTTGAAGTGCACAAAGAAAAATAAAGATTTTCAAAGATTTATATCCACTGCAAATAATTTTGTTATCAATTTCTTTATTTTTGAGCCTTAAGTCCAGCAACCAAATATTGATAATATGGAAGTTACTGCGTTTTGCCTTGGTGTGACTTCTCACTTTTCGCAGACAATGCAAAGGCAGCAGAGTACAGTAACTTCAAAACAGGGGTAAAAATCAAAAATCAAGTTTAAGCTAAAACAATTTTTAATGTAGATCATGTTCGTTACTTTCATATAATTGGCAAAGTTCCAGCGTCCTATAATTAATCTGGCTGGACAAATAAAAAACTTTCAAGTCATTTTTTCTCGAACGAGAGTCTCACTCCAGTCCAGCAGGAGGCAGAAATGCGCTTTTTATGATGATTTTCCTGTCACAGAGAGAAAAAAAGAAGAAAAAAAAAAAACATCCTGCAGATTGGTGTTCAGATGCAGCAGCTTAATGTTTATCGAATTATCTTCATAACTCAAAACTAAAACATTATTTTAATATGTTCACGTGTTAAGAGCATCTTGACACTTCAGCTGTTCGTCAACAGAACGGTAAGAGACACACCTGCGTTATTAATCCGCATAACACCTGTCGCTAAGTCATAATAATAACAATAACAATGACAGTAATAATAACGAGCAGCTTTAAAAGTGAATATGTCTCAGAGTGTGATGTTGGTACAGATTATTTAAAGTTGGTTTTATTAATGCTGCTGTATTTCAGTAATAGAGTTCACCATCTGAATGAATGAATGAAGAGAGTTTGATCGTCAGATCCACATTAAACACGATCAGAGCTGATAATGTTCACAGACATGGACTATGAGCTCGAGGAGGACAAACTGTGAGTAGCACGAACATCATCCATCAATAACAAGCAGAACGGTAATATTCATTTGTTTACATGATGTCACATCCTGTGAGGTTTGTAAAGCGGGGAGGAAATAGACAGTCACACTTATAAATGTCTGAATAGCATTGCATGTTATACACTAGTGTGTAAATGCAATAGAAATAAATTGAATCTAACAGAAAGAATGCAGAGCAAGCAATCCAAGCAGAACATTGAGGCATCGTTGTGTGATGAGATGAGTGTGTGTGTCTTCATTGACAGTCATGTGTGTGTGATTTTGTGCTGTGTTTGTGTCCAGTGGGATTCCCACAGTTCCTGGAACAGTGACTCTGAAGAAAGACTCACAGAACCTGATTGGGATCAGTATTGGGGGCGGAGCTCAGTTCTGTCCCTGTCTCTACATCGTACAGGTCAAACACTCACACCCCATCATCATCATCATCATCATCCTGTCAATCACTGTGTCGCATTCAATGATGATTGTGTCTTATAAAAGCTATAGAATCTTCTTGTGTTTATAAGGCCAGATGCATCTGATTTTTATTTGTGTGGTTTATATCGTTGCATACATTTAGAGTGCATTTCAGTAGGAAAGTTTCTGAAGAGTTGAGAATCTTAAAAATGTTCATACACACAAATTTGGCGTGTGCATATTTAGTGAATGATACCCAGCATCCGGTTCTCATGTTAAAGTGTTCAGGAAAAGGCTTCAGTCTATCATGAAATACTCTTTCCATTACTCCTTTTATTAACTGAAGCTCATTTGAGGTGATTTTTGTGTGCTCAGGTGTTTGATAACACCCCGGCCACTCTGGACGGCACTCTGGCCGCCGGCGATGAGATCACAGGAGTCAACGGCAAACCGGTGAAAGGAAAGACTAAAGTAGAGGTGGCCAAGATGATCCAAGCAGTGCAGGTACAACATCTAAAACAGTTTATTCCTATAGCGATTTTCACTGATTCAAAGTTTTGTAATGTTAATGTTTCTGATGTCTTTATAGTCACGTTGAGCAGGTTAGAGCTGGATGAAAGAAGAGTTTATATTAGCAGACGATTTTAACAACAACAATCACACAACTCTGCACTTATTTGACATGATTTTAAGCGATTATTGACGCATAACAGTGTTTAAATTTTTAAGTAATCAGTCGATATCAGTTCAATCATTCTATCTTTGGAAATTTCTTCAGATTTTGTCGTGATGTAGTTGAAACTGTTATCATTTTTACATTTTGATTGACTTAAAGCTGCAATTTTGTCAACTTGATTGATTCAAATTCGACATTTAGAAAAGGAAAAAGGAAAGATCAAACTATAATGCTTAACAGTATTGTTAAGTATTACATTTGTTTATCTTTCGTTTGTTGCACTTAAAACATATTGCATGTTAATTTAGTGAATTTCTACTTTCCTTTGAGTTTTACAGTGTTAAATGTAGGTCTTTAATATGAATAATTTCATATGACAGTCTGAACTGAAGTCAAACATCACAAGAGTGACATTATCTGTATATCAACATGACTCTGAAATAATACTGTGACTGATATATCGTCAAAGTGAATAATATCTTATCTCAGATGCTTGTTTGTGTAAAGATCACATGATCTAGACTGGTAATTGTTTTGTAACTGAAAGGTTTATAGTAAGGATGAATGTGTTTGTGATCTGCAGGGTGAAGTCGTGATCCAGTATAACAAACTGCAGGCTGACCCGAAGCAGGGCAAATCTCTGGATATTGGTAAAAATGACCAAACTGTGCCAGCTTTGTGTGTTTGAAGGGATGCAGAAGTGTGTTTCTCTCTGATGAAGTAGCTCGTGTGTGTGTGTGTGTTTGTGTGTGTCAGTGCTGAAGAAGGTGAAGCATCGTCTGGTGGAGAACATGAGTTCAGGAACCGCAGACGCTCTGGGACTCAGCAGAGCCATTCTGTGCAACGGTCAGATCATATCCTCTGTTTAACCACTAATGCTAAACAACTACAGTACTCAGAAATACAGCACTATGAATTATTTTTTCACCTTGCACTAATGAGAACAAGTTCTGTTGCATGACGCAATCTGTGCTTGATGTGTGGATGTAATGTGTGTGTCATGAGAAATCAAGCGTGTGTGTGTTTGTGTTGTAGATGGTCTGGTGAAGAGGCTGGAGGAGCTGGAGAAAACCGCTGAACTTTATAAAGGTGATTCATTCGTACTGTTACTGCATTAAACCAGTGACTGAGAGAGTTTACTCTGGACATAATCTGTGTTTGTGTGTGTTTAGGACTGATGGAGCACACGAAGAGACTGTTGAGAGCTTTCTATGAGCTCTCGCAGACTCACAGAGGTACAGTAGATTTCATCTTTATTCATCATATGATTCGGTATAGGCTGCTATAAAGAGTTTCTCCTGCTGAAAGTTCATTTTATTGACAAAAAACCTGGTTTGTTTTCAGAATAGACTGGTAAAACATCCCTTTTGAGAGTCTAGTTACACACACACACACTAATAACATCAGGCTGTTTGGTAGAATAATGCAAGCTCTGACCAACAAAACACTCCATAAAAGCATCAGATGTGTGTTAAAATGTTTGTTTTTCTCTTTCAGCGTTTGGCGACGTGTTTTCCGTCATCGGTGTCCGTGAGCCGCAGGCCGCCGCCAGTGAAGCCTTCGTGAAGTTTGCTGAAGCTCATCGAAACATGGAGAAGTTCGGCATCCAGCTGCTGAAGACCATCAAACCCGTAAGACAGCAGATCTGAACGAGTTTGCATTCTTACGATGAGATTAACTGTGTAGAGTAACTGTGACATGCAGAAATTAAATATAACATATATGATGTAGTGCTGTCAAACGATTAATCGCGATTAATCGCATCCGAAATAAATGTTTTTGTTTACGTAATATGTGTGTATACTGTGTATATTTATTATGTATATATAAATACACACATGTGCATGTATATATTTAAGAAAAACATATTGTTTATACATTAAATGTATTTATATATAATATCAATTATATGAATATAAATGTATACATGTAAATATTTTCAAAATAATATATACTGTATGTGTCTGTATTTACATATATACACATAATAAATATACACAGACAGTACACATACATATATTATGTAAACAAAAACTTTTATTTTAAAAGCGATTTAGGGATTAATCGTGATTAATCGTTTGACAGCACTACTATGATGTGAAACAACTAAAAGTAACCTAAATAAAAACATTACAATAAGCAAAAAATAAATAAAAAATGTTTACTAAAAGTTATGTTTAACTGTATGTGACCATTAACTGTTGTCAGAGAGACAGACAGACAAATTTGTTGTTAAATGATATATTTAACTTAAGATATTAACTTAAAATCTCAGGGGCACTTAAAAATGATTATTTTAGCTCAAAGTGTTTTGGCTGATGAGAACGTCCAGAAATCCCTGATCTATACAGTGTTTAGAATGTAGAGTAACTGAAACATGCATAAGAAACATTATTTATGGTGGAGAACAGTTGAAAACAGTGTGAACCCTTGTGTAAAGATCATATAATGAGACAAATCTAATAAATAATAGAATGCTGTCTGTTTGTCTGTCAGATGCTGCATGATCTGAACACGTATCTGCACAAAGCAATTCCTGACACCAAACTCACCATCCGCAAATACCTGGACGTCAAGTTTGAGTACCTGGTATGAGATAGGCCAGAAGATTCACTCATCCTTGTCTACTGAATTGAGATTACATTAACAGGGGGATTTTGAGAGCGTTTATGTTGAAGTTGATTGATGTGTGTTTGTTTATCCAGTCGTACTGTCTAAAGGTGAAGGAGATGGATGATGAAGAGTACAGCTGCATCGTAAGTTCACTCAGTCTCTCCACTCATCATTTACTCATTAACTAACCAATAGTCCAACTGTCTAAATCACCAGAGAAATCAGCTCAAGGTCATTTGACTTTTAATACACTGTTACTGATTAAACCTCCTTAACCTGTTTACTGATAGTAATGAGTGTTTTGGAGGTGGAGGATCTGTTTCAGTGTTGAACTTTGACCCTGATACAGGTATTTGACCCTGAGACCAATTTTTTTTTTTTTTTTTTTTTTTACTGTAAATCATGTGCAAATGATTATACAGAAAGTATAAAAGTTAAAATGCTGCAACCCTTCTATACATAAATGCATATTGCGTAATATTCCATATAACATGTTTAGTATGTATTGTTGTATACTAACTAAAACCAGGTTTTACTATATATATATTAATGTTAATTATGTGATAATGAGTGATTAAAAAAGTAGTAATAATAAGATATGCTTGCTTGCTTATTTAACCCTCTGTGTTTGTGTGTTTCAGGCGTTAGGAGACCCGTTGTACCGCGTCAGCACCGGTAACTACGAATACCGCTTGATTCTTCGCTGTCGACAGGAGGCTCGCGCTCGATTCGCCAAGATGCGCAAAGACGTTCTGGAGAAAATCGAACTCCTGGACCAGAAACATGGTTTGTTCAGTTGAGAAGAAACGCATCAGAAAGCATCACATGATCTGTTTTACAGCGGTTTAACCCTTTCCATTCTCCCTTCAGTCCAGGATATCGTGTTCCAGCTGCAGCGCTTCGTCTCAGGGATGTCGCGCTATTACGACGACTGCTACGCCGTGCTGAAAGAGGCCGACGTGTTCCCCATCGAGGTGGATCTGTCCCGAACCATGATCAACTACAGCGGACAGAGACTCTCATACGAGGACGAGGAGGAGGAAGAGACGAGCAGAGGAAGAGAGGAAGACGCTCTACAGTTTGAGAACGGAGCCGAGAAACTCGTCGACGACGAGTGAGTGAGCGAACGGATGAACGAACGAGTCAATTATCAGATGAAATTATAAATCAATCAGTGAAGGGAAAGTATCTCATTGTGACAGAAAGAATACAGATGAGAGAGTATGTTCAGTGCAAGATGATTGATAAATAATATGAATAACAGCAGTATATATTACATATTTATAAATGATATTTAATATTAAATTTCTATATTTATAAACTACACTTTCAAATCACTGGTCAGACAGAAACGGAATCACTGGTTGCCGTGTTACATACTTCAGAATAGAATGTTACGTTTGGTTACTATGGTGACAGAATTTAAACTTTTAATCAAACATTCTTTTTTTCGAGTCTTTGCACTCTGTTTCAGAACATTTCAAATGAACGGGACCTGAAGTTGAGTTGTCTGTGGTTTTACTCTTCTGTGCCTTTGAAACACTAGATGAATGTCTTTAAGCTCCAATGATCTGAACATTTTAGGGTGTGTTTTTTTTTTTTTTTTTTTTTTTTTTTTTTTTTTTGGGGTGTTTGGGTTTATTTAATTTAACTCAGCTGTGTAATTGAGGTTTATGTACGTCCTAGTAAGATTAAATGTCTTGAAGGTTAGAAAAAAAGTTTGATGAAGAAAAACGCTTGTGAAACCTGCTATGTGTGAGTAAAAATGTAAATCAAACTTGTTTTATGGGCTTTCTCATTAAACGTCTTGAGTTTCAGGAATATTTGTGGTGTTTTCCATCTTCTTTCGTCTCAGTGATGCATGCCTGCATGATGAGCAGAAGCTCAGAACTGACTTCTCGTATTAACACTATTAGTTACACTTATATTATTAATGGGTTAAAACCATAGACTGTATAAAACAGGTTAAAACACTACACCCTTCATGAGCCAAATGAGCTGTACATGCTTTTTTTTTATTTATGTTGTTTTATTATTATTATCAGGCTTTGATTTGTTTTAACTTTGTATTCGAATAAAAGAAAATTAAACTAATTTAATCCTTTTAAAAAAAATAATAACACTTGTTTTAAGGGTGTAACTAGTTTACTTTTCATTTAACTAATTTAAATTCAATCGGTCACTAGTTCATATTTTCATTCGCCATTTTAGTGCTATGAAAACTTACAAGTATGATCATAAAAACAAAGTTTTAACCTCCAAAAAAAGTGTTCATGTACACAGTTTATTTTCAACTAGCATATTGGTAGTTTAATAACATAATTTATTAAACTAGCGACTTCGCTTCCGCGTCGAGCAGCAGCAGCAGTCACGTGATGCCTCACTGGAGTCTGATTGGATGCCTTTATAAGCGTCTCCGCCCAGATTGTGGTATCATCCGCCCCAGTGGCCTAATGGATAAGGCACTGGCCTCCTAAGCCAGGGATTGTGGGTTCGAGTCCCATCTGGGGTGAAGCTCGCTTTTCTTTCTTCGATGTGTGTCGGTGTTTAATGTCTCATTCAGTGTGTGTCAGTCGCGTCTTATAAGCGTAGATTCACGTTATCTCGTGTGTATCCCTGAGGATCTCTCCGGGATTTATGTGTGTTGTTTTGTCACAAGGAAGCTCTTTGCCAGCGGACTTCCCACTTTATTTTCAGTTTCTGCGCTGCATGTGACTGAACATCGACAAAACATGAAGAACGGCAGCATTTGTGCGTTATTTCTCGCGTGTTTTGCTGCAGCAGCGAGAAGCGACAGTAAGAAACTCGTTTAGTTTACCTTCACTTTCATAAAGCTTGTGTTGTTATATCGTGAAGTCAATGTTTTATAGGTTTAAATGGCCATATGTTAAGTGCAAATCCGCGTCTAGTCTCTTTAAAACACTTTGCTTTTGTGTTGCTCATAAGTGTGTTTTAAGTGAGTTAGAGAGGAATTGACAGACGCTGCAGGTTTGTCTATTATTATAATGATCATGTTCACGAGCAGACTGGAGAAGCACGTGATCCTGTAAACTCAGTCTGAAACCTGATATGTGACTGCAGTTACTTTACGGTTACTTAACACTGAGATCAAACTGAGGATATATTTAACCCACAGAATGTTATTGATGGAATAGCAATGCACAAAAATAAAATCAAAAAAGGAATTGTATGAATGAATGAATGAACTATGCATTTGCAGACGCTTTTATCCGAAGCAACATACACAAGATTTATTTAAAGTAATGTTTTTGCCTTCTATTTGAAGTAGCCATATGAAAAATTGAGAAAACTTTAATGTGCAAATGTATGCATCATAGCATAAAGTTTATTTGTTAACATTATCTATTTTAGTAAACATTTACTAACAAAGAAAAAATACTTTTAAATTATTTATTAATCAGTTAATTTCAGCATTCAGTAATACATTATTAAAATAAAAAATATTTTAGTATCTGTTAATATTTAATTATATAAATGTGTGTGTGTGTATAACCTTTGTTTTTTTATAAATATATAAAAATATATTGAAAAATATAAAAAAAAATATATTGAAAACAGACTTACTGTGTTTTATTATTTTATAGCTTTTATTTAAAATGCACTTAATGAATGTAGATTCACTTAAAGGTTGTCTGGAATAAAATATTAGATTTTGAGTATTAATTTCATATTTCACATCCTGAAAAAAGTTCCTCTTGTGGTTAAAATGGCATACAGTATTTTTAAGGAAGTAGCAGACGCCCACATGAGTCATAAGAATCACAACATTATTTATGTGCTTCATTTTCATATAATGTTGTGTGTTTCTGTGTGTGTTTAATCCAGAGCTGCTGAAGGCCACGGCGTACTGGGACTCGACCCAAAAGGCCGTTCTGCTGAAGCAGGGTGTCCTGGACCTGCAGGGCGATGCGTACGGTTATTATAACGACACGCTGTCGTCGACGGGTTGGGGCGTGCTGGAGATTCGATCCGGATACGGACAGACGGCGGAGCCGGACGACGTCACCATGTTCCTGGCGGGATATCTGGAGGGTTTCCTTACTGCACCGTGAGTGTCTGTAACACCAGACCATCTTCATCTTCTCAAGCCTTCATGCCTTCAACAACCTTTTTCATTTAAATGTAGTGAAAGTCAATCGCTTCCTAATTTGTATTCCAAAAACCATATCCTGCAACCTTATTGTTTCCTGTTTCTGTGAAGTGCACTTTTTTTTTTTTTTTTGCACTAAAAATGGTCAGTTAATTCAGTTATTCATGATCATTTAACACCTCCTTTCTGACCCTAAAACTGACCTTGACCTTTCACACACTGAGTCCGAAATTTTAATATTTTTCATTTTTTCGCATTCATGATACTTTCCAATAAAAATGCTTGCTATGGATGTGAAAACGCAGAGAATCGAACCAGATCCATTTTTTTTTTCTGACGGACAAAAGTTTTGGAGGCAGTGTGTAAACATGATTTACACAACATAATGTATTTATTTTTTAACATGCAAAAATTTCTGACAATAATTTCGACTCCAGTGTGCAATGACTTTTACTGTTAAACAGACTGTTTATGCTACAATCACACCTAGTCAGTCTATGTAAATATATGACTGTGTTTATGTAAATGAGCCCTCGGGGGATTGGCAAGCCTTTTTGTTTTTTCTTGAGTTTGATATGAGTTGAGACAAGTCAAATTAAGAAGAATAACTCACTAAAATGACTGGAAATAAAATTACAATTTTTTTTTTTTTTAAATAAAAACTAAACTAATAAAAATTACAAAAACACTAAAATAAAATTAATAACAGCTATATAGACATTTAAAAATACAAATTAATGACAGGAAAATTACTAAAAATTAAATATATATATTTTTTTAAGTATATAAATAAATATTGTATATTATATATAATAGTGTAAAATTATGTAACTATTAGTTATAGTGATAATATAAAATAATATAGCATTTAAATAATACTAATAATGTATTTTTATGAGTGAGTAATAATAGTGACTATTGTATTATGTGTGTTTCAGGCAGATTTTTGATCATTACACCAACATGTACCCGCAGCTGATCAAGAATCCCAAAACGCTGGTGGCCGTGAAGCGCTTCATGGCGTGAGTGACGCTCCTCTGTGTGTGTGTGTGTGTGTGTGTGCGTGTGTGTGTGTGTGTGTGTGTGTGTGTGTGTGTGTGTGTGTTCATCAGCGTTTGTTTTCTCCAGACAGGACGTGTTGATGGTGTGTGTGTGTGTGTGTGTATGTGTTGCAGTAAGCAGGACGACTGGTCTCGGAGTCAGGTGAAGCGTAACACCACTGATCCTCTGTGGATTCACACGGGTCTGATTCTGGCGCAGCTGGACGGACTGCAGGCCGGAGTCACCGACTGGGCCAAACAACACGGGAGGACGGTGAGACGAGGAAGAGCAGCTCATCTTCACATACTTTTCTCTTAGTTTTTGTCTGTTTTATTAGGGCTGCATTTCTTTTATTTTTTTCCTATTTCCTACTTTATAGATCTCTTTAATATCTACAGTAAAATATATTTACTCTATTTCCTTAATTTTTTTTTTCACATATTTTACTTAAAAATTACATATCTTAAAAGAGTCTCTTTCCTTTATTTTCCTTATTTATTTAAATAAAAATGAGTTAAACTTTGAAAAACAGTTTCTACAGGTCAGATTTTTCCTCTTTAGATGTATTTGTTTTATTAAGTACATCTTAAATATCTTAAAAGAGTTTTTGTTATATTAAGTCTCTGTTTCCTTTATTTTTCATATTTCTTATTTTAAAAAGGACTTAATCATCTAAAAAGGATTTGTTTCCTTTATTTGGCTTATTTCTCACTTTAAAAGTTACATCTAAAAGTTTTATTTGTTTTATTCAGGCTCAATTTCCCTTTTGTATCTTTCTTACTATAAAAGAGTTAAACGGTTAAAAAGTACTCTATTGTTCTTTTACTAAGGATCTATTTTTCTTTTCCTCCTATTTCTTTAAAAGTGACACAAACGTTTAGGAAGAGTTCTTATTTGATTTATGAAGGCTCTGCTTCATTTATTTTACCTATTCATTACTTAAAATTACTTAAACATCTTAAAAGAATTCCATTTGTATTATTATGGGTTGGTTTAAGGTTTTATTTTTTTATTTTTTGTAAGTTTTTACTAAAAGTCATTTAAACGTAACAACATTTAATTGTCTTATTTCTTACATTAAAAACAGCATAAACACTTAAAAAGAGTTTCACTAGATTATGTGTAAAAACAATATCAAGTTTATTTAAGTGAAGGTTTGTTAGGACTAGTCGGTGTGTTTGTGTTTGTATCTTGTCTCTCATGTTAAATCATGTTGGCATCTGTTGAAGCTGAAGCTGGTTTTGATCAGATGTTTACTCGTGTGTATCGCTGTAGCCTTTGTCCCAGTTTGCCATTCAGTTCCTGAATGCGGTCGGTGATCTGCTGGATCTGATCCCCGCGCTGGTTCCCGGCATGACTTCCAGCTTGAAGCAGTATAAAGCTCCTCCGATGGGCCACTGCTCTGCGCTCATAAAGGTACCAGACATCGTGATAACTGACATCAGAAGACAGTGGATGTGATGGTTTCTCATCTGTGGTGTGTTTCAGATGTTGCCTGGCTTTGAGAACCTGTTGTTCGCTCACTCCAGCTGGTACACATACGCTGCCACCATGCGCATCTACAAACACTGGGACTTCAGACTGAATGAGCCGCATACGGCCACCGGAAAACTCTCCTTCAGCAGCTACCCTGGTATACACATTCATTCATTCATTCATTCATTCATTCATTCATTCATTCATTCATTCATTCATTCATTCATTCACTTACTCATTCACTTACTAAATCATTCATGCATTCACTCACTGTCACTAATTTAATACATTGAGTCGTTAGGTCATTCATTTGCTCATTCATACATTAGTTCCTTAACTCACTCGCTCACTCATTCATTCACTCACTCATTCATTCTCTTGCTTATTCATTCATTCGCTTATTTATTCACTCATTAATTTGCTTGCTTGCTCATTCATTCATTCATTCACTCACTCATTTTCTCACTTATTCATTCACTCACTTACTCACTAACTCATTCATTCACTCACTCACGCATTCATTCATTCATTCTCTTGCTCACTCCATTCACTCACTCACTCACTCACTCATTCTCTTACTTATTCATTCATTTATTCACTTACTCACTCATTCATTCTCTCACTTTTTCATTCACTTGCTTATTCATTCACTCACTCATTCATATGCTTACTCGTTCACTCACTCGCTCTCTTATTCATTCACTTGCTCATTCATTTGCTTATTTATTCCCTCATTCATTCTCTTTTAATTCACTCATTCGCTTAATTACTCATACATTCACTCACTCACTCACTCAGCAATTGTCTCACTCAATTATTTGCTCAGTCATTCATTCACTAACTCATTCATTCATCACCCACTTGCTTACTCAATTATTAATTTGCTCACTCAAGTATTTGCTTATTCATTTATTCACTTGCTCATTCATTCACTCACTCACACACTAATTTTTTTCACGCACACATTCATTCATTCTTTCGTTCACTCATTATTTAATTCACTCACACACACACACACTCACACACACACACTCACACATTCCACTCTTTTTTTTTAGTTATTTTTAATGTACTGGTTTTAAAGTAGTAGGGCAGCTTTGTGTGGTATAATTTTTTAATATTGAAATCATATATTTGTAAAGTAGCATGCAGTGTGTAGAGTGTAGCTTCTGCAGTATGTGAATGGCTGATGTCTGTGAGTGTGTGTTCAGGGTTCCTGGTGTCTCTGGATGATTTCTATCTGCTGGGCAGTGATCTAATGATGACTCAGACCACCAATAACGTCTTCAACACCTCGCTGTTCTCCTACATCACTCCTGCCAGCCTGTTCTCCTGGCAGAGGGTTCGACTGGCACACGCACTGGCAAAAACTGGAGAGCAGTGGGCCAAAACCTTCTCCAGATACAACTCTGGTCAGAAATCAACATACACTGATTTTCAGTTTCTAATGAAGCTACTAATCAGCTGACGTTTGATTTGTGTTTTTGGCTTTTGTGACTGTTCGGTCTGGACTGTGTTTGCTCTGGTGCTGTCAACCAATTAATCACATCCAGAAAAAAAGTTTTTGTTTACATAATATATATGTGTGTACTATGTATATTTATCATGTGTATATATTAATACAAACACATGCATGCATATGTTTAAGAAAAAAAAAATGTTATGTTTATATATTAAATATATATAATATAAATTATATGAATACAAATATATACATGTAAATTCCTGTTGTTGTTTGTTTTTAGATATGTTCATGTATGTGTATATACACAGTACACATATTATGTAAACAAACATTATTTTGGATGCGATTAATCGCTTGAGAGCACTAGTTTGCTCGGTCACGAGGGTTTCTCTGATCCTGTGCTGTATCTGTCTCTCAGGGACGTATAATAACCAGTACATGGTTGTGGACCGGAGTAAAGTGCATCTGGGTAGCAGTCTAGAGGATGGAGCGCTGACTGTAGTCGAGCAGATCCCGGGACTGGTGGAGTATTCAGACCAGACGCAGACGCTGCGCAGAGGTCAGACTGCAGTAGACTTCACTTTCATTTTAGTTTTGACTGTGGGGTGAAATGAAACCAGGACATGTTTGTACATCTACTACTGTGGTAACTGTGTGCATCTGCAGGTTACTGGCCTTCCTACAATGTGCCGTTCCACCGCAAGATCTACGATCTGAGCGGATACGAGGAGATGTGGAAGAAGTATGGTGAGGACTTCTCATACGACCTTTGCCCTCGCGCCAAGATCTTCCGCCGTGACCAGTCGTCCGTCAGCGACCTGAACTCCCTCAAACACATCATGAGATACAACGGTAAATAACAGTCGCAACATTTACTAACTCCTGATGATGTCACTACTAGACTTCATTTCTTTGTTACCAAATAAAAAAAAAATTATAACCATTCTTAAAGAAAAAAAATTAGATGACCAAGGCTAGCCACACACTAGGTGATTTTAAGACTGATTTTAAGCCTGATATGCACCCCTGGACGATCGTGGGGTGTGGCCCAATTTGAGGCTTGTAGTAAGCAATTTATTTTTGTCAGAAAAAATCCTCTATTGTGTGGTGTCATTAAGATTATGTAACTTTTCCCGATCGAGACGGAGCATCCCTGAACTCAAATCGTAAATATTCATGTTTGATATTTAGTCTTGACCGGGCTGCCTCTGATCAGGGGCGCCGCTACGGTTTCTGGGCCCCCTGGAAACCATATTCTCTCGGGTGTGGTAGAAATCACGAATGCAGTACAGATCACATTCCTCTTGGTAAATCACGAGTAGAAATCCCCCTCAGTAGAAATCGCGAGTGTGTTACCCTTGGTAGAAAACGCGTTTCCCCCTTGGGGGGATCCACTCCATCATCGGGCTCTTAGAATCATCCAAACCGAGTCCCCAGTCTTCGTGAGATCTTGTGTCACTGTGTCACTCTGGTGTGGTCTTCTAATCGTTTAGTGTGTATGTTCAGACGATTATAAGGCTAAAAATCGGTTGAAACTCTCTTCATGTCTGTGGTCTCCCATGGTTTTAAAATCAGTTAAGATTTGAAAATCGTCTAGTGTGAAGCCAGCCTAACTTGTAAGACTGGTCTAAACCTTTTACGCAACCGGCGTATGATTTAAGATTTATTCACACACACACACACACACACACACACATAAATAAATATATATTATCCAGTGTCATCTTTCTTTGTTTTTTAATGTCTATAGCATTTTTTCTTTCCAGTTAGAATTTATTTTCATATTCAAAGTTAAACTAAATGAAAATGAGAAAAGATGCAAATAAAATTAAATATTAAAAAGTCTTTTCTTTTTTGGTGTATTTTCCAATTTCATTTTCTTCTGTTTTTTTTGTTTTGTATTTTTTTTTCTCTTATTTTGTCTATAGGTTTTTCCGTCTATGTCTATTTTTTTATTGTTATGTTATTTTAGTTATGTAATTTCTTAATGGTATTCATTTATTTTTATTTTATTTTAGTTATTTTACTACAAGTTAAATAAAATAAAATTGAGAAATGTTGCCTTTGCAGTTCGCTGAAATTAAATAAGTTCAGGTAATTTGAATATTTTACTTCAGTTAACATTTATTTTGTTTTTACTTTATTTTATTTTGCTTTGTTACCGACAATAATGCTAGTTGTATTTACTATAAATTGAATTTATTATAACTTACAATTCACAATAAAATATGATTTAAGTTTCTACAGAAATGAATAAAAGTTGTAAAAACAATGCATAAATATAAATATAGTTACTATATTTTGGTTCATTTAGTCTTTAAATATCACACAGTAAAAGTCATTATTTTACTGTTTGTATAATGAATCATCTTGTCAATCTGTCCTCAGATTATAAGAGTGACCCGTACTCGCAGGGCGACCCGTGTAAGTCCATCTGCTGTCGTAACGACCTGCAGGAGAAACAAGCCAGTCCCGGAGGATGTTACGACACCAAGGTCAGCTGACTGCCTGTCATAAACCAATCAGATTGAGTCTCAGCTCCTGATGCTCTGTTGCTCTCCGGTCAGGTGACAGATCTGCACTTGGCTCAGGAGTTCGTAGCGGAGGCGGTGAACGGCCCGACCACAGATGGAGGGCTTCCCGTCTTCTCCTGGGGGGCGTTCAACAGCACGTCCCATCAGGGTCTTCCTGCGAAATACAACTTCAGCTTCGTCCTGATGCAGCCGCAGCTCTTCCGCCCCTGAGGATCATGGGATTTCACATCTGATTCTCTGTTAGATATCTGCACTAAAACCAATCTGAACCCTTGAATCTGTTGAATCGCTGTGTTTTTTTGTTTTTTGAGCCATAAAATCAGCGTTAAACTCTACAGCTGCCATTTGACAATCAGTCCAGGACAGTTTACATCTCTTTTGATTGACTGATAGATTGAGTAAATCGTAATGCTTTAGTACTCGTTTCAACCACAAAAGGTAAAAAAAACATTAGTTGGTAAATTATTGGCATAAATAAAAAAAATAAAAAATAACAAAAACTTGAAATTGATATACTCAAGTCAAAATGATGTACTAAGTCAAAAATGACATACTAAGGTGTAATTATGTGGTAAAACGTCGAAATTTTAAAACAATAATTTGAAATTGAGATAACAGGTCAAAATGTACACAATAAGTCATACTTTTGAGGTAGAAATTATGACATACTGAGCTGAAATTGAGATACTATTCAGTATTCATCTCATAATTATGATGTTTTAATTCTGACTTTTTAACTTCATAAATATGACTTGTCATTTTTTTCCTGACACTTCACCTCAGGAATGTTACTATGGGTTTCCATAAATTACTGCAACACAGAGCATGTTAAAGTGCCCCTATTATGGATTTTTGAAAATTACTTTTCATGCAGTGTGTAATACGGCTCTAAGTGAACGAAAACATCCTGAAAGTGCACCGTGTATAAAGTTATTGCCTTTCACAAGAAAGAGTCGACTCTGAATCATTGAAACGAGTCGTTTTAAAACGAATCCCAAGCCGTTTCATGTCTGCCCACTTGTTGGTCTGAATGAAAAAACTAATTAATTCTTTGCCACTAGGTGCCGCTTTTGGAGCGGTAAAAACAGCTGTTTCCCCGGTAACACTGTACACTTCCTGTTTGTATACAGTGTATGTACACTACACAAACAGCACTGCACTCACAAACGCTGCTTTATCAGGCATTACATGCATGATGTAATGAAAATGAGACCAATCGGTTGGGAGTCGTTGAGCAAGTGAGGTAAAAATAAATGCATATTATAAGAAAATGAAAGTATTTTTTGACCATGCATGCATTTCAACCTGTACGGGACTCCCAAAACCAAAATATGAACCTTTCAGTACCCATAATAGGGGCACTTTAAAACGAGGACGTCAGTATCGTCGTAATTTTGATGGTAATGAACAACACAAACAGAAAAACAAAGTTTCTGATGTAAATGTCAGCGACAGGAATGTCTTGTTTGACGAGTCCGTCGCTGTGATATTTCTTTGCTGTATTTTCAGATTTCTTCTCTCAGGGAAGGTGACTCAGAAGTGCCTTTGTTTGTATTCGAGTGTCTTTTACCTTCAGCTTTGAATGTCTGTGAGCATTGCTGTCAATCAGGATGTTTGTAATCTGTGCCGTGTGATTTTTTTTAATTTTTTTTTCTCTTTGATTTGACCAATGAATGAATGAACAAGCCTCATTTCTCAGTCTTGAGTGTTTTTGTTGGACACTGGACACCACTCTCAGTAACAGCTGCAAATGTGTATATATATATAAAAAAAGCACACCTGATAAAATATTTTAGAACTCAATAACTTGAAAAATATGTTGATTTAAGATTTTACATACTTCGGTGAGTTTTTTAAAGAATTTTTTTTTTCATGACTTTTCCAGGTCTAAAAATCACACTTATATTATTCCCTCATATACATCTTGATGTTTAACAGTTTAAGCCTATTTGAAAACCTTGTTTTGTCTTAGCTCTTTATCTTTCGATGCCATCCGACTATTCTCAGTCCTTGCATGCCATGGTCTCATGGAAGGAATTATGAACATGAAGCCTTGTCTGTTCACAAACATCTTCCAAGTTTATTATTACATCAACAGATTATATGGATGTATTCCAAGGGGTGGTTCAGGGATTTATCCAATAAGAATTATACACTACATCTTTTATGAATGTAAGGGAAAAAACAAGTACATATAAGGAATACATTTGGCAAACCAAAGGATTTTCAGACGGGCCGGTTCAGGCCGGATTCAGTGAACCCACCAACTGGAGGGCCCTTATCCCCTTGTCCTCATTTGAACATTTGAACTCATGAGGAAATATACATATATATATACGCATGTGTGTATAAAAAAAAGGGGGGGAGGAGGGAGCGAGACACAGAAGACAAGGAGTGAGAAGGGAGGAGAGAAAACAGACAGGCAGACTCACAGCAGAGAGTGTGATAGTCTTATTTTTTAATCTTTCTAGGTTGCAGCCCGCAGGGTGAGAACCGCTGTATTATTAGACCAAATCCATCTGTGTTCTTTCTCCATCTGTTGACATTGTTTCCTCTTTCTCTCTGTTTAACTTCATTTCTTTTGTTCTGCTCTAATTTCTCTCTCAACCTCTTGACCTCTCGACCTTCTCTTTCCTCACAAAAGACTAGAAATGATAGAGTCGTGATGGAGAGATGAATGACTGAAACCATCAGTGAGTATAATGTATTTTGTCTAATGCATGTACACAGCAGTTTCATTTTCATGTTTCATTTTTGCACTTCAACATTTACTCTGCTACAGTAAATCATAAGTTTTCAGTTTTGGTTTTTAAACATTTCGATGAAAAGGAAAGAAAACTTTTTGTGGTGAGGAAACCGAAAAAGTCTGAATATGATGTTAATTTGTATTTCACAGGCTGATTTTAAGGCTTTTGTCAGTTTTGACTTTTATCTCATGATTTTGACTTTTGTTGTAATTGCATTTTTTCATGAATTTACATTTTTGACATCTTTTATTTCATAATTACAATTTTTACATTTTGACAGTTTGACTTTAACAACTTTTTTACTCTATTTTTTTATTTTTTTATTAAAAATTTTATTTACCAAAGCATGACCCCCGCAAACATTAAAATAATCTGACAGACCAAAATGTTTCGGCTTTGTAATGCTAAAACAACAGACGTAGTGTTGAGAATGAAGACAGTCAATATTGTGATTATTATGTTGATAGTTACTATGATTCTCTTGTGAGAACTTGAATAGAACTGACTTTCTATTCACTAAAAATATCCAAAACACCAGCCGATTCAAACACATCATTTAGAAAAATGGCAACAGTGAGAAAAGATCCCACAGATACAGACACTTGATCTGATGAATTCCATTCAGGCATTTAGACATGAACAGATGTTTTTTTGCAGCCACTGATTGTACTTGGTTTATATTATCTATCTTGAGAAGTAGTGCAGATAACAACACATGGATAAAAATAAAGTTCAGTTTCCTTCTGCTCGGCTGTTTCACTCTTTGTCTCTCTAGAGATTCGGTCAGTGATTCATTCTCTCCGACATCACAAATGAAGAAGTGAAACAGTGTTGTGTTTCTCTCACCTCCCATGATCTCTCCATCTCTGCCTTTATTCTCATCAGTCTTATCAGTAGTGATGGAGAGGAGAGCATGTGATCCTGGTTCTCAGTGGGATTCTCTGCTCAAGCATTGCATCTCCCACAGATCCCTGGGACTGACGCCATCAGGTGAGTGACACTCTTGAGAAGATCAGTGCAAGACGGCGTGTTTGATGTTGAGTTGGATGCTTTCGTTGCTCTAGCGGTTTCTCCGCCGGTCCTGGAGCCGGTGCTAAACACCAGAGGTCTGGATGAGTCCTGGTCCTCCATCAGTCCCAGCGTGTGGATCTGTGTGGGGCTGGTCGTGAGTGTGTCCGTTCTGGTGCTGCTGCTTTGGTTCATCATCTACAGACGCCACAGCAGGACCTCACAGAGCACAGGTAAGCTCCAAGACTATATAACTCACTTTCATTGTGAATCCCTTTCAGATTGCTTTTTGTCTGGCCGATGAACAAGAAAAACACTGACAGCCAATCGGAATCCATTTGACTTTAAAGAGCTCCTTATCAGAAATGTCCTGCTTATCACATCTGAAGTCGTAAATAATGTAGCTTCATTCTTGCCGGTTTCTTGGGGAAATCTTAATAAGCCTAAATATACTGAAGATAACTAGTTAGTCAATATCTGTCAAATAAATGCTGTTTTGGCTGTGTAAAATAACTAGCTTATACATGGTTATTTATATAGCCTACCTAAATATACGACTGTAATTGCGAGAGAAATATGAAATTGTTCAATTGGTAATTTCCAATTACCTTTATGAAAATTAAACATGGTTTTACTACAAAAAAAAAAAAAACTGTTTTACACTTTTTACAAAAAACTACACTTTTACTACCACGGTTAATTTTTATAAGGGCAGAAAACTCGTATTTTTACTAATTCCGATAGCAGGTAAATCAATAGACAGCGCTAAGAATAAACATAACATTATTATGCTCTAATGCGTATATAATTTACAGAATTTAAAGCACATCAGTGAACCCGTTTTTGTAGGACAGTGGAACGAAAACTACAAATCGCATATTTTAAAGTGACACACCGTTGTAGCTACTAGACGTGATCACAACAGTCAGACATCTAGCGCACATTTATGTAGAAAAAAAAATGAAGGAAAAGCAGCGCGATGGAATGCAAAACACGTTTTGTTTAGTAGCCTAAATGAGTTTCTAACCAATGATACCTCACGCACACACTTTAGTAAGTTTCGGTTCCTCGTTGGGGTCAAGAGAGTGGTGAGGCGTCTTCAGGGACGGGCCCATGTCTCATGTCTCCTTTCCACACACACACATGCATCCGTTACCTCAGGACGCAGAACACAGGTCTTAAGCTAGTGGAAAACCCAACGACACTCCTGTTTGCTAAATTTAACCCCTGCGGTTTCAGATTTAAGCAGGAGGTCAGTAAGTTGAGTGTTTATTACTGTTCATCACCCGTCTATGTGGTTGTGATTCAATGGTGTTATTCTGTGGTCAAATATTTGTGACTAACAAACGTAAGCTATAACTGAATTTTGCCTTTGAATCAGTTGGTTTCCCTGATGTATGTCGCTTGATCATTCCAGAAATGTTTTGTGACACCATATCTGTAAACCTGAACCGACCTGAAAACTCCTCACTGAAATCGTCGACCACACAGAACATTACTTTACTTTCTACCACGCTGGGTTTCCATTGTAATGTCAACTTTAAAATAACTTTAAGGACGTTCACATGGAAAACACAAGGTCATGTTTTCGCTGAACAACTCTGGACACAGTCTTCTAAAATGTGCAGCTCTTATGTGAGACGCTACAAAAAGTGCATGTTCCTCTAGTGCATGTTAACATGGAAAACAATAGAAAAACAATAGAAAATCAGTGGAGTGGGATTTTCTTTTTAAACAGTCCCTTATAGACTTCTGTATAGACTTCTGTATGATCTCACTGCACACTGACATCATTGAGATCAGGTGTGAAATCTGAATCATAATGGGACCATGATTCATAAGATAATAGGGTTTTTCTCGTCTGAGAAAGAAACTTTGAGTATTTTTACGAACATTTATCCCACTCAGAACTTAAAGATGGCACTCAACTTTATACTGTTTACATTAACAGTATGAAGTTGACAAGTGCCATCTTTCAGTGTTATCCATTAACTTTATAGCATTAGCTCAACTAGTCAGTCAGTACATTTACATGGACAACAATATTCCGATTTTAACACGATTAATACTCTGATTAAGAATCTACCATGTAAACAGATATTCGATTGCCTTAATCCAGCTAAACTCATACTCTAAGTAATTAAACACAAATCGAAATAAGACATGTGGAGTATTCCTATTTTAGTCGCATTATAGAAGTGCAGTATCGACATGTACATGCATTAATCACACTATTACCATCGTGTAGGACTTTTTGCTGCATTTTGCGACAGGATGCCGTTTTGACGGCAAACAAAAGAGCATGGCTTCAAAAAACGCCGTCGTCTGTTTGCATGTATGTAGCATGACAAAAAATTAACTGCACTTGAAGCTTTCTTAAAATAGAAAAAAATTACATTTAAATTTACATAAGGTAAAGTTTGATCGCAATATTGCCAAAATTATTATTTATTATTATTATTTATTATTATTAGAATTATTATTATAATCGCATTAAGAGGTTAAGAGTGTTGTCTATCTGTCCAGCAGGTGAAAAGGATTCTACGCCTCACACCCCGACAACCACAGAACAGGAAGAGGAAGCCGTGTCACCTTGGCCGCACATCAATAGCCAAACACAGGAAGTGCCAATCAAAGAGGGACCCTGTGGGCGGAGCCTGTGTAATGGATGGGCAGAGCACGGGCTGCCACTTCCTGCCACAGAATTGGGAGACTCCGCCCTCGTCACCACTAAAACCGGACAACCTGTGTGAGTCTGAAGAGTAATGTGAACAGCAGAATTAATACAGAGGGCAAAGAATCCAACATACTAGTTGTACACTTGATATGAATCCAGCTCGTATTCATATTCACTTCAACCTCTAGACCTCATGAAAATAAAAATGCAGTTCTGTGGCTCTCAGTTCATGATGTTGTCAGAGAACTTAACATGGAAGGAGATGCAGAAAACGATTCACCATCAGTGGCATCCGTCAGTCCTCAACAAAACCTTTTAAAGATGAATATTTTCTTGTGTATATTTTGGGAGATCTCCAGTACACAGATGAGAGCCATATTTGTTCATTAATGTTTACTTGGCTTTGTGATGAGTTGCTTATGTTCTGCTTGCTTTGGATAAAAGTGTCTGCTAATTGCATAAAAACAGATGTATGAATCCCCCCCCCCACTGATTGTTCATTAATGAGCCAGTTTGGTTAATAAACCATCTAAATAAAATACAGTTTGTTCTTTTATTGACTATGTGAGTAAGAAGCAGTTGTTTATGAAGTCATATTATACATTACATACATCATTCATATTACAATAAACACACATTCCGAATGAATAAATGATAGAATAAACAATCAAATCTAAGGAGTTAGGAATACAGTTAAATACATACAGGTGTGTGTGAGTGTGTTTTCTACAGGTATGTTGTGGGGTCGTTCAGGTGTAGGTATTCGGGCTGCCCGTCGCTGCTGTGTCTCTGTGTTCTCCGCTGGCGAGTGGAGAGAGTTTTTCGCCGCTCGTTCCCGCCTTTGTCCAGCGTGGAGACGATCCTCTCAGCCAGATCCTGCTGCAGGCGCTGGAAATTCTCTCTGAGGGGCAGAGAAAATCAGAGTGCCTGTGAGTATTACTGAGCTTACACATATGGAAGCTTGTTTCCACCACGGAATAAAAATATAAAACGGTAATTGTTCATTTTTATCCGACAATGATGACTTTTTCATCAGAATTCTCAGTTTATGCCTTGCCAAAAAAAAAAAAAAGGTAATTGTAACTTTCTTCTATTGTGAATTCATATTTCGTAATTCTAACATTTTTGTTTCTCAGAATTCTTAGTTTATATCTTACAGTTATAACTTTTTTCTAAGAATTCCAAGTTTACGTCTCACGATTCCTTTTTTTTTTTCTTGGCTAAAAAAAGGTTATTGCATGTTAAACTTGCACTTCTGACTTTTTTTCCTCAGAATTCTCAGTTTACATCTCACAATTCAGTTTTTGTTTTTGCCATATAATTAAAAAATGCTAATTGTGACTTTTTATCTCACAATCCAACTTTTTGTCCCGCAAATGTGAGTTTATATCACATTTGCTAGTTAACAGCTCCCCATCCCATTTTTTTTTTCAGAATCCTTGCAAATGCGAGATATAAAGTTGCAAAATTCCTCCTAAACAAGCTTCCATATGAATAAGTTTAACGGTATTTTGATTTGATAAAACTACAATATATTTTGTGAAAGGTATTATAAAAATAAATAGAGGGTAGAACAAAATACACTCTCTGTTCTTTCTTTTGGCTTATTTTTATTGGTGGAGCAAAAGAAGATATTGTGTCTGAAATGCTATGTTGTATTAAATTAACATCAGTTGTTGTGAATGGTGGCCTTATGTTGCGCTGATAATAACTCCAGCATGTGTAAAAGTTTTACTGATGTATTCTGGGAGTATTTTATGATCACATGATGCGTGCTGGAAGTCTTACGCTGTTGGTGGTATTGGCAGGTTGTATTTCTGCCCGGTGACTCCAGTCAACCAGTACGTCATCTCCTTCCCTTTACCCTGAAACGCAAACACACACGCTATGAGTTTCTGCTTTTATTTTAAACTCATCATTAAGAGTTTGTGATTGTCCAAGAGGTACTTAAATAAGAGGCTGTGATAGGCTGGAAGGTAATATAAGAGCCGACTCTCCTCTCACCTTCAGGTATGTTTCTCCTCGGTGCTCACACTCAAATTGACAGTCGGTTCGCTGCAGGATCTTGATGGTTGACTCGCTCACGTGAATTCTCAGAGCTGGAAACACATCAGTTGTTTCACTCAAAGAGTGTGGGTGTGTGTGGGTGTGTGTATGTGATTGTGGGTGTTTTCATCTTACGCAGGCCTGTAGACTCCATGCGTGATGCTGTGTTGACTGTATCTCCAAACAGACAGTAACGTGGCATCTTATTACCCACCACACCAGCCGCACATGGACCTACACACACACACACACACACACATGACTAGTGAGAGTAAGTTAGTGACTACACCGACTGCACATTATTATCTTGAGTCTATTTACCATCATTTACAATTTTATATTTACAAAAAAAGATTTTCAAGCTGATGTTGCTGGGCAGTTGCTGGGCCTCGCTATGTGCTTGCCAGGCACTTGTTAAAGCAGCACTATGTAGTTGCTGGGGCATTGCTATGTGTTTGCTGGTCAGTTGCTAAGGCATCACTATGTGGTTGCTGGGGCATTGCTTTGTGTTTGCTGGTCAGTTGCTGAGGCATCACTATGTGGGTTTGCTGGGCAGTTGCTGGGGCATTGCTTTGTGATTGCTGGTCAGTTGATGAGGCATCGCTATGTGGTTACTGGGGAATTGCTGTGTGTTTGATGGGCAGTTGCTGGGATATTGCTATGTGTTTGCTGGGCAGTTGCTGAGATATTGCTATGTGTTTGCTGGGCAGTTGCTTTGTGATTGCTGGTCAGTTGCTGAGGCATCGCTATGTGGTTGCTGGGGCATCGCTATGTGGTTGCTGGGACATTGCTATGTGTTTGCTGGGCAGTTGCTGGGACATTGCTATGTGTTTGATGGGCAGTTGCTGGGACATTGCTATGTGTTTGCTGGGCAGTTGCTTTGTGATGCTTGTCTGGTCAGTTGCTGAGGCATCGCTATGTGGTTGCTGGGGCATCGCTATGTGGTTGCTGGGGCATTGCTGTGTGTTTGCTGGGCAGTTGCTGGGACATTGCTATGTGTTTGCTGGGCAGTTGCTGGGGCATTGCTTTGTGATTGCTGGGCAGTTGCAAGGGTCTTCTGGGTGGCTAATTGTTTCAGAATGGCAGAAGCTTGAAAAGTCAGTATTTGACATGATGTAGCTTGATATTTAAATGGTTTTTGGTTGTTTTTAAGCATTTTGACTTGTAGGTGTCACTGTCACCATCCTCAAGATGTTATGGAAATGATTCTTAGTAAATTATACAAACATTGTCTCTTTATCCATCCTCCCATGTGTATGTACCTGAATGTATCCCAATACGGATCCACAGTGGGATTCCCGGCAGGTGTCTGAGCTGGTACGTCCCCATGAACTCCAAGATGTCCAAAGCCATGAGACAAATGTCCACTGCATGTCTGTTTCCGTTGCGTCTTGGCAGACCAGACGCGACCATGTATGCATCACCAATGGTCTCCACCTGAATACAGCAGCAAGTTCTGGCTATTTATTTTAAAATATTAATTTAGAAATATTAAAATAAAAACAATTGTCTGCTAGCTGTTATCTCTGAGCATCTGAACACATCTTGTGTTTTTGTGCACCTTATAGACGTCATGATGGTCGAGAATGCTGTCGAAGTTCTTGTAGATGTCATTCAGCATGTCCACCACCTCCATGGGTGTGCTGTGATGGCAGAGGGTCGTGAAGCACACAATGTCGCTGAAGTAGATAGTGACCTCGTCGTACAGCTCTGGCTCCACACGACCCGTTTCCTTCAGAGAGCGAACCACTGGACTAGAAGAGAGACAAAACAAAACCTTTCTGGTTTATGAGGGTTTATTGCATCAAATCAGGGTCACGTCTGCCACTTGCCTAGAAACACACGATGAATACCAGTTGCTATGTGGTTGCTGGGCTGTTGCTAGGGCATTGCTGCGTGGTTGGTTGTACTGGGTGTGAATGCTGTTTATTTGTCATGATTTTGTGGTTGGTATGTAATTTGTAGTTTGTATTTGGTTGTTGTGTTTATGTTGCATTGCTATATGTTTGCTAGGCAATTTGGTAAGTTTTCCTGGGTGGTTGTAAGATAGATGCTAGGGCACCACTATGTGGTTGCTATGATGTTGCTAGTGTGCCATTCAAGGTTGCTAGGCAGTTGCTAGGGCATCACTATATGGATCTTGGACAGTTGCTGTGGCATAGCAGTTTCAAGGGCATTGCTATATGGTTGCTAGGCAGTTGCTAGGGTGTCCTGGGTATATGTCAGGGTGTTGTAAGTCAGGTACTATGTCATTGCTATCTGGTTGCCAAATTTCAAGGGCATTGCTATACGTTTACTAGGCAATTTGGTAAGGTGTCCCGGGTGGTTGCTAGGGTATTGTTAAGCAGTTTCTAGGGCATTGCTGTGTGGTTGCTAGGCATTTGTTGGGTGGTTGCTAGGCAATTTTACAGCATTGCTATACAGTTGCTGAGCAATTTCTAGGGCATGGTTATGGGGTTGCTAGGAAGTTACTAAGATATCCTGGGAGGTTGCTCAGGTGTTGCTAAGCAATTATTAAAATGTCCTAGATGACTGCCATAGTGTTGTTAGGCAGCTGCTAGTGCTTCTGTGTGATTGCTCTGTGTGTGTGTGTGTGTGTGTGTGTGTGTGTGTGTGTGTGTGTGTGTGTGTGTGTGTGTGTGTGTGTGTGTGTGTGTGTGTGTGTGTGTGTGTGTGTGTCTTTCTGACCCCGGCAACAGCATGAAGTTGAGCTGGTCGGCTCGGTCTCTCTCGGCCTTATACAGAGCTGTCCTCTCCTCCACCAGGTGCTCCAGGTTCCTTGAGTACATCTGCAGCCGCCGGATCAGGTTGTCCATGTAGCTGGCGTTGGCCTGGTTGTGAAGGTTACTACAGAAACACAAAGCAGCACATCAGCACATGTCCACGAACACCAAACTCGATCAAACGCGAGCTTCTGGCGTCACTCACGCACCTAAAGATCTTCCCCAGAGCCCCCTCGATCCGCTTGAAGTCCGGACGCTTCTCTGGATCTTCCTCCCAGCAGCTCTTGATCAGCACGAACAGCTACAAAATAAATGTATTTAAATTTAAATGTGTTTTATATTTAATTAAAACCTTATATTATATTACATTAATATATTATATTAACCATTATTTAACCAGGCAAGTCACTTAAGAACGAAGCGTTTAAAGCATTTTCACATTTCAATATTATTTTTTTTAAATTTGCAATTAAATTTGACAACGCCTCATAAATGTTGTTTTCATGCTCTCAAATAGTTTTTAAAATGTGTATTAAAACGGCAATCAAATCTGACATAAAAAGCCTCATGAATGTTTATATATATATATATATAGTTTTATAGTTTTATATATATAGTAAATGTCAAAAAAAAATCACATTTTGATAACGTTTCAAATCAGCAATAAAAACTGAAATGAAATGCCTCATAAATGCTGTTTGTTGCACTCAAATAGGGTCACATAAACATTAATTTTTCTCATTTCAAATGAATAAAATTTGACGAGAACTATTATATACATGATGTTTCTTATGTTTAAAAAATACTAAAAAAGTGTTGATTTCAGGTTGGTTTAGCCAATGCTCATGTGCAGTTATAAGTGTGAGTCTCAGATCTGTTGCTATGGTAACAATAACTTTTAACAGAAACCGCAGTAACACGATTGGCTCTTTCATTTAGAAGGTGGGGCTTCCTTTGCTAGAGCTGTCATATATGAGCATTCCAGCTTCTGAACCATTTTTTTTATAACATACAGAGTCTCTTGTAACAGTACCTCTGCTTCAGTCTCTCCAACAGACTCGAAACTCAGATCGGGTCGGAAGACGTTCGGTCCCCGCGGATACTGAACACGATACAATTTCTCTAGAGGAGAAAAGATGATCAGCACACACAGAAAGAGCAGGGAAGAGCATTTATACAATTGATTTATACAGTAAAAATCAGACATGCTGTTCAAATGTTCCTCTAACTCAAAACAGCAGAGCAAAGTTAGATCCCCACACAATGCATTAGTTGAAACACAAGTCATTTTGCACACAAGCATCGGATAAATGTATAAATGTTCAGATTCTATATGTATAAAATACTCCATCTTTGGGATACAGGTGGACTGAATGGATGTGTTTGTACCTGCGGTATCGGAGCAGCAGCACGTGTGAAATGGGCTCTTCCTGAGAATGATCTCCTGCGAGATGATGGCAAAACTATAGACGTCACCCTTCTGAGAAATACCCTGAACACGCATGTGCTCCGGCGCCGTCCACAGGTCTGGCAGGACAGACAGACTTCAATCATTCATCTCTTGACATGTGTAGAGACTCTGAACATGAAATTAAATCTGGACATCACAGCAGCTATGAAACCAGTCATAAGTAGCACGTATATATTTGTAGCAATATCCACAAATACATTGTATGTGTCAAAATTATCGATTTTTCTTTTATGCCAAAAGTTATTAGGGTATTAGGTAAAGATCTTGTTCCATGAAGATATTTTGTACAATTCCTACTGTAAAAGTATAAAAACTTAATTTTTGATTAGCAATATGCATTGCTAAGAACTTCATTTGGACACTTTAAAGGTGATTTTCACCTAAAAAGGACAATTTGCTTTGGGCAAACTATTGCCTTAGTTTGAGATATATCTTATAACAATCTTGATTATTTCTGTAGCTGAACTGTATTACGTGTCTCTCATGCGCAAAGAAACAGGAAGTGACATCACTAACCTTTCCCGGGCGTGAGGATGGTGTTGCAGCCGAAGTCGGTGATCTTCACCACCATGCGATTGTCCACCACGCAGTTGGTGGATTTCAGCCGGCCGTGAACACCAACGTTACTGGAGTGCAGGTATGACATGCCCTGACCAAACAGCCATGGCAATGACATCATCAAAGGGCAAAGGTCAAGTGTGTCCAATCACAAATATAACAATTGTTTCCAAACATATGGAGGACTGTGTATGTCCTATAATTAATATTATTTTATTTTTTTATAAATATTGTTGTATACTTTTTATCTTTTAATATATTTTTTTTAATTTTTATTTTGAGATGCTCACACTTAAACTAAACTAAACTTAAACTAGCTGAAATAAAATAAGTTTAGGTATTTTAATGATTAAACCCTTACATATGAATTTTGAATTAGATTTTATTTGTATTTATTGGTTTCATTTTAGTCTTTGTAATTTTGTTATTTTATTATATGTTGTTGTTTCACATATTATATTGTTTTTATTATGTTTTATTTTATTAGTTTTAGTTATTTGAGTACTTCAACTAAACATAAATGAGACTAACTGAAATAAGAATACATTTAAATAAATATAACAAAAATAAAAATATATAAAATTATATTTTATTTCAGGTAATGTTAAAGTATTAAAATGTTTTAATGCTTTTAGTTTTAGTTAATGATAACAACCCATATGTGTATACATTTAGTATCACTAACATGCTATCAGAGTTTTTGTTAATATTTAGGATTAGGTTTTATTTTAATATTTTCTGTTTTCATTTTAAATTTAGATTTTTTAATCTAAATTTAATCTTTTATTAATCAAAATGTTTTATTAATATTGTTATTATTGTTTAAATATTATTATATAGGTTTTTTATGTTGTTGTTGTAATTAGTTTGTTATTTTAGCAGTTCTATATATATATATATATATATACACACACACACAGTGCAGTCAGAAAGTATTCAGACCCCCTTCACTTTTTCAATTTTGTGATGTTGCAGCCTGATACTATAATTTTTTTTCTTTTCATTAATCTACACTCCGTACCTCATGATGACCAAGTGATTTTTTTATTTTTAGAAATGTCTGTAAATTTATTAAAAAGCCAAAAACTGAAATATCACATTTACACAAGTATTCAGACCCTTTGCAACAACACTTCAAATTTAGCTCAGGTGCCTCCCATTTCTCTTGATCATTGCTGAGATGTTTCTTCACCTTGATATGAGTCCACCTGTGGTAAATTAAATTGATTGGACATGATTTGGAAAGACACACCTCTCTATAAAAGGCCTCACAGCTGACAATGCATATAAGAGAGAAAACCAAGCCATGAGGTCAAAGGAACTGCCTGCAGAGCTCAGAGACTGGATAGTATCGAGGCAGGGATCTGAGGGAGGCTACAAGTTTCTTTTTGCTGTGCTGAAGTTTCCCAAGAGCACAGTGACTTCCATAATTCTCAAATGGAAGAAGTTTGGCACAACCAGGACTCTTCCTAGAGTTGGTTGCCCAGCCAAACTGAGCAATTGATGGAGAAGGGCCTTGTCTAGACTGGTGACCAAGAACCTGATGGTCATTTTAGTTGAGCTCCATGATCATATATGCAGATGGGAGAAACCTACAGAAGGTCAAACATCACTGCAACACTTCACAGATTTAGGGTGGTGTGGCCAAACTCAATGTTCTCCTCAGTGAAGACATGTGAAAACACACTTTGAATTAACAAAAAAGCACCTAAAGGACCCTCAGACTCTGAGAAACAAGATTTTCTGGTCTGACGAACCTAAATTCTAAGCATCATGTTTGAAGGAAACCAGGATCTGCTCATCACCTGCAGAGTACCATCCCAAAAGTAAAGTGTGCTGGTAGCAGCCTCATGCTGTGGGGCTGTTTTTCAGCAGCAGTGCCCAGTTGCATAAAGCACCTTGAGTGTAATTTTCCCTTAAATGAAAAACACACATAAACCATATATTGTTGCAATCATGAGTTTATTGTGTTTACAGTTCTCCTTTTTGTTCAGTTAGGTTACTTCTATGCATCCGGTTTGGACTTTCAGTGCGAGAGCGCCCGCCAGCTTCGAGTATGAATGAAACACACACTGCATGAGAGTTTAGTGCTATTAATGTTCACATCGTTTTGGATACGAACAAAACGTCAGCCATAGACTATATTTTCTTTTTGTATTTAAATATATATTTATTCACACTAGTACCTGAAATTATGAAAGATTTTTATTTGTTGTCCAAAGATGAATAAAAGTCTTATGGGTTTGAACTGACACAAGGGTGAGTAAATTATTTTTCAGAATTGTCAGTTTTGAGTGAATTATCAGTTTGAGTCTGGTCCTTCTCTTTCATATTTGGTTTTCTTTTTTGTTTTCCTTATCCATGTTGTATTGTTTTCAATGAAAACTTACACTGCTATCTGCCTTAACAAATAAGGTGACCATGGCAACAGTCAATTTTTTTAATGGCAAAACCTGGGTCACTGTCGTGAAATACTTAACGGTTTCCCTTTGCTAAGGGACGTGTTTAAGGGATTATATGCAACACCCTTAAGTCATTTCCTTAGGTAAGGTAAATCACGCCTTGAGTCTCATACTTAAGGGAAAAACTTAAGGTTCTTTATGCAACCGGCCCCAGGGACTGGGAGACTGGTCAGGGTTGAAGAAAAGCTGAATGGAGCAAAGTATGGAGATATATTCAATGGAAACCTGCTCCACAGCACTCAGGACCTCAGACTGGGCCAAAGGTTCCCCTTCCAACATGACAAACACCCCTAAGCACACAGCTAAGGCAACACAGGAGTGGCTTGGCAGTCTTAAATGCAATAACTAAAATAATAATTTTCCTAAATAACCTTTCTTGTCGGCTTACCAACAGTTTAATATGTAAATAGAAAGAATTCATTTATTTGTCTTACCTGAGTTATTTTCCACTTTCTTTTCTTCATGTTTTCCTTGGCTGCATTCATCACTCTAGAACATTCTTTTAGAGCTCCTGGGATGCAACCTTATTTTCTTCATGCATGGGGAATGCATAAACCTAATTGTAGCCTATATGTTCAGTTATATTATTGAAGGGGATCATGATTTCGATGTTTAAATGCTGAAAATAGACTCCTGATTTTTTTTTTTTTTTTTTTTTTTGCATTTTGAATTCTATTATCACAGTTAAAAAGAAATTTTGTTTTAAGGAATAATACCCTTTAAAATCCTATATGGATTTATATTTTAGTTTAATTTTGTCAGCTCTGTTTGTCTGATTAGGTACAACTTTGTGAACGCCCTAGAGTGGCCCAGCCAGAGCCCTGACTTAAACCCTATCGAACATCTCTGGAGAGACCTGAAAATGACTGTCCACCGATGGTCCCTATCCAACCTGACCAAGCTTGAGAGAAAGAAAAGGAAGAATGACAGAAATTCCCCCAGTCCAGGTGTGCAAAGCTTGTTGCGTCATGCCCCAAAAGACTTGAGGCTGTAATTGCTGCCAAAAGTGCTTCAACTAAGTACTGAGTAAAGGGTCTGAATACTTATGTCAATGTGATATTACAGTTTTTTCTTTTTGGTTAATTTACAGACATTTCTAAAATGCTGTTTTCACTTAGTCATTATGAGGTACAGAGTGTAGATTAATGAGAAAAAAATTAATTTAAACAATTGTAGTATCAGGCTGCAACATAAAATTAAACAAAAAGTAAAGGGGTCTGAATATTCTCTGAATGCACTGTGTGTGTGTGTGTGTGTGTGTGTGTGTTTGTGTGTGTGTGTGTGTATGTATATATATATATCTGGAAACACACGTGTGATTTAAATCAGTCTTTCTGGGGTTTGAACCCACAACCCTTCAGTGATCTTCTGAGCTCTTTACTCATGTCTGCATCAGATGTTTTTCATGATTTTTATGTTTCCATTCACTGACTCATCTCTGATCATCATAAAACCATCAGTGAGTGTTAAACTGTGTTTTTATGGATGCAGCAGTAAAAGACAGCATATGCTCCGTGTACATGATGAAACACACACTCACCTTTGCAATGTCGTACATGACAGAGATCTTAAACTCCAGATCCATAAAACTCTCATCAGGATACGAGATCTTATCGTTCAGCACGTACTGAAGGAACACACACACACACACACATACACAAATGAGTCATGTGATGATGGATGGGATGGTTCAGTCTGTGATTTATGAGTGTGATGATTGTTTTACCCGCAGCGATCCTCTCTCACAGAACTCAAACACCCCGAAAACACCACAGTCGAACTTCGCCGTCCCGTAAAACTTCGTCAGATTATAATAATCAATACGCAACAACTGAGAGAAAAAGACACAAGCTTTGTTACAGATATTAAGGTGACCATATAATGTGTAAAACAAAATAATTGACTGAATCTCACAGATTGCATCCAAAATAAAAGTTTTTGTTTACATAATATCTGTGTGTATAGTGTGTATATTTAATATATATATATATTTTTTTTTTTTTTTTTTTTTTTTTTTTTTTTTTTATTAATAAACACATGCATGTATATGTTTAAGAAAAATATGTAATGTTAAATATTAATGTAATATAATATGTAGGTCAAAAGTTTGGAAACACATACTATTTTTAATGTTTTTGAAAGAAGTTTCTTCTGCTCATCAAGCCTGCATTTATTTGATCAAAAATACAGAAAAAAAATGTAATATTGTGATATATTATTACAATTAAAATAATTGTTTTTAAATTTATTATACTTTATCATTTATTTCTGTGATGCAAAGCTGAATTTTTAGGATCATTATCACATGATCCTTTAGAAATCATTCTAATATGATGATTCATTATCAAAGTTGGAAACAGTTCTGCTGCTTAATATTTTTTCAGAACATGTGATACTTTTTTAGGATACTTTGATGAATAAAAAAAAGAAGCTATGTTTTTAAAATATAAATATTTTGTAATAACAATATACACTACTGGTCAGTAATTTGGGGTCAGTAATTTTTTTTTTCTTTCTTTTTTTTTAAATAAAATCAATACTTTTATTCAGCAAGGATGTGTTAAATTGATAAAAAGTGATAGTAAAGAAAATATATTATTAGAATATATATTATTAGAATCTTTTTTTTTTTTTTTTTTATAAATGCAGTTCTTTTTAACCTTTTATTCATCAAATATATTAGACAGCAGAACTGTTTTCAACACTCATAATAAATCAGAATATTAGATTGATTTCTAAATGATCATGTGATAGACTGGATGTTACATGTGACACTGAAGACTGGAGTAATGATACTGAAAATTCAGCTTTGCATCACAGGAATTAATTATTTTTTTAAAGTATATTCAAATAGAAAACTATTATTTTAAGTTGTAATAATATTTTACAATATTACAGTTTTTTCTGTATTTTTGATCAAATAAATGCAGGCTTGATGAGCAGAAGAGACTTCTTTCAAAAACATTAAAAATAGTAATATTTCCAAACTTTTGACCTGTACTGTATATTAACCCCTTAACTGTCACTCACATTTTTGAACATAGATGTGAAAGTTTATGACGTGAATATAAAATAAAAGAATATAAATATCTAAACGTATATACATGTAAATATTTTCAAAATATATACTGTATGTGTGTGTATTTATATATACATAATAAATATATACAGTACGCATACATATGTAAACAAAAACTTTTATATTGGATGCGATTAATCATTTGATAGCACTTACTATTAGTAAGTATACTACCTTTAGAATTTTTTATATTTCTGTATAAATATGACCCAAAACATAATTTGATTTTCACACAAATCCTGAAAGTAGACAAAGAGAATCTAATCAATCAAAGGAGACAAAAATATATACTTTGTCATCGCTTTATTGAAAAAAATGATCCAGTGTTAAATATTTGTGAGTGGCAAAAGTATGTGAATCTTTGCTTTCAGTATCTGGTGTGAGCCCTTTTTGCAGCAATAACTGCAAGTAACATTTCTTGTAACTGCTGATCAGTCCTGCACAACGGCTTGTATTAGTTTTAGCTCATTCCTCAGTACAGAACCACTTCAACTCTGTGATATTGGTGGGTTTCCTCCTACTAACTGCTTGCTTCAGGTCCTTCCACAAAAGTTTAATTGGATTAAGCTCCAGAATTTGACT
This sequence comes from Cyprinus carpio, assembly GCF_018340385.1. Classification (NCBI taxonomy): domain Eukaryota; kingdom Metazoa; phylum Chordata; class Actinopteri; order Cypriniformes; family Cyprinidae; genus Cyprinus; species Cyprinus carpio. The sequence continues at coordinate 1,668,645 of NC_056599.1, forward strand.
CAGTCATTCCAAAACATTAGCTTTGTTCTCCTGTAACCATTCTTTGGTAGAATGGCTTGTGTCCTCTCTGGAGATTCAGTTCTCGGGCAAATGTCCTGACATTTTCTTTCAGAGTTTGCTGGTATAATTCAGAATTCATGTTCCATCAATGATGGCAAGCCATCCTGGACCAGATGCAGCAAAACAGGCCTAAACCATGATACCAGCACCACCATGTTTCACAGATGGGATGAGGTTCTTATGCTGGAATGCAATGTTTTCCTTCTCCAAACATAACGCTTCTCATGTATACCAAAATGTTCTGACTCATCCATCCACAAAACATTATTCCAGTATTCCTCTGGCTTGTCCACATGATCTTTAGCAAACTGCAGGTGGACAGAAATGTTCTTTTTGGAGAGCAGTGGCTTTCTTCTTGCGACTCTGCTATGGACACCATGTTTGTTCAGTGAAAAAAAAACACCTCTGAACAGATGGTTCTCGAACTAATTTCACCTTCAAATTAACAGCTAATCCTAGAGATTCACATACTTTTGACACTCACAGATAAGTAATATTGGATAATTTCCCAGAATAAATAAATGACAAAGTATATATTTTCCATCTCAAATATTGTTTGTTTGGGTTCTCCTTGTCAACTTTCAGGACCTGCATGAAAATCTGAGATTGTTAGGATAGCACAATATTTGGCCGAGATACAACTATTTGATAATTTGGATTTTCATTGATGTATGGTTTGTATAGTGGTAAGAAAATAGTATTTGAAGTTGTGGAATTTGAGTTATTATCTATGTAATTTACTAATCAAAAATTAAGTTTTTATTTATTTATGGTAGGAAATTTTTAAAATATTTTCATTGAACATACTTAATATACTAATGATTTTTGGCATAAAAGAAAAATCTATAACTTTGACCCATACAGTGTTTTTTTGCTTATTGCTACAAATATACCCCAGAGACTTAAACTGGTTTTGTGCTCCAGGGTCACATATATACTTTTTTATTAAACTGAAGTATTAGAGTAAAATTAAGGATTTTACAGCATTGAGCTCGATGCGTTGCTCTTCTGAGAAGTTTCCATCAGTGTTTCTCAACTCCTTCAGAATGACGGGCTGTAGAAACACACACACATAAACACCCATAATATACACACACATGAGAGGACACACTAAGGGAGGGGGGTGATCTTATATCGTGATTGATCTATCGAAGATGTCTACGATCTATTTTTTAAATGAATCATAGATTGTGATCTTTTATGTCCTCATAAAAATTTTAAAACTACCACAATGACTGCCTTTTACATGATTGTGACTGGACAAATTAAATAACGCGTCTATATCATGTGTCTTTCATGCTTAATGTATTTAAAAAAAATAATAATAATAAAAAATAAAAACAATTTAACAGGAACTAGCAGCAGTAGTGCGATGAATGAATCAAATTTTTGTTTCAGTTTTGATTTTATTAAAACGATCATTGTGCCACATACCGTTCCTTCTATTTAAAGCGGTGCGCTTACGCCTCTCTTTAAAAACCTACCGTCGTAAAATGCAGTCTACTTTAGGACATGCTTTATTTTTATATAGTTATTACAAGAGCATTATCTGCAAAAGAGAAAATGGAAGAGTAATGTATACTTGGGGTTCCAGGCACTCGCATAAATGGTCAAATATACATTAAACAATTGTCAAAATGTCTGTCTTGGCATGTATTTACATAAAGACAGTTATGTCTTTAGTGAACATGAACGATTGAGACGGAAATCGGATGTATGTCAGTACATTACATTCATGCATTCAAGGCTTGAAGAGACAGCAGCCAAATAAACCTTCTGCTGTCTGTGTCATTAATGTTAATCAAACAACAAAATACAAACTGCTTTTGACTGAATCTCTTTATAACTTTAATGAGAATCATATTTTATACAGTAATGCATTGTTTTAAAGTTTACTGACCATTTACACAACTAATTGTTTAATGCAATGCTGTGTTTTTTAACCTTTAAATGCAAACCTTGGGTCTTTAGCGACCCGGGACATCATTCTCTATCCTCTCCCTCCTTCATTTTTTAAGTTAGACATACGCTTTCTTAGTATTCCTCAATCTATTCATTATAAACAATATAACAAGAAAAAAAAATGTTAAATATAAAAAAAGCCTGTTTTCTTAATAATTTTTTTAAAAAAGTGTATAGGGTCGCTAGAGACCCAAGGTATGTAAATGTGTAAGTATTTTATCCTGCACCACTATATTTACATATCACTCAATTTGAGCAATGCATCTTTTTTCCTCAAGGTGGCACTGTTTAATACACAATAATGATGTGAAGTTTCACTCATAATTAATGCAGGCATAAAACAAAAGAATATCATCAGCAAAAATTGAATTCAAATTTTTTTTTTTTTTTTTTTATGCTATTGCAGCAGTTAGAGGTCCATCCGTGCTGGATATATAGGTCCGGGTTGCTAAAGACCCGAAAATGTAATAATGATTGCCGAAACATTCATGCATTTAAGGGTTAAATTGTGTAAATAGATAAATCAGGCTTGTTCCTGTCTGGATATTCTCAATAGTGCATCTCAAAATTTGGAAGATCACAATTCAGATCGTTGATCATGTTTTTGTGTTATAAGATCGTGATATGATATTTTGGGATAACCCCATTTAAGGACAACACACACACCTTTTTGTCGTATCGGCCCTTGTGTATCAGGACGCTGTTGTCGCCCTTCTTCTCCTCATCAATCTACAACACAAACACATACAAACATCACTCAGAGGCTGACAGACGACCTGCAGTCGTAAGCATGGAAAGACAGACAGATGGATGGTCGCTTTTACTGTCAGACTGATGTGGTTTCTCTCTTTGTCGTCCAGCAGCATGATGAGTGACGGGTTGATGTGAGACCATTTCTTTTGATCGAAACGCACCCTCCTGTTCTGCCTGAAAACACAAACAGAGGATGTCTTAACACATCTGTGTTTGTTATGAAATGAATGCAAATTAAAAATTTCATATATATTTCATATATCATATGAATTTCATATATATATATATATATATATATATATATATATATATATATATATATATATATATATATATATACTTTTTTATTGATTAATGCAATATTGTAATGCAATGCATTTAAAGGTAACTTTCTCCAACACTGGTGGTGACATTATTTCCTTTTTTCAAGAAATTTGGATCACATCCAAAAGCCAATAATATTTAGTTTACTCTCATTCCAGAGAGCATCTGATTGGACAAAAAAAACCATCTTAAAGCTACAGATGTGAACTATAAGTCCATAAAAGTTTAATTTATCATTGGATTTGGGGTGACCCATATGACATTTTTTACCTGTATAAGATGAAGGCGATGGCGGTGGCCATGACCACACTGATCCCGAGAACGATCATGATGATGTTCTGAGCCTCCATCCCTGAGAAACACACGTTAGTTAGCGTTAGTTAACGTGAGGCAGTCTGTCAGTCACATGACATTAATTAGCGAATGTGGCCAGTTTACTGTGAGCGCGTTTATCGGTGGGCAGCCGCGATCCATCCCACACAAGGTCGGGATCCGTGTGATTGACCCACGTGATGTTCAGAGACGTGCTGAAGGTGAACAGCGTCTTATACTGAAGAAAAACAACAGACAACTGTCAAAACAAAACATGCTTCAAATATACAAACAACACTAAACCTATTTTACTTCTGAGGTGTAGAATAAGGCTTGACTTTTTTATATCATGAATAGATTATTTTTTTTATTTGCATTTATTCTTTTAAATGTATGTTTTTCAATCTTTTAGATCTCACGGACCCCCCCAAAAATTCATTAAAAAAATATTTTTCATTATTTATTTTAAAATTGTCATCCCATGCATATTTTCATGTATAAAAACCCAATTTATCCTTTGAATAAATAATGTTATAAATATGTGTAAAACATTATTTGAAAAGAAAAAAAGGGATTTCATTTCTAATAAATTACATAATAAATGTTCTACTCACAGGTATACTGTAATGTTAGATGTATTATTTATTTATTTAAATCATTTTTTTTTTTTTAGTTTGTTAATTCAAACCTATTTATTTTTATATTTTTAATACTTCCCTGGACTTCAAAACCACTGATTTTGGAAATGCTTTTATAAAACGTCTTACAAATGAGGGAAATGACTTATGCCGAGTTCACACTGCATGATTTTCAAAGTTGTCAGATCTAAATTTGAATACATATTTTAGTCACTCTAATCTTTTGAATTAGTTAACCAAAAAGGTTTAGTGAGATTTTGTGGATTACCATTTCTTCATACTTCACATTGACGCCAGTATATGAGTGAGTCATTGAACTGATTTGTACCAAAATGCAGCTTTGGTTTTAAGAATTAAGACAGAATGGACTCACCTTGTATGAGCCGGTTGTGTAAACCACAGACAGATTGAGGTCTCTGTCTCCGCTAGCGTCTAATTCATAGTGTCCTCCCATACCTGAACAAACACACATCGATATCACATTAAATTTATCATAATGTATGGGTGAAGTATGGGTTCTAGTGAATGTTACATGATATGAGCGATGATCCAGTGTGATGCTGTTTTTTTAGGACACACTTACCCTCAAAGCTCATGTTTCTGAAAGGCTGTTCAATGATGCCACTGAACGGATGCTGTTTTATCTCCTTCAGGTTTTGTCTCATCATATCGCCGAAGAGAACCACGGCATCATGGTAAGCCACTACATAATCATTAAGTGCCTGTAGGACGGGAATTGTCAAATGAGACAGAACAATGCATTAAGGCCCGTTCACACCAATAACTATAACTATAACTATAAGTGGGGGAGATTTTCCCCCGATCACAGCCCAACCTATCGGCAAGATCGCTAACTTGCAAATCGGGCTTAAAATCCTATATTGTTAACTACGCAAGAGAACAAAACCATCACTTCCTGGTAATCTGGCACTAAATATCACTATGAAAATTAGGAGAAGCCACTGAATATAATAATTTTCATATATGATCAATTAATTGTGCCTCATTCGAATTTAAAGGACTAGTGCATTTGAAATAACAGGCGACAGAAGCAAACAGACATTGCACAGCAAACAGAGTGCCATAAAACATAAAATTACGTCAGGTATTCAGTGCTAGTTTCTCTGAAGCTGCAGTAGAAAAGACTACGTATTGTCTTTATTCCACTACATTGACTGGGTTAGAGATCAGACCCCAGATAGATTACGCTAGATTCACTGTTTATATGTGTTTGAAACTTGCATGCTTAGGACATCTACTTTGAAGTTTAGTCAATTCAACAAGAACTACAAAAACAGACTGCTATCGTTTACTGGTGTGGACGCAAATATAGTTATCACTGTATTTATAGTTATCGCTCTTGGTGTGAACGGGCCTTAAAGATGCTGCACTTACCGTTGTGTTTGTCTTCCAGGACGTGTTCCTGGAGTAGTTTCTGAAGCTGTGCATAGTGACCACCAGAACATCCCGCATGTGCTCGAAGCTGGACTCGTTGGTGTGATAACCATCACTGCAAGACACCTCACAGTCAGCTGGAAATATTCTCACGTGATCTGAGACAGGATTATGGGGATCACAGACTCACTTGTACAGGTCGATCAGGATGAAGACCACATGCGGAGGAATGGTGGTGTTTTTCTTAATGGCGAGAACGTCATCTGGTGTCCCACATAGGACAAAAACTGCAAAGTGATGGATGGATTGATGCATAGGTACACAAATGGATAGATGGATAGGTGGGTAGATGGATGCATAGGTATGCAGATGTGTATAGATAGATAGATAGATAGATAGATAGATAGATAGATAGATAGATAGATAGATAGATAGATAGATAGATAGATAGATAGATTTTACTCACTGTTGCTGTGTCGGTCCTGAGCTTTCAGCTTGTCTTCCAGGTCCCCTTGGCTCCTCAGCATCTCTCTGGATATGCTGGAGGCGAACAGAGCAGACGGCGCCTCCAGAGCATTGATGTACCTGACAGACGAATGAACAGACGTCTCAGTATGTGCGTCTGTGTTGTGTCGTGTTGTCATTTACATGTTGTATTGTGAATACCAGAAGCATTCCTCCGTGTTGTCAAGTTTTTTATAGATATATGCTGTCTTCCAGATAGGTTTCAGATTGGTGAAGGACACATTCCAGAAATGGACGAAGAACTCTGAGATTTTGCGTGCCGGAGGAAGCAGCCGGGTGAGTTTGTCCTTGTAGTCGCAGGAAAGACCGAAACTGCCAGCTGAGATGATGGGGATAGTCAGGGTCAGACCCACCTCCTGACTGACAGACAGACAAACGGGATGTTCAAATAGTGCAATGACCTACTGATATACAGAACTAGATTTCTCTCTGTTATGTGTGTAATGCAGATCAACATAACGTTTATATATGAATGTCTGCATTTCATTATAATCATCAGTGATGGGGAAAGTTACTTTTTTAAAAAGTAATGCATTACAATATTGTGTTACTCTCTGAAAAAAGTAACTAATTGTGTTACTTAGCTACTTTTTTGGAAAGTAATGTGTTACGTTATTTTACATTACTATTTCTCATCTTGGCTGGGCTTGCTTTTTTGTTCTTAATAATAAAAAGTTATATTTCTGGCAAATGTAAAAGCCCTTTCACACCAAAAGTGAAATGAATAAGCCTCAGGCTAAATGAAATGTAAATTCACATCTGTACTGTAGAGGATTCATGAGAAGAAAGTGTAACACTCTTCAGCAATAAAGAAAAATTTTATGTTTATCTAAAGTGATTTTTGCTTACTAGTATGGTTGAATTGGATCATTGAAGGTCAGCAGCAAAGACATTGGTTAATAAAACCTGTCAATACTTTTCCCATGTATTGATTGTCAGTCAGTACATGGGAAACAAAGTAACTGGCATTACTTGTCTGAAAAAGTAACTAAGATATTTTCTTGTAAATTAAAAAGTAATGAGTTACTTTACTAGTTACTCAAAAAAAAGTAATCTGATTACGTAATTTGTGTTACTTGTAATGCATGTAATTACAGTTTAATATACAATTAGCTATACTGACAAAAAACAAAAAAAAACAAAAAAAAAACGTTTAACATAAATTTTGTTGTTTTTGAAATTATCAGATTCTCTTCAGTTTGTTTTAAAATGTTTTCTTTTTTGTGAAAATGTTCTTCTTGGCCAGTGTTGGGCATAATGCATTACTGAGTTATCAATTACTTTAATTTAATTACCTTTCCCTTGAAAAAGTAATGTAAGGGATTGTTCTTCATTTTTCTGTAATTTACAACAATTTTATTGTTGAAGATGTAGCTAATAAGTAGCTAGTAATTTGTTACTTTTTAGAATAACTTATCCAACACTGTTCTTGGCACAAATGTGCTGCTGATTATATTTGTTAGCTTAAACTAGCTCAAATGAATGTACTAATTTATTCGTTCAAATATGAGCTAGTAGCCTACGTGATGTATTTTGACGGGGGTGAAATAATGCAGGCCTTTATGGTTTGGTTTAGGATTAAGGATAATTTTTGTGTTTTTTTGTGGGTTATGTAATTGAGGTGTTTGTGGTTTGTTTTAAGCTACTACTAAATATTGTAGAAACTTAATTTTCTGTAAAGTTGCTTTGTAATGATTTGTATCGTAAAAAGCGCTATACAAATAAACTTGAATTGAATTGAACTGAGTTATGGTAGTTTACGTGATGTATTTTGACGGTGGTGATATATTTGTTGGCTTTGTGGTTTGGTTAAGATAATATTCAAAATACATTCTACTTAAAAGCATGCACTGCGAGAATCTAGATCATGTTTTAATTCATGTTCTGAATTTGAACGAAGGTCTTACAGGTTTGGAATGAGTATGGGCAAATATTACTGACAGCATTTTCATTTTTGGATGAACTATCCCTTTAAAGTCAGGTGGATACTGACTGACTGTTTATAACATTCAAGCTGTTGTTATCGTTGTAGTCTTGGTGTGAACTCCGATATTACAGCGTTACAATAATTAATAGACTGTATGTAATATTGGGAATAACATTTTAAGAAAAAGTCTTTGCTCGTTTGAGTTTAACTTACTCCACCAGTTGAAACGTTGCATATGTGCAGGACGGACCCAACATCATGCATCCAAGCTCACTGCTGTTCTAACGGACAAAACAAATGGAAAACAGCATTACATTTAACCACTAATCAGCTCCGGGCTTTACCCACCCCTGATAGCACACATACATCATGGAGACGTCTATATGACGTCTGCATTTACATCTGGAAGACGTATTTTTTACGAGTGTTTGCTCATCTGCAAGATCTTTTAGATGTCAAATAGACATCTATTAGATGTCTTAAGGATGTTTGATTTAAAATGCATGTAAACCTGTAATCTTACAGACGTCTGTCAGATGTTTGTACACAGCAGATGCTTTCCAGATCAAGAGATCATTAACAGACATCTTGGAGACGTACATGTGCTATCTGGGAAACTAGCACAGGTTTAAAATTTTCACCATAATGTTTCAATGTGCCTGAGGACGGACGGCATTAATAAACCGGAACGTCCTTCAAAATGTACTTTCGGCAGATTTTTATGAAGCAGAACTCACATGCAGCGATTTGAGGATCTCCACGGCCTCGCACGTACTGCTGCCGCAGCCCCTGCGCCGGTAATGCGTCGTGTTAAAGCCGCTGAAATGCACCTTGATCTGAAAGTCCAGACCTTTATAAACAAAACCACCACCATGTTCGATTAGTCAAATTTCTTTAAATGCAGCTCAACCTCATACGGTGTTTGTTTTCTTCTAATTCTGAATGACTTCATGCCTTTGTTATCAGGGAATTTAAACAGATTGTATTTAGCTATTTACTGGACACTGACTTGAGAAGAGGTCACGTTAGCCTTGAGTAATGCGCAATATTTAAATGATCATAACAAATATTAGCGATTTAATCGACTGCGTCAGTTCCATGATAGTAGGTCGTGTATCAAAGCTGATTTTGACAAATTAAAATTTTTATAAGTAGTTTTACCATTTCTGAAGTATACAGTCAGGTATAAATTTACATTTCAAAAGGTTAAGCATCTTTGAGGTCATTATAGCTATAGAATACATTATGTTGACTATTGCATTGAATATGTTTGTTTACTTTTATACAAATTAGCTCAACATACCCCTTAACAGATCCTAAAACTTGGATAAAGTGAATCACTTGACTGTTTTTTAAGACTACTGTCTTATTATTCTTTGACTTAAGTCACAACGCTCACTGTCTTCTATTGTATTGTATTGTGTTCTATTCTATTTAACAAATAAATGGATATTGTTACCTTTGTTGTCTTTCTCTTTGCCTGGAGGAGTTAATCTATAATTTAAGATTAATCTATGCTTTGTTAGAGTGTATTTTTGTGGGACAGAATGACCCTGCAGAAATACAATGTTTTTGTCTTTTAATTCCAGTTTCATGGACTCTTGAGATCCACACAAGTGACAAGAGTCATTCTCTGAAATCTGGATGGTCTCATCTGATCTTCATTGGTTGAGAGGTGGGTCACCTTTACTAGTACTGGATTAAAAGCCTGCGTGTACCTAATTGTTATTTTTCATAACTAAATGTTCTTGGAATCTACTCACTTTCAGCCTGGTTTTTTTCATTCTCCTCTTCAACAGCCATTTCCACCGCATCCTTCACAAACTTCAGACTCCAGGGTGAATTTTCATCCTCTAGCAGAACCACGTTTAACGTGACCGAGGAGTTTCTGCAGCTTAACACATCAAACCCAGAGACAGAGAGCACAGAACCGAACCAGAACCAGAACAATCCCAACATCACGTCCACAACCAATGTCCTTCAAAAAGACGCTGCTCAGTTTAATGCCACAGTCATCCCTGAAGCCGGTAAATTCTGATTAATTACATCAGACAGATCAGATCTATCCTCCAACAACACCGTCCACATGATGTCTCTGAAAAGACATCATACACTGACTGCAGCGAGAGATTTCTGCGTTTGTGTTTTTACAGGAACCTGAAGAGGAAATGCGCACTCAGGTGTGTCTCTGCGTGTTAATGAACAACCGACAGTGAACAAACAAAATCCGCCTGATCTGAGAGAGAAAAAAAAGCTTCATCCCTCTAGTTTCAGCTTTCTGTTTAATCTGAGGTGACATCTGCTGACCGTATCAGTGAGCTTTATGTAGGTCCATCAGCTGCAATTACAATCAATAAAATCCAAATATCTCTGAAAATGTCCCATAAACATCAAACCAACTGGTTTCAAACAATCCACAGGTGGTTTTCCTCCAATAAATCTCTGTTTCTGCGGCTCACAGAATGTGCTAGAAGGTCTGAGCCGATCGTAAGTGTTCTGGAGGACCTTAGAGGGGCCAAAGGTCCTTCAGGGCTGTAAAGCAGAATGTGTGGCAAATAGATTGTGTGCTATAAAAGCTGACAGATTGCGGTCTGTAAATCTACTCATGTAAAATCTCTTCCAAGAATCAGTGTTTACAGACGGATGAGAAATCTGGGTGTGATGACCGTGAGAAATCAGGTCCCAGATCACAATAAGTTATTAAGAAGTTAAAAGCATACTCTTCATATGATCATGTTGAACGTTGCTCACAAATGGAATGAAAATCTGATGATGGCCTTGACAGCCTTGAATTATATTCACGATGCTCTATGTGATTCTGCTGACATTTCTCACATTTTAGAGAAACAAAATACAAGAAACTTAGCCTATATTGAATTTTTATTATTTTCGAAACAAGTGGACCGAAAAGTTCCCCTAGCTGAAGAAGAAAAAAAAGTATAGGCTAACAAATTATTTCGTTGTTATTTAGTGAGTAGTTTTCATCTTTTAGACGCTGACTAACCCAAATTCACCAATGACAGCTGACTCTAAAACAATTGCATTTGTCTAGAATGTGTCTGGCCTGATTGTTTTGAACATGAACAATCATATTCAGTCAGAGAAGTAACCTGGGTTCCTTTTTAAACGCAGGGCCCACTTTAACCTTCTCTTCCTTTTCTGTGTTTGTCTGACTAATGGTGATCACTCAAATCCAGCTCATATTAACTATTAGATGAGGTTTAGTCGAGCCTAACGGCCGTTAGTCGTTTCCAGTGATTTGGTAACTAATTCAGCTCCGGGGCCTGTTTGTTCAGTCAGGTGCTGATGTTGAATCGGCCTTTTTCCTCCCATTTCATATCATTCCCATTACAAAAGTTTTTGTGAGCGAACGCAAAAACACTGAAATACCATCTTTCCTCTTTTATAAACATCACTGTACTTTTGCATCAATACATTTAATCCAATTTAGAGCTAAAGAGAAAATATTACACATAATTGCGGTATGTTTGTTCATTAAACAGCAGGTGGCGCTGTAACACTGACAGCACAAAACACCTCACAGATACCGACAGCAGAGATCTGATGCTCTCACTCAGCAGTTTCTCTATTGTAGTGAACCTCTAACCTGAAAATGCTTAGAAATTTGCCTTTGCATACAGTGATGCGAAACTAAAACCAAAATCTTTTTTTTTTTTTTAAGATTTGTTTGCTCCTGTTTGATTTGTTTGCTCCATTATATCCATTAAAATCCAGGAAAATGAAGTAGATCACAGTTGATTTATTAATCTTGAATGTTACAAAAATAAACTGATGCAACTTAACATTGAAACTAAAATACAGCGTAATTCAATGCTGCAAATTATTAGAGCACCAGAAAACACTGAAAGGGAGAAAGAAGGTCTAAAGACTGTGTCCTCCCAGCAGACCACACCATCTCATTAGACACCTGTGGCTTTATCTTATGGTTTGTCCTTTAGAGGGCGCACACAGACTCCAGAAAACATACAAGATGGGAAAACATATAACAATATGGCAAACCCTATAAATGGCTCCTACAAAACCGGCCCCTAATTGTATTTGGCTTATCACAAAACAATTATCAACATTTATCAAAAGGAGCCTTGATATAATTAAAGGAAATCAATATAATGAAATTAATTTTATAAGTAGAATTAATTCAACACTCATCTTTTTTGTTACTGATACTGGAGGGTGTAGGGCATTATTCTGTATTCGCCAATAATAAACATATCTTAGTTACAAGCCTCTCTAGGATACTGGTTTGGGTCTTCACTATGATGGTTCGGACTAGTCCGTTATGATCATGAATAACTTCTGCAATTCGTCCTAAGATCCAAGAGCCACGTGGGGCGGATGAATCTACCACCAACACTACATCACCAGCTGCAAAGTTCCTTCTTCTTTCATTTCATTTTTGCCTCTTTTGCATTATGGGTAAGTATTCATGGACCCAACGCTTCCAAAAAATGTCCGCGCGGTACTGCACTTGCCTCAAATGTCGTCTTATGTACACATCAGTTTTACTGAATAACTCAGGTGGTATGATGGACTGCGATTTGTGAAGACTGCGAGAATGTGGTTAAAAGAAGAACATTCAAAATAGCTTCTACTTTGCATAATAGCGTATGTAGTCCTTCCTCAGTTAACACTTGTTGCTTTAAAATGGAGAGAAGTACTTGTTTAGTGGATTTAACCCCATACTCAGAATTTGTGCTCTGCATTTAACCCATCCAAAGTGCACACACACACACAGCAGTGAACACACACACCCGGAGCAGTGGGCAGCCATTTATACTGCAGCGCCCGGGGAGCAGTTGGGGGTTCGGTGCCTTGCTCAAGGGCACTTCAGTCGTGGTATTGCCGGCCCGAAACTCAAACCCACAACCTTAGGGTTAGGAGTCAGACAGACGTCCTCCTAACCTAAGGACTCCATGCTTTAACACTGGATCAAGTCACTATAGAGTACTTGACTTTTTTTATGAACGACACTCTGTTCGCCACAATGGTATGGAACCTGGTATCTTCATTGGATATATATTTCAGTACTGATTCGCTGTCAGACCAAAATATTGATGTTTCTAAATCTAGCTGTAATTCTGACTTGAGAACTTTGTCTACCTTAGTGACTAGAACTGCTGCAGCTAACTCCAGTCTCGAAATTGTGATTTTCTTTCTAGGGCCACCCTTGACTTTCCCATCAGAAAGCTGACGTGTACTGCATTCCTCTCATTTATGAGTCTCAGATAGCTTACAGAACCATAGGCTAGTTCGCTTGCATCAGCAAAGTGATGAAGTTGTGCCTGTGCATACATTAACATGGTTTTATACATGGTTTTATGGATCTGCTGACTTGGAAGTTTGTTATTTGCTTAAGCTCATATTTCCATTTAGTCCATTTATAACTTAAAGACTGAGGTATCTCTTCATCCCATCTGACATTCCTTCTGCACAGGTCTTGTAATAGTAGCTTGGCAGGTAAGATGAAAGGAGCAAGGAACCCTAAAGGGTCACAGATAGAACTCACAGCAGACAGTATACCTCTTCTGGTATGTGGCTGTGGCTTATTAGTGACATCAAATGTGAAATTATCATCTTCCACACACCACTGAACTCCTAGTGCTCTTTCTGTTGGAAGTTTGTCTCTATCCAAATCTAACTTCCCTACCTCATTTGCATAGCCAAACTCTGAGATGCTAGATAACTAGTTTAATTTAGCTAGGTGGAAACCTCCTCTTTCACAAGCAGCTGTTACTTCCTGGATAAGCAATATTGCTTCTTCTTCTGTGGGTACGACAGGATTGTGTCAATTACTTTAGACCTCGGAGTAACTCAGAATTAAGGGCAGTACCTCTGAATGATTGCCCAGCAATTTGTTGATTGCAGGGCAATGAAACATCCTGATTTTTGAAGGGAAGTTTGAGGCTACAATATCCATCCAGTATTTTGGCAAACTCATCAACAATTTTAATGAATTGCTCGTCTTCTCTAGACATCTCCATTTTCTCATCGTATGCATTCTCACTGAACTCAGTATTGTACTGGGATATCATTAAGTCATGCAAATTGACCAGTGATATACGGTTGACATTGACAGTGTTGCTATCTATTGTCTCCTCTTCTTAATGGGCCGTTACTCACCCAACCAAGCAACGTTCTCACAACATATGGCCCATCTCCCTAGCAGTTGATTATATCCCAGGGTTCTAATAATTTAGAGGCATTGGTGCCAATTAACAGGCCAATGTCTGCTTCTATGGTGGGAAGTAAAACTCCTTTTAAGTAAAGCCATTTGGATACTTCACTCTGATTAGGGATGTTGTGCCAGACACCACATTACTGACCATCGTCTTTTCTTGATTCATCATTCGCAACAGAATGTTGGTCTTTTTTCCAGTTATATCAAGCTGATTCATGAGGTCTGTGGTGCAAAATGTGGAAGAACTGCCGGGGTCCAGAAATGCATAGGTTTGCACTATTTTGTTTCCTTTGTTCGCCTTAATCTTCACTGGGACACTTGATAGTTTCACTTTCTTCCTCACCGGCCCCAATGTGTCCACAAGCATTGGAAGAAATTGATGGTTTGTCATAATTAGGATGAGGTACTCCAATAGTTGCCCCATTTTCCACTTTTCCTATGCAGAGTACTGTTGGGTGTTTTTTACTATAGACGTCACAGGTTTTTTGCCACTTATTACAGGTTTTACTCATGTGTCCTTGGACTAGACATCTAAAGCATATTCCTTTTTCCTTTATAGACTGGATCTTATCTTTGTGCATCTTTCTTTTAAACTGAGGACAGACATCTAGCAAATGTTCATTTGCACAGAAAAGGCAAATGGTTAGCATATTTGTAGTTTGTGGCTTTTCCATAGACACACTGATAGCAAAACTGCTGCTGCAAGACTATGGCTTGCCAGATTTGACTGCAGATTTAGTTTTAATGACATTTTGAATAGTTTGATCAATTATACTGCCAACTACGTCAGTTAGTATATTAACTTGCTTCTCAATAAACTTGACTAGGTCACAGAATCTCACCTAGCTGTGTCCTCTTTCATGGAGCTCAGAAACTTCATTTCACCATCATTCTCTGAATTTGAATGGGAATTTAATGGTCAGTTATTGAAGATTAGAGGCAAGATCAAGTTCCTCCATAAATGCCATCTCTTCCATAACATTACAACAGCTTGCAGTCATTTTGGATAATCTGGTTTAATGGATGGCCAAGACAGGGCCTTTTCAATATATGCATTAGAGATTCTTCCAAAATGTTCTTTGAGAAGTTTTTTGGCTTGCTGATATCTGCTGACAGGATTCATGTGAAGGCAAGTCTTGATCAATTATTTAGGCTGCCCTCTGGTAAACTGTTCCAAAAAACACAGCCGATCTTGATCATTGCCAGTTTTACTCTCAACGGTGTCCTCAAAAGGTATAATGAATGCTCTAATCTCCATCAAAAACTTTGACTTCCTTCTGAGGCAAAGAAAACAAGAATGTCTGTTTCACTAGACTGTCGGTGATATTAGTTTGTTTACGTAAAATACTGTACAAAGCAGTGTCTGCTGAAGGTGTTGGATTCTTTTGAGGTGCTGCCTGAGACCTTGAACTGGGCGCCTGGGTGGCTGGGTGCGTGAGTCTGAACTTGCACCAGGTGGTGTCGCACATCAGGTCTTGGTAGTTCAACAGCGCTGGATACTGGTTCAAGATGTTGTTGCTCCTTTCTAAAGGCAGTATGTGTCTCTGCCTGTGCAGATACAAGTGAACCTGCTTCCAAAGTGACTGGCCTGCCTTTGGGAAGTTTCAGAGGGGCTTTGCTTTCCTTTTGTTCTCAGAATGCTGAATGCGGCTCTTTAGGACCGACACTTTGAACCATCATTGCACTTTTCACTTGTTGTTTTCTTATGTCTTATTTGCTCCTTCTGCAGGTTTAGCTTCTGCTCCTTTTCCTCTAGTGCATGTTTCTCTTTTAATGCAGCATAATGGGCCTTTAGAGCAGCATGTTCTGCCTCTGCTTCAATCAATGCTGACAAGTGTGAACAGTGCGAGCTCCGAGAACTGTGCAAGGTCCATGAAATGTGTGAGCTCCGTGTTTACTCTTTTGACCTGAAAGATACTATGGAAATATTGTCAGCAGGAGCATCAACCTCAGCGTCCACATCTTTTGTAACTGCAGTACTAGTCAACCAGGTAGTCGCACATGACATAAAATCTTGAATTGCGTCCGTTTCAGGCTGGAACCACTTTTCAAGATCAATTCTATGCTCTTCCTCACTTAAAAGATGTTGGATAGACTTCTGAGCATCCTTAAATTCCGGAAAATAACATTCAGTCAATTAAAAGTTTATTTTACAAACTGATAGCAAGGTTGAGGGTTCAGCAATTAAAATTCATGCATTTGCAAAGTCAATCGTGGGGCATACTCATGCTTAAACATCTTCTGACTTTTCCCTGTTTCCACAACTTATCGTGTTTTAAGCTTTACATAGCGCCTTGCTTTGTTTGTGATCATCAGCTGGCTCCTTGTTGCACTCAAATAATCCAAATCCAAACGATTTCAAAGTGGGGTCTTTAGACAGTGTACAGTGTAGTGGGCACACACCAACTCAAGATAACATACAAGTAAGAAGGAAAAACATAAAACAATATGGCAAAACCTATAAATGGCTCCTACTATATATTATATATATATATATATATATATATATATATATATATATATATATATTTATATATATATATATATATGTGTGTGTGTGTGTGTGTGTGTGTGATATATTGAAATGACCAAAATACAGTGTATAAAAATACAATGTAAAAATAAACTGTGAAATAAATGTTGTAAAAAATAGTTCTCTTCCACTCTTCTTTTGAACTTTCCAACTGATTGTGTGTTTGTGTGTGTGTGTGTGTGTGTTTACTATAAACTTTTTTGTGGAACTACATGAACCCGACACTGTGTTCTGTTTTTTGATGTAGTGTCTACATCAGTGTGTATATTATTGACTAATATGTGCATGATTTGGAAGCTTTGTTTGATTTTGACTACAGGTTTTGAAACAATTGTTTGATTTTGCCTGAAGAGTCAGGGGTTGTGTTCATTTAGTTTTAAGATTTGGATTTGTGTTTAAGGTTTTTAGAAAATGAGTGAGGATTTCAAGAAATGTGTTTTAGGTATTAAGAAAAACTGTATACTGTATTTCTCTCTCTCTCAGTGTGTGTGTGTGTGTGTGTGTGTGTGTGAATGTACATAGGTTAATTTGTATGTTGACAGTTTCACTCTGCTCCCTAGAGGCGGAAAGCCTATATATTTCCTTTGTTCTTTTGCAGAACATAACCTGTCAGTCAGATACTGAATGTATCTTTATTCGTGCTCAGAATTAACGCCGTTCATGCCCTCATTACAGTTAATTGAAAATACCTTTTCAAGTATGTTCTTATTTTGTTATTTTCCGGAATGCTGTCACAGTTGTTGTTGTTATTGTTATGCTCAGGTGTATCTCCGAGACCGTGCTTGTTACGTGACGCTTCCGAATTCCATGTACTCATCTCACAGCGCGGTAACGCCCCCTTCACGCACGTGACCAGACTCCGCGCATTTGATTGGCTGAGGCCGACCCCTCCCCTGGGCGGACAGTGCTGCAGAAAGAAGCACATGTGCGGATCCATTCACACTCAGCAGTGATCATGTAGCCTGCAGTATACACTGTAATCATAGTAAATAATACTCGTCAGTATTGACGTCTTTATCTTTCGGTTTCAAGAAAGACGAGACACTGTTTATATTTTTATGCGTTAACTCATCTTGAGTCATTTAGAGTCTGATTTGTATATATTTAATTGTCTTATTTGATTTTTAATTTTATTTTATGTCTACTTCAATTGCTGGACAAGAAGAAATGGATAGAAAGTCTCGTGTAGCCGGAGGTCGAAATGTTTTGTGCTTGTTTGATGTGGACGGAACGCTGACACCCCCGAGAGAGGTAAAATCATGCGAGCCTATAGTTTATATAGGAACCTCTTTTTTTTTTTTTTTTTTTTACCCACAAGATAGCTATGAGATGACATTAAATGTAATAGTTAAGCGAATGCATAACAATTAAAGGATTATAAAAGATGCGTCCTTTATGAGATTGACCTCTTCATCCTGAGGCTATGTAACAATGTTTCTTTCTGCAGCGCTGCTCTGTGTGTGTAGGTGAAGCATGTCTCGTGAGTGTGTGTTTGTGTGCTTGTACATCTATGGAACACACGTTCTGCACGTATACATAAGCCAGTGTCCCATACAACAAACAACATTTTAGTTTGAGTTCCTAAACATTACCAACAGGCGCTTATAGTATAACAGGATGAACATTTTGGAGGAACGTTAATTGTGTCCAGCGGTTCGTTCTGTTGCATGAGCAGTTCACAGTACTGAAATCTGAAGCTTAACATGCCGTTCTGGCCAGGTAGTAGTGTTTATTTACGTTCAGATGCGTTGGTATCAGATGTTGTATCATCATCCTGTCCTCAGCCGTCCCCGTCTTCCTCCAGAGAGCAGTTCCTGGAACTTATGTGAACGTTCTAGCAATGCAAAAATGAATTAAAAAAAAAACTTTACAGCTTAATAAGGATTTTTTAAGACAGTTTTAAGAAAGAATGACGTTTTTGAAGTTTTAAAAGGTCATTCACACCAAGATGCGATAGCGATAAAGGTTTAAAACCGTTCTTACTTCAATAGAATAGCGGAAACGCCGAACCGTGCCGTTTGCATCACTATTACAGCGTTGATATAAACACTGACAGCCGATCAAAAACGATGTCTTCTTTAAAGCGCTTTATTATTCCCACACAATAAGTGCAGCGCGCGTTTAGAATAAACGGAACATCAGTTGATGTGGACGTTAACGCTGATTCATTATCGTTCTTGTTGTGAACGGGGCTTTAGGGTAGCGTTCTATTTTAATGCTTCGCTGATTAATCTTGCTGGGATTAATTGCTCATCTGCCACACTGTCACGATACTCTTAAACTCCCTCATTAAACGCCTGGAGTTGTTCTTATACGTTCATTAAAACGTCCATTCATAGCATACTGTTATGATTCACAGATGTGTGATAGCCCGAGTGTACTATGGCAGTCTGCAGCTCTGACAAAAGAACACACAGCGTTCCGTTACGCAACCCGTCGGTAAAGAACACAGCCATAACCAGCTCTCTGCCATTAACGTGACTAACGTGCACTTTAAACGTCTGCTGAAAACATGCATAAACGTAAAGTAGTAGAACTTACAGAGCTGCAAACATGATGTTTTATGAAACTAGCCAATGTTGTCTACTTGTTAAGTGGGCACAAAAATACTCTGAATCCTGTTGAGCAGATGGATGCCTCTGTTCAATGGACCCATAAATCAGTTTGAGTGGCACTGAAGTCACAGGTCACATCAGAAACCCTCCAGTGATGTAACACTGTTTGTTTGTCTGCAGAAGATCGACCCTGAGCTGGATGATTTCTTCCAGGCCTTGAGAAAGAAGGTGAAGATCGGCGTGGTGGGCGGCTCAGATTATTCCAAAATCGCTGAACAGCTCGGAGAAGGAGATGAAGGTTAGAGAATGTTAAGTAGGCCTATCATACATTTCATCATGGAAGCCTGCAGACGGTCTCGAGGCTTTAGGGTCATTAGTCAAGCATGTGTTTAATGGGTTTTGGATGTTGCATGAGATGTGGAATCTGGAGGAACTGGTTTGACTGGATCGCTGAGTCAACTCAAACATTAGCACAACAGCTGATATCCCACAATTCCCCCAGTAGAACCCAACGGATGAAATTAATTTGTGGCCATTGGAATGAACGGTTATGAAATCAACACCAGAAGATGTCACTACCACGGCTGACCAAAGTAAAAGATAGATAAAAGACTGATTTTTTTCTAAAACAACAGAGGAGACACATGTGAGATTACTAGGGTCTTTTTCTTGTGAGAAACATCTAAGAAGAAGTTGTTGCTTTGAGGAAAAAGCAACTGCAAAATGCATAAATGTAAAATGCAAATGCTAATTTCATTGCTGTATACACAAAAAAGTTGAGATTCTGTCTTAACTGTGGCTGTTAATTTCTGACTCAACTCCATGTTTGAATTTCTCTTATTGATCAGTTTCTAGTGTCATCAGCATGTGGCATACTGGCATTTGAATTGTGCAGATCTGATTAGATAAACCAAGAAATCATGATTGAATCAGACTGAGAACAGTACACTTCAGAACCGAATGCAACTGCATTCTCACTCGAACTAGAGCAGAATCCAGATCTGATGTTATTGCAACAATGACAGCTATTTGTTGCCATAAATTGTAAAGTTATCCAGTCAACACAAAAACAGGTTTGATCTTGAATGAATCAGAGCAGTGACGCCCTCAGAGTGTAAATGAGCTTGTTTACATCAGTACGTGTGTGTTGTGTAATACAGGTAAAGGTCACCAGAGTGATGATAAGATGTTCACCAGAGCAGATGTGTTTAGAGCACTTTGATTGCGTCTCATGCTGTTGTTTTGTTCTTTTCTCGCTACAGTCATACACAAGTTTGACTACGTCTTCGCAGAAAATGGAACCGTACAATATAAAGACGGCAAACTCATCTCTAAACAGGTGTTTGATTTTCTGTTTCTGTAGATCCTGATATGTTTCAAATATCATAGAAGTTCTTTAATGGTGCTGTTACCGAATTGGAATTCTTTTTAGAACTTTCATTGAAAGACTCTTAAGTGTCTTTAATTTTTTCAATCTGTTTTCCAGGCCATTCAGAATCATCTGGGTGAGGAGTTACTGCAGGATCTCATCAACTTCTGTCTCAGCTACATGGGGCTCATCAAACTACCCAAGAAACGGTAACAAAAGCTCCAGAGCTGGTGACCTGTGATGTCATTACAATTCAGCAAACCACATTTAATAACTTAAACCAAATCTCTCACTCTCTCTCAGAGGGACGTTCATTGAGTTTCGTAACGGCATGATCAACATCTCACCCATCGGACGCAACTGCACGCTAGAAGAGCGGATCGAGTTCTCTGAAATCGACAAGGTATTCTCAGTTTACAAGAACTTTTGTTTTTCCACAATGGGGCTTTTTCACATTTCCGGGTTTCTCAGCTGCGGAAGATGTCATAACTCCATGTTCAAGAGCAGTGAATGGGAGAGTACCACATATATATTTATTTGCATTCCCATTTGCTCAAAAAACAAAAGAAAACTCCACGATAGTGTTTTCATGACTTAAAGAAAAAAAATTGAGCGAGACCGATAACGGCAATCAGAAGAGAGAACGATGTCAAATTTACCGTCCCTCCCAAAGACGCAGCATTAGAAACACCCTCACATTAGCGTTTGTTTTTTTTTTTTTGTAATTTGATGCAAAGGAGATATAATACAAAGTATAGTGTTATAAATGTACATACATTTTAAAAACAATCTCAATAAATAAAAAAAATTGAGGATTTACGATGCCGTTAAATGCATCATCGCAGTCTTGTGAAAAGGGTTCATAGCAAAAAGTTCACACAAAACCCAAAATGGGCTTCATTAAATGGTCTGTATATTTCAAGAGCGATGAAACAGACAGTCAAACAAATTGGCAATGAAAGGTGTATTTACATCCAGAGTTAAGCAAGTTGGGCAGTTGTCACTGGACGATCTGTGTTCCTGTGTGAACAGGTGCATATGAATTGACTGTTTTCATTTAGAGCAGTAATGAACCTAAACGCACATTACTAACAACCCAAAACTTCAATCCAAACTGTCCTGTCCCGCAGAGAGAGAAGATACGAGAGAAGTTTGTGGCTGCTCTGCAGAAGGAGTTTGCTGGAAAAGGCCTGCGGTTTACCAGAGGTGAGCAGGAAATGACATCACCAGCTCTCTGATGATCTGAAGCAAATGATCTGTGCTGAAACAGAGCTGTTTGTACCTGCACAGCACATAAGACACACACACACACACACACACACGCGGTATCTGTGTGAAAGGTGATTGGCGAGCGCTAACGGATGCACTCGTGTGTGTTGACAGACCAGTGACCTGTGAGAGAAAACGAGTGTTTACTCAACAACCTGTTTGCGTTTGCTGCATATGTACACACACACACACACACACCCACACACGCACGCACGGCCGTGCGTTAGCTTTGACGTCTGGAGTCCATTTTCAGCAGTTTTGCCTGTAAAGTTCAGCTCAGTTGCTCACACCCCGGCTTTGTGTTTTTCTTTTCTGTGTGATGGACAGTCGGAGGGGGAGGGGCCAGGGGTGTGAGGTGATCAAGCCCTCTGATTGGCTGTTGCTTGAGCAACCGTTGAGTCAGTGCTGGAATGCAGTCCAGTGGAGGGACACTAATGAGTGTCTGTGTGAGTTGAGGGTGTGTGTGGGACTATAATTAATTTTTAACGACTGATTTCGGTCCTGCAGAGTTTCTCAATCTGTCTGAGGACAAACAGTCACGCAGTTCACGTCCCTGAAGACAGAGCGTCTCACACACAAAAGGGGTCATTGCTGTGAGAATGAGCCTCAGGGCTTGTAAACTCGTTAAACTCTCTGTTTCACTGCTGAGCTGCGGCTTTAAAACCACTGAAAGGGTTCATTTTGGAGGAACACACTAAATGACAGATTAACTATAAAACCTATAAAAACTTATTGATACATAAGATATTGTTCGTAATATTCCCAGATGAACACTTACTGGACTAAAGCTACTTACTTACTTACTTACTTGATTCTCTTCCTCCCCAGTGGGACATAAGGCTGCAACTTTATTTTACTATCCAGACATAATTTTTTAGAAAAATCAGTGAGTGTCAAATATGATCATCAAGGTTTTCACAAAAACAAAGTTTTATAAAATGATTAACTTCACATTTCAGCCTTTAAAGCGTGTTTTTAAGAAAAATGGAAGCAAAAGTGTCATTATATTAATTTAAACAACTATTATGAATCATTTATAATGTTAATTAAATAACATAAATATATTACTGACTTAATGATTTTTTCATTTTTTAGTGTTAACTGGGGATATTTGTTATTTTTACAATTGCAATAGCTTCTGGTTTTGGATTAGTTTGAATTTTTATTTTTTTACAACTTTTAAAACATTTACAGCTCTGTGTTTCCTGCATAAAAATCATAGGTTAATTTTCACATTGTTCTGAACAAGAACGGCAGACAAGTTTATAAAAAATGAACATTCATTCTCTGCCAGCAGGTGGTGCTTTTGGAATGGTAGAAATATAGTGGTTTCCCGCTAACAGCGGCACAAAAACCAGCCCAGCAGCAGACTTTGAAACAAGCAGCATTCATATTTCATGAAATTACAGCCTTTAATCGTCACATTAGGCCGTATCGCAATTCTTGTCTTACCATCCCCATATTTAAGACCTCCTTAAATCATAATTAAGATTTTTTTTATTTTTTGTACCATTTTAGACTTTTATGGTGTCGATACAACTAAATTTAAGACTTGTTAAGGACCTGTCAGCTTTTCTAATTTTTGAGAATTCCATGCTCTTCACTCACTGAAAGTTTCCTCTGTCTGCGTGCATGACTGACTGTAGCAACAGTTAACTGTTGTAGCAACCCTTGGCACCGTAGGACCCAAATGCTACTGAGCTGACCTTGATGTGTGCTTGATATAAATTTGATTTTGTTAGAAAATAGAGTTTGGCATTTATTTATTTCACTATGTCAAAAGGCTTCGCGGTCCAGAATGACGTATCTCACGGTCCGTATACTGTTATAAAGATCTTATTGATTTACAGTACAAGCATCAGATTTTCATCTTACTTTTTGGCATATAAATATCAGCATCTGCACCAAATTGCACAATTTTGCTAATTTTGGGCCCTGTTTTTTTCCTCTGTATTCTCACTATATTATACTGTTTGAGGCATAAAAGCTTGATGGATCAAATATGATATTTAACAAACACATATGCAAACTTTATTATTATTATTATTATTATTGTCTAAAGGTTCAAAAATGGTTCCATTTAAAAACATTAGTTTTTTTTTCTCCATATATAAGGCTTTACAGGGTTAACTGTCAGAGAAGCAGCCTGAATTTATTTATTTAATGTGTAAATATTATTGTTTGCATATTATTGGTGGGATTGTTTTGGGAGGGTTGTTTTTTGTTATAATGTGTGGGATGAGAGCAGGTTGAAGTTTCAAACAGCTAAAATGTTTCACTACACCTTTACTGAACATTATCTCCAAACCTTTAACTTGGAAAAACACTGCAGGCATCCTTGATAAAACTTTTGATGCTCAAGGTTACACCAATGTTAAATGAATCAAACTATCTTTTCATAAACTTCCTCTTAATTTGGGATTTTGTCATTGTCTGCAGGGGGTTTGATCAGTTTCGACATCTTCCCAGAGGGCTGGGACAAACGCCTCTGTCTGGAAGTCCTGGAGCAGGAAGGACTGGACGCAATCTACTTTTTCGGCAATGAAACTTCATTGGTATGTGATTGAATGGTTGTGTATGTGTGTGTGTGTGTGTGTGATATATATATATATATATATATATATATATATATATATATATATATATATATATATATATATATATATATATATATATATATATAATATTATTATTATTATTATTATTATTATTATTATTATTATTAATATTAATGTGTGTTTGTCTATCTATTTTTAATATTTGTCCATGGTTTAGGGTGGAAATGACTATGAGATCTTCGAAGACCCTCGTACCATCGGCTTCACCGTCTGCTCCCCTGAAGACACGGCACGGCTCTGCAGGGAGATGTTCTTTAACGCTCCACCCAATGAGGCGTGAAAGCGTTTGTGTGCACCTGCACGTACACCAGACTGCCTGTGTGCAGCGCTACTGCGCCCACTGCTGGTCACTGTGGGTAATGCAGTCTGCTGCACCAAAACCAAACCACTGCTGATCCGCGGACTAAAGGGACTGTATGTAAATATCACTGACAGAGCTTTATCAGTGTGTTCATAGTTTTATAAAATTTTAATTTTCAAATGTAATTTTCATATCTAAAGATTTACCCTCTTTTTATAATAATACCTGTTTTCCTGTGGCCACATTCACACTGCAACATTTCCGGAGTGACAACTGTATGTAAAATACATTGAATCCTCTGAATGATGTACAGGACACAGGACTCACTCCAGAAATTTTGACAAAGCTGTGAACTTAAAACATGGAAGCTAACTATTTTAACTCAACTTTTTTAACCAAAGTAACATTAGCTATCAGTTATTAGTAAGTGTTGTGTTTGTTTGTTTACCTAGTGTGCTCCATCACGTAACGGTGCTAATTTAGTTAAATGAATTAAATAATTACGTTTTTTCAAAGGAATTAGGGGAATAATAGAAATGTTGTACAATTTATGATAAAATAATGCATTTTAAATTTTTACTTCAAAAAATATTCGCACATACACTCTTAATATGCCAAAAACGGCTCATTTAATATTGTCTCGCCACATTGACAATTACAAACATTACAGGAATCACATAGACTAAATGATATCTTTACAGTAGTAGTACAGTAGAGTAGTTTGCATACCTGGATATTACTGTCGGTCATTTAGCATTTCTGTTGACAAGAGTTAAGATACTAAATGTTTACTATAACCTACATCTTACCTCACATTCTTCAACCATTAAAACTTAAGCGTAGCGCTGGAGTTCCCGCTCAGATTCTTTGAACGGTAAACGACTGGACATCTCAATTATTTCACACTGATGAGCGTCTTTGCAGAAAAAAATAAAACGGGTCATAAACAGAGCAATAGAGTGCAGCTGAGCAGCAGAATATCAGAAACTAAGAGACAAATTTGGCCATATCTGATTCTTAATCAGATCTACAGTGGGTACGGCCCTGTTTGGTGAAATAGCCTACTGAAGACACACATTTGTTTCTATAGTTCTCTAGCACCTCCCCTGATAGCACACGTACACCACAGAGAATCTATTTGACGTCTGCATTTACATCTGCAAGACGTATTTTTTAGAGTGTTTGGTCATCTGCATGTCTATGACGTTTCCTATAAGATGTCAAATAGACGTCTATTAGAAGTCTTTAAGATGTTTATGATTTAGAATGTATGTAAAACTGACATCTTACAGACGTCTGTCAGATGTTTGTAAGCAGCAGATGCTTTCCAGATAAAGTGATCTTTAACAGACGT
The DNA here is from genome assembly GCF_018340385.1 of Cyprinus carpio. Lineage (NCBI taxonomy): Eukaryota > Metazoa > Chordata > Actinopteri > Cypriniformes > Cyprinidae > Cyprinus > Cyprinus carpio. Next base: position 1,694,739 of record NC_056599.1, read on the forward strand.
CTTGCAGATGTATGTGTGCTGTCTGGGTCAGATGAGCGGTTGGTGTCCAAAACAGTTTTCATTTTAGCGCTCTATCAGATTTAATACAAATGCTCCTGGCACCGCATTAAGTGTTCATGCAGGAGTTCATTCGTTTGTCACTCGTTTAAATGGACCCAGTCGATGAGTGACATGCGATCCGTGGTGTAAACGTGACCAATCGCAACGTGACTATAGATCTGTTCCATGTTGAGTTCAAGTTTTGTTATGCTTTTCTGATCTTATTTACTGTCGCAGGTGATTTGAGCTTGAGATGTTCGTGCTTAGTTGAATGTGGATTGTTCATCCCTCTTCTGTACTCTCGGACTGGACTCCGAGATATTTACAAGATTGTGACAATTCTGCATATTTAATGAATGGTTTGGCGCTACGTGTTTGTGTAGTAAGAGGATATGAGATAAATCTTGTCAGATTTGACACTATAAGTTCATTAATAGTTGATTGATATGTCGCATTGCTCTCTTTTACGTGATATTTAGGTGTTAATCATTCCAGACAGAATCCAGACGTCGCTTAAACACTCCTCTTGATCCCTGAAAACATGGTGCTGATCCCATAGATTTCCAGGGCATTGTAAGATGTTTTTTTTTTTTTACTGGACATCAAGTATTTCTAATTCAGAATCCATAGTCCAATTGATCTCATGCTATGAATGTTGCTTCATATCTGATGGCATAAATGCACTTTATCTTGAATTAATTCATATCAAAAAATTACACAACTGATGTGAACGGTGCCAGATTAAATAAAATATGTGACCTTAATTCTAAACAAACTCATTTATTTAGCATCTCTCTCTGTATTTTTTTGTTGTATCACTTCACTCAAAAACTGAAACAGTAATGTTATGTTCATGGTTCAAAATCTGAAAGAAAAAAATCAGTGTAAAATGCACATGCTGATATGCCTTGTGATGAATCATGAATATGTCTGTTTATTTTAAATACAAGTGTGTTTTTTTTTTTTCATGAATTGTTATAGAGTCTGGTCTGATTATGGTGTATTTTGTGTATGTGCAGGTGTTATAACGCATGCAGTATTGCCATGCAAACATAAGTCTACTTTTATGATTAATAATGGGTTGTGCAGTAAGATAGCCTACAAACGTGTACATCATGAATTAATTTTATTAGTCCTGTAAAGTTCACATGGTGATGATGTTGACCACAGTGATCTGAGCTCTGAAAAACAAATGACGTTTAAAAACAAACATCAGTTAAAACCCAAATGAGGGTTCAGAAGCACAGAAATCTCTGACGATCGAATCACTAAACAAACTGAAGAACATGCTCACGATCATGTGACCAAACAAACAACGCAACAGTTCTTCACGTGACTGGATCTCTGATCACATAATGAACACCACATACAGTAAAAACAACACAAGATCTTTAAAGTCGCTACTGCTGTTTTAAATGGTTTTGCTAGCTGACTGTTATTGTTCAGCTGACTACAAAATGCTGCTTTTTACCCTGTAAAGCTCCCAAGAAAGAGTTCTGGGAGATGAAGTCAGTTTGGCAGTTTATATTTGGGGTTTCAAGTTTCAAGTGCAATATTAGTCCATGATGCTTCAGTTCCAGCATATATAACAGAGCTTAATGGATGAATCCCTACAAACCTGCCAAGATCATGATTCATACTTCACCCTGAAATCTAATGAAAAATATTTTGCGTAATGAAAATTAAGGTTAACTTTAGGACCGTTATGATTTTTTTTTTTTTTTTTTTTTTTTTTGCATTGTGACTTTTTTTTTTTTTTTTTTTTTAATTGTTAATTTTGTGATTGATTTTTATAAAACATTGTTTATTTTTTTATTGTTTTTATCAACATTTTTAGACATTATTTTTATTCCCTGTAATGCTTCTCATAATTTTTTAATTAAAATCTGTAAAATGCATGGATAAAATACCTCTAACTGCATAAAGTCAGTACAACTAATACAATTATGATATTTAAATGTTTTACAATTGAAATAAGATATTTTTCTGCAGTGTTATGGATTTGGGGGTAAATGTTTAATTGTCCTGAAAATCTTTATGCAGGACATAATTGCATAATTTTTCCATTTTGATTTTGGGGTGAATATAACTGTGAATATGATATGTCCTGGACAGGTTTTTGTGAGATCCATCCTATTACCTATTTCCCTATTACCATCAATTTAACATTAAAAATTAATGCATAAATAAAGAAAAATAAGAGCCAAAAACAGCCACAAGTGTAGCGTGTGCCTCCGAATCTATGCGTTTGATTCTTTCACAGTCCAGTTTGAGGATGTTCAACCATGATTTCACAGTTTCTCACACCTACAGATGATTCATTTAACCAGAAACAAGCTCTACGCAAACTTCTGTAATGCTGTTGCGAATGCGACGTATATTCTGAGACTTCTCAAACCGCATGGACATGTGAAATAAATACTTGCGTAGAGTCTGTTTCAGGTCTAATGTTCCCGTAACCTTTCTCGTTCTGCAGAACTCAACATTCTCTGCTCCCTTCTACTTTCAAAAGCCTTCCCATGATGCTTTGCTCTCTCTTTCGGGAAAAGCCACCCTCCTTCCTCCCTGCAGTCCTGCTCCGACTGGATCCTAGGAGCTGATGATCTGGCCTGACCAGGTCTCGTGTTTGCTTCCTGGTTTGAGGTGCGTGATGATCACCTCCACGGCCTGGACCTTCACGTTCTTGGGTGGGACCGGACAGACCTTGTATGTGACCTCATCTCCCTCCACAGGAACATACTCTCCTTCAATACTGCCAGAGAGAGAGGGACGAGCGATTAACACACGACAGCAGGAAAACCTCTGAAACACTGTGAGATTAGAGATATGAAGCTGCTGCGTCTGACAACATTTTACCGTGATTCTTCATCAGAAAACAAACATGACATTTTCTTCCACAGTAAACAGCACAGCTATTTCAAATAAATATCAGCTTGTATGTAGAAACTTTTTTTTCTTGATTAAATGTTTGATTTGTATAAAAAAATCAGACATAAGCAGACATAAATGTGCCATACAACGTTTTATTTTTTTTATTTCAACAGATTTAACAAAAACAAAACCAGTAATTTATTATTATTATTATTATTATTATTATTATTATTATTATTATTATATTGTTATTTTTTGTAGTTGTCTCTTAAAATATTCTTCTTTTATTTTAAAAATTTGTTTTCTTAAACCACAGAATTTAATTATTAAAATTTATTAAAATTTTTAAATATTATTAAATAATTAAATTTTTTTACTAATTTTTATTTTTTTTTTTATTTTTTTATTATTATTATTATTGTTATGTTATACTTTATACAATTATTATTTGTTTGTTTGTTTTTTTTTATTTTGGATTTTTTTTTATTTTTTTTTTTTTTTTTTTTTTTTTTTTTTTTATTTTTTTAAATCTGTTGTTTTATTATGGTTTTGTTTTTAAATGATAATTATTTTGTTATATTTTATCAATTATTGTTCTTATTATACTTCATGCTACTACTACTACAACTAATTTAAATGTTTAAATATTATTAAATTGCATTGTTGATTTATCATTTTTTGATTGTTAAATAATACTTTAATATATATATATATATATATATATATATATATATATATATATATATATATATATATATATATTTTATGTTTAATCATTGTTCACACACACACACAAAAGTTTTCAGTCAGAAATTTCCAGTGAATTTAACATATTTCAGTAGTGACACATTGAATTAAATGTGGAATTTAGAAACACTAAAATAGAGTTTTTCTTTATACTCCAATAATGTTTGTTGTACCTACAACTTTGAAAATCATTTTTGTAAGGTTGTTGTTATACTTTATTATTATTTACTCTTGGTTTTGAAGTGTGACGTGAACCTGATTCTGATGACAGTAAAAGCAGAAGATCACAGCATCTGATGGCTTCCGTCTGAACTCTGACTCACTCTGAGATGTGTACGAAGATGTCCTCTCCACCGTGAACTGGTCTGATGTAGCCGTGACCCTTCGACCGCGAGAAGTTTTTACACACGCCCTTAAAGACGGGACCTGCGTTTGCACGAACAGTCCTGCAGACACACAGAGATTGCTCATATGACAGAGTGTGTTGTGTTCAGAATAGCTAGTTCCTGTAAATTCCACTAGCGGGAAACACTCTTAGAACTTTGGCAAGTTTCTCTCATGAACAAACGTATTCCAGTAACATTAATAGAACGTCTGTTCAGAATGATCTGGGCTTTAAAGGGGTCATATGATGTGATTTCAAATGTTCCTTTCTCTTTGGAGTGTTACAAGCTGTTGCTGCATAAAGAAGATCTGTAAAGTTGCAAAGACTAAAGTCTCAAATCCAAAGAGATATTCTTTATCAAAGTTAAGACTCTGCCACACACCCCTAAAACAGCTCGTTCTAACCCGCCCCCACATCTCTACGTCACTATGTGGAAATATTTGCGTAATGCCGCCCAAGTGTTCACACAAAGAAAGAAGGCGTGGTTTCAGTAAGCACAGTTAATGTTGAATGTCAGGGAGATGCTGTGTGTATCTGGGCGAAAGCAAAAACACTTTATTTGGCCTTCCGAAAGTAGATGCATTTAGGAATCTTTAAGATTACTTGCAACGCATTTTATGGAAGACCGTTTTGTGAACCTAGGAGAGGAGGTAATTCTGACTTTGCTACGGGAATCTGGCGCTTCTGTAGTGTATGTTTTTTTTGTTTTTTGTTTTTGTATTTTTTGTTGTTTTCTTATGATGAGTTTTTTTGTTCGTGTTTTTGTGTGCGCGTGCACGTGTGTGTGTGTGTGTGTGCGCATGTGTGTGTGAGACAGAGAGAGAGACAGGGTCACACAGTGGAGTCAGATGTCTTAACCGTCCGTGGCTTGTGTACTGTAAACACATACGAGCTTCTTTACTGTGTCTGTCACGCAACTCTGTTCCTCTTTCAACTTGTACTGATGGTAAAACTAAGGACATTATTAACTGTCTTTATGTTTATTTTGAAAGATGAAGCTCGTGATTATGGAAAGGGGCGTTACATTTCCGACGAGTGCTTGCGGTGCTCGGGCCAATCACAATGCACTGGGTCAGTTGGCCAATCAGAGCAGGCTGCGCTTGTCAGAAGGAGGGACTTTGTAGAAAATTATGCTTTTGAGAGAGGGGGGGCATAGAGGACCTACAATAATGTACAGTATTTGAAAAATAATGTGTTTTTTTTTACATTAAAGCATGTCAACATATTCTGTTACACAAAATAATGATCTTTAAAAAAGCATCATATGACCCCTTTAATAACATTATCAAAACGTTAAACATAATTCATACAATGTTCATCTTACATTTTATTTTAACATTGTAGTGTTTTTTTAATGTTACTTGTTTCAGATGGCTCAGAGAACATTAAAGTTTCACGCCATGTTTGCAAAATGCTAATGTTTAATCTAACATTCACATAATAAGGGGAAAAAACATTGTTTAAACCTTTAAAAACTTGATGTTTTGAATGTTCTGAGAATGTTCATTAACATAATGAGTAAGCAGAAGGTTCTGAAAGCATCAAATGCATGACTGTAACTGTAAATGTGCAGAAACGTTAGCAAAATTTCGTAGAAAAGAAAGAAATCTGTGGTCCATTGTCAATAGTGAACCCATTGTGAAAGGGGAATCTTTCACCCTCACGCGAAGTTCCCTTTCTCCCAGCTAACAATGATTGGTTCGCTGAACGTTCTGGGAACGTTAGTTTTTGGTTCACAGAACGTTCCCTGTTGGTAAGCCAGTTAAGTTTTCTTGACTTGACTAGCCAGTTAAGTTTTCTTGAAAATAGAACGTTCCCTTTAGGTACCGTTAGGGGGAACGTTCCGGAAACCCTTAAGGGAACGTTCTATTTACGTTCCAAAAAGGTTCCCAGAACTTACTTACGCCGAGTACGTGCGCGTGCGTTTGGTGGGCAGAGGACTCGGTAACTCCCCGGGCTGCAGCGCGGCGCGTTCCCAAACGCGGCTGCCTTCTCGCAGGAACGGGAATGACAGGGATAGCGGGGCCGAGCGCGGAGACTGCAGAGACGGGTCCGCCGCGGGCGACAGCTCCGGTTCCGCCATGGTCACGGCGTGCAATGCGGAGATTGCGTCGGTTTGCTCTCTGAACTCCGGGTGCTTGCAGAACACGACCTGTGGAGAAACACTAAACTCACATCACATCCAACGCGTTATTTCTGCCAGCTGCAGCTTTCCCCTCTGACGCACGCACAGAGTGTTTATTGACAAATGCTCCGTGCGCGCACTTTGCTCTGTTTTTTTATTTGCAGTGGCACAGATTGTTCTGTGAGGAGCGACGTGCAGTAAAACAGCTTCTGCACTGACATTTAGTCCGTGCTTCACAAAGCCTCTGTGTAGCTTATGTGTGTGTGTGTGTGTGTGTGTGTGTGTGCGTTAGTTTGTGTGAGTTTACATTCAAGGCGGTTTGCGCCCGGGGCGCGAGTGCTGCGTGCCCGGTTCCTCGCGCACAAAAGCCTGCATTGTCTTCAGAGAGGCCTTAAAGAACACAAGGCGCCGTTCTGCGATCAGACTGAACTGTGCATCTCTTGTAGGCCTGCTGGCCGTCAGATGTATATTTAATTAAAAGGATACTATTTGTACTATTATGTGCAGTTTATATGTATTGTGTGCAGTAATCTGCTGGAAAAAACAACAACAACAGAAACCATCACAATTTGTACCGCTTATAATGGGACCTGTATTGGTTTTAATGGAAAGTGTAATAGACTCTCTGGGTTTCTACTGTCGCCTTCTATTGGTGGCTTGTTGAAACCACTAAATCCTAATGGAATATGGCCAAAAACACACTACATAAAACAATTTTTAAATGGTTTTACTGACGAAAAGTTGATGGTTATGGTATTGTAAAATCCAATTAGTTTCTATTTTTATTTTTTTATTACTTGTTATTATTGTTATTTTTTTTTTTTTTTTTTTGCAGCTGTGCCTAATAATGTATCCCACAATGCAATGCTTACATTTCCATATAGTTGACCTTATATTGCATGCTATAAACAAACCGAAATTAAATATCAGTTGTTTTTGTTTTAATCATCTCTATTTTGATTTGATAAAGGGATTGGATTTTAGTTGCAAAGAAAATAGTGTTCATTCTGAACAAGATCAGACCTAACAGTATGCTACATCAGGTGTCAGGTGTATATTTATGTACAGGGCTCGCGCGCAAGTGAATGTGTGACGCGAAATCTGGCCTCGGGACGTCAGAGCTGCTGCTGGTTCTGCCATTATGCAATAACTTTAGCATCACCGCTAATGGAATTAAATTCCTCATATATTGACAGCACAAGAAATATAGTAGGTCTACGATATGATCTGCATTCAGTGTACTAACCAACTTTTAACTAAAAGCGAACCAAATTCGCAATGACGCAATCACGTACAAGAACGAGACACAAAAAATGTTTACAATTTGACATGATGACCAAAAAAAAAAAAAACCTGCAAAATTAATAGAACTGGTGCCAAACTCGTAAACGTCACGTTTAGGAATGTTGAGGAACGCTTGATGGATTGCAAGATGCGGTTCCTTTCATCTTCGGCTCAGCATCAGCCGCTTCCAGAATGTTCTTGACGGAGGGCAGGGACCGTGCCTCACAATCTCCTCGGCTGACTCACTAGACAGCATTTCTGGCGAGTCATCTACGCGTTTATATGCGCACAATCAATGCTTATAATAACTGCAGTCCAGGAAGGCGCACTAAGTTTTGAAAAACGAGCGGACATCAACAAAAAATGGGCGACGGGATGGATCACGCTTATTAAAAAACAAGCACTAGCCTAACTGTAATAATTTTAATTCGGTTTTTAGATTACATATTCGCTTATTCATAGTACAAACATTACAAGTATAAAAACAGACAAAGGAAAGAAAAACACCCTAAAAATGGATCAAATGCAGAAACTTACAGCCGCTGTCTGGTGCGGACCGATGCTTCCGTCCCGTCCTGTCGACCGCCGTTATGTAAGATGAGGTATAGGCTACGGTGCAGATCCGCAGTGAGGAGCTCGTGTGATGGAGGAGACCCCCGTTAGCACGCTTTTACCGGGAGAACCGATGCGTTTGTGCATGCATCAACGACTCCCGAAGATGACGCACTGAAGCCGTTCAAACGAGTCACTCCCATCACTAGACTGTCTCGTGCCATGTGAGATTATGTAAACAGCAGTCATAAAGATACATAAAGCCTTAGTAACATCATATATATATATATATAGGAGAGAGAGAGAGAGGAGAGAGAGAGAGAGGGGGGGGGGGGGGGGGAGAGAGAGAGAGTAGTCAACATTTGAAGTGGATCAAAAAAAGGTTGTCCTAAAGGACTTTGATGAACTTTTTTTGATCCACTTCAAATGTCGACTACTGTGCATACATATACATTTATGATGATGCAAGTAATACTGTAATTATAAACTTTAAATTATGATGGTTATCATAACAATGTGGGGACAGAAATTCTGTTATAAAACATGACACATATTTACATATCAATACCACATTATTTGAATGTTCAGGTACAAAGCAAGTTTCCTTATTTGTTTACTATATATATATATATATATATATATATATATATATATTTTTTTTTTTTTTTTTTTTTTGATTTATATATATTATGATGGAGGAAAAGTTCAAAAGCCAATAACCTAAAATAGAGACATTCTAAATAATAAATAAAAAAGGTTTAGCAATCTTATATGTATATATACCATTTATAATGTAAATAGAAAAAGAAGAAAAAAAAATTGTTAGGCTGATTGCACTGTAAGTCCCTTTGGATAAAAGCGTCTGCTAAATGCATAAATATAAATATAAGTCGCTTTGGATAAAAGCGTCTGCTAAATGCATAATACAAAATACACAAAAAAAGTAATATTTTTTCATTTCATTTTTAATGTTGTATAAAGCAGGAGAAAACAAATCCGAAAACTATATATACATTATCACATGAAAATATCCCATTCAGTGTCAGAAAAAGACTATTTGCTAAACATTTTTATAGAATTTATTTATAAAGTAAACTCCATAAGACACAGCAATACAACACATTAATCCCATTTAAATGATTATAAATGGCTCTTTTATTAAGCATCTCCTATTGGCCGGCACCAGCTGCTCACTGATTGAGCTTCAGTTCTGTGTGTAGATGAGTCTTATGAGAAGTTTCGGCTGATTTTCATGCTTCACAACACAGATGAGACCGTTAACTGTTCCACCAGGACAGAAGACCCAGACCTGGTTCACTTACAGATCCCTGCAGAAGAAAACAAGAGTGGTATACCTCTGAGCAAATCATCAGTGCATGATATCGCAAAGACAAATGGTGGATGGAGCGGATTATATATTCATTGTAGCTTCATTTAAAGTGCCCCTATTATGCCAGTTTTAAGGTTGCTAATATTGTTTTATGAGTCTCGTAAAACAGGTTTGCATGCATGCAAGCTCAAAAAACACTTAAGTTTTCTCAGAAAATAGATTTAATTTGACCTCATATCTAAATGATTCATAAACGACTCGTGCGAAGCAGTTCAAAGACTGATTTGACTGATAATAACTTTATCTATCGTGCATTGTCGGCGTCACAACTTTGCAGATAGTTTACGTTCACATACAGGTACACGACACACTGCATGAAAGGTAATAGTCGAAAAGGCATAATAGGGGCACTTTATGGTCTAATATTCTCACTATGAGTGTGTACGGAGCCTCTTTCTGCTGCGCGCTGTCCTCCGCTCCTGCAGGTGGCGCTGTGGGGGCTGTGCTCGGCCCTTCCTTCTCTGCGCTGGGACCCGTGGGCGAGGTGTCGATGAAGACCTCGTCCACCACCCGGAAGCGGATCTCCTCGCCCTGGTCCATGTAGAGGTCGTGAGCGCCCTCGTCCGTCTCGTACTCCCACATCCACACCTGCTCCGCCTCATCGCTATGCCAACCGTGAAGGAACAGAGCATGCTGGGTACGTGATGCTACAAGTACACTGGTAGCTAATGAACAGTGTCAGGTTAATGTGTGGGTAGAAGCGATGATTCAGGATACAATTTAGCCGGTTGCTGTAGCGACTCTGGCGGGATTATGATGTCATCGAAGAATCCGAGGCTCACTGTGGAACCGACACGCATGAAGTCATTATTCACCTCATAACAACTTATGACAACATGCAGACTTTTACATTTTCCATTTCCAATGAACTTCAGTGTTCTAATTAAGATCATTCTAAAAACAAAGTTCTAATGCTCTTAAACTACTTGACAATGAATATGAACCCTAATGATCTACAGTACATGTAAATGTGCTCATTGTGTTATTTCAATATCACTCAGATACTATTATAGTTATTAACACTTTGGATTTGGTTTTATTTTAGTATTTTCTGTTTTCATTTTAATTTTAGTTGTTTTTTATAATTCTGTTTTTGCAATTTTTTAGTATTTATTAAAATATTTTTTAAATATATATATATTTATTTTTCATTTCAGTGTTAGTACAAGTTTAAAAAATAGCTAGAATAAAGTTAACTAGCTAGAATAATGTTTTTAATTTTTTTTCAGTTAACATTTATTTCAAGTAACAAATGTTTGTTTGTTTTTTAAGTTTTAGTTTACTTTTTGTTATTTTAGTAGATCAAGCTAAACTAAAATGAGAAATGTTGCCTTGCCAACTAGCTGAAATAAAAATAAGTACACGTTTTATTTCAGTTAATGTTTATTCTAACTTTTTATTGTTTCATTTATGTTTAGTTGTTTTAGTACTTAAACTAAATGTTGTCATTTTATATTTTTATTTTATTTGAATTAACAATTATTTTATTCCAAGTAACAATTTATTTATTTTTGTTAATTTTGAATTATTTTAGTATTTCAACTAAAACTAAATGAAAATAAGGAATGGTGTCTTGGCAAACAACTAAAATAAGATTAAGTGTATAATTATAATTTTAATTTCAGTAACATAATTTGTTCTGGTTTTAATTACATTTTTTCATTTTTAGTTGTTTTACCACTTGAACAAAGGAACTAAACGAAAACGAGAAGTGGTGAAAATGTTGCTAGAATATATTATATATATATATATATTTTAAGTAGGAACTAAACGAAAATATATATATATATATATATATATATATATATATATATATATATATATATATTTCTGCATATACACACACATATATACACACACACACATATATATATATATATATATATATATATATATATATATATATAAATGAACTTTTTCACAATATGCTAATTTTTTGAGAAGGACCGGTTCAGTTATTTCACATTAATGGCAATGAAAAGGGCCTGTTTATTGCCATTAAACTAAAATCACTGAACCTAAACATAGGAGCCTGATAAAAATGAAATGATAATTGAAATAGAAAATTTCAGGCAGCACTTAGAGGCTTTTGCATCTGAAGTCTTCATATATATATATGTGTAACATAGGAGATATATATATATATATTTATATTTGTGTGTGTGTGTGTGTGTGTGTGTGTGTGTGTGTGTGTGTGTGTGTATAATTTCAGTTAACTTTTATTCCAAGTAAAGATTTTTTTTAGTTATAATGATGCCACCAGTGATGAACACTAGAAGAGAAAAGCATATATTTATTTCCTCTCTTACCATGAACACCTTCAGCACTACAGCCTTTAATCTTTCCCACCAGGATCTCATCCAGGAACGGGTGGAAGACCACATATCGAAAGTGAACTGCAGGAGGACAGAGAGAGAGAGAGAGAGAGAGAGAGAGAGAGAGAGTGAGAGAGAGACAGAGAGTGAGAGTGAGAGAGAGAGTGAGAGAGAGACAGAGAGTGAGAGTGAGAGAGAGAGGGAGAGTGAGAGAGAGTGAGGATGTGCTGGACACAGAAGAGAGTCTCGGTGTGAAGGCAGAGAGGAACACTCACCTTTAGTGTGAGACGCTCCGTCTCCGGGAAAGATGTAGGAGTCCTCCAGCTTAGTGACGTCATACAGGCGCACACACACAAGCCCACATTATACACCACCTGCAGACAACACTGTTATAATTAATACCCCACAATATTACTGCTGTTGGTCAAACAAGTGCAGCCCTGGTGAGCAGAAGAACATTTTGAGAATTTCATTCTGGTATTTCTGCATAAATGATTCTTTACTCATGTATTTCATGATTTGTTTCGGTGCATGTCTGAGTTCCTCGGCTCACCTTGTTGGCGAGTTTCTTGTTGAGCTCCTCGGCGATCGCGTCGTTCAGCTGTCGGTGGAAACTCCACGGAGGAATCCGGACCGTGTCCACCATCTCCACCAGCACAAACATCCCCAACCAGATCCGAACCAGAACCAGAACAGAAGCGAGCACCAACTCTAAACCCACGGAAACCGGACTACGAGATCTTACAGAGCTTATATACTGAGTAACGTTACCTGTAACTTCTATTAGTCACTGGTTTATGAATCTGTCACTCTTAAAGATGCTGTTCTGCAGCTTAGTCATATAACCAGCTTCAGCAGCCTGTGTTTCTGTGCAGACAGATGATATCCAGCAGCTCCGGTTTATACATTTACGCTATTAATAACCCGAAATCTCTCATGATTTGAGCTCACAGCATGACAACATGCGCCGATCCACGACAGCGGCTGGCGCTTTACGGCACTGACGTCACGCGACCGCATTCTGCAATAAACAGAAACTTGCAAAATAAAAGCACATCTTCTTTATTTTTATTTTTTTTCAAATATATGTCGATATAGATTTGAGTTCTTTTAAGACTTAAAAACTAAACTGCTCTTAAGACTATTTTATAGTGTAATGTAATACTTGCGATACTTACTAAAAACTAAAATATAATACACTTTAGTTAATTTCAGAATTCATGTATTATTTATGTGACCATTTTATTGTTGGCTTTTGTCTTGCAAAACATCATATAAACTAATATCAACTACTGATAATTCATCAATTATGCATAATTATAATTTTGTTTTGTGTCTATCATAATGTGAGAGAATAAGGAATATAACACTTGCAAAATCGTTATATTAATATCTGCATGGCTATAATATTGCTTTTTTACATAGCGCATGTTCAAATTCAATGTTAATATAATAGAGAAGACTAACATATTCTTTTCTTCTAATTCTTATTATTTCCTTCATCATTTTCCTCTGCCCCTAATTATTTGTGTTTGGGGCTTATGTCACTTTCCATTTAATCTGCTTTTCATTTCATCTTTTAACTTAAAACTCATCGCTTCGTTATGTTGTCTAGAAACTTCAATTCCCATCATGCACGTTGTTACGCGCTGAACCTACGTCACCACGCCCCCTGCTGAGTGGACGCTGCGCTCGTCCAATGACCGAGCGCTCCTCGAGTTCCTCAGCCAATGGCTGCATTGTTGCCATGACAGCTTTTATTTTTAGCCTTCCGTCGCACAGCCTCACATTTGGAAACATTATTACGCCAAATCAAATAGAGACGAAGTGAAACAAACACACACCTGCCTCAGTAATACCTCTAAGACCAATAAAAATGTCCAAACAGCATGATTTTTAACATATGGATTATAAATTAGTCAAAACATACTATAGTATTAAAGGTAAACGCTGCTTAAAATTGAGCATTGTATCATTTTTATAAAGTTTAAAGGCGTTCAGAGCGTTTTAAACTTTTTACCGCTTAGCCATCTGATCTGATCAGTAAGTAGTTCCAGCTGAAAACACGTCATAGCGCAGGGCGGAGCGCGCGCGTGCGCTGCGATATAAATGCGCGAGGTTGTCAAACAGTTAAGTTTCCATGGGCGCGTGCGGGAGCGTGGACACGTCACGCCATGCCATGAATAAAACATACAATTAAATAAAATACAAATATAAGTGCGTTTCAGTCAAACGCAACACTAGAAAGCGGTTCTCTGAGAAGGATTTTTTTTTTTCAACGGCACAAACACGAATAATTATTGATATCAGTGTGATTAATGAATATGACAAGCACAGGACAAAAACACGAGCTTTGAATCAGTAAGTACTTGATTTATTTGTTTAAATTACCCACTGCTTTCATCAGAATGACAGCAGGATTTATGACTTGATGTTGAAAGGATAGATTCATAATATTTGTTTTTGTTTTGAATGAGTGAGGAGTTGTCGTCCATTTTCGATTGTCATAAAGTAACAAATTTAAAGATACGATAATAAGGCGCTAAGTGATCATATTTGAGGCACTTGCATCCAACACTATTGAAACCCTGGATGAGTCTGTGTTTGCACAGATGTCCTTGGCTTTAATGGCGTGCTGAGATGACTAAAACAGGCCAAAGGTTTGCAAAAAAAAACACACATTCGCTCTGCTGTCAGTGTGTAACAGAGCTGCTGGACATGTATAAGCTCTTTTCATATCTGAGTGTCAAAAATAACTTTATGGAACATGTTGTTCTAATAGTGTTTTTGTGAATTGTGAACACATTGCAACATGGATTATAATGTTAGGATTTGTGGTTTTTAATGAAACCCTTTAGGATGCTCTTGGAGTTAGATAATTAAGTTTTCTTAAAAGAAATTGTTTTTTTTTTTTTTTTGAGGGGAACCCCCAACACACACACACCCCCACCCAAGCACACACAGCAGCCCAACATGAACAGCAACTTCCAGCATCCCATCTGCTTTAGTTGTTTTTTTTTTTTTTATTATTGTCATGCAACACCATTATCATAATATTTGAATGTGCTGTTTTGGATAATAGTGTTTGGTTCAATTGTTTAATACAAGTTTTGTTTGATTGGTGTTTCATTGAAGCTGATGTGGTTTAGTTTAGGGAGATAATGTGAATCAGCTGGAAGTTTTGTCACAGATGGTGAGCGTAAACAAACAATCAGGTTTGTTGATAATTGTTTAGTAACAGAATAAATAATTTCTATCTGTCGCCTAAATGTTTAAAGTTGTGGCATTTGATCAAACTCTGACATTGAGTGACATTGAATGCATGAATTGACTTTTTAAGATGGGCTACATGACTCGTTTAGTTTTTTTTTTATTTTTTTTTTTTTTTATTAATGACAATTAGCAATATCAACATATTAAATAACGTCATAATCTCGAATAGAGATTCTATTAAACGTTACAACTGTCATTATTCAGGCGTTGTGAATAAGATAACTGCACAAGGAGAAAGTCAGATCACTTAACATCTATGTCCATATATCTAAACCGCGTTTTAAATTTGTAAATTGCTGCATGATGAAATAATTGTTGGTATTAATGATTTATTGGCCCGTCTGTGTATGAACGCGATAGTTAACGCGTCTCTTTTCTGAATAATCATAATCCGTTTCATGAAATTTACCGTCAGGGACTGTCCTCATGTGTGCTGCAACTCATCGCAAATCCGCCTCTATTAGAAATATAACAGGTGGTGCATTTATAAAACGGGTTTTAACGGAGCTTAACAGTGTTTTGGAAATGCGGAGGCGTCACGTCAACATTCACACGCGTGGTGATGACGTCTAAGGCGGCGGTGTGGTGCATGCTGGGAGGTGTAGTTTTTAACCCCTGCCTTCATCAGCGCCATTTTATCAACAGTTTATAGGGTTTCCCCTCAGATGGTTTTAACGGAATTGCACAAATAAGATCTTTAGGCAATTTATGTAGAATATATTACAGTAAGTGTACGTGATGCCGTTACATGAGTGACTTAATGATGTTATTCACTGGGTTTAAAGTATAAATATATCCTTGTAGAGCATTCCCTTTTAGCGTTTTGAGCTAGTGTGAGTGGACCGAGTGCATTTGGTGGTAAATTTCCCTCTCTTAGCACGTGTAATCCTAAGTGCCTTAGCCAGAGGGACGGAAGAGGGATTATATGAAGATAATCATGGATTGCCACCTTGGCCTCAGCATCTGCTGAAACAAACAAACATGCACACTGACAGTCAATGAATTGAGTGTTAATATTCTGTTTAACTGGTCTGTCTTTGTCTTTCTAGAGGCTTTGAAGAAACTGGATCTTGGGAGAGCTGCTGTCTTCATACGTCAGCGCTTCGGGGTGAAGATTTTTTAAAAATCAGCTGGTCTCTGACAATCACTTTTAAGCAATTTCCAAGCAAAAATCCAAAATCAGAGGCCCTTGCTTTTAAATTGATGCTTAAGGCTAAGACTAAAGACTTTCACCTTGATGTTCGCAAGAGATGTTAGGGCTGTTGCAAGTTTAACCAAAGGAACTTTCAATACATAATCAAATTCATCATGCATCTAGAGGTGAAGGTTGCGTTGAACTTTATCGTGTCCTACTTGTACAACAAGCTCCCTCGCCGTAGGGCAGATCTGTTTGGCGAGGAGTTGGAGCGTATCCTGGTGTCCCGCTTCGAAGGGCACTGGTACCCTGAGGCTCCTTTACGTGGTTCTGCCTTCCGCTGCCTCCACCTGGGAGCTCCCAGGGACCCTGTGGTGGAGCTGGCAGCCAGGAGGAGCGGTCTGGACACTGAAGAGGTCCGGGCCAACGTTCCCCCTGAGCTCAGCATTTGGATCGACCCTTACGAAGTGTCCTACCAGATTGGGGAGAAGGGTTTCGTGAAAGTCCTCTACACGGAGGATCCGCCAGGTTTAGGGGGCAACGCCGAAAGTTCAGACATTGCTCTCAAAGCAGACGTGGAGTTTGAGGATATCAAAAGTCTGGGCTTTAACCCAGAGGCTCAGGTGTTCATACCCATCTGTGGCCAGGTGTCGCCGGTCATGCTACCCTCACTCTCCAGTTCGCCAACTCC
The DNA here is from genome assembly GCF_018340385.1 of Cyprinus carpio. Taxonomy (NCBI): domain Eukaryota; kingdom Metazoa; phylum Chordata; class Actinopteri; order Cypriniformes; family Cyprinidae; genus Cyprinus; species Cyprinus carpio. The sequence goes on from NC_056599.1 coordinate 1,711,546, forward strand.
TCTTTCTACCTCATCTTGCCCGGGACTCTTTGGTTACGCCACTCCCACCAATCCCAGTGCTCACTCCTCCAATACATCCACCCCGTCGCCACCAAGCGCAGGTCTTTTGTACTCTGCTCCCAACCCCCGGCCCACACCTCAGCCGATCACCTTCACCACAGCCAGCTTTGCCGCCACCAAATTTGGCTCCACCAAGATAAAGAAGTACGGGAACCCTGGAGTTGCTTCCGGTTCTGGTGTCGCCACGACCACACAACAGAGGATGATCACGCGCTCCCCCAGCACCATCTCCCCACCAGGGCTGGTCAAGCACAAACCCCTTTCCCTCTCCATGCACTCTCTAGCTGGACCCATCCCAAGCCAGTTGTCTCCTAATGCCAAAGAGTTTGTGTTTCCCGCTTCCCAGAGGCCTGTCTACTTTGAAGCCGAAGTTCCGCCAATGACGCCGTTCCAGGCTCCACACCCACATGCCTCCTTCGATCCATTCTCTAGTCCACAACCAGGTCAGGCTGTGGGAATCATTGGAGGCAACAACGGAATTTCCTTCATGGATAAACCTCCATTCGTGGAAGGACTCGGATACAACCTGCAGTATTCCGGCCAGGCCTTCCAACCTGTGGTGTTGGCCAACTAAAGTCTCAGAGTCGAAGAGATCCCAATGCTGAAACACTTTCCTTGAGGACATTTTTTTCCCCTCAAGTGAATCACTGTTACTACCACCATGATAAATCAAGAGTATTATGACTACTAATTGAGTATTACTTGTGATTGTTATTTTTCCGTTCATTTGTTTCTCATTTCATGATGTTGTTTATTTTTTATGAATTGACTATCTCTTGGAGTAACCAGCCTCCTGTTGCACAGGTGTTTTTGTGTTTGTTGTTTTCAGTAATGGGTCACTTTATCGCCCAAATGTTTCTCTCTATAATCTTTGGTTAATGCTACTTTTTAAAATTGATTCTGGGAAAAAAAGCTAATATTCTTAGAGAAGATTCTAGATGCCTAAAAGGGATTTTTGGGATGGTGTTTATGTTCAGAAACGTGACGCACTGGAGATTACAGCCATATTAACAGTTCGGTCACACCTCGGTTGTCATAATTGAGGATTAATGGTAATTTTATGACATGCTCTCTGCACCGACATGGGTCTGGTGTTCTTGAGCTGATGATTAAGAGGTAGCTCATATCTGGTATGTTGGATTAGTTTTAGAATTCTCCTTTTCATTTTGAACACATCGAGCCAAATCCTGATGAAACCAGCCAGAATTTATACCGGTTTCTAGTGAGTCAGATTGGGAATTGATGTATATTTTTATTCTGGCAGATCTGGTAAGTTCAGACACCGTAGACGAACAGACTGAATGATTGATTGCTGGATTGTTGTGAGTCTGATTGGTTTCGCTCTTGGGTTCCTGGTCAGAAGTGCGTGAAGGTACTGGTTGGCGGTTTTGATAAACTGCTGAGTGTCATTGAAGGGATGGGACATGAGATTAAAGGTCATTGGTGCGGAGATGCACAGATTAGCTTTCCGTCACAGATGTGTGTTGAATTTAATGCTTTATTTTTACATTCCAGAGGTTGAAAATGGTGGTTTGCAAGAGATGCTACAGTGAAAATTGCACTTTGTTTTCTCTGATCTAGGACTCTGAATGTTACCTCATATATTCTGACTACAGTGGCTGTGTTTTGTGTAGCGTTTTATTGTGCTAGGATGGAGGCTGGCGTTCTAGAATCTTCTTGAAGGTAGGAGCCCATGCTGGCTTCCTTTATGACATCACTTCCCCCTCAGCATACCGCCCCATCCAGCTGTGCTGCACTTTATGCACGGGGCCTATGGAAACTCCCGCAATGCCTCACAATAAACACTATATGCTAGATGCTAAAGGTCCGTTACTCACCCTTTAATGGCCAATTATGACTGAACTATAGCTTGGTAATGTAGTTTAAAGATTGTATTAAAAAATGAAGAACTTTCTTAGTTGTTTGGGTGAGACTGTACTTCTTGTGATGTCCTTCCTCGTCATTTAAAATGTGAACATCAGCTTCTTGAATATTCATTTGTTTCCATTGGTTTCACTTGGGGTGGGCGGGGTTTAGATTTCTCTATAAATGCTACGACTGGGTGTATTTTTACATTTGTTTGTAATTTTATTTACAATTTTTCTATTATTTTTGTGTGTTTTTTCAAAAGAGTTCTCTACGGCATTTATAAAGCAAATTAAGAGATATATATACGAAAATGACACGAATATGTATATATTTCTTAGGTTCCAGATCTTTTGTTTAGTTTCTTACGTGCTGAAGTTATTTTTTCAGAAATAACTATATGAATATAAATATATATGCAAGATGAAATGACTAATAAAGTGTTTAACAAAATGCTGAATGTGTATTGTACCTTCTACTGGAGTCATTTCAATTTAACATTAGTAGTTTTTGGTTTGATGCTTTTGAGAATCAGAACACAGAACAGTCTTTATGGGCCATTTAGTTTTCCAGTCATGTAATGTATATTGATTCTGTTCATTATATTTCTATTGGAAACAAAGCAAGTTTAAATAGTACATAAGCCCCTATTATATGATCTTATTTGCACATTTTTTTTTTTTTTTATTGATGTTCAAAACGTCTAAATTGGCTTTGATCGTCAGAATGCAGTAATTATGTCTACATGAGGTTTATGTGGATAGGATCAAATTTCTTTCCCTTTAAATCTATATATGATGTCAAACACAGTGAAGGTAATAACACTACTACTAGCACTAATGAAAAAGTTAAATCACACTTGTCTCAATGAAACGATACCAGAAAAAATGGCAACACTTAAGACGTTTATCTGTGTGAATGAAACAAATAATTAAGACAGAACCTTATCTCATTCATCAGATTGTCTGGGCATCACAGTCTGAGTGATCAGTGTAGTATTTGGCGCCACATGAACTACACCTGTTTTCCAGCATGATTTGAGATTTGAAGCAGGGTTATGATTGTTAACTACAATTAAATTAAAATATACAAAACCCTGATTTTATTTTAGTTGTTGCCAATATTTCTAATTTTAAACTAACCCACAAAAATGTATATAACAATTAATAAATGGACATCAGATAAGCTTTTATTATTCTTTAAATATTTAGCATTTAGAGTGAAATGTGACCCAGACACAATGATCAAGTACACTTGAACCTCTCTCTGTGAAATATTTAGAACATGAATGACTTGAAAAAATAAACTGAATGATTCCATATTCATTGCATTTAAAAAAAAAAAAAAATGTAATACAATGTATGTGTAATAATATAGATTTATATGTATATGCAGGAATTTAGACATTAAACAAAAATATATAATATCAATATATAAAATATATAAAAACAACAACAAAAAAATTATACATATGTATAATTGTGTATATTAAACATATACTATATTAAAACATTATATATTAAAATGTAAAAAAAAAAAAAAAAAAAAAAAAGCAACTTGATTTTCTAAAACATGCTGGTTATTTTCAGGTTGTATGTGATGTATATGATTTTTATTCTGTCTCAAGCATATAAAGGTGATTTGAATCTCTCTTTTCAGATGTTATGTAACGACACTCCAGTGTGAGGATGATTGTTATGTAACATCAGACTGAGAATAATAATAACAATGAACCAACACAATGGAGGAAAACACACACACATCCAGAGGACGCTGTACAAACAAAAGTGCATTAAAAGCACATGTTGAATGATGTTTTTGTACAGTATTATTTATGTGTGTTTCTGTACAGATGCTTGTAAGGTCACTGATCGTCTCTGCAGCGAGAGCCATACTGTACTGCAGATGCGTCTCACACGTGTGATGTCATCAGCAGCAGCCAATCACAGCGCAGATCCATCACAACCTCAGCAAGGTCAAATCACTGATATCCAACTTTATTAATATGCATTATACAGGAGAGTCATAACATACTGCGTTACACCAGAGGAAAATGACTTTGTAAAAACAACAGGACTCTTTAAAAAAAAAAAAAAAAGTTATTTTAAAAGTGTGTCCATCAATATATTTAAAGATGCATGTTTTATTAAAGACAAAAACATAAAATGCTACATTTCAGTTTCACAGAGTCCAACACAGAACTCAACGTCTGGAGTTTATATGACAGAGTAATAACAAAAACCAAAGGCCAACGTTACAATTCAGATTAAATCACAAAATTGCCCTATAAAAACAAACACAAACAAACTTATTTCTTGTAAATCTGAAACACAGTGATAGACGTGAAAGTTTTGTTTGGTTTGTAAAATGAAATCAAACAGGAGTAGAAAGAGTTAAAACAACAAATTTATAAAAAAAAATGTTATGTATATACGGAAGAGAAGGACACACCCACTGCACAACGTCACCATGACAACAGCATGCACCAACGACTCTCAATTTACAAAATATTTTCCTGTAAGTGCTAGAGATCCGTTTTGCACGCAAAAAAAACGCATAAACGCAAAACAAAAAACTGTGTATGTATATATATATATATATATATATATATATATATATATATATATATATATATATATAAACTATAGAGAAAGAAAATGAGAAAAGTAATATAAATATAAAAAATTATCTGTTAAAAACACAATTTAAAAATGTAAAGCGCTGATCTGTTAAAAATTTAATTGTAAGCACAGCATTAAAAACAAACCATGATTAGTGTAATCTATTAAAATCCATAAACACTGGAAGCACATTATTTTCTACCATTTAAAATAATAATAACTTGGAAAACCAGTGAAAAACAGCAATAAACGTGAGACTCTGGTGATGCTAGAGCTGTTTGTGCTAATGTCACTGACTAAAACAAATCATGCTCACGCCACAATGGTTTTTTACCAATGCAAAAATGTATCTAAAAATGCATTATTATTATTATTTTAGTAATTCATTAAAAATGCAATGATGAACATCTGAGTTGGTAATATTAATAATAAAAAAAAATTTACATTTTACACAGAAAGTCATTACGTTTGTGTTTTTAACTAATGCTGAGCTGCCCGACTAAAACATTCATTTTAAATAATTGTACAAAAAAAAACAACAACACTCGTTAGAAATATCTAATCTGAGGTAAAGATGAATCGCACATTATTGCCCTGGATTTAACCCTGAAAACAAACCAGATCCAGTCGCTCACAGTTAACTGCCGTGAAAATGCGCTTGAACGCAGCATCGTCGCTACAGTGTTGAAAATCTGCACAATAGAAATGATGTGTTTTTTACATGGTAAGATCATTCTGGAAGAACAACGACACTAGTGGACGGATACAAGCGTGTATTTACAGACTCTTCTTTCTTTCAAATCTTCGCAAACCGCAATCCGCTCGTTTTTGTAGAATAAAGAAAATAATTGCTTTGTATCAAGGGTCATGCTCTTGTTTTCTGCGAAAAACCTCTTGTACACAAACACCGATGACATGTCAAGTACAAAAAGGTAGAAACAGGTTAAAAACTAGCCGAAAACAGTCGTAAAAGTCTTCCATGACCAAACACTCTCAGACTGAACGCTAGCTTGCCGTCTGCTGTGCGCGACTTTTCCAGTCGGCTGCATTATCTCATTTTCATTCCGAATAAACTTCTAAAAACTCACTGCTCGGGTCATATCGGGGTCGTGGAGAGGGCAGAAGGAGGTATGAGGAGGTCAGAGGTCAAAGGTTATGCTGTTATCATGTGTTTTGTGTCTTCTAGACCCTTAAAACATCCTCTTAAAAACACGCGCTCGCGTCATTCTCGTCCACTTCCCACACGGTGCCACATTACCCACAATCCCCGGCCGTGTAACTGCGGTGTGAATTATAGAGAGACTGCTGCGTGTCAGGGTGAAGCGCGTCCCTCACAGCGAGCCGTATTTGGCTTCGTACAGTGACATGATCTTCTTGCAGCGGCCGCAGTCTTTGCGCAGCTCGGCCACTTCCTGTCGCAGCGCGGCGTTTTCTCGCTCAAGGAAGGTAGCGCGGACGGCGATCTGGTTCTCTTTCAGACGGCGGGCTTCACGAGAACGCTTTGCTGCCACGTTGTTCTTCTTCCTCCGCGACCAGTACTTCTCATCCTGCGGAAAGATGCAAGCATCTCGTTACTGAGGCAGGTCGAACAATATTAGAACTTCACGTTTTATGTTGTAACATTAACAAAAACATACTGTGAATGATTATTGTCATAGTCTGACTCACACGTATTATGATAAAACATTAGCGATTATATTTTAAACAAATTCATGTCTACAACAGTGTGTCTATGAACTTTTTCAGCAGCCTTGGTTCAAACCAGAGACGAGAAGCATCACAACATTACAAACTTTGTCTTTTGGTCTGATTTTCAAATAATTCTATGCTCCAATCAAAGATGAAAGAGCTTTAAGGAATAAACTACAATCCCATAAAGCACTGCAAGCGATGTACTAAATCAATGTACAAATATCAGTGTTGTTTTAGTATCACTAACATACTACTACAGTTTCTCTCAATATTAGTTAGAGGTTTAGTAATTTTGTTATGTGTTGACATTTTTATTCATATATTTTTACTATATCTATAGAATTTGTATTAATTTTTTTTTTTACTTTTGATATTTTAGTATTTCAGAATACTTTTAAAATATTGCTTTAGTAGCAAGTTTTAGTTAACAATAATAATTTCCCTAATTTATGATCCAGGACTTATTCCGAATAATCAATCAATCAATCAATAAATCAATCAATAAAAGTATGATATGATCAATATTGGTACCAAATACCAGCTGCATCTTATCCAATCAATTTGTGACATAAAAAAGTCTTTATCAGAAGTTTAGATTAATCAGAAGTTGGCAAGCAATAGTATAGCGTGTGATAATGTGCTCTGCTTATGCTAAATAACAGCATGTTAACTTCTAAGAATCAGATTTAGTCATTATAATTAAAATATATTTCCTGGATGACTAGCGAGAGGCCTGTGGGATCAAACATGTCACGAGGGCCACAGGTTTGCTACCATATCACTGTTTCCTGCCTTGTGGTTCAGTCTCACCTTTGCATCTTCAGGAACGAAGACTTTCTTGGCTTTCTTGATCATGGGCTGTGGTTTGAGCTCGTCCTCAGAGAAGCGGTGTTTCCGCGGATTGAAGAGCTCTCCTCCGGGAACGCTGGACAGGACCAGATCTGTAGGGTCCGGCTGGAAGGCCACGTTCACCTCGATCTCCTCCGGGTCGATCGGAGTGGGCGTCACGCGGTCGGGGTCGACTTTGGGTTCTGGCAGGTAAAAACAGAGCGATGTATAAAATCAACAGAATAAACCCATGACCAGAGATAACACGTAACCGGATGAACATTCATTCACCAGCAGAAACCTTCAGTCAGTCAACAAATCAAATCAACTCCCAGCAGCTAGTTGAGTTTCGGGTTATTTGCTGGTTAAAGTAAGCGTGCTTTGACTGATAAATGAGCGGTCTGTGGGTTCAAACTGCACGGACTGATGTAGAGATGAGTGAAAAACAACAAAATGCTTCATGTTAAAGATTCTTACGTTAATGCCTATTTTTAGATACACCAGATCATTCATACTTTATTATTATTATTATTATTATTATTTTAATTTGGATCTTGATGGATCAAAACATCAGATGAACACTTGCGTTTAAAACTAAAGATTTTAAGCCGTCAAACTGATATCAGAAAACTGTGGAAACTTATTTCTCCAGTTTTTTTCCTTTTTTTTAGAATTCTGACTTTTTTGAATTTTGATTCTTCTATCCTGCAATTCTGAATTTCATTCTTAGAATGCCAAGTACATACATCTTACAATTCTAACTTTTTTTAAATGAAATCTGAGTTACAATCGTACAATGCTTTTTTTTTTTTTTTTTTTTGCGCACCACATAAAAAATACTAAATAATAATAAAAATATGGCAATTGCAACTTTTAATCTCACAATTCTAACTTGAGCCAAATTTGAGATAAAAACTCAAGAATTGCACTAAAAAAAAAAGCGCAATTCAATGAGCTTGTTTATCATCTCACCTGCTGTAGTCTCAACGCTCACAGACAGTGAGTCATCCTCAGGCTCTTCATCGTCCTTGTACTCCTCCTCAGGCACCTGCGGCTCATCTGAGGAACCCTGCGTGTCGCCGCCGCTCCACTCGTCGTTTGGACCCTTGCTCAGCTCCTCCTCCAGTGTGATGGGAATCTCGTTCTCCAGCAGGAACTCGTCCAGGTCCATGTACTCCAGGTGGAAGGTCTCGCCGTCGTACGGGATGGTTTTGTCCCAGATGGCGGGGGTGAGAGAGGCGGAGACGCTCCCTGCTCCACCCGAACCGCCGCTGCCGCCGGACGTCCCATCGGCGACCAAACCCTGTTTCTCCTTCTCGATGTCTGTGCATGAAATCACAGTCTAGTCAATTTAGTCAAATATCAAAGAAGCAGTAGAAATCTCAATGGTATTCAATTTTCTACAGTAAAAACTGTTCACAAGGCACATATTAATTCGTTTCCAGTACTAACTACCCATGTTAGTTATCAGTTCAAATGTCAGAAAGAGTTCAGACCTTTAAACATCCAACTTCACTTCAATTTTCTGCAGTTAAAACAAGGACTTTAGACACTTACATGAGATTAGATTTATGAAATGACAAAGTGTTTAACAGACTGACACGCCTACACATGCCTAATGAGGGTCGTTTTCAAGCGAGCTGATGAGAATAACTATTAATAACGTTCATAAAGAGCAGGTCAAACCACAAGATAGAGACATTATATCCACAAAACATGACCAATAACTAAAATATTGTCTTAAAAGCCAGCATGCAGGAATACAGCTGTCAAATCTACAGATCCTAAACGAGTTTCATATTAAAGAAGAGGAGAATACCACACAGTACATGCCCAAGCATCCAAATATACTTTGTAAGAAACAACCGCATGTTGTACTATTGCATCTTCTGATACATAGTTTCATCATTGTTTGTAGCATGTTTGCCATTCAACATGTGTTCGCACTATATTAAACTCGACGACGTGCAAATAAGGATTTTCTGGATGCATACCATGATATTTTTTAAGCAACTTACAAACCTCCATTTCAAAACGAAAGCGTGTTAATACACCGCGGTATTTAAGTGCGCTGTGAAGGACAAGGCAGCACTCTTCTGAGGGAACTTTCTGTTCTTTTGAGCGACCAATGAGCGCGCGGCTGTGGAGGTGAAGCCAAGTGCACGACTAACGTTACAAACACGCGCTGAACGGAACGGTTTCTACATTTGATGTACATTTGATTTGCATTTTGGCAGGGTTATGGTACTCACCATCGTCTTGCTCCTGCAGTATGTTTGGAGGAGGAATATTCATGATCTTCTTTAAAACAAAACCGGACGATTTTTGCGGGCCGATGGCCACCGTCACCAACGTCTGACCGGGCATCATTAGCGTGATATTATCCGAGGAGATACACAAACGTCGCTTGTTTCCGTTAATCCTCCTGTTTCTGTCGTTTGAGAAAATACTGCCAAAACAACACCGCCGCGATCCACTCCAAGCGTACAGGGCTTAAGCATTCACATATTCATGACGAACGCGAAACTCGAAGCGCTGATTGGTTGCCTCGCCAATGGCTCATGAATGTTGAAACAGAGTGGGCGTGTAGATACGGTTCATGGCGGATTCTCGCTCTGTGATTGGTCGACGGTTTATCCACATCATCCTGCTCTACAACAATAAGCGGAACGAGGCGAACGATCCTCTTTGTTCCGAAAACAAACGAAGAATGTCAATATAAATACCGGAAACATGCTAACTACACTCTTAATTAACTGTAAATGCATCAGAAATTATTTTCTATATTTACATACATCAACGGCGATAATTCAATATCCATATAGCACGTTTAAGTGACACTTTAAAGCATCTTTATTCAACACAAGAAGTGTGTTAATGTACTACTGCAGTAGTATTTTTCCACCATAGTGATGAGCTCATGTCTTCACACGTGCCGACTGCGCGCACGTACACTGGGTGGGCGGGGCTTCTGCACGTGCCGAGTACAGCTGCTGCCAGACTGGCGAGACACTGCGTGTTTATCATCACTGCAAGGTTCTTACTATTCCCCATATGAACAACACTTAAAATAACTTGGGAACATGTGTCAAATGGACAACTTCTGTGATGCCCTTGTCATTTTGGAGCCACCCATTATCTATAAGATAGATCTATTTCGTGTGTGTGTTTTGCAGAAGCCAGAAGTCATACAAGTTTGAAAAGACATGAAGAAATGATGTAAATAATAAAAGTGAAAAATTTTCAAAACTTTACTATAATATAACATAACATAAATACCGATAAGTATTGACATAAGTAGTAAATAAATTGTGATTATAAAGAAATGGAGATGCTGAAGTGCCTTGTAGGTATTTTATGAGTGAATCTGTTAAAATAGTCTATTGTAGAGACCAGACATGTGCCTACACTGTGCCTACACTGACAAGTACTTATTACTACAAAGAGAAATATGAAATGCCTAAAATATTTTAACAGACAACAAAGGCGACAAAATAAAGGCTAGATATTGTAATGTATTTGTCATTTCAATTTTGTGCATACAGTGGAAAATGACATACTTAAACTTAATTATTTCATTTTATGAATGCTATGTAATGTAACTGAAATTAAAACAACATTACAGAAGCTTTAATTTATTTGAAAGAAAATTAAGTAAATTTAAATAAGCAGTTAACTCAAGCAAGAACGTTCCACGGTGTCAGTGTTGCCAGTTAAGATGTTATAAAAAGGCTATTTCAAAATACTACATAAACATCACGGGTTAATACACAGTCGTTAACGAGTGATTGTTACTTCTATATTGATCATTTCTGCTCCTCCTCTTTGTGTCATTTCTGCTCGTTTTTTTATAGTGATTTATTATTTTTGAATGTTGAATTTTATTTTTTTTTTTTAGTATTTTTTGAGATATTGTGATTTTTTATTTGATGACAATTTTATTTTATTCTAACATTATTTTAATCATCGATCATTACTAAAATTATGTTAACTGTCAGTGTAGAAGAGGAACGTTAACTGCACCATCTGCTGGACAGTCTTAGGCATGCAAGTTAACAAGCATCCAGGCCACCGTAGTTATCATGCACTGATCACGCAAAAGTACAGCCAATCAAATCACAGTGTTGTCGGATGACTATTAAAGTAGAACCTTTAAGCTTCGTTTTGCTTTGTCAGAAAGAGATGGTTTGTGTGTTGTTTTCTCCTGATTCCTGTCAAAGTTGTGTGCGTTAATGACCAAAAGTAAGTGTTTATTTATCTTGTATAGTGTTGTTAATGCTGATTAAGATTATTTGTTGAGATGTTTATATATAAGATTAGACAAATTCGCTGAAGATCCGCGGCCTCGCAAGATCGATAGTTTATGTAAACATAAGCGCTGTAAACCAAATATGTATACGTAAAATCATCATATTTAACTCATTATTGTGATTGTGAGATATTTCCGCCTAATGCAAATGCTAATTAGTTCAGAGGTGTGGTTAATGTGTCAAATTTACACTTAATGTATATCTACCCATGTTTACATATGCTGTTTAGTTTCTAAAGTTTATATGCTATAAGTTTAAATGCTAATCTGATAATTTACATTTGATAATGTTATCCTGTTTGTTCTAAATCACTTAATTTATGTAATTTTATTTCTCCTTTCCTTTGTTTAGGTGAGTTAATGGCATATATCCACATGACCATGCACAAGTTTGTATTGACCAATGGCAACGTACCAATGTAACCAGTAAACTTGATGGATATTAAAATAAATTAACTGGAGTTCCTGTCTCCGTGTCCTTACCGACACTCCATGGCGATGACCAAGTATACCTAAGAATCAGCACACCTTCCCTTCAAATTGGTCCTTCGAGCCGGATCCGGGTCGTTACCATGGCAACTCCAGAGTCTGAAATATCTAAATCTGCTCCTGCCTCATCTCAACGTCCACGCAGAGCAATCCAGAGGCCTGCATACCTAGACGACTACGTTGTCAACTATACTGGGAACCCATCAGGACAGACTGTTAAACCTAAACAGAAGGTAATAATGACTTCGACCCCCATCTCCTCTCACCACCTATTTGGAACAGCTGGTGCATCAGAGGACTTCATGCTGCAGATAATGGAAGTTACAAGGCAACAGAGCGAGACAGCTAGACGCCAAACAGAACTCTTGGAGAAAGTCCTGCTACACAGTACTCCTCAAACATCTGCTCACTCCTCACAAGCATTATCTCGGCATCAGACACCTAGAACCCAGATCCTGAAATCAGTGGAAAAGGGACAGCTAAAATCCGATGCCAGTCCTGATGCTGTAACCCCCGATCGTCATCCTTGGCCACAGCCTGGGAAAACCCAACCCCCTTTTGTTGAGGAGCTGTCACAAATGCTGAGGAAAACCCAAATCAGAGACACTAATTTCCAGTCACCACCCCCTGTGAGCAGAGAGACTAGTCTGTCAACACACCATTATGCCTCACCTTGCTGCAGCCCCTCATCAGATCCGACTAGAACACGTGTGCGTACCAGTGCAGAGCCCTGGATGAAACCATTACCTCCTCTCCCCGACCAGAGACCGAGCCAAACCACCCAGCTCCCATACTATCAAGTACCACCGCCCTCTGAAGCTTATCCAGTACACAGTCAGTTTGCTCCAGAGACTGAGCCAATGTCAAGAATTTTGTACCCAATTACAACATCTCAGCTTAGGGCTGATGCAGTGCCCTACATTCCCCATCCCTAATCATACTGGCCTCCAACAGTAGAGGGCCCCACCTTCCCAGATTTCATTAAAGAGGACAGAGCCCAGTATGTGGAACTTAGGATCGCCCTGGACAACCTGCTTCACCCCCAACTACCAGAGCATTACAAGTACTCCATCCTGCTTAAACATGTGAAGGTACCTAATGCTCACAGACTGGTGCTGGCACATGCAGAGTCAGTTACGCCTTACACTAATGCTCTGCAAGCCCTTGACAGAAGGTATGGCCGGCCCTACCAGTTTGTGTTAAGGGAAATAGAGACTTTGGAGAATCTGCCACCTATTCGTGTTGGTGATGAGCGGGCATTTGATGACTTTTCCCTTAGAGTCCAAGCCATAGTCGGTATGCTCAAAGCCCTGAAAGAGGAGGGGATTGAAGAACTGCACAGTGGGTCAAATGTGAAACGCCTTCTGAACCGTCTTCCTCGTTCACAACAAACCCAATTCAGGAGGCATCACCTCAAAAGAAACCCAGATAAGACTAAGTTCTCCCTCCTCGAGTTTGCAGACTGGCTACAGCTAGAAGCCAACTGTATGGAATTCGACCCAACTGATGAGACAAGAACCTTAAAACGAGATCAAAGGGCAGTGATTCGGGGACAAAGCAAACAAACGACCATACTGCATGGCGTAGAACAAAGACAGGCCACAGAACCATTACCTAAACCCAAAGCAGTTCATCCCAAAGTACCTACCAAGCCCAAAGCCGTCTGTCCATACTGTCGTGCAGAACATTACCTCAGCCAGTGTACCGTATTCACAGCATTAACTAAGGAGCAAATGGTTGGATGGATCAAAGACAATAAACGATGCTGGAAATGTGCACGCTCCCACATGGCCAAAGACTGTGACCTAAAGAGACCTTGCCATCTTTGCCAAGCCAAACACCTCTCCATACTCCACGATATCAACCAAAGGAAAGGTGAGGTTACCAGTGAGAACAATAGCCTGTACAACTCCACCACAGAGACTCTTTACTTAGACCAACCTCGTTGTGGTGGGAAGGTGTTCCTGAAAGTTGTTAAGGTTACCATCCATCATCAACAGAAAACTTTGGACACGTTTGCTGTACTGGATGATGGCTCAGAGCGCACCATTCTGCTTGACACAGCTGCACAGCATCTCGGATTAAAGGGCAAACCAGAGCAACTTAATTTACAGACGGTACACCAAGACATCAGGACATTGCATGGCACTTCTGTAGACTTCAGCTTATCCACCCCAAGTAACCCTAGGAAAAGGTTCAGCATCCAGGGGGCCTTCACAGCTGATCAATTTGGTTTAGCAGAATACATCTATCCTTTGAATACCCTGCAGGAAAGGTACAGACACCTGAGAGGGATTCCTATACCACCTCTGGTTAAAGCTTGTCCGCTTCTTCTTATTGGTTCGGATCACACTGAGCTCATAACCCCAATTGAACCTGTGCGACTGGGTCCACCTGGGGGTCCAGCTGCTGTCAGAACTCGCCTTGGCTGGACCTTGCAAGGCCCTTCCAAACATCTGCAGGATCAACTCTCAGTATCCCATTGTCTGTTCACATCCAACTGCTCCCCATCTGTAGAACTGTATCATCAAGTTGAACGGTTATGGCAGATGGACATCCTACCTTATCGCTGTGAAAAGATGGTAATAAGGTCACAACAGGACAGAGAAGCACTGAACATGCTGGAGGCACAAACTGTGCGAGTAAAAGTAGATGGAGTTGAACGATACGCCACTCCGCTTTTGAGAGTTAAAACTATGCCCCTGTTACATGCTCCAAAGGATGCTGTGATGTGCCACCTCCGTAGCACTGAACGTCGGTTAGCAAAGGACCTACCATTAGCTAACAAGTACAAAGAAGAGATCCAGAAATTGGAGAGAGCTGGTTATGCCACTAAGATATCATCTGAAGAAGCAGCCCAATCTACAGAATCATGGTATCTACCCCACCATCTTGTCACCCACAATGGTAAACATAGAGTGGTGTTTAACTGCTCATACACCTACAATGGTCAAAATCTAAACAAGTTTCTGTTACCTGGACCTACGCTGGGCCCCTCTCTCCTTGGAGTGTTGATCCGCTTCAGAGAACATCGAGTAGCCATCAGTGGAGACATAAAGGGAATGTTCCATCAGGTCCGCCTGCTCCCCAGAGACAAACCCCTCCTAAGGTTCTTGTGGCGAGATCTAAAGCCTGAAAACCCACCTGATGTATATGAGTGGCAGGTTCTTCCATTTGGCACAACCTGTAGCCCCTGTTGTGCGACATTCGCAGTACAGCGACACGTTTTTACTCATTGCCAGCCGGGTGATAAGTTACGGCAGTCAGTTGAACGCTGCTTTTATGTCGACAACTGTTTACAGAGCACTGCATCCTTAACTGAAGCCAAGGAGCTGATTAATGGGTTAAGGTCCCTACTGGCTTCAGGCGGGTTTGAAATCCGTCAGTGGGCGAGCAACGAAGCCTCAGTGGTTAGCCATCTTCCCAAAGAGGCTAGATCAGAGAACACTGAGTTGTGGATTTCCCTCAGCCAATCAGATCCTCAAGAGATGACCCTGGGATTAAACTGGCGGTGCGTTCTAGACACCCTCCATTACCGTCATCGTCCTCTATCCTACCATGAGGTAACAATGAGAAACATTTACCGTGTTCTCGCCAGCCAGTATGACCCCTTGGGTTACATGATACCTTTCACAACCAGGGCTAAAACCTTAGTGCGACAACTGTGGGTGAAGGAAAGAGAATGGGATGACCCCCTTCTTCCTTCAGAACTGCTACGGGCCTGGCAAAAATGGGAAGCAGAACTGGAACATCTACCACTGATCACCATACCTTGGTGTTATGTGTCAGCCATGCTAGATGTCCCAGAGGCAGAACGAGAACTTCACATCTTCTGCGACGCCTCTGAGACAGCCTATGGATCAGTAGCATACCTCCGTACTGAACACCAAGGCCAAGTGGAAGTGGCATTCATCCACGCCAGATCAAGAGTATCTCCAAAAAGGCAACAGTCAATGCCTCGGCTTGAACTCTGTGCTGCCCTCACTGGAGCACAGTTAGCCAAGATACTTCATAATGAGCTCTCATTGGAAATTAGGAACACATTCTTGTGGAGTGACTCAACAACAGTACTCACCTGGCTGAAATCGGAGTCCTGCAGATTTAAAGTTTTTGTAGGAACCAGAGTAACCGAGATACAAGAACTTACAGAAGGTCATTGCTGGCGCTACGTAGATTCAGTTAACAATGTTGCAGATGACATCACACGTGGCAAAACCTTGCTTGAATTATCCCAACCCAATCGATGGTGTAAAGGGCCAGACTTCCTCTACCTACCACCCGCATCATGGCCAGAAACTCCTGCCATTGGGCTGAATGATGACCCCACCAAGCTTCGTAACACAAAGTTTTGTGGCCTCACTTTGACTTATACTGGATTATCACTGCCAGATGCTACCCAGTTCTCAACCTTTGAGGAACTCCTGGAAGCTACTTGCAGATCCAGTCAGGGGTTGGTGGGGGAAACGGGTGACCCAGGAGCACCGGAGTACCAGCAGTCTGAATCAAGTCTTTTGAGGCAAGCCCAATTAGACAGTTTCCCCACAGAATATCAAGCTTTAACAACTGGCAAGCCGATCCCTTTGTCCAGTCGTCTGCTCACATTGTCACCAGAGTTGGATAAAACGACTGCACTCATCCGTGTAGGAGGACGACTGCGCCGAGCTACCAACCTGAGTTACAGTACTCTGCACCCCATAGTCTTGGACCCAAAACACCCTATTACCCGCCTCCTTATAAAGCAGTATGATACCAAACTCTGCCATCCTGGTCCAGAAAGGGTATTTGCAGAAATGCGAAGATATTACTGGATACTCAGAGGGAGAGAAGCAATACGGCGCCATCAACATTCTTGTGTCGAATGCCAAAAGTGGAGAGCTAAACCTAAAATTCCAAAAATGGCAGAACTTCCCCCAGCCAGACTCCGCCTGATGAAACCAGCTTTCTATTCCACAGGGATAGATTGCTTTGGCCCATTCCTAGTAAAGCGAGGAAGGAGTAATGAAAAGAGGTGGGGAATAATTTTTAAGTGCATGACCACCCGCTGTGTCCACTTGGATTTACTGAGTAACATGGATACAGACTCCTTTCTGATGGCCATTAGGCGTATGGTTGCTCGTCGTGGAACGCCTTTTGAAATCTTGGCAGATCAGGGCACCAACTTTCGAGGAGGTGATAAGGAGCTACAGATAGCTTTCGCTTCCATGAGCCCACACCTCCAAAACCAGTTAGCAAAACAGAAGATCCAGTTTCATTACAATCCCCCAAATGCCCCACATTTTGGAGGTATGTGGGAGCGTGAAATCCGCTCAGTTAAAACTACCATGCGTACCATCATCGGGTCCCAGACTCTCACAGAGGAAGTCCTCAGAACACTCCTTATAGAAGTGGAGACTATACTCAATGCAAAGCCATTGGGTTATGTTTCTTCTGATGTAGCTGATCCAGATCCAGTGACCCAAAATTACCTGTTGATGGGGCGGCCAGATGCATCACTACCACAAGTGATTTACCCAGAATCCGAAATTCTTAGTCGGAAAAGATGGCGGCAATCACAAGTACTGGCAGATCAGTTTTGGACAAGTTTTATAAAGAATTACTTGCCCACCCTGCAGCCACGGCAAAAATGGATGAGAGACTCCAACAACCTCACACCTGGGACTTTTGTGATAATTGACTACCAGCTTCCCCGAGCTCTTTGGCCTGTCGGCAAAGTAGTAACCATATACCCTGGATCAGATGGCAATGTCCGTTCTGCAGAAATTGAGGTAAAGAACAAGCACTACCATCGACCAGTGTCTCGTCTCATCACACTGCCCGCCATCCCAAATAATGACCCTGCAACAGACTAAATAAGGAGGATAGAAAGTACATTTGCAAAGCAAATGTAGGGGCGGCTGTAGAAGAGGAACGTCAACTGCACCATCTGCTGGACACTCTTAGGCATGCAAGTTAACAAGCATCCAGGCCACCGTAGTTATCATGCACTGATCACGCAAAAGTACAGCCAATCAAATCACAGTGTTGTCGGATGACTATTAAAGTAGAACCTTTAAGCTTCGTTTTGCTTTGTCAGAAAGAGATGGTTTGTGTGTTGTTTTCTCCTGATTCATGTCAAAGTTGTGTGCGTTAATGACCAAAAGTAAGTGTTTATTTATCTTGTATAGTGTTGTTAATGCTGATTAAGATTATTTGTTGAGATGTTTATATATAAGATTAGACAAATGCGCGGAAGATCCGCGGCCCCGCAAGATCGATAGTTTATGTAAACATAAGCGCTGTAAACCAAATATGTATACGTAAAATCATCATATTTAACTCATTATTGTGATTGTGAGATATTTCCGCCTAATTCAAATGCTAATTAGTTCAGAGGTGTTTAATGTATATCTACCCATGTTTACATATGCTGTTTAGTTTCTAAAGTTTATATGCTATAAGTTTAAAATGCTAATGTGATAATTTACATTTGATAATGTTATCCTGTTTGTTCTAAATCACTTAATTTATGTAATTTTATTTCTCCTTTCCTTTGTTTAGACCACACACACGCATATATCCACATGACCATGCACAAGTTTGTATTGACCAATGGCAACGTACCAATGTAACCAGTAAACTTGATGGATATTAAAATAAATTGACTGGAGTTCCTGTCTCCGTGTCCTTACCGACACTCCATGGCGATGACCAAGTATACCTAAGAACCAGCACACCTTCCCTTCATTCAGAAATTATTTTGCTTAATATATGTGTGCAGAGTCACAATGGTCACAAGAGGACGCACTTCCGACAAAAAACAAACAAAAACAAAACAAAACTGGCTATGTCGCCTATATGCCACGGTCTGGCCCTGTGTAGGCCTATTCGTATTTACAGTTCTCAAAGTCACCTCAGTGTTGCTTTATGTTATAAGAAGAAATTATGAAATACAATGTCATGATTAGTAATGCAGTGCTCATACGTACACAGAGACTTCAATTCTTGGTACACAATTATTAGTAACATTCTGTGGTTCGTTTTTGAGTGTGAATCTATCATTTTGAGTAGAAAATTAACTCCAGATGTAAAACAAATTACTAAACCTTACAACAAAAGCAATGATAAATAATTATAATAATAATAAAAAAAAAACAGGGAAAAAAATCTACCTTATTAATTATGCCCCAGTGCATGATGGGAACACCAGTATCAGAAAAGTTTAGTAGGTTTGACGTTTATTTTTATGTTTATATAACTTCTAGTCTACAAGCAATATTATTGGCTCACCTAACTTTTTCATATAGGAATGACATTTGTTTTGCTGTAGTATTCACTTTACCACAGAATCATTTTCATCAGTGTGGAGTTTAAGCAGCTTTATACTGAAGTCTGTTGTGCATAGAATGGCAATGGTTAGGTTAGATGGGAACATTTAGTTCTAAGTTGACATAATCTTGAACCGCACTGATCTTGAGAATGTGTAATGACTGATCAGATATCAGAACTATTTCACAGAGATTACAGCAGATTCAAACAATCCCACAGCCAAATCAACCAGTTTCCACTGATAAACATGAATGTGATGCATGTGATGGAGTCAGATTGAGAGATATCTGTACTTCGTGTGCAAAGATGCTTGCATTTTGCTGCTATTCTGTGATGTTGAATCATCATTATTTGGTCTGAAACATAAGTTACTTTTTAAAAGTTTGAAATATTCACCCTGACAATTATATTAGGCCTACATTAATTACACTAAAAATGATGTGCTACAACATAAAATCTTTTTTAAACATTTAATTGCATAGCAGTTCAAGGAAGTATTTCTGTAAAAGGCTGACTTAATAGCAAATGAGAAATATGATGTTGTGGTAGTAGAAAACTACTGCAATATGATGACTTTCTTTAAAAATTGGGATAAATATCTCTTAAATTCATTTATTATAAGACATGTGGCCTCATTGTCTGTGTTTTTAATGAGTTCTTTTTATTTTCTTATAATTGCTTTTACATAACACCAATGATCATGATGTGTTATCATTTTACTGCTATCTTTTGTGATTGTTTTGCTCAGTTTCCATATGTTACAATAACATGAACGAAAAGTGTCTTGCTATGGTATTTTCAGTTTTGAAGATTGTTACAGCACTGGTTGAATTGTTCTGTCATAGGTTTTTTTAGGGGATTTTTTTTACCTAATTATATTTATAAAGTAGTGAAAATACACTTATTACCTGTTTATCATTTTTTGTTGAACACTTTTTGACCTGAAAAGGGAATTTCCAATTTAAACTTAACCTTAAATCTTGAATGCTTTGGAATGCAGAATTAAGTTTGATCTCTTTTTAAAGACTGTAGGCAGTTTATTGAAAATTGTAACAACAACAAAAAAAAGTTTCATGATTATTTGTAAAACTGATTTGAAACAATATCTATTGTTCTAAAATTCCATTGTATAAAACTTTCAGTTTCATTTATCTTCATTGCTCACACACACAAAAAAACTGGTTTAGGATGTTTAGAGACTGAATTCAAATGTCAGTCCACCCACTCTTAATAAAGGCTGAGGAGACTGGGAGAGTTTAAGTTCAGCATCACTGTATTCAGCTGCTGAAGAGAGAGAGAGAATCTGCAGCAGCATCAACTTTTTATAAAAAAGTTCATACATATCAAGCGATCTGTAAGAAGAGACAAAGCAACAGTGACCACGTAATGAAAACAGTTAATCCCACTTGTGTTGCAACATTACTATCGGATCCTATATAGTCACACAGCATCTTTTAGTTTCAATCTTGCATTAAATTGTGCCTTGTTTGTAAACAAATCTGTGGTAAAATGAAGTGAACAAAGGACCGAACTCTTACTGATGCAGTCTGGATCTTTATTAAAAATAAAGTTATCACATATAGTGATGTAGGCGCACGTTAGAACAAGCCGTTTTAGGAGGATGTGGTTGACTCTTAACTTTTATAAAGAATATCTCTTTGGATTTGAGACTTTAGTCTTTGCAACTTTACAGATCTTCTTTATGCACCAAGAGCCTGTAACACTCCAAAAAGAAAGGAAAAATTGAAATCGCATTATATGACCCCTTTAAGAGCTGCTGGTGGCACTTCAAAGGTGGCTTGTCCTGGGAACTATGTTTGTTTTGTGTTTGATTTTTGGTTTTGGTTTTCCTTATTCTCTTTTGTTTAAGGATGGTGAGTGAGTGATTGCTTGTTTAGTTACCACACGGTACAAAGAAAGCAAAGGTAAGTGAGCTGACCCAGAAGACTTTTGCTGTGTTTGATTTCTTCCTCAGGGGATAGGAAGTTTTCTTAACTCTTGAGTTAGTGGTAGTTTAAATAATAAGTCCTTATTTATGATTTATGTTTAAATATTTTATTTTTTATTTTTTGCTGTTTTGCTATTTTTTATTATATTCTTTTACCCATACAATTAAAACCTTAACTTTTTTTGTCCCGTGGCCACTGTGGTATTTGTTGTCTTTAGAACGCCTTTTTTATGTTGGTCCGTAAACAGGGTTGTAACACAAATGGGGGCTCGTCCGAGATATGAATTGCCTTTTGTTTGAAGAGCTACTTTTGGTTTTACTTAGTCTGCCTTTTGTTTGCAGAGCTACTTTTGTTTTGATTGTTTTTTTGTAGTATCTTTTGTTACTTAATGGTTTTGGTTGAACTGCTATGTTTGTTTTGTAGAATGTTTTGTAATATTTACGCAGTTCTACTTTTGTGTCATGTAGATTGCTTTGTAAGTTGATGCATTGCTACTTTTGCTTTCTTTGTAGCATGCTTTTGTGTTTAATGTATTTCTACTTCTTTTTTGTATTGTAGCATGCTTTTTTATTTGATGCATAGTTACTTTGGGCATGTGCTTTGTGTGCATTTAGTTGTAGTAGTTAATTTGCTGTTCTTTTTGCGTAAACTACATTTGAGTGGCCAAGGACTGGAATTGTTTTATGGGGTAAAATTCCTGTATTTGCTTAATTTTATTTTATAGTATGCTTTCTCACTACTCTTTGTAACCTTTTTTTTTTTGTCAGGTGAAGATTTGTGATGGAGGATTTTGAAGAACTTTGTTCAGTCTCCTTCTTTAGAATAGCTTAATAGCTGCAGGAAAGCAGAACTACAACAAATTGTAGATTCTGATAAAACCGATTGTTCGTGGTAGTCTTCAGGCTAGAGACAAATTTTATCTGCATTAGTAAATCAAAAGATATTTTCTAGAGATGCTGCTTTAAAATATTTGCAAACTACTTGGTTTGATTTCTGGACATCAACAGTGCTTAAAGAACCCAGGGTTCTGAACTGAGGAACTCACCTGAGGGGATTAGCGCACTCATCCAGTCAGTGGAGTGGAATGGCGCAGCAAGCTGATTGACACCGAGCAGGTCCTGTTACTGGCCTGAAGGGGTGAGTACCTGGGAGGACACAGGCTCTACACAGAGTTTATAAAATCTTGCAAATGTTTTAGGTGTCGCCCAGCCTGCAGCTCTACAGATGTCTGTTAGCGAGGTGCCATGCGCCGGCGCCCAGAAGGAGGCTACACCCCTACTTGAGTGAGCTCTCACCCCTAGGGGGTATGGCAGGTATAAAGCCTGATAAGCCAGGACAATAGTCAAGTCAAGTCATCTTTATTCATATAGCGCTTTAAACAAAAAAGATTCCGTCAAAGCAACTGAACAACATTAATTAGGAAAACATTGTGTCAATAATACAAAATGACAGTTAAAGGCCAGTTCATCATTGAATTCAGTGATGTCATCATGCAGCTCAGTTCAGTTTAAATGGTATCTGTGCAATGATTTGCAATCAAGTCAACGATATCGCTGTAAATGAAGTGTCCCCAACTAAGCAAGCAAGAGGCGACAGTGGCAAGGAACCAAAACTCCATCGGTGAGAGAATGGAGAAAAAAACCTTGGGAGAAACCAGGCTCAGTTGGGGGGCCAGTTGTCCTCTGACCAGACGAAACCAACAGTTCAATTCCAGGCTGCAGCAAAGTCAGGTTGTGCAGAAGAATCATCTGTTTCCTGTGGTCTTTACCCGGTGGTCGTCTGAGACAAGGTCTTTACAGGGGATCTGTCTCTGGGGCTCTAGTCCTGGTCTCCGCTGTCTTTCAGGGCTGTAGAGGTCCTTTCTAGGTGCTAATCCACCATCTGGGCTGGATACATACTGGATCCGGGTGACTGCAGTGACCCTCTGACTTGGATACAGACTGGATCTGGTGGCTACGGTGACCTCGGAATAAGAGAGAAACAGACTAATATGAGCGTAGATGCCATTCTTCTAACGATGTAGCAAGTACATCGGGTGTTATGGGAAATGTTCCCCGGTTCCGGTTTACCTATTTAATGCATCCTTAAAATCCTTTAACGGATTTGGATATTAGAAGTGTATTAGTATGTTATGTGTAAGCCAGGTTAAAGAGATGGGTCTTTAATCTAGATTTAAACTGCAAGAGTGTGTCTGCCTCCCGAACAATGTTAGGTAGGTTATTCCAGAGTTTGGGCGCTAAATAGGAGAAGGATCTGCCGCCCGCAGACCCCGCAGACCCAGAGCCCGCCTGCAATAGCATCCACTATCCAGTGGGATAACCTTTGCTTGGAAACAGCCTTTCCCTTCTGCCCTTCTCCAGGGGCAGCGCTTGCAAGTTCACCACTTGGTCTCTAAAAGGAGTGGTGGGAACTTTGGGCATGTATCCAGGCTGGGGTCTCAAAAAAACATGAGAGTCAAATATGTAGAAACTGGACTTCATGTTGGCTGTAGGGACCGGCTCTATAGCGCCCTTTGCCAGCAGGGTTGCGACCTCCGCGTGCATGACGGGAGCATCCTTGCCCACCATCGTCGCATGAACACCCCAAAACCTGGGGGGACGCTGGGCAAACTGAATCGCGTAGCCGAGCCTGATCGTTTGGATGAGCCAGCGGGATGGGCTGGGGAGCTCTAGCCAGGCTCCCAGACACCGATCCAGCGGAGTCAAAGGAACTACAGGTGTACCCACAGAGGGGAACAGACGGCCCCGGCATGGGAGGCATAGCGTCTAAAATAAGACTACAATGCTCAGACTTTTAGTTTACTGAAACTTGACTAGACTAAAAAGAGTATGAATGTGACTAAAACTAATAAAAACTGAAATGACAGCTTCACACAAAGACTAGACTAAAACTAAAATTAAAACAGGCCGCCAAAAAAGTTTACTGAAATTAAATTAAAATAAGAATTTAATTGTGTATTTTGTTTTTGGTGGTTTGCTTTGTGAGTGGCTTTCAGTTTTTTTGCCATTTCTGTGTGTAATGAGTCTGTTATGTTGGTTGGATGTCATGGGCGGGTGATGTAGCAAACAGGAAGCTTAAAAGCATGTATGGTGAATCCGGCGTCAACTTTCTGTCATTCAGCAAGCACTCTGTGTGTTTGTCAGTCTGATATCTGTTTGTGAGTCTTATTTAATGTTGTTTGTCATGAAAAATCATATCAAAAGCACAAGGCAAAACCAAACACCTCAAGGGCGAGGGCAGGCAGTGTTTAAGGCTGTGTGTTCCTCCCTGCACACGATATATTATGGGTGGGGATACCCACAGTTTGTGTGTTATCTGCCTGCAAGCAGAGTATTGTGAGCACCTCTCTATGCATGTTCTCCGCTCCCGGAAGTCTCTGTTTGTGGAGGGTGCCTTCTGTAGCATTCCTTGCAGCACTGGTCCCACTCCCGCCGAGGCGGAGCAGTGATTACACTCGTGGGGTTCGCAGATGGATCTGGTAGAAGGGGAGGAGATGGGCAAGTCCCTATCTTCTTCCTCACCTGCCAGATCCAGCGCCCGCTCCCTGGGATTGGAAGCACACTCTGCGGTTACTTCTCCCCGGGGAACGTGCTCGATGCTCCGCCTGTTTTCCTCCGAGGAGGTTGATGTGGTGGGTGTCAATGAGAACTCGCCCCCTCAATCGCCCCAGTTTGAGGAGCTTTAGGAGTTGGTAACTTGTGTCTTGGACAAGTTAAATATTGATTGGCCCTTAAGAAAATGGCTGAACCACAGAAGAGTAAACTGGATGAACGTTTTCTGCATACTAAGTCACCTCTGTGCCAGAGCCTGCCTTATTTCCCCATCTTCCACACCAAGGTGCCGAGGTCATGGGGAAGACCTTTCTCAGCCTGCCTTTTTATCCTTTTTATCCTGCTTCTGATTACTATGGCAATGTGGCGGGGATGAGTGAGCGTGGTTATAAGACGATGCCCCAGGTAGAACAGACGCGGCATTGTCTTTAAAGGCTCCGGCATTGCCCTCCAAACCGCTGCATACAACATCAGGGGTACTCGGCAGCGGGTCAGGCAGGTGCGTTTTTGCACACCATGGCGGTGTTACAGGCATACCAAGCCGACCTGCTCAAAGAGCTAGACGAGGGTGAGCAGGTAAAATCCAAGGATATTAATGAGCTCAGAAGAACTGCTGATTTTTCTCTCACTAAGGAGACCACCCGTGCCATCGGCTGGTCTATGGTAGCTATGGTGGCGGTGGAGAGGCATTTTGGCTGACTTTATCTGGCATTGAAGAAAGATATAATGTCTGCCTCATGGACGCCCTGCTTGAGCATTCTGTGTGTGTCAGCGTGGCTGTAAATTCTGTTGTGTTTGGGTACGATGAGGCCGTAAACAGGTGGCACCGTTTCAGCGGTTCCTCCCTCACAGCTCTCTAGCTCATTTAGTCATTTTGCAGATGCTTTTATCCAAAGCAACTTACAGTTGGGGGATACATAAAGCGATTCTTCTTAAAGAGGCAAACAGACACGGGAAGTGCTTGTAATACCAAGTTTTAGACATTGTTCAACTAAGTACAATCTAGAAAAAGAGGGAATAAATAAAGATTTTTTTTTTTTTTTTTTTTTTTTTACGATGAAGCCAAGTAGTTTCGAAAGAGATAAGTTTTCAGCTGTCACTTGAAAATTGTCAGGGATTCAGCATTCTGGATAGGGGTGGGAAGATCATTCCACCAGCCAGGAATGGTGAACGAGGATGTTATGGAAAGTGATTTTGAGCCTCTCTGTCAAAGTACACCAAGGCATCACTCACTAGCGGATATCTGGAGGGGATGTAGATTCGTAATAGTGAGTGGAAGTCGCCAGGAGCTGAGCCTGTGACTGTTCAATAATCAAGCATCAATGTCTTGAACTTGATGCGAGCTGTAACAGGTAGGAAGTGCAAGGAGATAAAGAGAGGTGTAACATGGGCTCTTTTGGGTTTGTTTAAGACCAGTCATGCAACTGCATTCTGAATCATTTGTAAAGGTTTGATTGTGCCTGATGGAAGTCCAGCCAGAAGAGCATTGCAGTAGTCCAAAGGTTACACTAAGATTTCTGACTGAAGTTGATGGGAAAAATTGTAGAAGAGCCTAGAGACGACAAGAATCTCAGTCTTTGCCAATGTAGTAATTCTTAAGTTCGTTGTGTGAGAAACGAAGGAGACCGGGGACGGCCTAGAGAAGACAAGAAGCTCAGTCTTTGCCAGTGTAGTAATTCTTTAGTTCGTTGTGTGAGAAGGAAGGAGACCAGGGATGGCTGTCTGAGGCTCGTGGGTATTTATTTACAATTTTTAACAAAGAACAATCGCGCCACATGCTGCACACACACTTATTTGCTATCTCACAATACTCGTCAGCATTCCTTTGTCTTCCGGTTTAGCAGGTCCCCATGAGTCCTCAGCTCTCTCTCCTCCTCGCCGGATTCTGACTGGCTTATATACCGTCTCCCCATGCCAATTACTGCAACAAGACCCAGGTGTTAGTATTTTGGCACTTGAACTACTTACCGCCACTCGTCTCCCTGCTCTCTCTCCCGTCGCAGACCTCTCTGAACCACGCCTCCCCCACCACAGCCAGGTTGAGCTGTAAGTGACATTCTTTCATCCATGCCGAGATATCTGCCAGGCAGCTAACGTTGGATCGTCTGGTTGAAATGAAAGATTAAGCTGTGTGTCATCAGCATAGCAATGGTAGGAGAATCCATGTGCCTGTATGATGGGACCCAGTGATGTCATGTATATGGAGAAGAGGAGGAGTCCAAAAACTGATCCCTGAGGAAGCCCAGTGTTGATGTTGATGTGCTTTGGATACCTCCCCTCCCCAAGCCACCCTGAAAGACCTATCAGTAAGATACCAGTGAAGTTGTATCCCTGTGATGCCCAGTGATGAGAGGGCAGACAGAAGGATCTGATGATTGACAGTGTCAAAAGCAGCAGATAGATCTAGGAGAATAAGAACTGATGATTTTGAATCAGCTTTTGCAATCCACAGGGCTTCCATGACTGACAGTACCGCAGTCTCCATGGAATGGTCACTCCTGAAACCTGACTAGTTAGCATCCAGTTTGTTGTTTAGTGAAGAAACTATAATATCTAGTTGAAAACAACTCTTTTGAGGGTTTTCGCTATGAATGGAAGGAGAGAGACAGGTCTGTAGCTATTTGTAAGAGAAGTGTTTAATGTAGGTTTTTTGAGCAGTGGGGTTACCTGAGCCTGCTTGAATTATGTGTGTGAGTGCTGGTAAAAGTCTAGGAGAGATTGCTTGGAGGAGGTGTGAGGGGATTGGGTCTAGAGGGCATGTTGTAGGATGACTGTAGAGGAGAAGTTTTGATATTTCTGCCTCAGTAAGGGGAAAGTAGGAGAAGATGGGAGTTTTATCATCAGCTGTTATAGAAGTGGTGGGAGGAGGTGGAGGGGGACAGAGAAGAGAATTGAATGTTTTAAAGAGATTACGTGTGTCTGACTTTGCTGCAGCCTGGAATTGAACTGCTGGTTTCGTCTGGTCAGAGGAGAACTGGCCCCCCGACTAAGCCTGGTTTCTCCCAAGGTTTTTCTCCATTCTGTCACCGATGGAGTTTTGGTTCCTTGCCGCTGTTGCCTCTGGCTTGCTTAGTTGGGGGCACTTCATTTACAGCGATATTGTTGACTTGATTGCAAATTATTGCACAAATACTATTTAAACTGAACTGAGCTGCGTGATGACATCACTGAATTCAATGATGAACTGCCTTTAACTGTCATTTTGTATTATTGACACACTGTTTTCCTAATTAATATTGTTCAGTTGCTTTGACGCAATCTTTTTTGTTTAAAGCGCTATATAAATAAAGGTGACTTGACTTGACTTGACTTGGAGTGCTGTTGATCTTGTTGTGGAAATATGAAGATTTTGCAGTATGGACTTCAGCAGAGAAAGATGAAAGTAAAGACTGATAAATCCTCAGGTCTGAAAGGTCTTTTGAATTGCACCATTTTCTCTCTGCTGCCCTGAGTTTGGTCTGGTGCTCACAAAGAACATCGGATAACCAGGGGTTAGAAGGGTCAGCCCATGCTGGCCTGGAGGAGAGAGGACAAATATTGTCTAGACAAGAGGTTAACGTAGAGCATAAAGTGCCTAGAATTTGCCCAGGAAGGCGGTAAATTACCCCAACCTGGAGTTTTATGGGAGCTGTTACAATAATCACATGAGATTCAAATGAGTTATAATTGCATAGGGGAGAGTGGGATGAGTATTTCCAATACAAATGTATTTCCCACACCCCGGCCAACCTGACAGGGGCTGTAAGAGAAAGAGAAATTGTAAGAGAGAGAGCAGAGAGGGTTGAGGGTTGAGAGGGTTGCTGAGTCTTCTGGACAAATCCAGGTCTCAGTCAAGCCCAAGATGCTGAGTGTGGAGTTTTAGGAAAAAGCTGAATTTATGTCTGCTTTGTTAACAGCTGACTGACAATTCCAGAGACCCACAGAGAAAGAAAGAGGATGTAGGGATAGGATGCAGGTTCACAACATTGCTTTGCCAACTTAAATCAAAAGGAGAAATAGGCAGAAAACAAAATATCCTTCCTAGCAGCAAGTAATAATTAGAACAGCAGATCTATAAGCAAATATTACACAAAACACGCACTCGCAGCTGTCCGTCTCTTCTGTAGACTAATCGCTTGTCTCGACTTTGCGCCCGGTCTGGCCAAAGCATTTCTGTACCCTCGAGCGGAGTATGTTCCTAAGGTCCCCTCCTCTACACTACTGCCTGTTGTACTCCAGGCCTTCAGTCCACCTCCCTTCCTCCCTTCAGGGAGCCAGACCAGCAGAAGCTTAACACTGGACGCATACGTCCACAGAGCTGCCCTATGCAGAAGGGCGGACCAACTGCTTGTTTGCTATGGTCCCCCTAAGAGAGGTCTTTCAGCTACAAAACAGACCCTCAGTCAGTGGATAGTAGATGCCCTTTCTATCACTTATGAGTCCTCTGATCTCCCTCAACCTCTAGGGGTCAAGGCTAATTATTCTAGAAGTGTGGCGGCCTCCAAGGCCTTCTTGACAGGTGTCTCGATGCAGGACATCTGTGACACTGCTGGATGGTCCACGCCCTTAACCTTTGTCAGGATCTAATCTGGATATGCAAGCCACTCCTGGCTCTTTTGTTCTCTCACCCTAGCTGTGCAGGCTTCCACACTAGGTGGAGATTTGAAAGTCTGGCGGCGTGGGCATATTCGTTCCCAAAGCATCCTCTGATGCAGCTCGAGTTCCTGAAGAGGAACGTCTCAGGTTACACATGTAACCATGGTTCCTCGAGGGAATGAGATGCTGCGTCTTAGGGCCATACTTCCGGCATCTCTGCCAGAGCTTGCTTTACTCCTAGAAGCTGACGCCAGTTTCATCAAATGTGTTTTTAAGCTTCCTGGTCACTACGTCAACCCGCCTGTGATGTCTCACCCACCAATTGGACTGATTACACACGTGGTTCAGAGCAGGTCATGCTGAAGAGTGTTCCCAAAGCGTCCTCTGATGCAGCGTCTCGTTCCCTCGAGGAACCATGGTTAAATGTATATCCTGAGACATTTTCATCTATGGATGGTGAGTATTCCATTCATTAAAAATCATTTATTTAAATTATATTTAATGTTTTATTGGTGGGGGTGTTACAAGCCCCCTGCTCTTTCTCTTTTTTTCTTTCTTTCCTGAGTGCAGCTGCTAATTGGATGGGGACGGAGACTCATACAAACACCTGAGGCCTCTTTAAGAGCTGCTGGTGGCTCTTCAGTGGTGGCTTGGCCTGGGAACTATGTTTTGTGTTTGATTTTTGGTTTTGGTTTTCCTTATTATCTTTTGTTTAAGGATGGTGAGTGAGTTTAGTTACCACTGAGTACATAGAAATCATAGGTAAGTGAGCAGACCCGGAATACTTTTGCTGTGTTTTATTTCTTCCTCGGGAGATTGGAAGTTTTTTTAGCTCTTGAGTTAGTGGTAGCTTTAATTAGTTCGCTTACCAGTCCTTATTTATGATTTATGTTTAAATTTTTTTTTTGCTGTTTTGTTCTTCTCTCCACATCACCTTAGCACCATTTTGGAGAATGTCCGCTGGACGCAAGCAGCGTACGCTCTTCTGTCTCAGCCGCGCTGCATGGATGCATGGTTTTCATTCTAATCAAAGCGTAAATACACATAGAAAACGTATCCTTGTGTCGTGGCTGACACAGAATAGTGTATGCAGTTTGCGTTCAGTGGATATTCTCCAAAATAGCGCATACGGTGATGCAGAGAGACAGAGGAGACAAATTGTTGAATAAGGTCGTTACTAAGCAGTCAATGGGACAGTTACAAGCCTCCCGGTTCTTAAAGGAGCTATAAGGTAAAAACACATACTGTACATTATTGTTGTTCCTCTATACCCCGCTTTTTATGAAACACAATGATTTTTACCGAAAAGCGAGATGTACGCTGATTGGCCAGCTATCCAGTGCGTTGTGATTGGCCTAATACCTCAAGTGTGTGACAGAAATCGAATGCCCCTTACCATACTGTGATGCTGTGTCCCGGCACGACGAGATGAAACCCATTACAAACGAGGCATTTGTTGCATCCAGTGGGGACATAATTACTGATTATAATGACTTATACTGTGTTTTTATGTGTTGCATTGCATATCGCACCGCATAACCATAAAACCATGTCTGCATTTGTGATAAGAGAAATGACAAACAACAAGCACTACTCTACGCTGCTCAAAACTCGCATTTGAATCATCATTGGCAAATTCTTTAAATATGAAAACATACTTACAGACTGTGAGGAGGGCCAGACTGTCCTTGCAAAGTGGGAATTACCCCACTTTGTAGAAACAACTCTCTAGGTTTAAGAAACCGTCCTCCGTAAAATGTACTGCAAAAATCTGAATATTTGGGTTGAACTGTTCTGGAACAGTGTTGTAAATACAACTTAACCACTGATTTCTATTTGTGTCCTCTTTTGTAAGGTCAAACAGAGTAGTTTCACTTTCACAATGAAACACAGCATCTCCACGACATGGCGGCGGCGGCAACTGTGAGAATAAAAAAGCTGCGCATTCTTCTACGACATGTCTAATATCTCAAGTGACATGTCTCAAGTCTATGACATGGGAGTAAATGATTAATGACAAAATATTAATTTTGGGGTGGAATAATTCTTTAAGCAAGATGAAGTAAACAAAGAAGTTAAGTTAACTGCATGTGTGGATTATGTAAGCAACTGCAAGAAACTTAGCAATGTAAAAAAGATGGCAATGCTGACCCTCTCAGTCAGAGGACTGATTTTTTTATTTGACTTATTTATTTATTTTTACCCCATTTCATCCTTTATATCATTATAAAGCTTTTTATATAAGGGTTAGTTCACCCACAAATAAAAATTAATCTGCGTTTTAGTTACCCCTGAGGCTTCCTTGGTGTATATGACTTTCTTCTTTCAGACAAATCCAATTGGAGTTATATTAAAAATTGTCTTTGATCTTTCAAGCTCTATTATTGCAGTCAATGGGTATTGCATTGCTTCAGTCCAAAAGACCTGAAATAAAAAGCGTCTTTCCATAAAAAAAGTGTCTCAACCGCTCCAGGGGGTAAACAAAGGCCTCCTGTAGTGAATCTATGCATTTTCTGAAAGAAAAAAATCCATATTCCAAACGTAATAATCACTTGAATCTAGCTTGCTCTCACTGTTGTAAATGGAAGCAGTTCTGGGGGAATTACGTATAAGGTCAGCTTTGCTTTTTGGAAAACGCAGGTTCAATGGTCACTAATTACAAGTGCAAAATGAGGATTTGTAAAGAAGAATGTCTAAGGATTTCGATAGAAGCCAAGAGGAAACTTGCTTTCCTTTGCTAAAGTAAGAAAACTTTGCTTCTTTTGATCCTGTAAACAAACGTTGGTTTTCATGAGACTCACCGGCGCATGCGCAACTTTTGACACAAGCTACATTAAAGTAATTATTATGTTTTGAATATGGATATTTTTCTTACAAAATGCATCAATTCGCTACAGAAGGCCTTTGTTCACCCCACTGAGCCATGTGAGACAATTTTTTTTTTAATGGAAGGGCACTTTTTATTTCACATTTTTTGGACTGAAGCAATGTAACACCTGCTGACTGCAATGATAGAGCTTGAAAGATTAAAACAATTTTTAATATAACTCCAACTGGATTCGTCTGAAAGAAGAAAGTCATATACACCTAGGATGCCATGGGGTGAGTAAAACAATTCGTTTTGGGTGAACTAACCCTTTACGAAGGTCGATGCAGATTCAGTAATATAAAAACAGTTCTGCAAATTTACACATAAGCTGCAAAATAAATTAATTTATACTGCAGTATGTGAGTAAATCAAAACTAGGTAACACTTTACAATAAAATGTTATTTATTTTACAGGACTAGTGAATCAACGTTAGTGTTAATTTAGGATAGATACTTTTGTTAATTGTTTGCTCTTAATACATTAATGATAATTTACTGCATTTAGAATGCCAAAACCATTTAATTGAAATTAAGAATACCCTTAATAATAATAAAAAAAATGCTATAAAAGTATTATTGATTGTTTGTCTAATGCATTAGCTATTGTTAACCCATGAACCTCATTCTAAAGTATTACCCCTAAATTTACAGAGCCAGATTAACAGAGTGACACATTTAGATCAGACATTAAAGAATAGAAGTTTAATGATTATTAGTAAAGCTGCTTTGAAACTCAATCTCAATTGTTCTAAACTTTCATTGTATAAAACTTTTGTTTCATTTATCTTCATTGCACACACACACACACACACACACACACACACACACACACACACACACACACACACACACACACACACACACACACACACACACACACACACACACACAAACTGGTTTAAGATGTTTAGAGACAGCTCCCAGTTCAAATGTCAGTCCACCCACTCTTAATAAAGGCTGAGGAGACTGTGAGAGTTTCAGTTCAGCATCGCTGTTTTCAGCTGCTGGAGAGAGAGAGAGAATCTGCAGCAGCATTTGAACTCAGGTAGACTCATTTTTTTTTTATTAATATTTTTACATACATTTTCATAAATATTTTTGAATGTTCTAACTTAAGTTGCTCTTACAAATGTACACCAAAAACAATGTAACATAGCAAAATAATTAAGAGACATATTTTTTCTGTGTGCAGGTGTTTGTCACAATGAGGTTTCTGATCTCACTGTGTGCGTCGCTGCTGCTGTTGTTGATTAATGGTGAGCATTTTATAATCTGTCTTTTGCATCAATTGATCTGCAGTTAATTGAACCAATGGACAATAATAAATTATGCTTATGCATTTAACAGGTGAAATGATCCATGGACAAACATGTTTATAATGTTTTGTCACTTTAACTAATCCTTCCATCTTTCCATCATGTGCTTTGTATTAAAAAGAAATAATTTAGTGACAAAGTCTTTTTTTCTTTTGTATTAAAGCCTCTCAGACTTCAGGTTGATATACATAAAGAGTGCACAGCAGATCAAATTATAGTTGAAATTTCTGTATGAACTGTTATTATGGACTTTTCATCCATACTAATGGTTAATAGAGATAATATAAAGTATTAATTGAGTTTCATGTAGTGTAGGTCATCACTGTAGCAAAATTAAGGATAATTTTCATTGCATGATTTAGAAACACCCAGCAGTTTGAAAACACCCCCAAAAATCAGAAAGGCCCACTTTTGCACTGCAGAGACCTCAATCTCGATTAACAGCAGAACAGTAGCATCATCTTCCCCTGATGGACAGAGGAGGAACAGCAGGGCCCAAAAAACAAAAATAGAAAGATAATAGATTAAATTTTGTTTTTTATTTTTTTTTATTGAATTTCAATGGCTTTTGAATTTAAATATTTATATAAATATGCAACTTTCTGCAGTAAATCTTTTTCTGCACTGGAGAAAACAAATGCAGGTGTGCTTCTTAGAAAATGTTCACTAATGATCTAGGTGGTAATTAGTGAGAGAGGAGTGCAGTTTATCCTCAATCCACACTTTCTCTGTCATACAGACACAGATGTTTACCTGTAATGTAGTGTTAGTGTGTTTGCCGTCTGTATTCTGAATAATAATCACACAATGCTTTTTTTTTTTCATCAGGTTCTACAACTTCCAGCTCTGATCCATGCTATAATTATACCATTCTTGATGAATACTGGAGAGACATAGCAAACTATTACTATTCTTCAGGTAATGACAGTCTTGTTGAATGGAGAGGCTGGTATCGGCTGTATCTGAGGACTCAGCGCTCAAATGTCTGAGTGGTGTGTGAGTACTACACATTGTGGTGGTGAAACTGGATTGTCTCTCAGTGGTTCTCATCCAAGACTTCAGGATGGAGTGGTGACCCGTGAAGTGGTGGGAACTAATGATTGGGTGTGGATGTGGTCGTCTTCCTCTTGTGGCAGCTACAAGTCCAACTCCATTCGAGTCAAAGCTTGTCCTGGAGATTATTACGTCTATGAACTTGTCAAACCCAACGCATCAATCCCCAGGCCAATGTACTGTGCAGGTGAATTTCAAAAGTCAGTATGAAGACAAAATGCTCTATGTATTAGGTCGTTTTACATCTTTTAAACAATCAGAATCAGTGCTGTGCAGTCAATTTATAACCCACCATTACTGTAGTATTCCCTCACAATCTCACAACTCCAAACCTCAAATCACACCAGAAAGGCTTTTGTGTTCAATATAAATGAAGGAAATAATCAAAACGTTTAAAATAATATATCGGGTGTGGTTAGTGCAGGCATAAGAAGGGCTTTATTGTTCAAATAAGGTGGCATCAATTTAATAATTTGAATTAAAATTATAACTATATAATTTATATTTACACTATAAATATTAATTATATTAATTAGAATATTTTAATTAGGCATACTTTTTTTATAATGTACTACAATACTGAGGTTGAGATATTTGCCACTATTTGAAATAAGTAGTATAAATAGCAGAAAATATTGCTATTTTAACATGGAGTAAATATAACATATATCTATTTGCACCTTGCGTAAATAGCATATCATTTAAAAATACCACTGTTTTCACTTAGCGTAAATATAATCCTTTGCAATTTGCACTTAGTAAAATAAATAGCATATGGAGAGTTTCGTTTCATAATGCTAAAAATCAATTTTGATTAATTTGATTAAAAATGTTTTTTTTTTTCTCTGTACCAAGAAAGTGGCGAGATGAAAACCATTATTTTCTGTTTCAAACTTTCACATAGCATCTTTAGGTTATAATAACATTAAAAATTTAAATCCAGATTTTAATTTACCAAAGATTTCTTATAAAATGTATTTTTTTTCTCAAAATACAATAAATCCGACAATTTTTTTTTTTTTTAATGCAATAAATCCATTCAGTTGTAAAATACATCTACGATGCTGCCATACACCCATTTCTAATGGATGAAGCCTTGGCCTAGGAGAGAGGTCATCAGGTGGTTCCCAACCTTCACTGGGTGTTTCGACCCTTAACCACAACACCCTCCAGTTGGCGAGTCAGCAGTGACTGGCCAGGTCACTGCCCCTCTCCTCCAGGCTTCCAGTTTGTGTCCTCTCTCTTATGCCAGAGCCAACAGGAGGCTCTCTCAGATGCTTCTCCCAGCCTACGAATGGCTGCTTTCCTCAAGTGGCCTCTCAATCCAACCTTTGTCAGTAGATTCCACGCAGATTGAGCTGGGAATCCCCTACATCCGACTTCCACCGTCATCAGCCATGCCATCCACCCCTTGTCCCGGCAGTCTTGGACAAGTTGCTGATATTTGGCTTTTTTCCTCTCTGCAGCTTCCTCACAGCCCTCCTCCCACGGCACCGTTAACTCCAACATAATGATCTTCTCTCCCCCTGAAGACCACATGATGATTTCAGGCCTTAGAGTTGTGGACAATACCACCTCGGGGAAGTGGAGTTTCCTGCCAAGATCAACCTCCATTTCCCATCCCTGGGCTGACTGCAGGAGATTCTGCCTGGCTTGGCTGTGGACAACAGGTCTTTGGTCCTCTTTCACAAAGGCGATGCTACTCAACAGTGGTCTTGCTTTGGCTAGCTGTTTCTTCCTCCTTTCTTGCTCCAGGATGTCTGCAAGCACTGCCAACACCTTGTCATGGCGCCACCTATATCTCCCCTGTGTCAATGCGGTCTTACAGCCTGACAGAATGTGGTCCATTTTTCCTTTCCCACCACACAACCTGCACAGTGGGTCCTCTCTCATCCCCCACCTGTGCAAGTTTACTGGGGTTGGCAAGGTGTCGTACACTGCTCGGAGTAGAAAGGATATACGGAAGGGCTCCAGATGCCACAGTTCACTCCATGTGATTGCTCTCTTAGGGAGGTTCCACCTCGTCCAGGCGCCTTGGGTTGTGAGCTCGATGGATTTTACTCTTCTCGCTTCTTCCTCAAGGTTTCGAACTTCATCCTGGATCATGGTTCTCTTCTCCCTAGGGGTGGACTTTGACCACTGCTGAAAATATGCTGTTCCTAGACCCTGTCTTCCAATGCAAGGATTTCCGATGATATCTTTGGTCATAAGGGAACATTCTGCCTGGTTGATTGCCGTGCTGGCGGCCCACTTGCGGCCAGATCTTGTCCTGACTCCTGCTTCTCTGGTGAGTTGATCTTGAGAGTCCCTATATGTCAGGGACTGTCTGCATTTGGCGACTTTAAACTCCTCCACCACAGATGACAGGGGAAGCTGGAGCTGGCCTGACCTCATGTAGAGCCCCAGGGATGTAAAGCTCAAGGGTATTCCCAACCATCTTCTAAGGTGCTTGTTGAACTTCCTCTCCATCGCTTCTACAGTAGATAGAAGCACCTCATATACTGTGAGAAGCCACATGACTAGTAAGCCAATTCTCAAATAACTGCTATGATGGCTTTTGTTCTACCCGCTTAAATGTTAGAAGTACTTGCGCTGTCCAGTCTATTAAGACTGTGTCTGTTCCCCGAATAATGAGGTCAAAATATAAATTTAATGTAGGATCTAGAAAAAATCTTATCGTGATTAAACCAGAAAAACGTAAAATAAATGAACAAAAACAATTTTTAAAGTTTGGGCTCATAAACATTAGATCACTCACACCCAAAGCAGTTATTGTAAATGAAATGATCACAGATAATAGTTTTGATGTACTCTGCTTGACTGAAACCTGGCTAAAACCAAATGATTATATTGGTCTAAATGAGTCTACTCCACCAAACTACTGTTATAAACATGAGCCCAGTCAGACTGGTCGTGGGGGAGGTGTTGCAACAATATATAGTGATATTCTTAGTGTTACCCAGAAACAGGATACAGGTTTAAATCATTTTAAATACTTATGCTTAATGTTACACTGTCAGATATGCAAAATAAATCTATTGTATCTCTTTCTCTGGCTACTGTGTATAGACCACCAGGGCCATATACAGAATTCCTAAAAGAATTTGGAGATTTCCTTTCAGACCTGTTGGTTACTGCTGATAAAGCGCTAATTTTCGCGAGATTTTAACATTCATATTGATAATACAAATGATGCATTAGGACTTGCGTTTACTAACTTATTAAACTGTTTTGGAGTAAAGCAAAATGTCACCGGGCCCACTCATCGTTTTAATCATATGCTAGATTTAATTATATCGCATGGAATCGATCTTATTGATATATATATAGTACCTCAAAGTGATGTTGTTACTGACCATTTCCTTGTATTGTGCATTCTGGGTATTAATGATAATAATAACTATATAGCTTTGCGTTATGGTCCGGGCAGAACTATTGTTCCAGCCACCAAAGACAGATTCGCAAATAACCTGCCTGATTTATCTCAACTGCTCTGTGTACCCATAAATACACATGAACTAGACAAAATGACTGGCAACATGGGCACTATCTTCTCTAATACATTAGAAGCTGTTGCCCCCATCACATTGAAAAAGGTTAGAGAAAAACGTACTGTGCCATGGTACAACAGTAATACCCACGTTCTCAAGTATGAAGAAAGATACTCGTAATCTTGATCGCAGATGGAGAAAAACTTGGAAGTTTTTAGTTGTGTGTGGAAACAGTATGTAGTGTTTTAGGCAGGCTCTAAAAACTGCCAGGGCAGAGCATATCCACAAACTCATAGAAAACAACCAAAACAATCCACGGTTTTTATTTAGCACAGTGGCTAGATTAACAAATAACCAGACGCCACCCGATCTAAATATTCCCTCACAGTTAAATAGTAATGACTTTATGAATTTCTTCACTGGTAAAATAGATAACATCAGAAATACAATAACAAATGTAGATTCTACAGTGTCTAATACTTTAGTTTTATCCATCGCACCCAAAGATAAACTGCAGTGCTTTACAACTATAGGACAGGAAGAGCTTAATAAACTTATCACTGCATCTAAACCAACAACGTGTTTATTAGATCCTGTACCCACTAAATTACTGAAATAGTTGT
Organism: Cyprinus carpio; assembly: GCF_018340385.1. NCBI lineage: Eukaryota > Metazoa > Chordata > Actinopteri > Cypriniformes > Cyprinidae > Cyprinus > Cyprinus carpio. Next base: position 1,750,143 of record NC_056599.1, read on the forward strand.
TACCTGTAGCAGAAAAACCGCTTCTCAATATTATTAACTTGTCGTTATCTTTAGGTCACGTCCAAAAAACCATTCAAGCTGGCGGTTATTAAGCCTCTTATTAAGAAACCACAACTAGATCCTAGTGAACTGGCAAATTACAGACCCATTTCAAATCTTCCATTTATGTCAAAAATTTTAGAAAAAGTTGTGTCTGCTCAATTGTGCTCCTACCTGCAAAAAAATGATCTCTATGAAGAATTTCAGTCGGGTTTCAGGCCCCATCATAGCACAGAAACTGCACTTGTTAAAATTACAAATGACTTGCTTCTTGCTTCAGATCAAGGCTGCATCTCATTGCTAGTTTTACTTGATCTTAGTGCTGCGTTCGACACCATAGATCACAACATACTCATAGATAGATTACAAAACTATACAGGTATCCAAGGGCAGGCTTTAAGATGGTTTAGATCCTACCTGTCCGATCGCTACCACTTTGTTTATTTAAATGGGGAGTCATCTCATTTATCGCCAGTAAAATATGGAGTGCCACAAGGATCTGTCCTAGGTCCTCTGCTATTTTCAATATACATGTTGCCCCTTGGTAATATCATTAGAAAATACGGGATTAGTTTCCACTGTTATGCTGATGATACTCAACTATATATCTCAACAAGACCAGGTGAAACTTCAAAATTATCTAAGCTAACAGAGTGGTGTTAATAATGTAAAAGATTGGATGACCAATAATTTTCTCCTATTAAATTCAGATAAGACAGAGATATTACTTATTGGACCAGAAAACATTACACAGACTCTCGTAGATTACAATTTGCAACTAGACGGATGTACTGTTACTTCCTCTACTGTCAAAAATCTGGGTGTTATATTAGACAGTAACTTGTATTTGAAAATCATATTTCCCATGTTACAAAAACAGCATTCTTCCATCTTAGAAACATTGCCAAGCTACGAAACATGTTAACTGTTCCTGATGCAGAAAAGCTAGTTCACGCATTCATGACCTCTAGACTGGACTATTGTAATGCACTGCTAGGTGGTTGTCCTGCATCCTCAATAAACAAGCTACAGGTAGTCCAAAATGCAGCGGCTAGAGTCCTTACCAGGTCAAGAAAATATGATCATATTACCCCAATACTACAGTCTTTGCACTGGCTACCTATTAAGTCCCGTATCAGTTACAAAATATTATTACTTACTTATAAGGCCCTTAATGGCTTAGCTCCTGCGTACCTAACTAGCCTTATACCACGCTACAACCCATCACGCTCCCTAAGGTCACAAAACGCTGGACTTTTGATAGTACCTAGGATAGCAAAGTCCACTAAATGAGGTAGAGCTTTTTCGCATTTGGCTCCCAAACTCTGGAATAGCCTTCCTGATAATGTTCGGGGTTCAGACACACTCTCTCTGTTTAAATGTAGATTAAAAACACACCTCTTTGGCCAAGCATTCAAATAATGCATCTCATAATTTTGGACTGCAGTTATATCTGATCAAATGCGCATTATTATTTTTTAACTTGGGTTAAACTAATTAATTTTACTTGGCTGGAACAGCAGCTACGCTAATTATGTCTCTATTTGTTTCTCTGCTTTGCCACGGGATTTACATCCCGTGGTAACTAGGATTTACACAAGCTCCAGTCTGGATCCAGAACACCTCAGAAGAGATGATGGCAACCCCTCAGAGGACCTCAGATGATGCTAACCCAGAGACAACATACAGAACTACCACATTTTTGCTATAAGTTTGATTGCATAATTGCTGTTAATAGTGTTAATCGTCTGTTTGTTTACGTCTTTTATTGATTTTTCTGAACATTTCTGCCATATGCACATGAACTGACAGTCACCACTGATAAGCTACTACTAAATATTGTAGAAACTTAATTTTCTGTAAAGTTGCTTTGCAATGATTTGTATCGTAAAAAGCGCTATACAAATAAACTTGAATTGAATTGAAAATTGAACATGAGTCTCGGGAGCAGGCCATGTTAGTAGATACAGCACTTGTACTTCCCAGGCAGGCCCGACTTATCAATCTTTTCCAACCATTCTTCAACTTGCCTTCCGGTGCTGGAGATGCTGTTTCTGTCTGACAGGGAATCATCATACCACTTTCCAAGGCATCTAATTGGGTTCCCCTGGATGTTCGGGATCTTTTCCCCTTGAACAATTAGCTTGAACTTTCTGTTGTTTTGCCCTTTTGGATCACCAGGCTCCTTGATTTTTTTGGCTTGAAGACCATCTTTGCCCAAGTGGCCATGCGATCCAATTCGGCCAGGACCCATCTTGCCTGCACGTGAAGTTGGTGTTATAACAGTAAGGTCATCCATGAATGCCCTAATTGCTGGTTGCTGACATCCTGCTGCGGTCTTCGGCCCTCTTGACTTGGTACTCGCTGCAGTTATGATCAGGTTCATTCCCATAATGAACAAGATTGGAGAGATTGTGCATCCTGTCACTATCCTCTTCTCCACTGGCTGCCACTTTGTCATGAACTTGGCAGACTGGAATCGTAGCTTGATGTCTCTCAGGTAGCTGGTTATCATACTCTGGATGTTATATGGGATATGGTAGTAGTCCAAAGCGACTTGGATCAAGTTATGGGGAATAGACCCATATGCATTTGCAAAGTCAAGCCAGACAACTGTTAGGCTGCCTTTCTTCTCCTTTGCTTCTTGGATAAGTTGGCTGAGTACCCCTGTATGCTCCAAGCATCCTGAGAACCCTTCGACACCACCCTTCTGGATAGACGTGTTAATATATCCATTCTGGGTCATGTAAGTGCTCATTCTCTTTGCAAGCACGGCAAAGAAAATCTTTCCCTCCACGCTAAGTAGGGAAATAGTTCAAAACTGGCTGATCTGTGTGGATCCCTGTTCTTTAGGTAAAAAGCACCCTTCCGCCCTTCTCCAGCTAGTTGGAATGGTTCCCTTGGACCAAATTACCCGCATAAGCTTCCATAGCCTTCGGAGGAGCTTGGGGCATTTTTTGTATACTTTGTACGGTAAACCGCTGGGACCTGGAGCAGAAGATGATCTTGCATGCTTGACTACCTCTTGAACCTCTCTCCATGATGGACACTCTATGCTTAGGGATTTTGTGGGTGGGTCAATGTTAATAAGCCCATGATTTCCTTCCAGGGCATCGTCTCTTGTAGGGTCACTGAATGCCTCCTCAACAGACTGCTCCACCGCCTCTTTGGAACTTGTTAGAGTCCCAGACCTCGCCTCCCCCAGAAGTGATTTGGTGAAGCGCTAAGGATCCTTTATAAACTGGGCTCAAGCAGCTTCCTGCTTCTTCCGCTTCTTCTTGAACCTCTCGGCTCTTCCTATTCTGATGAGCTGCTCGCGGAGGCTGGCTGTCAGCTCTTTTATTCCTTCTTTTTCTCCTGTGTTTGCCAGTTTGAATTGCTTCCTCAGGGTTTTGATCTCCTTCCTAAGTTGTTTGATCTTTCTTTCTCTTCTGTTTTCCTGCTTTTCTGGTCTTGCTTTATTCTCTTTCCTTGGCACTGTTCCAAACCATTCCTTTGCCACATTATAAGTGAAGGCTGTCAGTAAATCCACCTTTCTTTCTGCTGATCCTGCTCGAACTGCTCCAAGCTCTTTGCCCAGATCTTCATCCAACATGAACCACTCCTTCCCTTCACTCATTTTGTGCCACTTGATTATTTCCTTTGTTGGCTGGGGTTGGCTTTCTGGAATGCGTTAGAGGCACTCGTGCGATCTTGGGTGATTGCCGGCACTGAGAGATCACTAGGACTATGGTGTGCTTCCTGCCTAGGGTTCTCCTGCGTCTCACCAGACGGTTTGTCTGAGCGATGTGCCTGCGTCCATCCTTGTCCACACGTGGACTTGCTCTGGTGTATTTTGAGCCCTCTTATGCCCTCTTACTTGTTTCGACCCTTAACCACAACACACTCCAGTTGGCGAGTCAGCAGTGACTGGCCATGGCACTGCCCCTCTCCTCCAGGCTTCCAGCTTGTGTCCTCTCTCTTATGCCAGAGCCAACAGGAGGCTCTCTCAGACGCTTCTCCCAGCCTACGAATGGCTGCTTTCCTCAAGTGGCCTCTCAATCCAACCTTTGTCAGTAGATTCCACGCAGATTGAGCCGGGAATCCCCTACATCCGACTTCCACCGTCATCAGCCACGTCCTGGAAGTCTTGGACAAGTTGCTGATATTTGGCTTTTTTCCTCTCTGCAGCTTCCTCACAGCCCTCCTCCCACGGCACCGTTAACTCCACCATAATGATCTTCTCTCCCCCTGGAGACCACATGATGATGTCAGGCCTTAGAGTTGTGGACAATACCACCTCGGGGAAGTGGAGTTTCCTGCCGAGATCAACCTCCATTTCCCATCCCTGGGCTGACTGCAGGAGATTCTGCCTGGCTTGGCTGTGGACAACAGGTCTTTGGCCCTCTTTCACAAAGGCAATGCTACTCAACAGTGGTCTTGCTTTGGCTAGCTGTTTCTTCCTCCTTTCTTGCTCCAGGATGTCTGCAAGCACTGCCAACACCTTGTCATGGCGCCACCTATATCTCCCCTGTGTCAATGCGGTCTTACAGCCAACTTTAATCAATATGAATGTTGTTTTTTATGTATGGTTTGTTGAAGTTATGGATGATAGTTGAATTTGGTCAATACCAATCTCAATACCACTGGTCTTCCGAAATGAATTCAAGGGGTCATCTTGTTAATGCTATAAATTAATTACTGCAATAAAATAACATTTCATCATGAGCAAGGACATGAACAACAATATTAACCACAGAAATTCCAAAATAACATTTCCTTTACATTCAAAGTGCATTCATCTTTGCCATGTTGCATTCATTTAGATGACTAGTGCTATGTGCTGTATTAACAAAAACATTAATGGCATTAATAAAAAACACTTACACTGACAAGCTATCCAATATCGTGTTCATAATCGAATGTGATTCATCTGTTATTATCTGCAGCTATTTCATAGCTTTTCAGTGCTCTATAGCTCTGTTTATTAAACGCCACTCCACCTGAAAGCATGTGGTGAAGATTTACTATAAATCACAAAACCGGCTTTACTGACGAGATGTGCTAGACAATCGCATGCGATTTATCGTGCAGCCCTAAGTTTGTTTGTTGATCACAAAATACAAAATAGATGAGGAAAACTAGGATGCCGGGTGTATTCATAGTGCCTCCATTACTGTCTAGAGTGCGTTGAATGGTGCGCTGTGATTGGCTGAGCACATATATCGCATTCTGCAAAGAAAAGCAAAAGAAGGGGAAAGAAAGGGAGAAAACATGGCAGAATAACTCAGCGGATATCGCATTTGGCGTAAAATTAAAAATTGACTTCAATACTGAACAGATACAATACTGATTTTGGTGAAAACCTTTTTTTAATGCCGTTTATCGCATTTTGGAACCAAACTCTTCATATATTTACACTTTGAGCAAATAGCTGCTGTCATAAAAAGAATAATAATAAAAATATTGTAAACAAAAATATAAAGTAAATCCAGAACACTGGAAAACATAGGAAGATGTAAGAAAGCAAAATGTAACAGCTAAACACACCATGTGTAAAGCAGATAACATTAAACACAAGCACTTAACTACTGAACTAACAAACTGACAAGAAACAAATTCAGTCAAGGACTATTTCGACAGGCATACAGTTTTTTAGGAAAGACAGGCATACAGACGATGTTCACACACATCTGTGAAAGCAGCTAAAAATGCTATATTGCAATGATGCAACTTTGTAAATAAACACAAAGCGCCTGCGCATATTCCTATAGACTGAACACATAACACACGTGCATGATGTCAGCAATTTCACAAATCCACTTTTGTAGTTTAGTGATAATTATATCATTTTCACATCCAGACTCAGATGTAAGATTACATTAAAATTACTGTGGTCATAATATGCTTTTAGAACATTCTAAATTGTCTTCAACATTATTAAATTTTTTTAACATTACTTTTGCAAACTCCATGACAGTTGCTTTCCAAAACATCAGCAGCGATCCCTGCTACAACTATAAGTCTCTGGATCGTCCCTGGAGAGCCAACAATGAAAGTGGAAATAGCATTTGTGATTATTCTTTCTCCTGGAATGGCTGGTACCGGCTTTTCTACCGTGGAATGAACATCCAGTTGCCAGAAACCTGTGTTAGTATATACAGATGTAACACACAGGTCCCCCTGTGGCTGAACGGTCCTCACCCTCGGACTGAGGACGGAGTGGTGATCAGAGAGGTCTGTGGAGGGACCTACGGGACTCAATGCTGTGATTACAAAACAAGACCAATCAGAGTGAAAGCATGTCCAGGAAATTACTATGTCTATGAACTTGTGAGGCCAAACTCGTGGTGTGCAGGATACTGTACAAGTACTGTGCCTACTTTTTTGAAGTATTTTAAACCATTTAAAATGATTTCTGTCATATCATGAGCTATCTTTTTTCAGATATTAGCACCATTTCACAGCCGATTTCCACTGTAAGTCCAGCTATAACCACTAGAACCAACAACACTTTGAGTAAGTTGTCAATCAGGCTTTGAAAATTAAGTTATTACAAATATTTTTTAATATATTTTTTTTTTTTTTTTACTTGCAATGCAATTTAAAATCACTAATATATCACTAATATTTTGTGTCTTCACATGTAGCATCACTATTACACAATTCTGTTAAGTATGAATGATCTAGGAATCTCGTTATCTTTATGCTTGCCCTGTTCAGATGTGCTCTCATGAACTTCCTCGTTAAAAATGCCTTGTGTGTTTTGATCTTGTCATCTCTCACTTTTAGATTATGACCCATGCATTAACTACAACACACTCAATGACAGCTGGAGAAACATACTCAGTTATGGGTATATTTATGGATCCAGTGCTAAATATGATGACACAGGTGTTAACTGGGATGGCTGGTATCGACTCTTCCTTAATGGATTGAGTGCTCAGATGCCTGAATGGTGTGTGTCTTACTTGACATGTGGAGGGTTTAGTTCTCTGTGGCTTGCTGGCTCTCATCCTCGGCTAGAAGATGGAGTTGTTACTCGTGACATTTACGGCTCTTACTTTGAGCAGTGCAGTTACTACCGATCCGACCCAATCCAAGTCAAAGCTTGTCCTGGAAACTATTATGTCTACAAATTTACCAGGCCAGATCTTTCAATCCCATCTCCTGCATATTGTTCAGGTATATTCATTTTTTAATATACCCTATTACTTGTATTTATATGCTTATGGCCCATTCACACCAAGGATGATAACGATACAGATATAGTTCTAAAAATCGTTCTCAGTATTAAAGAATAGCAGAGTCCACACCACAGCTGTGATGAGAAAGGCACAGGGAAATGATATCATTGGAATCACTTTCAGAATATTTTTTTTTTAGGTTGATGAATGATACAAACATTGGCTTCCAATCAGAATCCATCCTGCTATTATGAGCTCAAGAATTTAAAGCAGCAGACACACATGCGCTTACAACTGAACAAATCATTCCATGGTGTGGACACTAATATCGGTGTCTTTATAGTTATCTTCATAGTTTTTGTTTCTTGGTGTGAACAGGGCATTATTGTGAATTATTGCAGGTTTTCACATTATTATCCTGAATAAATTCATCTGCTGTATATAATATTCTCTATTTTTATTTTTATTTTATTTTTTTCATAATAGTACGTTTCACCACCCCAAGTGTTGACCCTTGCTACAACTATAACAGTCTGGATGAGACTTGGAGAGCAACAAACAATTCTTACAATAGTAGCAATATAAGGCGTGACTACTTCCAGGGCTGGTACAGGCTGTTCTACAACGGTCAGAGTGCCCAGATGCCAGAATCATGTGTAAATCAATACATGTGTGGCACTTATTACCCAATGTGGATCAATGGCTCTCATCCACGACTGGAAGATGGGGTGGTCACCCGTCAGGTCTGTGGCTCTGGATGGAGTGGCTGTTGTACTTACAAATCTCTCCCTATACAAGTCAAAGCCTGTCCAGGAAATTACTATGTTTATGAGTTTGTCAGGCCAGTATTTCTTGGAGCTTACTGTGCAGGTGAGCATTTATTAATGTGTATTTCAGTCATTTACCTTTCTGTGTTATTTAAAATTATATTGATAAAAAACAATTGTTCCTGATATCAGATGTCACAAGACTTAGTGCAGCCTCTTCGACAACAACAGCAACACCAACAGCATTCATTACTCCAACAGTCACAAGCACTGGTAAAGTATTGTCTTGCTTACTTCATCAACTCTCATGAGCATCTTTTTGGACATTTTAATTACATGAAATCTTAACATTTTTCTGTTCATCCAACTACACATGCATGATGTCAATTCATATCACAAATAATTTCTGTAAGGACCACTGTCATAAAAGATGAAAGCCAATTAGGATACAATTTCTAGTGGCAGTATGTTTATGTTCAGTTTCTGTAAGGACCACTGTCATAAGTCCATGCATGGATGCCTAGCATGGATAAGTGCAGGGGGAGCAATGATAACCCCCCAAAACAAAACTTATTTGTCTACATTCCCCAACCACAAACTAACAGAGATAAATCTGAATGCCAAAATTATTTCCCCATTTCCCAGATATGGATAGAGTTCAGGCCTGAATTTGAAGATGCTGAATACTCATTCAGTCAGGTCATGTCAAGCCAAATCACCATTTTTATATAATGCTTTTTACAATGCAAATTGTGTCAAAGCAGGGTTTTTTTTTCTTGCTTTTTCTCAAATATAAGCATTATCTAAAGATATGTCTGATAAATGCACTCCTTGTCATAACAATGCCTTTTGAATTAAAAATACATTTTACATTTTAGAGGTCTTCATAAAAGGTTTAAGGCAGGGATAGGCAACTTCGGTCCTGGAGGGCCACTGTCCTGCAGAGTTTAGCTCCAACCCTAATTAGACACACCTGAACAAGGCAATCAGTGTTTTAGGGATTACTAGATAGATACAGGCAGGTGAGTTTTTATGAGGGCTGAAGCTAAACTCTGCAGGATAGTGGCCCTCCAGGACCGGAGTTGCCTATCCGTGGTTTAAGGTCATACAAACAATACTTCTATAAATATGCAACTTTCTGCAGTAAACCTTTTTCTGCACTGGAGAAAACAAATGCAGAAGTGTGCTTCTTAGAAAATGCTCACTAATGATCAAGGTAGTAATTAGTGAGAAAGGAGTGTAAATGATACATTTGTTGTAAGTGTAGTCAGTTTATCCTCAGTTCACACTTTCTCTGTCATACAGACACAGATGTTTACCTGTAATGTATTGTTAGTGTGTTTGCCGTCTGTATTCTGAATAATAATCACACAATGCTTTTTTTTTTTCATCAGGTTCTACAACTTCCAGCTCTGATCCATGCTATAATTATACCATTCTCGATGAATACTGGAGAGACATACAAGCAAACTATTACTATTCTTCAGGTAATGACAGTCTTGTTGAATGGAGAGGCTGGTATCGGCTGTATCTGAGAGGACTCAGTGCTCAAATGTCTGAGTGGTGTGTGAGTACTACACAATGTGGTGGTGAAACTGGATTGTCTCTCAATGGTTCTCATCCAAGACTTGAGGACGGAGTGGTGACCCGTGACGTGGTGGGAACTAATGCTTGGGTGTGGATGTGGTCGTCTTCCTCTTGTGGCAGCTACAAGTCCAACTCCATTCGAGTCAAAGCTTGTCCTGGAGATTATTACGTCTATGAACTTGTCAAACCCAACACATCAATCCCCAGGCCAATGTACTGTGCAGGTGAATTTCAAAAGTCAATATGAAGACAAAATGCTCTATGTATTAGGTCGTTTTACATCTTTAAACAATCAGAATCAGTGCTGTGCAGTCAATTTATAACCCACCATTACTGTAGTATTCCCTCACAATCTCACAACTCCAAACCTCAAATCACACCAGAAAGGCTTTTGTGTTCAATATAATGAAGGAAATAATCAAAAAGTTGAAAATAATGTATCGGGTATGGGTGCAGGTGTAGGGAGGGCTTTATTGTCCCAATAAGGTTGCATCCATTTAATAATTTGAATTAAAATGATAATTTTAATACATTATTATTGCCTACAGTATACTACGTTATAATAGACTACTGTACTGAGGTGCAGTTATTTGCCACTATTTGCAAAAAGTAGTATAAGTAGCAGAAAATCTTGCTATTTTAACATAGGGTAAATATAAATTACAGCTATTTGTACTTTGTGTAAATAGCATATTGTTAAAAAATAACGCTATTTTCACTTAGCGTAAATATAATCCATTGCTATTTGCACTTAGTGTAAAATGTAAATAGCATATATTTACACTTAGAGCAAATAGCCGCTGCCATAAAAAAGTAAACAAAAAATATAAAGTAAATCCAGAACACTGGAAAAACAGGAAGATGTAAAAAAGCAGAACGTAACAGCTAAACACACCACGTGTAAAGCAGATAACATTAAACACAAACACTGAACTTCTGAACTAACACACTGACAAGAAACAAATTCAGTCAAGGACTATTTCGACAGGCATACAGACGACAATGTTGTTAAATTGAGTCATGTTCACACAGATCTGTGAAAGCAGCTAAATGTGCTGTATTTGCAATCATGTCACTTTGTAAACACACACAAAGCGCCTGCGCAAATTCCTATAGACTGAACACGTAACACTCATGTGCATGATGTCAGCAATTTCACAAATCCACTTTTGTAGTTTAGTGATGATAATTATATCATTTAAAAAAATCCAGACTCAGATTTAAGATTACATTAAAATTACTGTGCTCATAATATGCTTTTAGAACACTCTAAATTGTCTTCAACATAATTACAATGTTTTAACATTACTTTTGCAAACTCCATGACAGTTGCTTTCCAAAACATCAGCAGTGATCCCTGCTACAACTATAAGTCTCTGGATCGTCCCTGGAGAGCCAACAATGAAAGTGGAACTTACATTTGTGATTATTCTTTCTCCTGGAATGGCTGGTACCGGTTTTTCTACCGTGGAATGAACATCCAGTTGCCAGAAACCTGTGTTAGTATATACAGATGTAACACACAGGTCCCCCTGTGGCTGAACGGTCCTCACCCTCGGACTGAGGATGGAGTGGTGATCAGAGAGGTCTGTGGAGGGACCTACGGGACTCAATGCTGTGATTACAAAACAAGACCAATCAGAGTGAAAGCATGTCCAGGAAATTACTATGTCTATGAACTTGTGAAGCCAAACTCATGGTGTGCAGGATACTGTACAAGTACTGTGCTTTTTACCATTTTTGAAGTATTTTAAACTATTTAAAATGATTTCTGTCATATCATGAGCTATCTTTTTTCAGATATTAGCACCATTTCACAGCCGATTTCCACTATAAGTCCAGCTATAACCACTAGAACCAACAACACTTTGAGTAAGTTGTTAATCAGTCTTTGTTAATGAATGTATGTAAGTTATTACAAATAATAAAAACTGTGAAATTTGGAACTGAATTCTTGCAATGCAGTTTAAAATCACAGCTTTTGTCTTCACATGTAGCATCACTATTACACTGTCCTGTTAAGTATGAATGGTCTAGGAATCTCGTTATCTTTATGCTTGCCCTGTTCAGATTTGCACTTATGAACTTAATGCCTTGTTTGTTTTGATCTTGCCATCTCTCACTTTTAGATTATGACCCATGCATTAACTACAACACACTCAATGACAGCTGGAGAAACATACTCAGTTATGGGTATATTTATGGATCCAGTGCTAAATATGATGACACAGGTGTTAACTGGGATGGGTGGTATCGACTCTTCCTTAATGGACTGAGTGCTCAGATGCCTGAATGGTGTGTGTCTTACTTGACATGTGGAGGGTTTAGTTCTCTGTGGCTTGCTGGCTCTCATCCTCGGCTAGAAGATGGAGTTGTTACTCGTGATATTTACGGCTCTTACTTTGAGCAGTGCAGTTACTACCGATCCGACCCAATCCAAGTCAAAGCTTGTCCTGGAAACTATTATGTCTACAAATTTACCAGGCCAGATCTTTCAATCCCATCTCCTGCATATTGTTCAGGTATATTCATTTTTTAATATACCCTATTACTTGTATTTGTATGCTTACGGCCCATTCACACCAAGAATGATAACGATACAGATATAGTTCTAAAAATCGTTCTCAGTATTAAAGAATAGCAGAGTCCACACCACAGCTGTGATGATAAAGGCACAGGGAAATTATATCATTGGAAACACTTTCAGAATAATTTTTTTTCCCAGTTGATGAATGATATAAACATTGGCATACAATGTGAATCCATCCTGCTTTTATGAGCTCGAGAATCTAAAGCGGCAGACACACATGCACTTACAATAAACTGAAGAAATCATTCCATGGTGTGGACACTAATATCGCTGTCTTTATAGTTATCTTCATAGTTTTTGTTTCTTGGTGTGAACAGGGCGTTATTGTGAATTATTGCAGGTTTTCACATTATTATCTTGAATAAATTCATCTGCTGTATATAATATTCTCTATTTTTTTTTTTTTTTTTTATAATAGTACGTTTCACCACCCCAAGTGTTGACCCTTGCTACAACTATAACAGTCTGGATGAGACTTGGAGAGCAACAAACTATTCTTACAATAGTAGCAATATAAGGTGTGACTACTCCCAGGGCTGGTACAGGCTGTTCTACAACGGTCAGAGTGCCCAGATTCCAGAATCATGTGTAAATCAATACATGTGTGGCACTTACATCCCAATGTGGCTCAACGGCTCTCATCCGCGACTGGAAGATGGGGTGGTCACCCGTCAGGTCTGTGGCTCCGGATGGAGTGGCTGCTGTACTTACAGATCTTTCCCTATACAAGTCAAAGCCTGTCCAGGAAATTACTATGTTTATGAGTTTGTCAGCCCAGTATTCTGTGGAGCTTACTGTGCAGGTGTGCATTTATTAATGTGTATTACAGTCATTTAACTTTCTGTGTTATTTAAAATTATATTGATAAAAAACAATTGTTCCTGATATTAGATGTCACAAGACTTAGTGCAGCCTCTTCGACAACAGCAGCAACACCAACAGCATTCATTACTCCAACAGTCATAACCACTGGTAAAGTACTTAATTCTTGCTTATTTCATCAACTCTCATCAGCATCTTTTTGGACATGCATTTTAATTACATGAACTCATCCCACTATCACACATGTGTGCAGTCAATTCATAGCAAAAGTCATTTATGTAAAGACCACTAACATAAAAGATGCATGACAATTAGTAACAGTGTGGATTGGCATGGTCTGTTCTTGGCAACAGAATGTTTAGCTATGCCTCTGTTCAAATGACTCTTTGTGTTCTATTTCATTTATCTGTGCTTGTCCTCTCAGGTGTGAGGGATCACTGTTCTGAACTCAGTTGCTCTGAGGATGAACACTGTGGGGAAAAAAATGGTGTTTATGGCTGTTTATGTAACACAAACCATTCCAGATGGCATTCTGAATCTTTCGGTTGGTATTCTTCATTTTTTTTTTAAATAACATTAAAAAGCCAAAATATAAGACTTTTTTTCTTTTTCTCAGATTTCTCAGAAACCTGTGAAAGCAGCTCTGGCTCCATGTCTGTGTCTCGCTGTCAGCTCTTTGAGGCTGGTTTTTCAGCTGATATCTTACATCTCAATGATCCAAGCTGTAAAGGAACAGTGCGCAATGGCAGAGTGGAATTTCATTTTGACAACAATGAACACATCTGTGGTACAAATCTTGTGGTAAGATTCATTTATGTATAATCTATTCAAGTAAACCATCAAAACTGGGGGTCAAACTCTCACTGATGATTCAGTCTGTGACATCAAATCAAAGGACTATAAACCTCACTAGACATTCTGAGAAGGGTTCAGGAATATACAGTTAGTGTTTTACTCTTCTGCTGATGTTAGCCAGGAGAGTGACAACACATTAAATTTGTTAAGTAATGTTAAGTAAGTCACCAAGACCATAACTCACTTGACTGCTCCACCTGTTTGAGTTGTGATTTTTATTGTTGCTTTCATTAAAACAAATTTGAATCATTGTATCATTGTGCATTTGTATGGTACAACTACATGTATCATATCTCGTGCCAAAATGATCTTCTCTTAATTCCTAAATATTGGTGTATACCATGTCCTCATAACTTGCACCACAATTACATTGAAAGGATCAGTGTTTAATGGCACACAGATCTAGAAGCTGAACAGCCAGTTGGTGTGGAGCTTGATGTCCAGCTTCCCCTCATTTGACATGAAGTGTGGCGCTAAGCCAGGGATCTCCAACCCTGGTCCTAGAGATCTACCATCTTGCAGATTTTAGGTCTAACCCTGCTCCATCACACCTGGCTGAAATTATCAAGAAGCCGTGAACGCCTTGATTATTTGGTTTAGGTTTGTTTGATTGAGATTGGAGCTAAAATCTGCAGGATGGGGGCTCTCCAGGATCAGGGTTGGAGACCCCTGCCCTAAACAAACTAGGTTATGCTATACCCATTTGACTTATTTGGCTCTGCTGTGAGCACCACTTGTACAAACCTACTAGCCCACTCTGTATATGTGTAAGTAACCAGTCACTCATGACACACACACACACACACACACACACACAAAAACCGTTGCCCGCATTCTCAACCATTAATATGTGACTTATACAACTGTTTTAGCTATGTAGTGGCTTCACCTTACTTTGATGGTTCCTTTAACACATTCTGTGGACTATAAGTAATGTTGCACTGACATGTCTACTAACTCTCACTAGAGTGTTAGAAGAGTGTTAGTAGACCAGTAGGGTTAGAATAAGTTATATAGTCAGTAGAATGCCTGTTGGGAGACCATTACAATAAAGCGTTAACAGATATTAAGCAGACAGTCTACTAATACTCTGAAGAGAGCTAGTTGACATGTATGTGCAACATTACTTGTAGTCGACAAAATGTTCTAAATGGACCATCAAAATAAAGTGTTACATGTGTAGTTACTATTTCTCTCATATCTTAAATTCAATTAGGCTGAATTACAAAATTTACTTTTTTTTTTTTTTTTCCTTTTTTTTTTGTAAACAGGCCAATGGCACCCACTTCATCTATGATAACTTCATTCTGGGAACACCGAGAACAGAAGGCCTTATCAGCAGAGAGAAGATTCTGAAGCTTTCTTTCAGCTGTGCTTACCCCCAAACACAAACACTTTCCATGAATGTGGAAATCAACCCACTGGAGAGGTGAGAGTCAATACACATTTCAGATGTAATACCATAGATCTAGTGCAGATGTCAACATTTTCAGTAAATTCAAATTTTGTGTATGTGTGTGAACTAATTCTTTAAGCAGAAACATAAATAACAAAACAGGGTAACTCTTAACATTGATCTAACCTTGATTTTAACAGCATTGTGCACAAGAGCCTTCCAGCAGGTGAAGGCAGATATCGAGTTCGGATGATTCCATATCAGGACAATGAGTTTACCCGGCCCTTCACTGGTAGTTTAGATGCGGAGCTCAACCAGGAGATGCATGTGGAAGTTCGCGTTGAGGGGGTTGACAGTCGACAATTTGCCCTGGTGATAGACACATGTTGGGCTACACCTGTAAAAGATCCCGATTACAGTCTCCGCTGGGATCTCATTGTTCAAGAGTAAAAAAAAGAAAATTCTTTCAGTAATCTCTTTTCTATTCCAAAAAGATCTTATGTCACTGTAAAACAATATTTAAAAAAAACACATACATTTAATAAAAAATAAAACATATACCTGTTGGATACTTTGCTCTTCAGTATTTCAGTGCTAAAGCACAGGGCAACTTTGGTATAGAATGTCTTGCATGAAAAAAAATTATTTATTGATTATCATTGATATTCTCAGGTGTCCCAATCCAAATGACGACACAGTGGAGCTGCTGCAGAACGGCGTCTCGACATCCAGTGGTTTCTCCTTCAGGATGTTTATCTTCACTGCAAACTCCACTAAGCTTTACCTGCACTGTGCTGTTCAGCTTTGCCTTCTGTCAAGCAATCACTGTTCAGTGGTGAGATGTGACAATTACAATATGGTTGTAAATGTAAAGGTTTTAGATTCTACCACTGACAATTCAATTCAAGTTACAAGTTTACTTACATGTTTATTTGTATAGCGCTTTTTACGATACAAATCATTGCAAAGCAACTTTACAGAAAATTAAGTTTCTACAATATTTAGTAGTAGCTTATCAGTAGTGACTGTCAGTTTATGTGCATACGGCAGAAATGTTCCGAAAAATCAATAAAAGACGTAAACAAACAGACGATTAACACTATTAACAGCAATTATGCAATCAAACTTATAGCAAAATGTGGTAGTTCTGTATATTGTTTCAGGGTTAGCATCATCTGAGGTCCTCTGAGGGGTTGGCATCATCTCTTCTCAGGTGTTCTGGATCCAGACTGGAGCTTGTGTAAATCCTAGTTAAGACGGGATGTAAATCCCGTGGCGAAACAGAGAAATAAATAGAGACATAATTAGCGTAGCTGCTGTTCCAGCCAAGTAAAATTAATTAGTTTTACAGAAGCTAAAGAATAATAATGTGCATTTGATCAGATATAACCGCAGTCCAAAATTATGAGATGCATTATTTGAATGCTTGGCCAAAGAGGTGTGTTTTTAATCTAGGACAACCTCCTGTTGATAAAACACTAATCTAAATACTGGTAGGGAAATATCATCATCATCATAGCCGATAGTGATAAGGTTTAAGGCACCGATACTTCAAACAAAATCTTATATATAAACTTATATGATGCCATTTCGCACGAAATTGGGGCCAAAACGAAGTTCGTTTTGAGTTTGCTTCAGCAGTTCGAAACTTTCTGGGGGAGTTTGTTTTGGCTTCTAAACACCTTTGAGCTACCATTGGTCAGTGGCGATTATGCAATCGGTGGGTGAGTTCTGGAACCCCCGTTTGTTTCTCATTCAACAGAGGTGAGGCAGGAGAACAACATCTCCTATACAACAACATAAATACACTGGAGTGTCGAATAGCTGAGCTGCCATAAATATATCCGCACCTGTACTTTAAAGATTCAGAGAACGTATTTAATTCCTAGAAAGAAATTGTAATGAAGCTTGGTGTAATTGATTAGTAGTCTTGTGCAAGGTGTTGTGAAGAATGAGATAAGGTGAAAGTTTTGATGCAAGTTTTCCAAAGCCATGAAAAGAATGAAAGTAAAACAAGGTAGCAAGTAGCAAATATATGTGTTTCAGATAAATGTTCAAATAAAAAACCATCACTGCATCATTGTTGTGTTTAGGGCATACGCGCAAGCGTTGTGACAAATGCTTAAATAATCTACACCCCGCCTTTAGCAGCGCGGGGGTGTCGGAATGTTCGAAAACAGTATACCGTCGCTCAGTCCTTTCGAATTTCTTTTTGCCCCCAAACGAAGAATGAGAACGAACTTCATTTGAAATATATCGGGGGCCTTTAATGTCAGGGATGCTACAATCCTTGTTTTTGGAGACTTTGTACTTCCCTTTATGTCTCATTTTTGTTCAGTCATATTTAACGGGGACGTACAAAGCTGGATTCTGTCTTTTCCTTCTGTAGAACTGTAACTCTGGGCAGCACTGGAGAAAGCGCAGGTCTCTGGACTTCCACGACAGTTCCCATATCCATGGGTCCTCTGATGTTGTCAGAAGGAAACACAGGTGAACATTTCATTCAATTGTTTTCATTGCTAATTTCATAAATATATTACATTTCATTATATTCCCTGTTCACAGATAAGTGGGTCAAAGACAAAGTGAAGGTATCCAAGGCTTCTTCTCTGTGTGCTTCTCTGATGGTGTTGTTTGTCTTTATGATGAGTTTCTTGATCCTCTTTTAAAATATTTCTGCAAGAAAATTGGAAGCATTTAACATGCAGATAATCTAATGCCAATGTAATGAAGGTTGCACTGACGTCATGCTGGTTGTGGGTTTCTTAATGTTTCTTTACTTCATAGCAGTTATAACTGTGGCATGATAAGTGAATTGCTGTTTAATCAGTTTTATTAATAGTTGCATACTACTATGTTAATCTTATTTTACTTGATGTGGAACAATAGCAAAGCCAATCAGATTCATGTTAATTAAAGTCATGCAAAAAACATTAAAAGACTGTTTCTTTTCCAGATCAATTAAGCTTTAAATATGGAAATGTTTGTGTAGCAGTTTGGTGGTCTCCTCCCCCTAAGTGGGTGGTGTCAAGTGTCATATCACATAATGTGTTATGGTATTTTACAATTAAAACTTTATAATCTTGACAAAATACATTATTGTTGGAAAGGTTTGAGTCTCAATATTGAGAGAGAAATTTATACATCTGTGACAAGAAAGATGCATCATCATCAACAACAACAACAACAACAAACAAACAAACAAACAAACTAACAAATAAAATTCAAAGGCGTTTGGGTGTTGTTGTTGTTGTTTTTTTACTTCAAATTTGGAATATAACTTATTCAGACATAAGGCTTTAATTTTATAGAACTTTTGGATTAAAACATATTTTGTAAAATATATATTTTATATGAAAAAATAGTACAGTACATTTAGCATGTGCAGGATGATGCACCACTCAATGTTTTATTATAGGAAATAAACAGAATCATTTGCTTATTTAGTTGTATAGTTGTTATTTACATTGGTAATAAAAAAAGAATAATATTATACATTACAATTCTTACTCATAGCCCCTCATAACCTGAGATTTCCATGAAAAATTGATTTTTATAGAGAGAATGCAGTAAAATTAAATATTGATTTTTATTTTTATAGATGCTATACCTCCTTTATGAAGCTTTACTAGGCCTTTACTGTAGCTGACTTCAGTGATTGTTTGTTTGTGGGTCTTTCTGCCTTTAGTTTTGTCTTCAGCAAGTGAAATGCTGCTCAATCAGGTTGAGATCAGGGGATTGACTCGGCCATTGCAGAATATTCCACTTTTTACCTTAAAAAAAACTCCTCGGTTGCTTTTGCTGTATGTTTTGGGTCATTGTACACTTGTACTTTTTTTGTGCCGTTCAATCAACTTTGCTGCATTTGGCTGAATCTGGGCAGAGAGTTTATCCCTATACACTTCAGAATTCATCCAGCTGCTTCTGTCTTCTGTCAAGTCATTAATAAACAGCAGTAACCCAGTGCCACTGGGAGCCATGCACGCTTATGCCATCACACTGCTCCACCATGTTTCACAGATGATGTTGTGTGCTTTGAAACATGAGCTGTTCCAAGCCTTCTCCAGAATTTTTTCTTCCCGTCATTCTGGTACAGGTTTATCTAAATTTCAGCCATCCAAAGAATGCTTTTGAAGAAGTGGTCTGGCTTTTGAGAAGGTTTTTTTTTTTTTTGGCAAAGTCAAATCTGGCCTCGTTTGCACCTTGTGGTGAACCCTCTGTATTTGCTCTGGTGAAGTCTTCTCTTGATTGTAGACTTCGACAGTGACTCGTCTACCTCCTGGAGAGTGTTCTTCTCTTGGCTGGATGTTGTGAAAGGGTTTTTCTTTACCATGGAGAGGATCCTCCGATCATCCCCACTGTTGTCCTCCGTGGACCTCCAGGCCTTTTGATGTTGCTGAACTCACTAGTGCATACTTTTTTTTTCTCATATGGTACAAAACTGTTGGTTTGGTCAATCTTAATGTCCCTGCTGTCTCTCTAATGGATTTGTTTTGATTTTGAAGTCTAACAATTGTCTGTTTCACTTGTATGGAGAGCTCTTTTGACTGCATGATGTGGTTCACAACAACAGCTTCCAAATGCAAATGGCACACTTAAAATCAACTCCAGACCTTTTACCTGCTCAACTGATGAAGAAATAACAAAGACATAGCCCACATCTGTCCATGAAACAGCTTTTGAGTCAATTGTCCAATTACTAATGATCCCTTGAAAAAGGAAGGAGGTACATATTAAAGAGCTGTAATTCCTTAATCTTTCCTCCAATTTTGATGAGAATACCTCCATTTAAAGATCAGAGTGTGCACTTTAAGCCCATATTCATATAACTGTACCTTGATACTGTTTTGGTCAGCAGCTAAAATAATACAAACTGTGCCTGTGTCCAAATATACAGGTCCTTCTCAAAAAATTAGCATATTGTGATAAAAGTTCATTATTTTCCATAATGTAATGATAAAAATTAAACTTTCATATTTTAGATTCATTGCACACCAACTGAAATATTTAAGGTCTTTTTATTGTTTTAATACTGATGATTTTGGCATACAGCTCATGAAAACCCAAAATTCCTATCTCAAAAAAATAGCATATTTCATCCGACCAATAAAAGAAAAGTGTTTTTAATACAAAAAAAGTCAACCTTCAAATAATTATGTTCAGTTATGCACTCAATACTTGGTCGGGAATCCTTTTGCAGAAATGACTGCTTCAGTGCGGCGTGGCATGGAGGCAATCAGCCTGTGGCACTGCTGAGGTGTTATGGAGGCCCAGGATGCTTCGATAGTGGCCTTAAGCTCATCCAGAGTGTTGGGTCTTGCGTCTCTCAACTTTCTCTTCACAATATCCCCTAGCTGCATTGACCCTGCCCTTGATAAAACACAGTGGACCAACACCAGCAGCTGACATGGCACCCCAGACCATCACTGACTGTGGGTACTTGACACTGGACTTCAGGCATTTTGGCATTTCCTTCTCCCAAGTCTTCCTCCAGTCTCTGGCACCTTGATTTCCGAATGACATGCAAAATTTGCTTTCATCCGAAAAAAGTACTTTGGACCACAGTGGTTTTTTATCAAGGGCAGGGTCAATGCAGCTAGCTATCAGGAGATTTTGGAGCACTTCATGCTTCCATCTGCTGAAAAGCTTTATGGAGATGAAGATTTCGTTTTTTCAGCACGACCTGGCACCTGCTCACAGTGCCAAAACCACTGGTAAATGGTTTACTGACCATGGTATTACTGTGCTCAATTGGCCTGCCAACTCTCCTGACCTGAACCCCATAGAGAATCTGTGGGATATTGTGAAGAGAAAGTTGAGAGATGCAAGACCCAACACTCTGGATGAGCTTAAGGCCGCTATCGAAGCATCCTGGGCCTCCATAACACCTCAGCAGTGCCACAGGCTGATTGCCTCCATGCCACGCCGCATTGAAGCAGTCATTTCTGCAAAAGGATTCCCGACCAAGTATTGAGTGCATAACTGAACATAATTATTTGAAGGTTGACTTTTTTTTGTATTAAAAACACTTTTCTTTTATTGGTCGGATGAAATATGCTAATTTTTTGAGATAGGAATTTTGGGTTTTCATGAGCTGTATGCCAAAATCATCAGTATTAAAACAATAAAAGACCTGAAATATTTCAGTTGGTGTGCAATGAATCTAAAATATATGAAAGTTTAATTTTTATCATTACATTATGGAAAATAATGAACTTTTATCACAATATGCTAATTTTTTGAGAAGGACCTGTACATGGCAACACGATCAACGCCTAAACAGAGCCTGCGGTGGTCAGGTGGTACAGCGGTCACGTGGTAAAAGTCGTAGCTCTCAGAAAACTCCCGGTTCACAAGTTGTAATCATGAGTTCTACGAGGACGTGAACGCTTTTTACAAGTTGGAATCTCGTAATTACGAGAATTCCGATATGGCGTGAACGTACTTGTACCTTCCTGTTCAGTTTTTACCTTTACAACGACTCCACCCACATACGTCTTCCTGTTTTTTTTTCCTTTTTTTTTTTTTTTTTTTTTTTTGTAATAAGGAAATAAACATTTAAGCACGACGAAACTTCCACATACAGGTATAACATTTCTTTATAAAAACAGTCTGTATATATGAAATATAAACGATAACACTAAATAAAGAGTTTAAGAATGTAATAATTAACATGAGCTACATTAACATAAACTAGTTTCAGTTTCATCTTTGTTGCAGAACCGAAATCACTCACTTTTATCACGCGGATATCTTTGCTGATGTGAAGTGTTTTTTCAGTTTGTGTAATTCTCTTAGTACAATTTTAACATGTACGACAAAATTTTGGAAGCATAGAGATTAAAGTTCAGCCGTACTACATATACTGTCCTATGCATTCAGCAGATGCTTTTATCCAAAGTGACTTACAGTGAAAACAAGCTGAATGTTTGATCAGTGTGCGCTGATGACAAACAAATATAAGCTATTTCTATTAAGACTTCTTGAAGAATTCCATTTACATGCAGAAGCCATATAAGTTCAAAGCATATTTTAAAACACAAGGCATCATACAACTGTCAGCTGTTAATAAAATGCAAAAAATAAATAAATAATAATAATAAAATAATAATGTGAATGATGTTTACTGTATAATGATTTGTTGTTCTCAGATTTAGTGAAAAAATAACAGAAGATGCTGAATGGAAAATAAATAATAAATAACACATGAGATTGACTCATTTGAGGACAGAGAAGACTTCAGAACTATGGATCCTGGTTTCAAAGAGAAAAACAAAGAAAAATGTGATGTTACCAGTTTCTTACAGACCCCTTGCCTGTGTAAGTCTTCGTAATCATGTTTACCTTTAACACAGTGACCCTAAAATGTGTTTGATACTTGAGCCAAACAGTGCATCACTACATGAAAAAAATCTAATATTTTTTTTGTAAAAAGTAGTGTAAATATATAAACATGTAGATGTAAATTGGCAATAAAGCTCTTTCTGATTCTGATTCTGAATTAAGTATTGTGTGACTTTGTGTTTATTTGTGGTTAAAAGATCATACTTATAGTGAATGTGATCACACAATTTATCCAGACCCGCATAATTTGTAGTATCTAATGTAATGTTAGTGTAAGAGTAGTGCAGTGAAGTGCAGAAAAATTTTTTTTATTTTTTTTTTTATTTTTTTTATAAAGTTGGCATAAAATTGAAATTGCAGTCATCTTTTCTTCCATATTTTTATGGAAGAGGTTGTTGAAAATATTTGTAGATTCAGATTGCTAATCTTTAATCTGCATATTTAAATTCATATAGTGCACAATCATTTTCACCAGCTCTATAACATTGTGTCTTTTGTTTTACAGCAGGCAGAAGAAGTCCAGATTATGATCGCCCCAACAGTAAGTGAATTAAATGACATGGCAACAGCAATTTCATGTTTTGATGAAAGTGCTTTCTATTAAAACAGTATTCCATCTGCATAAATAACAAATAAAAGCGTAACATGTAGTACAGTATCTAATATCCAAAGGCAGTAACAGAGGTTAAATGTGCATTAAACAATATTTGAAAAACACCTTTGACCACAGTGTTGGACCTAGACCCAAAATACACTTGTAGCCAATCAGCAGTAAGGGGACATGTCTAGTAATGATAGAGAGAAGAGAGCACTCAATTTGAGTGCACAGGACAGATATTGGCAGATGACTATAAATAAAGAGAACTGGAAGACAAAAAGAGGTATATATCAGAGGAACAAAACATTAAAAAGAAGGGTTACGATCAGGCAAGAGGTAGGACCTGTGTGATACCTGAGCAGCTTTCCAGCGGTGGAGACAACTCGAGGAGCTACCTAAGCATAATTTGTAAATGAATAGCAATATTAGTATTAATTAAATTAATCGTTAACATTAGTTCATAGTTTATTAACTAACGTTAACAGAAGAAGTGTTAAAAAAAATTTAAAAAATGTATTAGGCTAATAATAGTAAATGTTGAAATTTGAAATTGAAATTAACACTCTAACAAGGAACAATACTTATACAGCTTTCATTAATCTTAATGTTACAAATGGACTCTTATTGTAAAGTGTTTCCATTTTATATCAACATTCATGCTTAAAGATGGCTATCTTTAATTATCTACACAAAAGCCATAGCATTGAAATGACATACATGGGGATATTGTGTGTATACTCTCACATTTTATTTGCTTCTATTTTAGAACACTTGATGATTATTTAAGGTATTACTCACACCTGACGCGTCTCGTTCGCTTTAAGCGGCAGGCTAAAACAGTTTATTGGATCACCAAATGGGCAAAAGTTCACTTCAAGAATGAACAATGGCATTTTTGTTTGCAGTTCGGTGTTTAAAAAAACAGAGCAAATGGAAAGAGAAATCACAATATATAGCCTACTATAGCTCAATAAACAAAGCATACTTTATTAGAGCCACGGAAAGACTTTGCTGAAAATGCACAATACATAGTTTTATAGCCTAGGGTAAAGGGTAATTATGAACATTTTTATTATGTAAATATTATGTACATACAATTTAATGGAAAACTATGTGAATGGCGCTCTGTGGCGTGGCAGGATTTTAAGTCGGCTGCATTTAATTCTGTGTTTACCGCTTAAGTTTCCCGCATTATGCAGCTAACAGCCTCATGTGCCAAAACAAACAGCACGTGCTGTCAGTGATTTCCACCTCTAGAGGCCACTCTTGCACTGTATAATGACAGTGGACCATTCTCAGACGCTGAGTTACGGACGCAAGAACTTTTGCCGATAACCGATAGTTCCAGCAATCAACTATTGGTGCTGATTAATCGGCAAAAGCGATACATCGGTCGACCTCTACTGTTGGGGTGTGGGTGTGTTTGTTTTGGTGCTTTCAAATATCAACATCGTTTGGCAAAATTTGCGCAGTGCACTTTTAAGCGTAGTCTGAAATGCATATAATAAACAATGGGTTTGTTTGTATGTTTCTTTAATGCATGTCTCTGATCTGCACACGCTTCCAGCACACACTGGGACAGGCCAAAGAACCTTTTCAACATCACAGGCTATATTGGCCCTGGCCAGACAGCGGGGGTAAAATCCTCTTGCATGCCTAATCCAACCCTGCCACGCATCAACTAAAATATCTGAGACTGCTTGTCTTCTTGCCCTTGCCCTTCCTCTTTCTTCCATGTTGTTGTCCTCCTCCTTCTTCTCCTGCTCTTCCTCTTTCTCCTCCTCCTCTTTCTCTCTGTACTCCCTACTCCACCTTCCTCTTTCATCATTTCTTTCTCTACTCCCTACTCCTCCTCCTCCTCTGTGGTGTCCTTGACCTATTCCTTCACGTCTCTTTAGATCCATTGTTTCAAACCTGAATACAGTTTTTCTCAGTCGCTTAGGTGCATTTCCCGAATCATCCTTACTGTAATATTTGCAAAGAAGTATGTGCATTTCTCAAAACAATTTGTACAAACAGCACCACACAATGGATTTCCTGCAAAAGCCTGTAACTTACTCAAGTCCATCGGTTCATCACTCTAGTTCATCTCTCAAAAGTAAGTATATGTCAAAGAACATATCAGTGCCATCAGAATGAAAAGCCCTTATGTCATTGTTAACAAACAAGATAGGCAAAATGCTTAGTCATGTTCTTAATATAACACTGCACTTTGTTAGTATTACCTAATGTAAACTATTGCAACAGTTTGGATGACAGTTACTGTATTTAAATACATAAGGCTGCACTTATGTATGCCATATATCCATTTAAATTTTTTTTTACAAATTACTGTATGTGGGATATTGATTGAATGAGACTGGATAGAATTCACAGTTACACTTCTACTAGTGGTCTGACAAAACAAAACAAAACAAAACAAAAACAAAAAACTTATAATGTCATTGTGATATTAAAAAAAGAAATATGGGCACAAAGGTGAAAATACAAAATTAGTAAGTCCATTTTCAGAATTTGTAACTCTTGTGTTGTCCTCTGTCTATATGCTTTCCAACTGAAGGTTCATGATATGTACCTTTAAGCTATTTCAGAGAACTGGTTTATCATTGATCTATATTCTCTTCATTAGTGAAAGTCAAGATTCACTTGAACAATTCATGGCAAATTTATAAAAAAGTCTATTAGAAATGTGTAGAAAATATGCTTGACAGTTTATAACAACTAGATCAACCATTGTGCATTTACCGTAATGACTTATACTAATAACTAGGAGTGTAACTATTCACTCGTTTTATCGATGCATCGATTACAAACCCTGACGACGCATATGAAACGATCTTGAAATATCATTTTTGAATCGTGAATCGCCGATTTCGGATAGTAATCGATTAAAAAAGCTAAGAAGCGAATGAATCGCGTTTCTATAGGGATTCAATGTTTTTAAAATATATACACATTAAATTAATACAAGCAAGAATTAATGACCTTGAACAGTGCACCTCGCATCTCTCCTTCACGCGCTCCACTGTTTACCGCCTGTGACTGTCACAGGATTGTGCTCGCGCTCCGTTTGTCTCACTGACACATTTTCTGAGCAGCTGATATGTGATCTCTCCTTGGGTCTCGTGGCTAGTTATGCTAAAGTGAAGTAGTTTTCCTTTTCTGTAGTTTTTCAATGGTTCTCGGCATCTTACCGACGACGTTACCTGATCAGTCGAAAGCTGCGTATTAATTTATTGCATGGACGGAGCAGAAATGTAAGTGTCTCAACAGCCTTGAAATAAGAGCACGAGATTTATCTGATAATCAGACGCATGAAAGTCAGAATCATCATTCGCCGATGGAGAGGAAAAGTTAAATACTATAGCATTTGATGTTATGAAAATGAGATTAAGAAGTTTTTGCACTGAAAGAGAAGTGATCTCGCAGTATAGCCTGTGATGTTGCAGTGGCGGTTCGTCAGGGGAGGCACAGCTTCCCCAAAATTTTGAGGTGAAAATTAGGATGATTTAATGTTACAGTTTTTCTGAATTGCTAAAACACATTTCTGGAAACCATCACTCATTTTCTCGAAACCTTAAACACAAATCTCAAACTAAATTCACGAAACCTCGGTCTCTTCCATCAAAATCAAACAATCACTGTAAAACCATTTCACTTGCACTCAAAATCAAACAGTGCTCTCAGATCACACACATGAGTCAATAAAATAAACACTACAGTGCATTCATTAGACACTACAGAGAAAAATGGAGAACACAGCCTCCAAAACATTACAGAAAAAAAAGTATTGTATTGAGTAAACAATTTTACAATTCTGTAAAAAAGTAGTAATTGCAACTTAGTAAGTTTAATATATTGTATAGTTCTACTGTGTGTACTGCAAGAATATATTGTGCTGAATATTGAATAGCACTGAATGTTTGTATATATTCAGCACTTGGATACTGAAAAAATACTGCAGTCTGCAACTGCAAAGGCCAAAAAGGTCAAATAAAACTCTAAATGAATAGCATGTTACAGTTCATTCAAATACTGTACGTTGTGCAAGTGTAAAATCAGGGTCAATGAGAGATTCATTCTGTCTTCTCATCATGTCTCTGTGCTTGAGTCCGGCCTGAGGACTTTGTCCACATCACAAGTAATGTTGTCTTTTTTGCTAGACAAAGAGAAAAAAAACCTCTGGTTTGACAGAGCCAGCCTTGATAACACTCTCTAAACCTTACTCTTTCTCTCCTCATCCTCCACTTCTTACATGTACTCTTCCTCCTCTCCTTCTCAGATTGTTTCCATCTATTGTTCGTATCATCATTCAGTCACCTGTGCCACTTGTGCACTCTGAACTGGCTCATATTTTGTACAGTTGGTTTGATCACATCATTAGAATCAAGTATGAAACAATTTTGAATTGTTGTGTTTAAACGATGATAATTGTGCTTTAATTGTGTTTAACTTTTGCTGCTTGTGTTTAGCATTTTGCAGCACAAATGCATCTCAGTGTGGTAAGTGTTTAAGTGAATGAGAATGTGTTTAGAGTTTTGCAAAAAGAGTGCACGAGATTTGCAAATAGAGCCTAACTGCCTTAATGTGTTTAAGATTAAGCAGAAAGAGTGCCTTATTCGACAAATTGGTTTAAGCTAATGAGAATTTGGTTCAGAGAATGGGGTTTAGTGTCTTAGCAAATGTGAAAAACTTTAATAAAATTCACAATTCATTTCAGTTCATGTCTCAGAACATATTTTTTGTTTGTAATTTCACAGTTGTAATACCATAATGTGAAAGTGCCGCTTTTCTATCGTGAATGTGACGAATCTGCTGATGTAATTGCAACCGCTAAATGATAGAGAAGGGGAGGGGGAGGCCAGGGGAGAGTTGAGCTGTCGTGCTTCCGTTGGTAAAAAAAATTAGCCAAATCACCATTGAGTGTTCACTTACAGCACTGAGGAGTGTTGAGAAAAGAAACCTCGTACCAATCAATCATGATAGAGACGTAAATTACGTGATATTAGTTTGAATGTCTCCTACAGCCGCTGCACTGATAATGTAATGTACCAAGTACTTATGAGTAGTGATATTGAATATTTGATCGCCGACAGATTTGCAAAGCTGTCATTCAAACAGTATATATACAAATTAAAAATAAAGGGAGCTAGAACATGCCTAAGATATAGGCTACAGGGGTGGTCTTAATTAAATAGCTTTTTTAAAATCTTGGCATAAATATGCCATTTTTTTTCTCTCTAATCTATGGTTCTGTAGCCATAAAGGCTGCTGTGTAATTTGTCCCCTGACTAAGCATTCAATTTAGGGGAAGCATTTAAATAATCCTGTGAATGCACTTAAAGAATTTAGAATCGAATCGAATTTCCTTGTGAATCGAATCGAATCGTTCTAAATTTGCAAAAATCGTTCTTAAATCTAATCGAAAACCTATGAATCATGAATTGAATCACTGTCTACCAAAAGATTCACAGCCCTATTAATAACTAATAATTGAACTAATAATTTGAGGTTTTGTGGGGTAAGACTATAGCACAGAGAAGTATATAATACAATTTTGAGCAACATGACATTAGCATATGATGATGTAGGAAACTGCAGAAAAGTGTACATAATCAGTTGTATGAATGTACCAAAGCAATCACAACTTGTTCAAAAGAATGAGAAACTTTTTATGATGTGCACAAGTGACTAGATGATTTGGTGGTTGAACAAGTATTTTTGATTGTTTCATTTTATTTCTGATCTGAGAAATGCACCAAAGCCACTGAGAAAAACTGTAAGCTGACTTAAAAAAATAAATAAAAAAATGGCCCTTTTGTCTATCCATTGAAGGTTCTGATTGGTGTGTGATACATTTTGACTCCCAGCGTTTCCACTTGGGTAATTGTGTGCTAATTGAGCTCAAACTTTGCAGACTTGAGTGACCAATATTCAATGTTAGTGATTTCTAAATGACCACACGGTGAAAGCACTGAGCAATGTAGAGATTTGTGTGTAGAGTTTTGCAGTAACAGTTCACCAAATCTGACTCATGTGTTAAAGCAGGGGAAAAGTGTTTATAGTTTAGGGAAAGGAGTGTGCTTTTTTTAAAAATGGCGTTATGGTTTTGAAATTTTAGTTCAAAAGCCTGGGTATAGTGTTTTAGCAATCGAGAAAAACTGTAATATATATTCGAGAGTAAATATTGTGATATCATAGAGATTTGACATGTCTAATTGAAGAGAACATGACATTAACCGAGAAGATTTTGTTTACAGACCAAAAGAGAGAAGCACATCATCATTAATTCAGTGAAATGAATGTACAGTAATGTTAACCTAGTTAAAGTTTATTCATTTTTAGTGTCTGTAAAAATAAAATTAATTTCTGTCAGGACCATTATCATCAAATGACTGACAATTAGCATACAGTTTGTATTATTGGTATGGTTCCATACTCCATGCAGTCTAGCATGGATGAGAGCAGTGACATTTTTCAAAAGTTTTTGTATATGAATTCCTTTCTTAGGTGACTGTTTTGTTATGCACTGCATTTTTGTTTTGACATTCATGCAATTGCTGCTCAATAGCTTGCACAAAGCACAAGCCTGATTTCGTAAGCTGTATGTGAGGTTTACACATACTCCATTTGCAGTGCATATGCAGTCCATGTTTGGTACGTAAGCGATGCAGAAGCAGCATGGACTGTGCTTTCAAACAGGAGTCTGCAACTGATCTGTGGCTGTTTACTAAAAACACAACATTTATCCATTATTTTGATTTCAAATCCAAACATTGTTACTTAAAATGCTTTTTCAGCATGGTGATTCTTTTTTTACACAGTACAGTAATACAATCTTTTAATAGACACATTTAAATGCAATAAATATAAGAAAAACATTATGCAATGCTTTTTACTTTTGCATCTACTTCTAGATTTATATAAAGAAAAGGTAAGTGCCAGTATTAGTTGGTCAAGTGCTGGCGAAAAAGATGAGCCTTTAGATATTTTTTGAAAATGAGTAAAGACTCGGATGTTCGAAATGAGATTGGGAGGTCATTCCACCAGCCGGGCACAGTCCAGGAAAAGGTCTGTGAGAGTGATTTTGAACCTCTTTGGGATGGCACCACAAAGCGTCGTTCCATTGCAGAAAGCAAACTTCTGTAGGGCGCATAAGTTTGAACTAGTGAGTTTAGGTATATTGGTGCCATGCCAGTGGTCGTCTTGTAGGCAAGCATCAGTACCTTGAATTTGATGTGAGCGGCTACTGGTAGCCAGTGTAACCTGATGAGGAGAGGAGTAACGTGAGCTTTTTTTGGCTCATTGAAGACAACCCTCGCTGCTGCATTCTGGGTCAGTTGTAGAGGCTTGATAGTACATGCAGGAAGGCCCGCCAGGAGAGCATTACAATAGTCCAGTCTGGAGAGAACAAGAAGTTGGGTGGCTTGCTCTGACAGGAAGGGTCTAATCTTCCTAATGTTGTATAAGGCAAATCTGCAGGACCGGGTCATTGTAGCAATATGGTCTGTGAAGCTTAACTGATGATCCATCACAACTCCTAGGTTTCTGGCTGTCCTGGAAGGAGTTATGGTTGACGAACCCAGCTGTATAGAGAAGTTGTGATGAAACGATGGGTTAGCTGGAAGCACCAGCAATTCAGTCTTAGTAAGGTTGAGCTGAAGGTGATGGTCATTCATCCAGCTTGAAATGTCACTCAGACAAGCTGCAATGCAAGCAGCTACCGTCGGATCCTCTGGTTGGAATGAGAGGTAGAGTTGAGTGTCATCAGCATAGCAGTGATAGGAAAAGCCATGCTTCTGAATGCTTCTGAAAACTGAGCGAGTGAAGGAATTGAGGATGAAACCAAAGAGGACAGGCGAGATGGAGAGAGTGAGTGTAGGTTCCGTTGAAAGGTGACCTGTGGAGGAGCATGTCTCACTTCAGGAGTAAGTGCGAGGTTAGCAGTTATGAGGAAGTGGTCTGAGGTATGCATTGGAGCAACTAAAGTGTTGTCCATGGAGCAACAGCGCGTGTAGATGATGTCCAGTTGGTTGCCTGATTTGTGAGTCGGTGTAGTAGACGCTCGCTTGAGATCAAATGAGGCGAGCAGAGTGTTGAAGTCAGCAGCCTGGGGTTTATCTAGGTGGATGTTGAAGTCACCAAGCAGTACCAGAGGAGTACCATCTTCAGGATAGTTTGATAGCAGCACGTCCAACTCCTCCAAGAAGTTTCCCAGTTGACCTGGGGGACGATAAATGACCACAAAGTGGATTTTAACAGGGTGGGTTATAGTAATCGCATGTGATTCAAATGAACCGTTACCTGTAAGAGATGGTTGAAGATCAAATTTCCATTCTTTTGAGATAAGGAAACCAGTACCTCCGACTCCCGGTTGTACGAGGGGTGTGGGAACAAGTGAAATTAGTGGAGAAGACTGCGGGAGTGGCAGTGTCTTCAGGTTTGATCCAAGTCTCAGTTAGGGCTATGAGGTTGAGACCAGAATGAGTACCAATAGAAGAAATGAAATCTGCTTTGTTAACAGCAGACTGGCAGTTCCAGAGACCAACCGGAATAGAGAGTAAAGCAGTAGAGGTCAGAGGGACAGGCCGTAGATTTTTGGGATAGGCCTGCTTACAACGTACAGTGTGAGCTCTCCGAGTGTTCGTAGTAATAGTAAGATCTGAAAGCACATAGTGAGTACAAGTGACCTAAATAAGTAGTAGAGTCGATGGTCTTTACACTCAAGTCAAGTCATCTTTATTTATATAGCGCTTTAAACAAAAAAGATTGCGTCAAAGCAACTGAACAACATTAATTAGGAAAACAGTGTGTCAATAATGCAAAATGACAGTTAAAGGCAGTTCATCATTGAATTCAGTGATGTCATCATGCAGCTCAGTTCAGTTTAAATAGTATCTGTGCAATAATTTGCAATCAAGTCAACGATATCACTGTAAATGAAGTGTCCCCAACTAAGCAAGCCAGAGGCGATGGCCAAGGTCTTTACAGGGGATCTGTCTCTGGGGCTCTAGTCCTGGTCTCCGCTGTCTTTCAGGGCTGTAGAGGTACTTTCTAGGTGCTAATCCACCATCTGGGCTGGATACATACTGGATCCGGGTGACTGCAGTGACCCTCTGACTTGGATACAGACTGGATCTGGTGGCTACGGTGACCTCAGAATAAGAGAGAAACAGACTAATATGAGCTTATATGCCATTCTTCTAACGATGTAGCAAGTACATCGGGTGTTATGGGAAGTGTTTCCAGTTCCGGTTTACCTAATTAATGCAGCCTAAAAATCCTTTAACGGATTTGGATATTAGAAGTGTATTAGTGTGTTATGTGTAAGCCAGGTTAAAGAGATGGTCTTTAATCTAGATTTAAACTGCAAGAGTGTGTCTGCCTCCCGAACAATGTTAGGTAGGTTATTCCAGAGTTTGGGCGCTAAATAGGAGAAGGATAATTTTGTTATGCTAGCATGTGTGAAAATATTCAAACCACGTGTGTTACAACAAAGACTATAGAATACCCAAAACATGTCACTCGTATAGTTTTGAATGGGGAAAAATGCAGTGCTCAATATGGCCGCTCAATCGCAGGAAGCCCTGCCTTCTGAATGAAGGAGCCAATCGCTAATCGATAAAGTCAGCGTGTCACTGCAGCTGCCGTTAGAAGCGTCCGGTTGCTATAAAAACAGTCAGCGCTCTGAGACATGCACTCAGGACAGGCTGATCTAGCCTGAATAATAAGCTTTTTATAATGCTATTTGAGCAAAATAAACAACATTTATAGCACAGTTGTTATCAGACTTCTTTGGTGATTTCAAATATGAAATTAAATCGCAAACCTAGTGAACAGTTTTGTAGAATTTGATGTTTCCCTATTCAAAGAGTTAGGAGTTGCACCTGGATGCCCGAGAGGCGTTTCAAAGATGGCCGCCGAGTGACATGACTTATCTTAAAGGGACTTTGGTTACAACTAACCCGCGTTACTTTGTGCCCCGTGCTCCCCTACATCTATAAATGATGCTTTGTATGTAATGTCACCTATTTGTACGCAGTGTTGTACTTTTATCTTTGGTTCCATGGTATTAATAAAAAAAAAAAAAAAAAATTTAATGATAAAAAAATAGAACTGCTAGATTTAAATCAGTACAGCCAGCAAAGGATCGAACACAACTGTTTTGGACTTTTTATTAACAACCAAAAAGTTTCCTTGTCTGTTGCGGAAGTACATTTCTCTCGTTGATAGCAGAGGAGCGGATCCAGGGAGAGCTTGATGGTATGACGCTGAATGAAAAAGTTTTTCAGGAGTCGCAGCAGTAGAGGCGGCGCAACTATAACGACATGTGAATAATCCTGCCCACTCTAAAGCGATTCTAAGCTGCAGTTGAAACGCAAACAGAGCCGTGCCATGCCATTCCGTACTGAGCCAAGTCATACCACACAGTGGAAAAGCACCATAAGTGGACTGCCATCCTCGGGGAATGAGGACAGCAGCCTATCCAGCTCCTCTAACAAGGTGCCCAGTTGACTAGGAGGCTGGTAAATTACTATATCATGGCGTTTATATGAGCTGTTACAGTAATAGCATGAGATTCAAATGAGTTATTATTGCATAGGGGAGAGTGGGTTGTGTATTTCCAGTTTTTAAAAATGAGAAGACCTGTAGGACCAGCAGGGGTTGCTGAGTCTTCTGGAGGAATCCGGTTCTCAGTCAGGCCCAGGAATCAACAGCTGGAATGAAGTCTTCTTTGTTGACAGCTGGCTGACAATTACAGAGACCCACAGAAAAAGAGAGAGGTGCAGTCTTCTCCCAGAGTGACAGCAATGAAGCATCTTGAAAATGAAACACTCCTCGCTCATTGATATCAGAAACACTGCTCCGCCTTTGCTCCGCATCTAAAGTATTTCAGTATGTTTGAAATATCACAGTTCTGTTCATAACGTATATTAAAAGAAGAAATTAAAATAAATAAAATAACTGGAGGGTTTCAGTGTGGCTTAATGGAACACTAGTGTGCAATCTTTTTCCCTACCACATGACAAGCTAATAACATGGTTGTCATTAAAAGGTATAATTGCTGCTTTTTGCAGTGCAAATTTGGTTTGTGATGAAAATAACAGTAGGCCTACATTTTCATCCATTATAATTTTATCCATTATTTTACCTACGGATCGTTGCATTTCTTACAGATTTCTGCTAATTCGAAATCAGATACAGATGAAGTAGCACTGTAATATTACATATGTTTGAATACATTATTGAGAGAGTGATTGCGTGTGAATAAGTGTTGTACTTGTTTAAATCATGCTTTCACCTGAAAATATTTAGTATTTAGTACTATAACTACCCGCTCATGTCATCGTAGCTTTCACATTCTTTCTGATTTGAGTGATCCTTCTCTATCAAGCTAGCTAAATATGTTTAACATGTGAATTCTTGCTAAATATGCATTTATATTACCGGCCGTTGGCATGAATTGTACTCGTTTTGGAGCGGTGGTGGAGCATTCTAGGAGCAAGTGAAAAACATTACACTCCCACTTTTAAAAAAAATCCGCTCCTCCCTCTATTCAAAATCACAGTGCTCTGCTTCCACTCTGCTCCGCTCACTTACTCTGGTGTCAAGAATGTTCCTGTCATCTGTCTTTCCCTTTTTGGGCTGAGGCACATAACATTTTTTCCAACTGCTAATAAGAAAAAAATATAGGTACGTAGACCTGTTGTTGTAACAGACAAACACATGGACTGAGCAAATAAACACAAAATTGATGAATCTGTTTAACTATTAAATATAAAAACAAAATACTATACTTGGTTCTTAATATTCTTAATATGTTTTAAATGCTAAACATGACAACTCAAATTATGTTTGTAAAGAAACTGACTTTATTTTGGAACTCATAGAAGTCAAAATTGTTTCTGCAACTAGCATGAGGTTCTTGTGAAGAATGTTCAA
Organism: Cyprinus carpio; assembly: GCF_018340385.1. Classification (NCBI taxonomy): domain Eukaryota; kingdom Metazoa; phylum Chordata; class Actinopteri; order Cypriniformes; family Cyprinidae; genus Cyprinus; species Cyprinus carpio. The sequence continues at coordinate 1,785,250 of NC_056599.1, forward strand.
ATGTCAATACAGAGCACAACATACTGCATGTGTGTGTTTCAGTGAGTGATCTGAGGATTGTTCTGCTGGGGAAGAGCGTGTCAGAAAACAGTGGAGTGGGAAACTTCATATTAGGACGAGCAGCATTTGACAGTGAAGCTCCTCCAGATGTTGTGGAGAGAGTCGGAGGAAGATTGAAGGAGAGACATGTGATCATCATCAACAGTCCTCAGCTGCTCCAGACAAACATCTCAGATCATCGGATCACACAGATAGTGAGAGAGTGTGTGAATCTTTCTGATCCAGGACCTCATGTGATCGTTCTGATCCTCAATCATGAGCAGTGTTCAACAGAAGATCAGGAGTTTGTGGAGAAGGTGCTGCACTCATTCTCTGAGCAGGTTAATCAACACACCATGGTGATCACCACACAAGAACCCACCGAAACCAATGACATTTTGCAGAAAATCATTCAGAAATGTGCAAACAGACACTTCAGTCTTCAGAGAAGCAGCTCTCCTCATGATCTTCTGCAGACGTTTGAGGACATTGTGCTAATGAATGATGGACAGCACCTGGATTGTGCTAAAGCTTCACAGTATTTCAATATAGAGCAACAGGCCACAGAAAGTAGTAAGTGTGACAATAGCTGATGCTTCTAGTGATAAATGAATACTTTGTAAATCTATTTTTCTTCTATCAATTTCAGAGGGTGTAAAGCTAAATCTGGTTCTGTGTGGGAGTGACGGGACATTAAAATCCTCCATATCAGAGCGGATCCTACAGCAGACAGACAGAAGATCAGATGAGAAGATTCATGGACGTCAGATCAGTCTGGTGGAGCTTCCAGCTCTGTTTAATATTCGTCTCTCAGAGGAGGAAGTGATGCGTCAGACTCTTCACTGTGTGTCTCTATGTGATCCTGGAGTTCATGTTTTCCTCCTCATTATTCCTGACGCTCCACTCAATAATGAAGACAAAGCAGAAATGGAGGAGCTCCAGAGGATCTTCAGCTCAAGAATCAACAAACACATCATGATCCTCATAATGCAGAATTCAGAGCATCAGACAGCAGAACTAAATGATGGAACATGGTCTGTCATTGAGAGTTTTGGAGGACGACATAATTTCTTTGGTCCCAAAACACAAGTGTCCACACTGATGGAGAAGATTGAGCAGATGCTGGAAGAAAACAGAGGAGAGCTTTTCTTCACAGAGACATTTTTGGAGGCTCATATGAAAAAACTGCTGCAGTTTGAAGAGATGGAAAAGAAAATTCATTCACTAGAGACACGTTTACTGTCAAAAGGTAATGACCAGAAAATCAATTTATATTTTACATTAATGCATTTATTAATTTAGCAGACATTCAAAGTGAGGAATACAACAAAGTGGTTCACCTATGGAGGCAAAACACGACAACAATACAAAGTTTGGTATTTAAACTTAAGAGCTGGAAAAAGTGAGAAAGATTTGAATTAGTTTCATTCTAATTGTTAAAGACATCAGATGTGAAATTCAGAACTCCTACATTTTACGAAAAGTAGATTATTAGTTATTATATAATCAAAACAATAATTTTTAAAAAATACAATACACATTTTTTTTCCAGCTACCAATGTTGACCAAGGTGTTGTACAAGAAAAAAATAACTACAGAAGATACAAAACATACAACAAAGTAAATTAACACTATGACAAAATTCACCATAGCCGATTGCAGTTATCAAGAAATTGTCACATTTGATATCCAATGAAGACAAAGGAAGATGCAGAAAGGTTCAGAAAACAAAAGTACTTATTAAATAAAAAACAGTTTTTATGTTTAGTAACATTCTTCAAAATGAGATATTAGTAATATGTTATTGCCTTAAATATTCAAAATCATAGCAACCAAAGCATCTCAGCTGGAAAAATGCTGTGCCACCAAAGCGTTCTCTTGGAATTCATTAACATACACGTTTGACTATCAAATCTAATGTTTACGAAGCGTTTGTGAGTCTGGAGAAGAGCTTTCGGGAAGGTCTGTTTTTACCTGAATTTACTCCTATATCTACGCAAGTTTAATGAATGGGGCCCTAAGAAACAGAAAGTGTGCATAAGTGTTACAGGAATATTTCAGCCTAAAAATAAGTGTCTTTAGAGCTGGCTTGAAGGCTGAAATAGAAGGGGCTAATCTGGCATAGAGACATAGACTGTTCCAAAGTTTTAGACTGGTGATTGCAAAGGTGCACATAGAGAGTAAATCAAGATCGCAAGGTTCTAGAGAGAGTATATAGATGGAGCAAATCAGTCAGATATTGAGGGATTTATTGTTGGCTTTGTAAACATAACATTTTTAAATTCTGTACTTAACAGGAAGCCAGTGCATAGCAATTAAAATAGGTTTAGTAATTGTGCCAAAAAAGGCCCTCTGATATCTCAGTGATTAACAGGACCTTGTGGTTGAGCAAATCAAATGCAGCACTGAAGCCATGGATTTCACCGAATCAGCTTTCAACTTATCTGGAGCAGTGAGGCTGAAAGCAGATTATTTAATTTGGTATATAAAAAGCTATAAAGTACAATTCAAAATCTTGTGTGTGTGTGTGTGTGTGTGTGTGTGTGTGTGTGTGTGTGTGTGTGTGTGTGTGTGTGTGTGTGTGTGTGTGTTAAATAATCACATCTAAAATTCAAATGTACAAAATTCTTATCTTTTTCCTGCTCCATATTAAACACCTATATCACCTTGAAACTTTTCTTTAGGTTTGGAAAAAGATAACCATACATTTTAAACATTTGTAAAAGCCCAAACATTGATCAGTGCCTTATTATTAATCTTTAAGACTGACATATTTCCTCTTTCATAGCAGAAAGGGACGATGATCTAAGTGTTTTGATGCTGAGAAAAAGTGGAGTTGGGAAAAGTGCAAAAGAAGAAAACAAAATGAAGATTCTGATGGAGAGGGTGGATCAAATGAACAGCGAAAGAGAAGAACTGATGAAGAAACATGAAGAAGAGAAAAGAAGAATGAAGATGATTGTAGAGGAAGAAAGACAGAATCAGGACAAAGAGAGAAAGAGAAGAGAAGAAGAATTTAATGAGAGAGAAGAACAATATAAAAGAGAATTGAAAGAAAAAGAGGATCATATGAGAGAGATGAGAGACAGAGAGGAATGGGAGAGGCAGAAACAAGAAGAAAGACAAAAAGAGGATGAGGAATGGAGAACAAAAGAAAAACAGATTTCTGATGAACAGATTCAGAGACTCAAGAATGAAATAGAGGGAATGATCAAAGAGAACAAGAGAACAAAAGAGAAACAAGAACAAGTAGAGGATTTGGAGACAAGACTAAAAGAAGAAAGAAACATCAAAGAAGATCAACAAAAGACTTTTGAAGAGATACTTAAACTCCTTGAAGAACAACATGAAGATGAACTGAAGAGAAGACAAGTGGAGTGGAGAGAGGAATATGAAAGAGAGAAAGAAGAGATGAAGAAGAAGATCTGCTCTGAAACTGATGATTCAAAACAGGTGAGTGTTCATGTCACTTTTAGTCTTTCGTGTTTGTTATGTTAGTACATTTTACAAGCTACTATCAGTAATAATAACCCACCAATACTTGCCAGACAATGAAGGTTTCAAGACATTGCTGAGTGTTTTCTGAATGATTAATGTTGATATCAATTCCAAAAGGCCTCAGCTTACAGGAAACTGGAGACTGAATACAGCAAGTGGTCCTGGAAACTTCGCAGAGCCATGATGGAAACTGAGAACAAACTACACAACCAAATAGAAAATGAAACAATTCATGAGATCGAAGAAACTGATCTTCAAGGAGAACTGAAGAAGACAAGTGAAGAAGTGAAAAAATCAATGTCTGAGTTCTTTGAGAAAGACAAAGATAAAGATATACTTATTCAGTGGAAAATTACATTTGAAATCAAAATGAAAGATGTTGAAGGAAATATTGTGAGAGAAACAAAGAGGAAATTAAATGAGATTCTTCAACAGCGAGACCTGAAGAGAATGATTGATGTTCAGAGGACACATCATGAAAACACTTACTTTGAAAAGAGCAAAGAACTTGCTTTAAAATGCAAAAACAAAGCAATTGACAAAGAAACACTGAGGAAAGAGTTTGATGTGTTTTGGGAACAGTGGATGAAGAAGATCATCTCAGACACTCCTCCAATCAGAGACATTGATATAATGAGAGACGTGAGAGAAATCCTCAGTAATGTCTATAAAAGTCCTCTTGTAGACCACAAGAAAGAAAGGAGAGATCTTTTTTGTGTGCCAACTTATTCGGAGTATGTATGGTTAAAAAGAGTCAGTGGACTTAAAGGAATGATCACAAATGTCTACAAATCAGCTGTAGAGAAGTTTGGTTACAGTCTATCTAAGGAGGATGAAAATCAAATAACATCATTAATTACAAATGTTGATCAGCAGACAGAAACAATGATTCAGTCATTTAACATTTCAAAGATGGGCTACAACATCAACTTTATCCAACAACTCACAGGTTACATCAAGAGGATAGTAACAGAACATGAGGAAGAACCAGTGAAATATGTGTTCAAGGATGAATTCTTCATGGATTTAGTGTATTCCATCTTTAAAAGAGCAAACAAGAAGATCACTGACCAACACAGACTGTTCATGGAAGCCAATGATCCTGTAATATATGTCGAGAAGAAGAGAGAGGAGTACTATAGCATTTTCCAGAAATATTGTAATGGAGCAACATCAGCTACCATTTTTGGAGAGATCATCTGTCAGAACCTGAAAGAGCCCATTGAGCAGAGTGTCTACAAGAAGACTGCCAGAGATTTAACAGATGAAATGAGATCAAACTGTGAATCTCTGAATGGAAACCGATCAAATCTGGAGAAACACATCCTAAAGTCACTGGCAGAAGAGGATGCTTTTGGAATGTAAGTGGACTACATTCATGAACCCAGAGATCACTTCAAGAGTTTCATCAGTGATGAAGTCAGTCGGTACATCACTCAGAAGTTCAGTGTCAGTATTTGGTACAAGATGAAGGAGAACATTGAACTCCTGCAGCAGAAGATCATGAAAGCAGCTCATGAATCTACTGAACATGTCAAAGTGAACAGTGGGGATGTTGGTTTGTGGTTGAAGAGTTTCACACAGCAGCTCTCAGGTGAGCTGATCTTCTCTGAAAAAGACCTTTGTGGAGTCAAACATGATGATGTTGATGTGAAACTCCTAGAAGATGTCATAAGGAAAGTGCTTCCTTATATAATGACTGACATCAGCAGAGAATTCACCATCAAAGCATTTGATGAAAAACTGAATGTGAAGTTCAAGTCGGATGAGCTTCTAATTGATCACTTCTGTCAGTGCTGTTGGGTTCAGTGTCCTTTCTGTAGAGCCACCTGCACCAACACCACAGAAAACCATGATGAAGATCACAGTGTTCCTCTCCACAGAGTGAATGGAATTAATGGCACATGTTATTGATCACTTCTGTCTTTTTGTGATGGTGTTTGGAATTAATGTTTAGTGTTTATTTATAAGAATGTTTATATGTGATGTTGTTTGATTCCATGGAACGAAATAAAAATTGAAGTGTCTAAATATGCCATCTGGCACATCAACCCTGGCCACTCAGTGCTGCCCTACTGGAAGTGGTTTGTGTGCAGATTCCAGAAAGATCTGGAAAAATACTACAATAAAACATTTGAATGTGAGGGTGAGATTCCATATGAATGGAGAACATACACAAAAGAAGATGCTATTAAGAGTTTAGATAAATATATCTAATGGATTAAATAGAGAATGAGATTCTTGTCTCATCCCTGATTCTTCGTAGATCACAAAAGTGTTTCTAATACACTTTACTGAGACTCTAAATTCACTGACACTTCATCAGAACAGTGATGCACAGAATACAGTGGTCAGATTTTAGGGGTGTGTTCACAATATCACTTTTTTATATTTTTATGGGCTTTTTATGCCTTTTTATTGAGATAGGATAGTAGAGAGACAAAAGGAAAGCATTTGGTGGAGAGAGAGGTGTGGGATTGGGCAAAGGACCTTGATACAGGAATGGAACTCGGGTCACGGGTTTCCATCGAAAGTAGCGATTTTAACTTATGCGCAAAATTGGAATATCGCACAAAACATTTGCGAACAAGCATCGTTTCCATCCATCGAGTCAAAGGGAACAAAATCATCACTTTCTGATAAACTGGCACTTTGCATCACTAAGAAATGTAGGAGGAGCTACTGAATATAATAATTTTCATATATAATAAATTACTTGCACCTCAGAACGAGCAGACGAAACACAACGAATTGCTTATTGCTTTCGGAGGTGGATGCTGCTGTTTGGGAACGCAGTCGTTTAACAGATCTGGGATGCAATTATACAGAAATACTTTGATGACAGACTTTGCTCGGGCATTTCTGAATGACCATAACAACATTTCAGATGCTGTGGAACAGGATCGGTCTCCTGGTTAGTCAGGATTTAACGTCCCATAGTGTAAATGTCTTTTTGATGCACTTGGAGGAATTTATTTGCAAAATGCATTTCCATCTCACATTATTTACATTAATCCTTTTTTGCACAAGTCAAAAACCACCTCTAGCGAGCGAAAAAACTTTTTTTGCGAATTAAGGCATTTTTATTCGAAATTCAGTGTTTCCATCACTTGATTCTGATGCGATACTTTAAAATGTGCATAAAAGCAGGGTGATGGAAACCCAAACTGTAGGCGTGTTTTCATTACCCTTCAAATTATGCAAACTGAAATGCGAATTGAAAATACGCCTAATGGAAACGCGTCAATTTCGCAAAAACGCCCATATATTGCAGAAAAGTTTTTACGCTCACATGAGGTGGTTTTTCAGGCAATGCGAAAAAGAAATAATTCGCAAAACTGCAATGGAAACATTTTTTTTGCCTTTACAGGTCACATGGCGTATGTAAAAAGTCATATGATCATTCTTCAATGTACTATAACCTCCAAGAAACACTTCATACGTGGCCACTCTCCAGTATAAGGGGTTTTCCCTACCATTAATTAGGCCTGTCGCAATAATCAATATATTGATTTATCGCGCAATATACAGGTGCTTCTAAATAAATTAGAATGTCGTGGAAAAGTTCATTTATTTCAGTAATTCAACTAAAATTGTGAAACTCGTGTATTAAATAAATTCAGTGCACACAGACTGTCTTTGGTTCTTTTAATTGTGATGATTTTGGCTCACATTTAACAAAAACCCACCAATTCACTATCTCAACAAATTAGAATGCTTCATAAGACCAATTAAAAAAACACTTTTTTAGCGAATTGTTGGACTTCTAGAAAGTATGTTCATTTACTGTTCGTGTATTTAATACTTGGTAGGGGCTCCTTTTGCTTTAATTACTGCCTCAGTTCGGCGTGGCATGGAGGTGATCAGTTTGTGGCACTGCTGAGGTGGTATGGAAACCCAGGTTTCTTTGACAGTGGCCTTCAGCTCATCTGCAATTTTTGGACTGTTGTTTCTCATTTTCCTCTTGACAATACCCCATAGATTCTCTCTGGGGTTCAGGTCTGGTGAGTTTGCTGGCCAGTCAAGCACACCAACACCATGGTCATTTAACCAACTTTTGGTGCTTTTGGCAGTGTGGGCAGGTGCCAAATCCTGCTGGAAAATGAAATCAGCATCTTCAAAAAAACGGACAGCAGCTGGTAAACGGGTGCAGTGACTTTGGTTTTCAAAAAACACAATAGACCAGCACCAGCAGATGACATTGCAGGTAAGACGCCTCACGAGTGGCTTAACAAGAGGAATACGACAACTGTATCCAAATTCCTTGACACGTCTGTGTGTGGTGGCTCTTGATGCCTTGACCCAGCCTCAGTCTATTCCTTGTGAAGTTCACTCAAATTCTTGAATCGATTTTGCTTGACAATCCTCATAAGGCTAAGGTTATCTCGGTTGGTTGTGCATCTTTTTCTTCCACACTTTTTCCTTCCACTCAACTTTCTGATAACATGCTTGGATACAGCACTCTGTGAACAGCCAGCTTCTTCGGCAATGAATGTTTTTGGCTTAACCTCCTTGTGAAGGGTGTCAATGATTGTCTTCTGGACAACTGTCAGATCAGCAGTCTTCCCCATGATTGTGTAGCCTAGTGAACCAAACTGAGAGACCATTTTGAAGGCTCATGAGACCTTTGCAGGTGTTTTGAGTTGATTAGCTAATTGGCATGTCACCATATTCTAATTTGTTGAGATTATTATCTGATTTGTTGAGTGAATTAGTGGGTTCTTGTTAAATGTGAGCCAGAATCATCACAATTTAAAAAAACAAAGACTTAAACTACTTCAGTCTGTGTGCATTGAATTTATTTAATACATGAGTTTTACAATTTGAGTTGAATTACTGAAATAGATAAACTTTTCCACAACATTCTAATTTATTGAGAAGCACCTGTATGTACATGACTGCAATAATTTTTGGTTACACAATATATCACCCATTATATTTCCACAAAAATTAATGTCACAATGTTTTGTACATTCCACTTGTGGCTGTATTTTCCAGCTTCTCGTACATATTACATAACGTGTTGTAGTCATGAGGTGCTTGTTAAAATATAAAAATTGCTTCTACAAAAAAAGTTTCATCTGCAGATATGGTCTTGTTTAGGGATATGTGCCTTTGTGCATACAGACATCTGACTGCTAAGCAGTGATTGTGTTTTTCAGTAATAGTGTGCACCCTTAATTTACAGAGAAAAGAAGGTCAGGGAAAAATCTGTAGATGGAAAAATCTCCATACAAGTTCTTTGTGCATTTTTTTTTCTACTTGATACTTCACACTTTTTTGTTAGAAAATGTTTAAAGTGTTTATTTACCATTTATTGAGTTTTTTTAAGGTATCGAATATAATATTCTTCAAAATTAAAAGTTTGTTGTCATTTCTTGCATTATTATGCTGTTACATTACAATTATATATTCAGTGGCATAAAAATTATAATAATATTGCTTATCACAATTATTTCTGGGGCAATATATTGCACAACAAAAAGTTGTTTTCGTGACAGGCCTACCATTAATGCTTAGACAATTTACACTTCACACGTCTGTGATGTAGTGTGGCTCTGATACGGCCACTGAACCTGATTGCGATCACTCTAGTCAGTGCTTGTGTTTATTCCAGCCGAGCCACACGTTTTTGAAGAGGCTCTCTATGCTGCTTCTATTAAAGATATACGCTTACACCTCCTTTGATTAAATATAGCCAAATTCCATCAAAATCTCACCAAAATCAATTGCCATGACATATCGCGAGTGGTTTTAATTTATATTTTTGTAGCATGTCGTTGGTTGATTTATAGGGAGTGGTTTAGCAATACTTTTTTATCGACATTTATAAAATATCGCCAAAGTTTTGCACAAATCTGTAATGGAAACGTGCCTTTTGAGATCATTTGTACTGTATGTCGATGGACTAACCACGAGACTATCGCCGCCAGCCACACTATCACTTTTGATGTACATCCAAGTTCATTCGATGCTGTTTTCCAAAATCTGTTGTGCACCAATAAACCATACCCGAATCTGGTCTGTTATATAAAGTGACACAAGCAATGCTATGCATTGACTAATCTGGGTTGAGTGTTTGGTAGAAATGCAGCATGTCGGCTACCCTCATCTCATCTACTCTTCAAAGAGAGTAAATTAGTTGTTTTTACTCATGTTGTATTGTTGAGGAAAGGATTTGGCAAAGGGCAAAGGTCGCACTGTGACCCATTTCTTCCTCTGGTGAGACTTGATCAGTAAAACCCTCCTGTCTTTGGTCCAGCTGAAAAGAGAAAGACAGAGGAAGAGAGTGAGACGGGTGTGTGTTCAAATGTGTTTGTTTGTGTGAGCTGTATTTCAGCGCTTGGTCCGGTTTACTGACCAGCCCGTTTCTCTGGCACTGACTGCACACAAACTTTATCATCAGCTCCAGCAGTTCCTCTTGGCCTCAGCACTTCCTGTTCATTGCACAGGACCCATGTTCCCGTTCGTCTACTAAAATGTACTTTGACACCAGTGGTTTTGTAAATCACATAGTCAATCCCTGGCTGATGGAGACACAATATGAACAGAGAGAGTTTAGAGATGATCACCACAGTCTTTGAAATGTATGTAGTCATATTTCTGACCCACATAAACTTCACAGATACATGACTATGAATCAGAATTCAACATTATGACTCAGAAACTTTATCAGTGAATGAAACAATGACTGCAGTATGTGTAACTGCAGGAACTCTTTTCTACTGTAATATCTGAAGATGCAGTTCTACAATCTGACCACCAGAGTGCAGATTTACATCACAGACTACACTAGGTTTACACTTTTGTCATTTACAACTTAGAAGACACAACTGGAAATTATATTTGTATTTACTTACACTGAAAACATATTTGTAGACGATGCAAAAGCTTTTAATGTGGGATTTAGATAAAATGTTCCATTCAAACAAAAAACAATAAATACATACATAAAAACTGTTTATGTGACACTTAATTGTGCCTAATTGTGCTTTTCTGGTTTAATGAAAAGTAATTACCTCATGATGAGGTAAACACACTGGACTGTGATTATGTGAAGTTTGCTGATCTCACAGTGTCATGATTATGATGTAAATGGTACAATATTTTCAAATAGTGATCAGAAAAATGTAATTAAATTTTCTTTAATAAAAAGGAATAGATTTTACTCCATCTGTATCTATTTCTCTCATTTAACATTTTACAGTCAGCTGCTGTTTTATGTAATTTATTCACATTCTGCCTTATTGAACTTTTACCTTCACTGAATGTTGTTAGACCAGAATCAGATAGACAGAAACAGCTGTCTTTGTAATGTGACGTACTCCACCTGCAGTATTCTTCCTGCTTTTTTGTTGACAATGAGGAAAGTGTCATGACATACAGCCAAGTATGGTACCCCATACTCAGAATTCATGCTCTGCATTTAACCCATCCAAAGTGCACACACACAGCAGTGAACACACACACCATGAACACACACACGGAGCAGTGGGCAGCCATTTATGCTGCATTTATGCTGCGGTATAGAAATATGCTGCCGTGGAGAGTTTGGTTAAGGACCTCTTAATACAAATGTAACATGTACAGTTTAAGTTTGAACATGATTCATTTAGAACTGCACAAGTTCAGTATGTTTGTTTAACTGCTTTTTAATCTTTCAAATCCTTCTGTTCTGACCACCAGAGTGCAGATTTACATCACAGACTACACTAGGTTTACACTTTTGTCATTTACAACTTAAAAGACACTCCAGGATTTTTTTTTTTTTTTAGGGGGGGTGGGTGGGGGGGGTGCTAGGGAAGGGCTTAACAGTTCAGAGGGGGTGCTAAAAAACTAATTAAATTGAGTTAATGAACGTCTATAGGCTTCAGCTATCTAAATAGCATGCAGATTCAGCCACCTTGTGTTTTTTTATAGCCTACAGCAGCTTCGAAAAAGGCATTTTTTTTTCCCTGTGGTATTAAACTTCTCATATGCCAGTTATTAGTAATATAACTTCTAATGCCAAATGCCAAATATGACATTTACAAATTAATACAAAATGAGATCACATAGAAAAAAGAGAAACTAGGGTTTTTTTTTTTCATTGTTTTATTTTATTTTTATTTATTTTTTACACTATCTATTTAGTCATTTTTTTCTGACCATCATGTGCCAGTCACTCTCAATGCCAACTGGCAGGAAAACATCGTAAATTCGAACCTTTTTTTTTTTTTTTTTTTTACAATAGATAAAAGTGCCGACATTATTTCCACACTATTTAACTATTAACAATAAATATTTCCACACAGTGGCATAGGACGGGCACGCACTGGTGGTGCCCTGCAATAACCTCCCCGTGCTGAGATGCATCGTATCATGTGTCGACGATTGCCAGAGATATTGTCAAAAGCATCAAAAATTGGCAATATTAAGAGGATATGGCATTTCCAGTTAATGTAGGCCTGTTACATTCTTCTTATTATTAGACCTATTATTATTATTAGGTTACTTTTATTAAATTATATTATTATTATATTATTAAATTTATTAAATAATTACCCCACAATAATTTCATAGCGCATAACCACATGAAGCGCTGTGAGGATAATTAAAGTTTAGGCTATTAGCTTTCTCCTAATTGATTTTTTTTTTAACAGGTCTATTAATTTATACAGTGAATTATAGGCCTATAATTAAAAGTATTAACACTGCAGTCATCAATGAAAATTAAGAGCAGCTTTATTAGCCTATATTTAAACCTGTTTAATGCAAAATTCCTTTCTTCATGTTTTCCACTATACGGATCACAAGAGAAATATTAAGGGAATAATTAAAGACAGTTATATACCATTATCAGCATATTTTGAAGTAGTTTCGTCGCAGCAAGCAATTTTGTGTTTAAAAGATGTCTTTTAGCCATCTAAACACAGCCCTGAAGTCTAGGCTAAAACAAGGCTGAATTTGGGCTGTCAGTGAAAATTTAACAGACGTCTAACCATAGCCCAAGAATAGACTAGACATCAGTTAGACCACTATTAAATGACTACATGTATACATCTAATAAACAACAAAATGGCAATCCATCCAAACAAATTAAATATACAGCTTTTATTAAGAAAAATAAATTTTTTAACACCTTGGACAACATAAGACAATACAAAATGATAAAAATACAAAATAATTATGACAAAATAAAATATTATAAATACAATACACTTAAATATAAATATTATGATAATAAAAATATAAAAATAAAAAAATAAAATATTTTAGATAATGTAAGATTTTTTAAATACAAATCAAGAGCATGTTATCACACTTAACATTAAAACATTACAGATAAATGACAACATAAAAAAAAAGATTAACTTAAAAAAAAGATTACTTATTTTAACAAATAAAACTGCTTCCCAACAGCATTCCTCAAGTCCAACTCAGTTGCTGCCGGGAAGTTGGTCATCACAACATCTACCAAATTAGAAAAAAAAACTTTTGCAGGTCTGTGTGGCCATGGTAGGTTGCTGCCTCTTTAAACATGTTCCAGTCTGTGTCCTGGAAGCAGTCCTGTAGTGCTGAGGTAGCATCATCTGGCCATACTGTGATCTGCTTTTGGACCGGTTTGGCAAGTTTTAGAAGTGGTCTGTATGCTGGTATTAGCATAACAGAGATGTGGTCTAAGTACCCGAGATGGTGGCGGGGTGCAGCTTTGTACGCATTTTTTTTTCTGTTGTGTAAAACAATCCAATGTGTTGTTTTCTCTTTTAGCATAGTTCACGTGTTGGTAGAACTTTGGCAGAACTTTCTTTAAGTTTGTGTGATTAAAGTCACCGGATATTATGAAAAAGCCATCAGGGTTGTTTGTTTGTTGCTCGCCGATATTGCTGTACAGTTCGCAAAGCGCGTCCTTAGTGTTTGCACAAGGGGGTGTATACACAGCAACGATAACAATGACCGTGAACTCCCTGAGCAGATAGAAGGGTCGGCACTTCACAATTATAAACTCCACCAACGACGAACAGTGTTTTGAAACACAGCAGTGTTGCACCATTCTTTGTTAATGTACACACACAAGCCGCCTCCACGATTCTTACCAGACAGTGCTGTATCTCTGTCCGCTCGGTAGCAGGTTAGCCCATGCAGATGAATGGCGGAGTCCAGGATGTTGTTGTTTAGCCACGTTTCGGTAAAACCCAACACGCAGCGCTCCCTTGTCTCACGCTGTGTTGTCCGACAGAGACAAATTTGGTCCAGTTTATTTTCTAGTGAGTGTATGTTTGACAGCAAGATTGTTGGAGAAGCTGGTTTTGTGGGATTAGCCTTTAGCCTAGCTTGTATGCCTCTGCACTTGCTACGTTTGCATCCCCTCTCACACAGCTTGCGGACCTCCTTGTGTGGGTAGTAGCAGTAGGCGAGTCCGCAGTCTCAGGGTCTAGCTTCCGCAGTACACAAAGGCCTTTTAGCTTCTCAGTAGTCACTGGCAGAGTATGTGAGCGGAGTGGAGCGGCAACAATTTAATAATCACTCCACTCCAGCTCCTCTTCAGGTTCACCATTTCCCACTCCCACTCCACTCCGCGCTCACTGATACCAGAAACAGCGCTCCGCCTTCAATGCATTTCTTACAGATTTCTGCTCATTCAAAATCAGATAGCCTACAGAAGAAGTAGTGCTGTAAGATAACACTTGTTTGAATGCATTATTGTAAAAGCGATTGCGTGTGAATGTGTTGTAAATCATGCTTTCACCCGAAAATGTTTAGTATCTAGAAAGAACAAACAAATTCCTTGAGAACTAGCCTATAACTTCCCGCTTGGCTATTGCCGTTATCATTACCTTTTGATTTGAGTGATCCATCTGTATCAAGCTAGCTAAATATGTTTAACATGTGAATTCTTGCTAAATATGCAGTTATTTTACGGGCCGTTGGTATGAATTGTACTCGTGGATGGAGCGGTGGTGGAGCACTTTTGGAGCGAGTGAAAACCACGACACTCCGACTTTTAAAAAATCCACTCCTCCTTCCATTCAAAATAACACCGCTCCACTCTGCGCTCCGCTCCCACTCCACACCGCTCACATTCTCTGATCACTGGTGATGGGCGATAGTTACATGCACCACTGATTTCCAGAAGACGCTGGCGATCATAGACATGTTGCAGTGTAGTTCTCTGTTGATTCTGTTGTTTTTCCTCTGGTTTTGAGGACAAGGAGACAAGACTAACTAACATTAAAACACTGTTTTTAGGACCCGGAGCAGCCGCTGCATCTGACTGCGCCGCCATGTTGGGTCTATAGATGGCAAAAATATTCTTCTTTCTCTAAATACTGATAAAAAGGGAAGAGAAAGTTATCTACACAAAGGTTTCTGGTGTTAAGAACCACATGAGAGCTGGACTAAATGATGCAAACATAAATATTTATTGCTTAATATTGTAAAACAATAAAATCAAAACGAATTGTTTTGGAATTGACATTACAATTTCTAGTAAGAAGAATGTGAAAAAGTTAATTAGATGGCATGAATAGACTAACAGCACTACAATGCTATTGTACATAGCTTATAAACATGATTTATTGTGTAAACTCAGATTTATAAAAGTGAGAATGTAAGCTTAAGAAAAAAAAAAAAAAAGCACAGCAGGAACCGGACATCTGTAATGTCAGGTTGAGTTTGGACAGACGTTGCATTTTGGTTGAATGAATGAAAATCGGGTTGACGTCAGTATTTGACATTAATTTGACATCAACTTAACGTTGGATTTTGGTTACACAACCTAAAAACAACAAAAAATCAATGTCAGCTGATGTCAGTATTGGATCAATTTAACATTGACATTAGACATTGAATATATATTGAATTTTGGTCACCTGATATCGCAACTGAAATACGTTGTGTGCCTGCTGGGAGATAACTTACCTTTGAAGTGCTTCTTCTCAATTATCGTTTCTCGCTGGTGTGTGACCTCACAGGTATAGTGAGTATTTGCATTCCATGTCACTACTGACTTTATAAAGACTGTTGTGAAAAGACCTTCAGCATTCAGTTCGTATTACAGGATTGTCTCGGGCTGCTGATATCATTTACTTTCCATTTTACAGTAAGGTTTTTGGGGTAGAAATCCTCAGTAACACACAGGACAGGAACCAAGCTCTGGGTTGGTGTTTGTGGATCCACTGAAATTAATATGATTTGCGTTTATATACAATTAATCTATGGTGCTGTGCTACACAAGTTATATTACGTTTAAATGACTTGTTTCCAGTTCCAAAGAAAGCATATGAAATGTAAGTTGTAAATGTAAATGACAGTAGGCCCCAGTGTTTCAAAAAGTACAAAAGGGTCAATAACATGATTAATCCTGAATTCTTAAACTTCTGTGCTTTTTCTGGGGAATCAGACAGAATTGCAGCTCAGAGTCTCATGAATGTGCAATTGTGCACAGAGACCAGCAGCCATGTCAGAACTTTTGTTAAATACATAAAATGTAGGTTTGTTTTCAACTGAACCCTATAGTTTTGTTGTTGTGTTGTTGTTGTTGTTGTTGTTGTTGGTTTTTTTTTTCTTTTGTTGTCTTTGCTCTTTTTCCTTTTCAAGTTTATAATTTACAAAAGACAAAAACATATCTTTCTTACACTTTAGACTAAAAAAATCTTATCTGGCTCAGCAATTCATATTTGCCATTTATAAGCAGCAAAAGGCCCTTAAAGAAGTGAAACTTCTTGTGTTGCATTTACACAACATATAAAGAAACAAAACTTGGTGGGCCTGTTTAGGTTCCAGAGGTCTGAGCAGTATCTGATTTTTATTGAAAAAAAAAAATCTAAATTTTGCAATCACATTATATTCAATGTTTCACATTCAATGTTTCACACTTAAATGTGTTAGTATATGTTAGCTCTAATTCTGAACAACAGGTTAAAAATGTAGTTAAATAATGTTGCTTCTGTGGTAAATTCAAATGACTTAGTCTTTGTTCATCGCTGATCGTTGTCTTACAGGCTTTATAACTTGTAACCTGTATAACTTCATTTATAAAATCACATTTGTGTCGAACTCTTACAAAGCAAAAACAAATGGTCTCCTTTGATCCATGAACATTTTTCTTAGTTAATGTACGTAATCTCACAGTCTGTTGTGAATGAGTAACCCTTGTATTATGTTCGATTTCTGGATACGATTTTTATGGAGCGGGTCAAATTGACCCTAATTGCCTTCAATGCAATTCCCTAAATATCACATTATTAAAAACAAGAAGGAATCAGGTATGAACAGATACATTTTTATATCAGTATTTGTCACACAGTGCAAACAATTAATATCAAAAAGTATTTTATTCAAGATTTTTTAAAATGTGTTTAACCACATATTTAACCCCTTAACTGTTACCGTCCCGCTGGTAGAAGTTTACTTCTGTATTACTATACTCTATACTACTATAATACAGTTAAATCCTAATCTAATCATGACAAACTATATATCGTTGGAAAGGTCTAAGACTCCTAAATATATATTTTATCACTGTTTTTGTTACAAATTATGAAGGAACAGTAATAGATTAATTTATGACAAGAGTGCACCACAAAACATATACTAGATCATAATAGGGGTTCTGACCTTTGTCACAAAAAATCTTTTTCATTTCATTTTTCCTGTCACGTTTTAGTAATCATCAAAAATTATTTATCACTTGAAAGTTTAAAGCCTCAAAATTCATAGGGGATATCATGTTGGGGTATAAAAGAAGAATCTCAGTCTTTGCAAGCAAAGCTTGTTTGTGGCTGTTCACTATAAGCAGGTATTATTGTTGGGTTTGTAGGGAGAATAATGTATGATGTTTTTAAATGGTTAATTATGGGCTTTCAACAACAACCATACAGAGTATTGTGAAAAGATACAGAGAAATCTCAGTCTGTGTAGGGCAAGGCAGGAAACCTCAGTGCCCTCAGATGGCATTGAATAAGAAACTGTCATGCTGCAGTGTTAAAAATAGCCACATGGGCTCAGGAGTACATAGAAGTAAACACAGCCTGCAGCTGCATCAATAAATGCAACTTGAATCTCTGTTATACAAGGAGAAAGCTGTACGTCAATTCTGTAAAGAACAAAGAGACCATTCAGAATTTCACCAGTGACAGATGCAAAAGCAAACGTCTGTCATGGCATGGGGGTGCAGCAGAGCAAATGGCATAAGTGACTGGCATATGTGTGAAGGTAACATTAATGTGGAGGCATATACTGGGATCCAGATCTGTTTTCTATTAAAGATATACAGTCCATCATTAAAAGGATAATCAGACATTGACAACCACAGGATATTGAGTACATTTAGTCTTGTATCAAGTAAGACTGGACAAAAAATAAAAAATGCTTGAAAAACTTTAACAATTAGTATCCTCAATTCCCAAATTATTAAACATTGTAATTAAAAGGAAAGTTGATGTGACACAGTGTTAAACATGCCTATGTTCCCACGTTTTTTGGAGTGTGTTGTAGTCATCAAAATCAAAATTTGATGATTTACAGAATAGAATTGATTTGATCAGTGAAATATATGGTCTGTATATATTTGTACTTTGTACTTTTTGTCAGTTAAATAAATGATAAACATAATTAACAAATCAGAGATTAATCTTACAAAATGTTCCAACTTTTTGCTGATTTGAGGTATTGTGCATGTGTGTGTGTGTGTATATATATATATATATATATATATATATATATATATATATATATATATATATATATATATATATATATATATATATATATATATATATATATATATATATATATATATATATATATATATATATATATATATATATATATATATATATATATATATATGTATATATATATTATAGTAAGGGAAACATGTTCCAAAACTTGGTGTGTTGCAATAACGGATGCATATGGACAAGACAGCTGTCTGAATATAAAAATATGCACAACAATCCATGACTTTAGTAACAAGCTGAAGTCATCAAAAACCAAATGTGCTTGGTCAGTAATATGGGGCGGGTGGGGGGGGGGGGTGCTGTTATATAACCAGTTATATCAGAGAAAAATTATTAATGCCATGCTACCTTTGCCATGCATCTATGCTATATAAACTGTTGTATTCGTCTTTGTTGGGTGGATTCTCTGTGGTTGGTTTGAGATCCTCCTGGCATTGATTCAAGCATACTGAAAGACAGTGTCTGGAGTCTGTCTGTTACTCTTGGGCAGTAGTTTAAGTCCAAGTTGTTTAGTCAAGTAGGCTTTTATTGTAAATTCATCCATATACAGTACAGTCTGGATGTATTCTGCAGTTAACTAATCTTCCTGTAAAGTTTACAAAGCACCACCTTAGCAACAGTGTTAGGCAGGATGTACACTACAATTATGATAACTGTGGTGAATTCCCTTGGTACAGAAAATGGTTCTGTGTTGATGTAAACCTTGCCGCACAGAACTTGCATATCTAGCTGAATGGCTGCATCCAGAGCTCTGTTGCTGAGCCATGTCTTCATAAAAATAAGGGCACAACATAAAAGAGAAACTTATACAGATTTGTAACGGCATGAGGGTGAGTAAATGGTTACAGATGTTTGCATTTTTGAGGTGAACTATTCTTTAAGTGAATAATTTTATACTCTCTTTTAGTGGTTGGAATAATTTAAGTCATTCTCTATTACATTTACTTATCTGATGTTAATATCAGGATCCTTTAATGCTTCCTTACCCAATTTATCAGCTTCCTTGTTCCCCTTTATTCCAGTATGTGTTGGAACTAAAAACTAACCCTTACTTCTACCCCTACCCCTAGCCTTGCTGATGATACACCACTCGCTAAATTGTTTAGAGTTGAGAGCTCTATTCTCAGACAGTCCTAAACTGTTTACAGTGGATTTACATCTTTCATCTTTACTTTTCAGAAAATATCATAAAATAAATAATTAATAGATTTTAGGATAAATCTTTTTTTTTTTTTTTTTTTTTTTTTGGATGGACCAGAAAAATGAACCACACAAAGGTTTCTGATGTCAAAACATGAAATTCTGATGTCGACTCACATGAAAGCTGGAATTAAGCATGCAAACAAAAATATTTATTGCTTAATATTGTAAAACAACAAAACAAAAAAAGAAATGTTTTGGATTTAAAAATCATAATTTTTAGTAAACAATTTGAAAATGTTAGATTATATTACATGGCATGAATGGGTTAACAGCAATGCAGAAAGCACAGGACATTGTCTTGAAAACTATTGATTTTTCACACTATATTTATGCTGACTATGTTTTGTATGACCATATTTATTTGCATGCAATCACAAATTAAACACAATTTGTATTGTAATTTGACATTGATGTTCGATTTATGCAGTTCAGAGATACAGATATAGACAGAAGAAAATGCACAATAACACTAAAAATATATAATCAGATAGGACCAACAAAATAGACCCTTACAAAAAATGTTTATTCAAGTTTTCTTTTAGTATACTTCTTTTAAACTAAAATTAGGAAAGTATGCTTTTAGTTTACATTTTATGTACTTCTCAGAAATTGGCTTGATGTACTCCTCAGAAATATACTTAAAATGACATTTAAGTATACTTATACTTAGAAAAAGTCTAATATATTTTGAGCTATACTTGTGCTCCTAGAATCTGTGTTTTCAATATTATACGGTAGAGGGCGCTACTACACAGAATTTCCAAAAAAAAAAAACACAAGCGAAGAAGAAACAAAAGATACTAACACATGTAACACGATCATCTGACATGAAATGGTAACAAAACTAACGTTAAGCGATGAAGAGTTTTGAGGTGTTGATCGACTCCATCTACATTTTGATTATTATTCTGAATCCAATTCATAGTCTTTTTTCAGCTTTTTTTAATGAAACTTATCCACATTAAAGTGTTTAAATAAGAATGCATGAAGCTAGGATAAAATGTTTTTGTTTACAAGCAGATACCCTGCTCTTTCTTTGGATGTTTTGTATGTTCAGATATTCATATAACAAAATATATACAAATTAAAACCTAAATAGGGACATAGTAGTAAAGTACATAAAGTATGATGTAAAGTTTACTTAAAGAAAACTCATGAGTATACTTGCAGTATAAAACTTCTGAACTAGTAGTTTACTGAGACTATACTTCAAAGTGTACAAAGTATTTAATTAGTAAACTCTCAGTATACCTATAAGTTCACTTTTAGTATAATTGCAGTACAAACTACAAACATAGAAGTAAATTAGTTGTGTACTCAAAGTTTGCTACTGTTATACTTAAAAGTATACTTTTATATACTAGGAAAGTGGGCCAATTTAGTCCCAAGGAATATTGAAATACACTTACAAGTATACTACTAGAACACTGATATTTGTATACTTGTTACATAAAATATACTTAAAAATATACTTGAACTTTACTTAAGTATACTTAATAAAATGAACTTTAAGTATACTACTTTTTGGTGAGGGGAAGCACTGGAGAACATAGAAGTGAACAACAGATAAACACTGTGATTGTTTGGTACAGCACTTGAACATTAATCACATGACACTTCTTTCTCTTTACTTTGGGATGTTGAAACTTGTATAGGAGCGCTCATATTATCCATGTTGGCATGTATGACTGTGCATATGATGGGGTTGTGCCTTTCATATTCCTGTTTTGTCATTGTTAGTATGCTGAGAACAGACGTGGAGTCCTTTAGATGGATAGGAGCGCTGGTTGAGCCCTTTATGTAAGGCCTATGGCCCACTTTCCACATGAAATAGACATTGCCGAGTTTAGGGCTGGAGACCTCACACACTAGAGAGATGCTGTCAGCGTGCATATTATCAGGTCTGTAAATGACAACACTGGGTTTCCGTCCATCTGAATTAAAGAAAGTGATAAAGATTCATTAAACAATCAAACAGAACAATCAAACTATAGTGAATAACAATAGTTTAACAAGACAGGTTTTGACAGTGTATCTAAGCATTTCAAATGCGCTTGTATTTTCTGTCAGACACTACAATTATGTTCAAACGTTCATAATTTTTATGAATTCAAATATGTGACTATTTGTATTGATTATTTACCTCCTTTATCAAAAAAGATCTCCTGCTTGATGTCTCTGTTGTTGTTTTTGTCATGAACTGTGCAGGTGACCATTTCACCATCAAACCATTTCTTAGCATCAACAATGATGTTGTTGACTTTTATAAACTGTGAAATGTCCGTATAAAAGTCTGTAGTTCCTGGTACAGTTATTAAAGGTTCATTCTTCACTTTGCATGACACTGAAGCTTCTTTCACTGCCTGTGTATCTCCAGAAACAACAGCCTCCAAGACAACTTTACCATTGACAAATAATTCTTTCTCAATTGGTGGCTTCAGCTTCAGTGAGAATTTAGCTAGGAGTAAGAAAAAAATATTAAATGTGTACATTTTGATTTATAGAAGAGAGAGTGTGAGCTTATGAGCAAACCAAAATTAGATGACTTACCATTAAAGTTCTTAATTACAGTAAATATTTCTTGCTGGTGTGTGACCTCACAGGTATAGAAAGTATTTGTGTTCCATGTCTCTCTGCTGACTTTATAAAGACTGTACGCTGTGTAAAGACCTTCAGCGTTCTGTTCATACTCCAGTTTTGACAGTATAGAGATGTTGGAATCATTTACTTTCCATTGTACAGTGAGATGCTTGGGGTAGAAATCCTCAATAACACAAATAACAAACATACTTTTCTGAGTCGTTACAGGAACTAAACTCTGGGTTGGTGTTTGTGGATCCCCTGAAATTAAAACAATTTTGTTTTATAGACAATGAAACTACAGTTACTGTACCACCATTTATTTTGTTTTGATTTAATTTCTTTTAAATATTGATAAGACTGGCTTTACATGACTTTTCTCCAGTTTTTACTGTAGGCTATTAGATGAAATCAGTCAGTTATTTCCACCCTGATCCATACATTTGAAATCAACAGAATCACGTGAAAACCCAGAGGCTGGCCAGTATTGTGACATGATCAAGTAGCATTTTAAAGATATAAATGTAAGTGACAGTAGGCCTCAGTGTTACAAAAGTTACACAAGGGGAAATTAAGCCATTAATCCTGATTTCTTAAACGTTTGTGCTGTGCCGTACCAGTCTTGCAGACTCCTGCATCCTCTTCATGTGTGCAGTCATAAACACCCCAACCCCTGAAGCTGCACTCAGATAGTGAGCTCTCCGAGCCTTTACACTTCACGTTATCCATCCAGATTTGACCACAGCCTCAAAAAATCAACAGAATTAGATTTTTAAAAATAAATAAGTAAATAAATAAATAAAACAATTAGACCCGTATTTAACAATCAAACTGTGCTGAGGAGTTGATACCTTCCTGAAATTGTCGTCCAGGTGTGGCTTTTTTGGCTCCAGAATAACCCATCTGACGACACACCACATGTGCTCCGGCCAGGTTCCATCCGTCATGACAAACTGAACCCCACTGTCCATCATGATAGATCTCCACACGCCCAGAAGAAGCCAGACCTCCCACAAGTCTCACGCTGCCCTCCTGTGTTGGCTGCTTCGGTCTGTCATCTTCAAACAGTGACAGAAGGTTCAAAGATTATATCAACAAAATCATGTGAAAACCCAGAGGCCTGCCAATAGTCTGACATTATCATATAATATTTTAAAGATGTAATTGCCAGTAGGCCCTATTGTTACAATAGTTACACAAGTGGAAATGAAGCAATTAATCCTGACTTCTTAAATGTCTGTGCTGTGCCGTACCAGCCTCGCAGACGACTCCTGCATCCTCTTCATGTGTGCAGTCATAAACACCCCAACCCCTGAAGCTGCATTTAGATAGTGAGCTCTCCAAGCCATTACACTTCACATCATCCATCCAGATTGGACCACAGCCTCAAAAAAATCAACAGAATTTGGGTAAAAAAAAAAAACAAACAAAACAAAACAAGACCGTTGTGTAACAATCAAACGTCACTGAGGAGTTTATACCTGCTGGAAAGCGTCCTCCAGACGTAGCTGTTATGGCACCAGAAAAACCCATCTGACGACACACAACTTGTGCTTCAGCCTGGTTCCATCCGTCATCACAAACTGTACCCCACCGCCCATCATGATAGATCTCCACACGACCAGATGAAGCCAGATCTCCCACAAGTCTCACGCTGCCCTCCTGTGTTGGCTGCTTCGGTGTGTCATCTTCAGACAGTGACAGAAGATTCAGAGATTGAGAGATTTTAATGAAAACTACTCAGGAAATGTTTAAAGCAGTAAATAAAGTGTTTAACCTCATGTGCAAGTGTTGCTGCAACAGACATGTTCGGTTGTAAAATTACAATACACCACTGAATAGATGATTTTTTATTTTTATTTTTTTATTTACAAATATATTTGTGACATATTATTTTGATAAAACTCATGAAAATCCATCAAGTACAAGTATTGCAAGCATTGTATTTCAAATTTAAAAAGCAAAGGTTTACTAACCAAACAGTGTTTCACATTGGGCTGAAACAAGAAACAGCAGAGGCCACAGAAGATACATGATTCTTTTCTTGCTGGAAATACTGGAGACAGCAGAGACGGGAACACAATTCACAGCTGAATTAGCTGCAAAACATTTTGTCATTAAACTACTTTAAATAAAGATTTATTTACAAAAAAAAAAGCTACATTTAAAAAAGTTTCATTACTGCAACAGGCATTTAAACAAGAACTGTCTGTCATCATATCTGGGCTAAGAAAAATCCATTCTTCAGCTAAGATGTACTACAAACTTTGCTCTGTTTTATTCGTTTGTTCTGCTTCAGATCCTCTTTGTGTGGCGGACACACACAAAGAAGGAAACACACACACAGTCTCCTTCTTCACAGTTCATTGTTCAGATACACCGTTTATATATATCTTCTTGTTATGCATATTCATTGATTTCAGAACCAAGACTCTCAGAATTGATTGGATAAACAAATGAAGAGATTATCATAAGGCCTCCTACTTCAGATTACCATTCATGCAGATGGTTTTACTTTTTTCAAGGCCAAGTTTGTCAACTGTTAGGTGTAAATCATATTGGAGAATGAACACAGTAAACTTTATGTGCTATCGTGCACATACACAGGAAATATTACTTTAAAATCAAACGTTATGACAGTTAAACCCAACAATATACTAAGAGCCTGAATCTTACAGTTATGCAAATAAGACCAGTCTAACTAAATTCACAAAACACAAAGTGATGAATTCATTTCATTTGTTAACCTGTTAGCCATCTGTGTGAATTTGCTAGCTAGCTACTTAGCTATAAAAAACTCTCTACTGACCACCTATTTTATTTGGTGAAATGTGTTTGTCACGTGATTTGTTTTACAAATACAGTGTCTATATGGTCAGTACAGTGATCCTGTTCAAAATGTCAGGTTAACACATTTTCTTTGTATACGAGTTAAATATCAGTAATACACATAAAGCTTATGCAATATGCAGTAAAGATACTCTAAAGATACACCACACTGCAGAAAAAAAGGAAAACAACAACAACAACAACAACAATATAAACCATCACAGAATTTGTTTTACAGGTTATAATGGTAACCGTATTGGTTTTACTGGAGACTGTAATGGTCCCTGTGGGTCTCCACTGGTAATTTGTCGCCTTCTATTGGTGGCTTGTTAAAACCAATAAATCCTATTGGAATATGGCCCAAAACATACTACTGAAAACACTTCTTTTTTTCTTTGATAGTATGTAATGTTTGTACTGGTATTTGTAGTGGGAACCATTTAAAATGTATGTGATGGTTTCTATTATTTGTTGTTGTTGTTGTTTGTTTGTTTGTTTGTGTTTTTCAGCAGGGCAATGCAATCATATGCTTCTGTTTGTCATGTTTTTGATAGAAAAAAAACTAATACACTTACAATAATAGAGTAAATTATAAATAACTTGCATAATGCAAATCTGAATTGATCTGCAAAAGGTATTCAGCTTGAACGTTTTGCATGCAACTCGCTATGCTCACTTGTTGAGTAACAGTTATGTCACATTTTAATAACTTTTATGACAAAGGCAGCTCTCAAGAGATTAATATAAATTAAATACATACTCCATACTCCTCTCTTGTGTGCCAGCCGTATTCTGCTCTATTCACGTTTACTGAAGCTCAACTATCATGTTTACTGATTAAGCACATCTGAGGGATATTGCACAAAAGTAGAATTAAGAAAGCCAGGATAAGAGAAAAGGCGCGGCTTGACCTAGTTCAATCAGCACATCCTGGCTTAGTCTGTTGCACCTTTGCTAAGCCAGGATGAGAGCGTGCAGCTTTGTCAAGCCAAGTGTAGATAGTTGGGATAAGTGCACATTCACGGCATTCTTAAACAGACCACGGGATCGATCACAGAATCAATGATGCAAAAATGGATAAAAACCCGAGCGGCATACTTCTCGCCAACTGAGCAACAGCTTCTAATGGAAACATATGAAGAGGTGAAACATATAATATGTAAAAAGGGAAATACAGTTTCTTTAATAAAACAAAGACAAAGTTTTATTTCAGATGATAGATCAGATAAAATCAATTAGATAGAAAAAAAAAACCTAAATAAAAATAGACAAAAGAGATAGATGCGATAGATTAAATAGACAGATAAAATGAGCAAAATAGATCAAATAGATGCGTATAGTGTATAAGTGTTTGCAGTTAATCATACATGTGCTTGCATGAGTAACATGCATGTCCACTGGTCACATTTAAGGCAAAGTGTCCAACTGTTTATTTAGGGAAATGACAAATAACTCCTTGAATTGTAATTATGATGGCTTCAGTGGAGCACTGGTTATTTGGACTACTTATGCATTCAGTTGGTCCACTATTGTCTGCCAGGCTTACCCACTTATCCACTATGTGCATCTACAGTATTTGATCTATTTTGTTCATTTTATCTGTCTATTTGATCTATCTCATGCCTCTTTTATCTATTTTTATTTAGGTTTTTAGTTTTCTATTTAATTGATTTAATCTAATCTGATAATTTGATCTGTTTTTATCTATCTAATAAACTTTATTTATCTCTCTTATGTATCTATCCTTCTTAAAGAACAAGCGCGTCTGGCCAAAAAAGGACCTGGCAGCAAGCACCAGAACATTTTGCAGGCTGGTAAGTGACTTGATGTGTGAAAAAAAAAAAAAAAAAAAAAAAAGCCAAATTTGGTGATTAGTGTCTGCTGCCATATTTTATTGTCTGTGTTGATTTTAGCATTGAAAAAAAAAAAGGCTCATATATCTGGCATGGGGGTGGCCCTCCAACCCAAGACTTGACCACAGCAGAGGAGCTGGCCCTGGAGTTTAATAAAGGGGAAGCCAGTGATGGAAGGGATACAGTGAGGGACAGCCACTGACTCTGGCCCAGCAAGAGAGACTGGCCTCTTGATACAAGGTACATTACTGCCGTACTACTGCACATGGAAAACAATCAAGTATTTAGATTTTGTTATGGGGACTGTCTGACTTTGCCTTACCTTGCAGTGTCTGGTAACACACTTACACTTCTGGAGCCACCAGACTATGATCCGCTGGTGACTTCTCTTTATTAAAATCATAGGCTTGGCACGTCCTGTCAAAACTATCAATACAAGTTCTGTTGAATATGGCAGAGGGAAGGCACATCTGCCGATGATGAGACCGTGTCACTGGACTCCGGAAGACTTGAGGTGTCATGTCAATTTTGTGTAAAGAAGATATTTTGAAGATTGCTGGTAATCAAACAGTTGGTGACTCCTACTGACTTCACAAAACATCTAATTCTTGCAATGTTTTTAAGGTGATAGTATGCTGATTTAGGTACTGCTTTGACATGACTACTGAAACTAAGGTCTGTCTCCAGAATCACACCAAGATTCCTGACTTGATTTTTAGTTGTTAGACCCCTAGAGTCAAGGTATGCATTCACCCTGAGAACTTCATCTTTGTTTCCAAATGCAAATGTCAATAAAACAAAAGAATAAAGACATTCTGTTAAATTATTTATTTTAGCAGTTATTTAGACCAGCACATTTAACACTTTAAATATGTTTATTTGCCACTTTGTCACACATAACATACACATATCACTGATAACTGATAACACTGACATTGAACCGTCTGTAGTACAACTGTAGTGAATTTGACCGAATTGATGAAAATAAAACTAACAAAATAAAATCACACAGGTACAGTGCCATCTCAAATTGTCATCTCAGTGCTTACATGCCTCACAAATGACAACTACAGGTTTGTTCTCCTTGTAAACAGGCCTGACACTGAACACCAGCGCTGACTTATCTGTATTTGGCAGCTGGGCAGATCCTGTACCTCTTCCTCTTCTATTGACCCTCCTGTCTGATGTATACCTGTGGCTGAGTGGTGGTTGTTTTGTTTTTTTATCCCACACCTTCCCATTGCCTCTGTAATATGGTTTTGAAGGTGGGGCCTGCCCTCCAAGCACCTCTTCATACAGTATGTGGCATGACAAGCTCTTTGACCAGATCCTTCGTGCATTGGTCACACCACCCGTGTAACCACGGTGTTGTTCAGTGAAGCTGTTGTAGGCCAGGAATGGTCAGTGTCAGTCCTGGAGAGTCACAGTCCTGCAGAGTTTTACTTCAACCTTGATAAAAACTCACCTGCATGTAGCTTTCAAGTAACCCTTAGACCTTGGTTAGCTTGTTCAGGTGTGTTTGCTTAGGGTTGGAGCTGAACTCTGCAAGACTGTGCTCTCCAAGACCAACACCGGTTGCCCCTGGTGTAGGCACCCTTACCAAAAAGTAGTATACTTCAAGTTTATTTTATTAAGTATACTTAAGTAAAGTTAAAGTATATTTTTTGTAAGACTTTTTGTAAGTATAAGTCAAGTATACTTAAATGTCATTTTAAGTATATTTCTGAGGAGTACATAAAGTCCATTTCTGAGAAGTACATAAAAAGTAAACTACAAGCATACTTTATTATTTTTAGTTTAAAAGAAGTATACTAATAGCACACTTGAATAAACTTCTTTTTCGTAAGGGCACTGAGGGTAGCAACATCCAGCAAATTGCATCACAGGTTTACCAGTATAGTTCTTAATATATTGTGTGCTCAACAGAAGAGGGAAACTCATACAGGTTTAGAACAACAACAGAATTTTTCATTTTTGGGTGAACTGTTCCTCTAAAGGAGCCTAATGTAGCTGCTGTTGCCATTTGTGTCATTAGTGTAAATCAAACATCAGAAAGAAAATCACTCACTGTCCTTGACCGAATCACTTCTGTTAAATAAGTAAGAATTAATGTATTAATGTTTTTTTTTTTTTTTTTTTTAATTTTCAAGTAGGTTGATTTCGTATGTATCTTTGTTCTATTATAATCTGTGACTGTTTACTTGTGTTCGGTAAGCTTGGTTTTACTTCGGCTGGTATTTTTTATTATTATTATTATTATTTTGATATTGAAATTGGTAACAAGGATTATGAAATTTCAGTTCACCAGAAAATTCTGATAGCATAAAAAAGTCCTATTTATCAGTATCTATGTATCTATACACACACACACACGCACGCACGCGCACACACACGCATACAGTACGCACGCACACACACATGTTTGTTTTTTATATTATATTTGGTGAGAGTTTTGATACAGCTCTGGTATGCGTCCCGCTAATAAATCCACTGAAGAAGAAGAAGAAAGAAGACGTCATCAGTAGCGCGCGCTCCCTCAGCGTCGAGTCTTCTAAAATGAGGTGAGCAGTTCGTGGTATTGCTCGTATTTTAAACAGTAAAACACACTTTACAAAGTATGTTCATGCAACAGTATGCGAGGTCGTTTCTGCCTTGTTTTAAAGGAGTACAGCGCTTTTGTGTCTTTTGGCTTAAACACTCACTAGAACAGCAGGCAACAAGCATGTGTGGAAAACATGTTTAATTCATTCAGACCCGAGCGATTTTGTGTTTCTGTATGTGCGCGCGAATGATTGTTTTTATGTTTATAATGATAATGTCACTGCTGTATTGTGATCTGTAAGGGGAATGCATGAGAACCGGTATCAGGTTTTGCTGATGTGATTTTATAACATTATTTCTCTGACGTTTATCTCAGGCAGATCAAATCAGATCTGTTGTAGTAAGTTACGTTAACGTTACTTTAGATGGTTAAAATTAAGAACAGATTCTGCTGAATACTTCATATTGAGCCTAGATAGTGGGACATTTTAAATGGCTCTTTCTGTTTAAATATTTTATCACTGTCGATTTCTGCTTGTATAAAACTACAACATGCTCATAATGTAAATACTTTAGTGCTTTGAATGCTGTTATTAGGAAACCAAACTATATTTAGATATTGTGCGTTCTAATGTATTTATTGTCCTGGAGTTGTTAACGAAAATGGGAAAAGGTTGCAAAAGAAAGAACATGTATAGAATGTGTGAATATGAGTGCAGTTACTGAATGAGCATTTCAAATTTAAGTTTTTTTTTTTTTTTTTTTTTTTGTCAATGCTGTTACTTTTAATATAGTAATACAGACATCTGATTCACTTACATTAATTCTTGAATGTGTAAATAAGTAAAAAAAAAATAGTATTATTATTTTGTTGCTTTTGGCAAATCTGCTGCTTCCACACAGAAATTAATGTTCAGTGAAGCTCCTCCCACAACAATCACACCATCAGTGATTTCACCAATAAATGCTGGAATATTTCCATCAGCCTACAAGTGAAGATGAGCATCAAACTACCAGAAAGCGCTCAAATCTGCAAAGATTGAATTAAAGAGGGAAAATTAGAGATCCAGAACCCTGCACAATGAAGCACACTGGAGAACAAAGAGGTTGGTGTTTATTCTTGATTCTTCATTAATGCAGCTGAAGGTTATAAAGCATCAAGCAGATTTAGATGTGTTGTAATAGGAAAAAATATTTAGAGCTGTGCAGTAATATAGCAAAAACTTGGGACTTTTTTATTTATTTATTTTTCAGTGAAATTTGATAGATAATTGTTAGTGGTTGAACAGATCGTAGCTGATCCGTGATCCGTACGGACACACATGTGATCCGCGGATTAATTGCAAAATTTAACCACAATAGAGTATAAGTTTATCATTTGTTCGTATTTACACAAGCAAGCAAATTTTAAACAATTCCAAAAAAAAGATCTATATTTAATTGATACAGTGAACACTATGCAGTGTTATTTTCCCTAATCATTACATTTCTATATTTGAATACTACCAACCTTATTTTATTTGTAACATTCTGTTGTATTCATCTATGCTTGTAATTAGTGTATTCTTATTTTTACTGGCTGTTCTCTTGATTCTTTAATCATAAACTTTCTTAGTTAATCTAGTAGTATTTGCTGTGGCATCAAAAGAGTACTTCGCTTTAAGTAATAAATGAAAAGCAATTAAAATTGAAATATTTTTATTTTCTTGCTGATCCTAAAAATGGTCCGATCCGTGGGTCAAAAACCGTAATGTGATCCGAACCGTGAGATTTGTGATCCATTGAACCACTAATAATTGTGTAGTTGAACAAATGTATGTAATAGTTAGAAACATGGGATTTGTTCCTGCAATGTTTTCAAAATAATAATTTGAAGATCAATTTACCTCATTCTTGGAAGGTTTCAGGGACATATAATTTATAAAACGGCACCAAAATGATCAGAATTTTGTATAGCAATCATATACTTTTCGCCATTATATCAGGGTTAATTTTTATGTCCTTTTATAGCTCTCTTTTTTTAAACTAGTTACTGAAATTGAGTCTGATTTTTACTTTGATTTCAGAGTTGATTGAAGAGAATGAAGAACCAAGTGAAGTTGAGAAGAAAAGTCTTGTCAAAACTGAAGAAAAACCTTTGAGTTGCTCTCAAACCAAACAGAAATATTTAAAGAAAACACGAGCCAAGAAGTCTTGCGCTCAGTGTGGAAAGAGTTTCCCATGCAAATATAGTCTTGGTGTTCACATGAGAGTTCATACTGGAGAGAAACCGTACACATGTGATCAGTGCGGGAAGAGTTTTACACAAAAAGGACACCTTACAGAGCATATGAACATCCACCCTGTAGAAAAACCTTACAAGTGTTCACACTGTGACAAGAGATTCAATCAGTCAGGACTGCTGAAAAAACATGAGAGGATTCACACTGGAGAGAAACCGTACAAGTGTTCACACTGCGACAAGAGATTCAATAAGTCAGTAAATCTAAAAACACACAAGAGGATCCACACTGGAGAGAAACCGTACGCATGTGATCAGTGCGGGAAGAGTTTCACACTAAAAAACCACCTTACAGCACATATGAGAATTCATACTGGAGAGAAACCGTACATGTGTGATCAGTGTGGAAAGAGTTTCACAAAACCAGAAACCCTTAAAGGACACATGAACATCCACACCGGAGAGAAGCGGTACACATGTGATCAATGCAGCAAGACATTTTTCTGGCCTTCAGTTCTGAAGAAACACCTGAGAGTTCATACAAAGGAGATGCCGTATTCATGTTCTCTATGTGCAAAGAGCTTTTCACGTCTAGAACATTTGAAAGAACATCAGAAAAGACATACTGGTGTGAGAGAGTACATGTGCTTTGAGTGTGAAAAGACTTTCATTTCAGCGAACTGTTTAAAACAGCATGAGAGGATGCACACTGGAGAAAAACCGTACAAGTGTTCACACTGCGACAAGAGATTCAGTTATTCGTCAAATCTGAAAACACACGAGAGGATCCACACTGGAGAGAAGCCTTACATATGTTCACACTGCGACAAGAGATTCAATCAGTCAGCAAATCTGAAAACACATGAGAGGATTCACACTGGAGAGAAACCTTATAAGCGTTCACACTGCGACCAAAGATTCAGTCAGTCAGTAGTCCTGAAAAAACATAAGAAGAGCCACACTAGTGTAGGGTATCAGAGCGAATCAGACAATTTAAGATTCGATCACATTGGTGTTGAACAACCCAAAGAGACAAATTCCACAAAGAGGCCCAGGATAACAAGACAACGTCATAAATCTGTCCATGATACACTTGCGCCACAAGTCTGAAGCAAGTCCACCAGCTAACAGTTTTGAGCACACTATTTTGGATGGGTCCAACAGCCAAGTTTAAAAACTAAACACGGACACCATCAAATTATGCTTTTTCTTGCCTTTTTGCTACTGTGTTTTGACGCTGCTGAGCATGCTCTGGCTTACACGCCAGCTGCTCCTCGAAAACCATGAGGAGAAGAAAAAACATTGGTCTCATCGCTCTTCTTGCTGGCTTCTACTTTAATTTCTTTTCCGTTGAGAGTTTTGTGTTCGGAGTTAAGTTTTGCCGCAACGCCGTGTCTCCGAGTCCGACCTCGAATGCCCTCCTAAAACTTCAACCAGCCCACAACTCCACAACTTCAGCCAACGCCCAAGACTTCAGCGACCACTGAACTTCCAGCCAATCAGCAACCTTGGGAAACCACTTTCTGCACTGATGAAAACAAAGGGAATCCCTTAACACAAAGGCAACGCAAGTACAACCTCCAGATTCTAGCTGAACTGGTGCATGTAATTAGGGCTGGGAGATATATCGAGCCGTAGATCACTGACAAGCTACGCAATATCGCGTTCATTATCGAAGGCGATACATCTGCGATAATGAACCCGATATTGCATAGCTTGTAAGTGATCTACGGCTCTGTCTATTAAATGCCGCTCCATTTGAAAGCAGGTGATGGCGATTTAGCGCTAATCAAGGAACCAGATTTATTGACTATATGCGCATTATCATGTCGTTCAATATATCTCAGAGCCCTACATGTAATATAAATTTTAGCCTCAATGAGGAACTCAGTGCGAGGGTTAGTTAAGTGATTGATGGTTGTTCAGGTCTATGCAATTGCACATATTGCTATAAACTTGGGATTTTACATTTTTATTCTCTTAAACATTCTTTCCTCACTTTCTCTCTTCCTGCAACTTGTATGAGTGTGTGAGTGAGTGTGTTTATGTGTTAGATTAGTTTTTATAGTCTTAGATTTATCCAATAAAGTCTTATTCATATTGAAAAGAGAAGTATCTTGTGTTTTGTGCTTACAAGTTCATGTCTTAAACTGCTGATCTGGTTATTGTGCTAATTAAGTGTTTTCACTATATTTTGGATTTCAATAAACACTGCATAGTTGATGTTATACGACTCATTCAATGAATCACTGGCCGACTCTGTGATCAGCCTTAAAATTCCTTATAATATCTTAAATGATTGCCTTTGAGCTAAATTGGCCTGTTTCCCTTACACTAGAGAGAAACCATAGTGCATGTGGGAAGCATTTTAATCATTTGAGTGATTCTATAATTGCAGGTACATTTGGTGTCCAAAGTCATTTTTTTCCCCTGCTTTTTTCAAATGGTTATTTTTTTTACTATTGTTTTACAGTCCATAACAATATAACTTTTTTGCAAAAAGTGGCTTAAATAGCTGAAAATCATGATTTCTAGTTGTCCGAATTAGTCCATTTCCATCATGTATCATTGTGTAATCAAAATATTTTATTGTAATTTTTGGTAATATTTCATTCATTTTATTTATAAAAGCCCTAAAGAGTAATTTTTCTAATTTTACAACATTAAAAAGAAAGAAAACCTTTTCTTTTAAAAACGTGTGTTCGTAAATCTTGCGTCAACTGTTACCGTATCATTCTTTGTCTTTAAATTAGTGGAATTATCTCCCACAACTATGTAAGATACAGGAAATGATGTCCCTTTCCCTCACTGTCACTTTCCCAAATGTGCTCTCAATAAGTAAATATTTTAATCTATAAAGTTCTTACACCAGAAGTTATTTTATAAAGTGTCAATCTGTTACCACAATATCAAAAGGAAAACAGATTTTTTTATTGAGCACACGTTAAGTCTTTTAATCATGATTTCAGTAGTGTCGTGCTCTTAGATTTATGCTAGCAAGTGGAGTTTTTGACAAAATATAAAGAAAATGGTCAATTCTGTTACCGTCAAACTCTGTTACCAAGGTAGAGTAACAATGCGGTGACAGAATTGACAGTCCATCGGACAATTGTTACTTAAAGGGTGAACTCGTTTTTGAACTATTTTCACAAAAAACTATTAAATTGTTGTTTAAAATCTAATAAACGTTATTGATTTATGCACCTTTATAATATTTCAAAAAAAAATTTTGAAACAGGATATTGTATATAATACATCCTGTTTTTTTAAACAGGATATTTTTTATATTATATCTGAATTATTTTTTTACTTCTAAATGATGGAATGTAAGGACTGTTTATCTAATGAAACTGTTTGTCTAAAAAAAATGTAATGGACTGTTTGTCTAATTTGCTCTGCGCAGTCATACAAAAAAACAAATCGCAGTGAGTAGATCATCTTCATATCCAGCACTCTCAAATCTGAGTCCGTGTCCTCACCGAATGGGACACAATAATGCATCAAGCAATAAAATATCATCTGTTTAAATCTGTCCTTACGAGCTATTACAACTGATATGACTGAAACAATATCTAAAGTTTTCACTGTTTTAGACATCATTCAGATTAGTAAAAGTTAGAACAGGGAGGGATTAAGGAGAGTATATATATATACACACACACACATACAGGTGCTTCTCAAATTAGAATGTCGTGGAAAAGTTCATTTCAGTAATTTAACTCAAATTGTGAAACTCGTGTATTAAATAAATTCAATGCACACAGATTGAAGTAGTTTAAGTCTTTGTTTCTTTTAATTGTGATGATTTTGGCTCACATTTAAACAAAAACCCACCAATTCACTATCTCAACAAAATTAGAATATGGTGACATGCCAATCAGCTAATCAACTCAAAAAACACCTGCAAAGGTTTCCTGAGCCTTCAAAATGGTCTCTCAGTTTAGTTCACTAGGCTACACAACCATGGGGAAGACTGCTGATCTGACAGTTGTCCAGAAGACAATCATTGACACCCTTCACAAGGAGGGTAAGTCACAAACATTCATTGCCAAAGAAGCTGGCTGTTCACAGAGTGCTGTATCCAAGCATGTTAACAGAAAGTTGAGTGGAAGGAAAAAGTGTGGAAGAAAAAGATGCACAACCAAACGAGAGAACCGCAGCCTTATGAGGATTGTCAAGCAAAATCTATTCAAGAATTTGAGTGAACTTCACAAGGAATGGACTGAGGCTGGGGTCAAGGCATCAAGAGTCACCACACACAGACGTGTCAAGGAATTTGGCTACAGTTGTCGTATTACTCTTGTTAAGCCACTCCTGACACGTCTTACCTGGGCTAAGGAGAACTGAACTGTTCCCCAGTGGTCCAAAGTCCTCTTTTCAGATGAGCGCAAGTTTTGCATTTAATTTGGAAACCAAGGACCTAGATTCTTGAGGAAGGGTGGAGAAGCTCACAGCCCAAGTTGCTTGAAGTCCAGTGTTAATTTTCCACAGTCTGTGATGATTTGGGGTGCAATGTCATCTGCTGGTGTTGGTCCATTGTGTTTTTTGAAAACCAAAGTCACTGCACCCGTTTACCAAGAAATTTTGGAGCACTTCATGCTTCCTTCTGCTGACCAGCTTTTTGAAGATGGTGATTTGGCACCTGCCCACACTGCCAAAAGCACCAAAAGTTGGTTAAATGACCATGCTGTTGGTGTGCTTGACTGGCCAGCAAACTCACCAGACGTGAACCCCAGAGAGAATCTATGAGGTATTGTCAAGAGGGAAATGAGAAACAAGAGACCAAAAAATGCAGATGAGCTGAAGGCCACTGTCAAAGAAACATGGGCTTCCATACCACCTCAGCAGTGCCACAAACTGATCACCTCCATGCCACGCCGAATTGAGGCAGTAATTAAAACAAAAGGAGCCACTACCAAGTATTGAATACATGTAAAGTAAAGGAACATACTTTCCAGAAGGCCAGACTTTTTTTTTTTTTAATTGGTCTTATGAAATGTTCTAATTTGTTGAGATAGTGAATTGGTGGGTTTTTGTTAAATGTGATCCAAAATCATCACAATTAAAAGAACCAAAGACTTCAGTCAAAGACTTCTACTTCAGTCTGTGTGCACTGAATTTATTTAATACACAAGTTTCACAATTTGACTTGAATTACTGAAATAAATGAACTTTTCAGAGACGTTTTAATTTATTGAGAAGCACCTGTATATATAATCTGACCTCGGTAATCCTCAGAAATATTCAGTAGATTCTAACCAGTTCTTTGTTTCAGTAACCGGTCTGCTGATTCCTAGTACTGCCTGGGAAAACTCTTGACAGTTACTTGAACCAGCTCATTCAGGTCTTGTGTGCTGCTTTGGCTGTGCACCTTGCATCATGACCCTGGGACTAAGGTTTGATTTTGTAAACCAGCTCGTTTCTCACAGCATTTTGGCTCAAAAGAACAATTTTTTCAAAAATCTTACATCTCTAGCATCTGGTGTTAGATATCCCCCAATAGAGTCTCTTTAAAGGAACACTCCACTATTTTTGAAAATCGGCTAATTTTCCAACTCCCCTAGAGTTAAACAGTTGAGTTTTACCATTTTCAAATCCATTTAGCCAATCTCCGGATCTGGCGGAAGCACTTTTAGCTTAGCATAGCATAGATCATTGAATCTGATTAGACCGTTAGCATCTCGCTCAAAAATGACCAAAGAGTCTCGGTATTTTTCCTATTTAAAACTTGACTCTTCTGTAGTTACATCGTGTACTAAGACCGACTGAAAATTAAAAGTTGCTTTTTTCTAGGCCGATATGGCTAAGAACTATACTCTCATTCTGGCGTAATAATCAAGGAACTTTGCTGCGGTACCATGGGTGCAGCAGGCGCACTGATATTACGCAGCGCCTGAAAAGAGTCCCCAGCTAGGTAACTTCCAATAAGCCTTTTTTCAGGCGCTGCGTAATATCATGAGCGATGCTCAGTTTTTCATTTATTCATACTTTAAGTAAAATGAGAATTGTAGAACAAATTATTATATGAAACTGTTAAAAAAATGGCTGGGACGTCTGGGTTGCAAATGCACCTTTTCCCACCTCTGGCT
Source organism: Cyprinus carpio (assembly GCF_018340385.1). Taxonomy (NCBI): domain Eukaryota; kingdom Metazoa; phylum Chordata; class Actinopteri; order Cypriniformes; family Cyprinidae; genus Cyprinus; species Cyprinus carpio. The sequence continues at coordinate 1,822,826 of NC_056599.1, forward strand.
TTGACCACAAGAGGACATTAGTGTGCAGCGTCTTGAAAAGCTTTGAGTAATGATGAACCATTTTAGATTAAGTGGAGTTGTATTTCTAAATTCAAGAACGTATCTGAGGATGATGTCCATTTGCAATGCAAGTATGGACTGGGAAATTACAATATATTAAAAAGTAAATACAACTTTACCTCACAAATTATTATAAATTATAACTTTTCAAAAGTTGTAATAAAAAAAATATTAATATTAAGATATTAAGTGACTGTAACACTCTGCAACACTGATTTTTATGCGCAAGATAAATAAATTTGAAACTAGAAAAAAACACAACGTGATTTCTAATAAAGATCCATTTCCTCTGAATCATATCAATTGAACGTGGAACATGAACAAGGGTTAAGAAAAGAAAATTGTCAAAGAAATACATGCTATAGCTCTAGAGCTAAAAAATCTGTTGGTTAAAAATACAAATAAAACCATTATTTATTCAAAAACAGATACTTAAACATTTTACATAAGTAATGTTTACTGCATTATACTGTGATCAATGTGTAATTTTCATTTTCTTTTATAAACTGAATTACAGTAAAAGTACAAAAATAACATCTGCCCTCTTTGTCTTACTGAAGTCCTGGACAAATACTGCATGCAGGTCAAATCCAGGAACTTAAATGCACATCAGCAGCTGAAAGACTAAATATTCTGATCACTGTCTAACAGATGAAATCCTTATTAAGTGTATGAACAGCATTTATTCTCTATTTAAGCAACATGAAGTAAAAGAACCGTTCATCAAACACAGACGTCAGAATTGTGTTCTGGGTGATGTATTTCAGTCTAAAGGTTTAACATCTTTCAGCTTGATTAGAACATGTAAACACTCATCAGGACCTGCAGTAACTCTCACCTGATTAAACTCTCATAGACAAAGTGCAAATGTTGGCTTGTTTGTTTAGTCCTGAAGTAGGAAGTTCAAGATGCCAAATTCATTGTCAGTTGGAGAGATCAGCATTTCGGCTCTGGCTTTGTGTAACCTGCTGCGCAGGAAGTCCCTCCGTTTGCACCACTCCTGAAGCTCCTCCTCACTGTGAGCGAAGTCACAACTCGCACCATCAGAACAGCCATCTTCCAACCTGTCAATCAAACACCACAGCCAATCAGGACAAAGACCACTGTTAATAACAAACCCTTCATCATTGATGATGTTCACTGATTTGATGATGGTGAACCTGGGACAGATGGAGAAACAAGGTCCAGGGAAGCGAAAGGACCAGGCCAGACTCTCGTCCTCTCCCTCTCCGCTGAACACTCTCTGCTTGTGTTTCTCTGTGGAGATGTGCTGCTGCCACTGCCGATCACTGTTGCTGTGTTTCCCACACAGATAACAGTAGAAACTGTTATGCTGTAGTAACAAACACACAAGCGGCTCCATTAGCACCACAGCTGCCAAGTCTGCAAGTTTTTTCTGAGAAGTCGCGTAAAAAAAAATTAACAAGTTGCACGTTGCCATTGTTTGGGCTTATTTTAAAAAATATGGTTGCTTGTTAGGAAAACCTGAAGAGCAACTTTGTTTCTTTAAATTTATGGTCAATGTTTTTTCCCTATATATTGTTGACACTGTCTGCTCGCAGGTAAAAGCCAATCAGTGCGATAATTAATGCACTGTAGGGTTATTCATTATCACACATCATGCCCCCTCCTCCCCATTATTGGAGTAAAATTGTGTTTAACTTGCAGACACGTGACGTTAGTAGACGTAAATAGACACACAAGGCCACCAACAGAGATGTACAGACATAGAGGAAACATGGGAGAAGGTGAATGGTGCAGGGGAGTAAAGGGACCTAATTTAATAAGTAAAAAATGTTTATAATGCATTAATCATTAGCAGTAATACTAATAGCAGATAGATGGTTCAAGTTCATTTTATTATAAATATGTGGCTACATTAAAGCTCCCACTTAGTGCTCTGGTCTTGTTTTATTCTCCATAACTATTCTGCTTGCAGGTGATCAGAGGATAGTGTGTGCCCTCCCGCTTTGTTGCAATTAAATGATTTTTGTAAAATAACTTACGTTTTTGCTCTTGAAACCCAGAGTGGTTTCAGTTTACCTAGGTTGCAGGCTTGTTTATTGATAATAAACGATTGATAAATAATATTGATGATAATAAATATTGGGCTTGTTTTTGGAGCTGCGGTTGCTTATTTCGAGAGTTGGCAACACTGATTAACACGTGTGAGGACAGCAAACATGAGAATGGGGAAAATGAACCTGCAGGAACGTACCATCGCTTCAGCAAAATCCGTCGGCATGGTGATCTGCTTCTCTTCCATTGGCTGAGAAGGTGAGGTGCTGTCAGAGGCTCTGTTCTGACTGGAGGTGGAGAGCCAGACATCAAACACCTGCTGGATGTCCCGGACTGCAGTGGAGAACATGTGACCTAAATTAGTAATTCAGACCATATCTAGGCTATGATGTCACAACTTAATCCCAATTCACACACATGTACAAAGTATGAGAAAGTACACCATGTCATATACTTAAGTGCCTTATATCATTGGAATCCTTGGCTCGAGACAAACAAACCATATACATCTCCAACTTCATTTCTATCATGGGAAAAAAAATGTCCCACCATATTGATTATAATTTTATTTATTTATTTTTTTGGCAAAACCAGTTCTAGGTTTTTTTTTGCCCAATAGGAAACAAACCAACAAAAAAGTTTCTCTAGAGATTTTCAGTATCTTGACACACTGGCACAAAGGCCTGCCAAAATGTTCAAATTAGGCGTGGTCACTTTTACTTAAATGGTTATGACTCTTGAACAAAATTATGTATCTTCACCAAATTTGGTGGATTTATGTATAGGCTCATTCTGAGGACACATGCAAAGACCTGCAGAACTTGGCCACTCTGTGGTGCTAAAACAGGAAAAAACTTGGCTCTAAGTATGTCCCCATTGGTATGGGGTTAGGCAATGTGTTTGTGCCACCATTGCCTATTGTTCACATATTTTGAAAAACATGGCTGTCATTGGCCAACCAAATTTCAGCAGCTATTAGACAAGCTTAACAGAGGCCAATCAGAAGGAAAATTGGTGGCCTGTTTGACTTGTAAAAAATGGATGTTTTTGTCTTGTTGGTGGAGGTATGTTAATATTGTATGTGTGTGAATATGTGTACTGGGTGGCGCTATATTAATATTATGAGTAAAAAAAAAAATCACACACTCTATTTTGTTGGACTGCCTTTGGCTATGATTATGGCATGCATTCACCGTGGCATCATTTCGATAAGCTTCTGCAATGTCACAACATTTATTCCCATCCAGAGTTGCATAAATTTTTCGCCAGGATCTTGTATTGATGATGGGAGAGTTATACCGCTGCACAAAGTCTTCTCCAGCACATCCCAAAGATTCTCATTGGGGTAAAGGTCTGCCTCTGAACTCTGTGGTGGCCAACCCATGTGTGAAAATGATGTTGCATGCTCACTGAACCACTCTTTAACAATTTGAGCCCGATGAATCCTGGCATTGTCATCTTGGAATATGCCCATGCCATCAGGGAAGAAAAAATTAAGTTGAGGAATAACCTGGTCATTCAGTATATTCAGCTGACCTCATTCTTTGGGCACATAACATAATCATCCATGCAGTAATTATCCAATGGGAGGATCTTAACTATTTGCTTAGTTAAATCCAGGTGGTGACTTTTTTTTTGGACGGGCAGTGTATAATGCAATGTTTCACACACATACACACATATGCATATGCATATCACATATAAGATTTCCTCAACCACCTCAACTTTGCCTCAAGAAATGCTGGCAATCAAACTGTTTGTTAAAAAGGCTGTTTGATTTTTTAAAGACTAAACCTACTTTCTAACTAAATTCTACTTTTTTCGTCTTCTCATCAAAACTAGTAAAGTAGAACTCTCATTACTGCCTAGATCAATAATTATCAAAAAAACTGGATGGCTATAACAGGGTAATTTACAAATGTTGCCATAAACAACTGTACCCAAAATCCTAGAATTCCTATAGAACCTCATAACTTCACAAATCTTGGTTGGTTTATGCAGCATATGACTGTGACTGAACATCAGTGTTGATTGTGTTTGATTTAATGCTCACAGCCGTTGTTCTTCATGTACGTCCACAGATCCTTCTCCTCCTGACTGTGAGCGAAACTACAGTTCCCGATGTAATGACATTTACGCTGCTTCAGCACATGGATGCAGATCTGTGAGGAAACATTCAGCGTTAAACTTCAAGAACTCAGTTTCAGTGTAACAAATGAGTTTTTAACAGAAAAAATATATTGTATTTCATATCCCTACTGTTAAAAAGAGACATTGTTTTTGCCAGTGGAATAATTTAACAAAGTAATAATAATTTGTTACAGTAGTTAAGAAGCCTGTTTTTTTTTTTTGGGAGTACTTAACTTGAGTTTTTATATTTCAGCCAACTTTCACTTTTACTCCACTACATTTCCTAATTAAAAATGTATACTTTTACTCCGATACATTTCCCTGAAGCATATTCGTTACTTACTACAAAATAAAAGTCAGAAGAACACAGACTGCAGGAAAGCAGGTTCGATGAATCAGTGGTCTAGTGCTTGCAAGTTAGACTCCTGACATTATCAAGGATATCACCAAATATCACACAGAGTGCATGCATGTGATTTATTAGTCTATTAAAATTCAAAATTCAAGGCATTTTAAATTGTAGACGGCAAAAATGCTTCTGTATGCTTTTTATATTTATATAAGTTAATAGTTACCTTAATCTGTATCACACAAAGAGTGTCGTTTATCTTCAGATATCAGCATAATAACAAATAAATGTTTGACAAAGTTTAACAAAGTTAGCATTAAGTGACTTACATTTTAGACACAATTTTACCTGTTTTTGCTCAATTTTGCCAACGAAATTAGTTTCAAACAAAGATCACAACACTGTTGTGCGTCTCTGAGCAATGAACGGCGTTTACTTATTGAATGAATCAGCTTTTTGAACGGATTGGTTGAATAAATGATTCAGTGATTCACTAATTAACACAGTCAAATGCTTTGTTCCTGAATGAATAAGCTGAATTAATCAGTTGAATCTCACTCATTAACACACACACACACACACACACACACACACACACACACACACACACATATATACATATATATATATATATATATATATATATTTGGGTCCTTTTCATTTTGCATTTACTTGTACTTTTACTTTCAATACTTAAATGTGTTTAATATTTAAATATTTTACAAATATTTTAATAAGCATAATACATATCACATACTTTAAGACTTTTACTCAAGTAATATTCTAAACATTGACTTCAACTTCTACCAAAGTCATTTTCTGTTAAGATATCTGTACTTTTACTTGAGTATGGCTTTCAGGTACTTTATCCACCACTGGTTTTTACTCACGTCGTATTGTTGAGGAAAGGTCTTGGCAAAGGGCAAAGGTCGCACTGCGACCCACTTCTTCCTCTCTTGAGATTTGACTAGTAAAACCCTCCTGTCTTTGGTCCAGCTGAAGAGAGACAGACAGAGGAAGAGAGTGAGACGGTTGTTTTCAGGTGTGTGTGTGTGTGTGTGTGTGTGTGTGTGTGTGTGTGTGTGTGTGTGTGAGTGTCTGTCTATCCTTCTGCACCTGTGTCTGGCTTTAGCAGTGCAGTATTTCAGCGCTCGGTCCGGTTCACTGACCAGCCCGTCTCTCCAGCACTGACTGCACACAAACTTCATCATCAGCTCCAGCCTGTGACCTTTGACCTCAGCACTTCCTGTCCCCTGCACAGGACCCATGTTCCCATTTGTCTCCTCTGTTCTGACAGGACTCTTTGATTTGGCGGCAGTGATTTTGTTCGGTGAGCGTGAAGCTACGACCGCAGGCTGATGGAAACAATACATAGAGTTGAGAAATGATTGCCACATGCTTTATAAAAATCAATGTACTAATTACTGCTGTTTACTAGATCAATCTTCACTAGTACCAGTGCTCATAGTTATAAAACCTCTAACACGAAGCATTAAAAGATCCTTCCTCCAAAATAAAATCCTCATGCCGTACACTCACTCACACACATATAATAGCAACCCAAAAAATTGCATTTAGGTTTGGTTCATGCTAAAGCAACTTTGACATTTTCACATCCTTTTCTAAAGTTTGAAGAAGGTCACCATTCACTGCCATTATATGAAGTGTGAGAAGAACATTTACTAAAATTTATATTTGTGAAAGAAGGAAATCCTACTTTAGAACAAGAACACCATTGTAAGTAAGTAAGTAAGGATAAAGCACTACTTAAGAATTACTTATATTTCTATTCATTAATAATTGAGAAGAAACTCACAGGCTGTTGGTTCCAGTGTTTTTTAGACTCCTGTACAATCTCTTCATGAGTGATTCCAAACACACACAGATGAAGTTTGTTTGGATCATGTGTCTCCACCTGCTGGATCTCTGATGTAATGCAGTACCTCAAACATAGATCTCACAGAACAGCAGCTGGTCTTTTTAGTATCGATGTGTTGTTTTAACATCAAACTAATTCAGTGTTTTAAAATGACAATTGTTTTTAAAAACATTAGGTACAGTTGCGGTCAAATGTTTACATACACTTTATTCACAATACTGTGTGTCATTGGGTCTCATTCATGAAACACGAGCAGAACGATTTTTTGTGTAAATCGTGTGTAAAGTGGTGCTGGCGTAAATTTTCGGATTCATTAAAATGTTCGTTTTTTCCAAATGTTAGTTGGTACAAAAGAAATCTACACCTGCTCCCAGCCACGTGTAAATAGTGCGTTTAACATCCGAACGTTTTGCTCATTAATAAGGCTGCATTTTAATTCACCTTAATCGGGTACATATTTACACAGCATTTTGAAAAAATATTATATATAGTAATTACATACTGTTTTTCTTTTTACTTTTATTATGAGAGCCAATAGCCTCTGCAAACGGAACACTTTAATCAAATAATTAATTGCTTTCAATAGGGCTGGGCAAACTAATAGCCCCTTAATTGTTACCGAAATTGTTTTCTATAAATGATGCGTTCATCGCATGTAGATATGCTCGATGATGATGGTGGTCCTCCTCCAGTTTGAATACGATTTTTTCGAAGTGAACTAATTCGTTTTTTTTTGCAGTCAAGCTTCATGTCGAACCATTTTCTTTTCACTTCTGGGACTGTTCGATTAACAGATGAAACTCCATTAACAGCATCTATAATACGCTGCCAAGCTTCCTTTTTTTTAGGACCTGATACGCCACTATGTACGCTTGAAAATAAAATGTGCCGTTTTGAATGAACTTCTGATAATAAAACTTCAATTTCTGCATCTGAGAATTTTTTTTTTTTCATTCGCTTTTGAGAAGACATGTTGAAATCCTTCGTTTCGTGTCATAATATGATGCCCATATATAGTTGTCAGTCAGATTTAAAGGGGCGGGATTTATGGTAATTGAGAATGAGCGTGCACCCAGTTACGACTGATTGGAATTAATTAACACACACATTTCACTATCACATCTGACGTTTACGAAGTATTTGTGAATCAGGAGAAGAGTTTTCGGGAAGGTCTCTTTATGCACAAATCACTCACATATTTACTCATATATTTACAAATGTTTCATGAATGAGACCCATTGACTGCTTTTTTTGTTTTTGTTTTGTAATATTTGTTGAGTTCCTTGTTTGTCCTGAACAGTTAAACTGCCCACTGTTCTTCATAAAAATCCTTCAAATACCATAAATTCCTATGGTTTTCCAGCATCTTTTGCATATTTGAACCCATTCCCGCAGAGTACTGATTTTGAGGTTATGATTTTGAGAACCCTCTTTTTACACTGAAGAAAACCGAAGGAGTTGAACAGAACTATTACAACAGTTTAAACATTCACTTGTGCTCAAGAAGGGTGAAAACTTTTGAGCTGGATCAAGTTTTCATTTTTTGTTTAAATATCACATCTTTTGAATTAGTCCTACCCTTCGGAAGCTACAGAAGACATTTACATGTTTCCCATAGAACAAAATAAGTACAATATACCCTGCCTTTCAAATTCAAAAAATTTTCTGTAAATCTGTTGTTCATACAGTTACTTGACTAAAATAATGTTGTTGTTGTTTTTTATACTCCAAATATCATGTTTGTCCAATTTTATACTCCCTTTTTGCCTTCTGAGTGAGTGATGTATGCAATGATTCCGGTCACGTGACAGTAGCAGGTGTAAACAGTGTGTTGTTTGATTACCAGTGTCTCTCTGCAGGATCCAGATCTGCAGCTCGATGAGCGAGTGAGCGAAGCAGCAGCCGTCCTTCCTCTTACATCCCAATGAAAACTCGTGACGGCACACATCAAACTGACAGCGAGAGCTCAACGCTCGGATCTTACTGTAACTCACAGAGCTGCTCTTCACCACGTGAACCAAACACCTGACAGAGAGACAGAAAGATACATGCTTATATCAAATGATCCAGGATTGCTCAGCTGTGACGTCTTTATGAGATTGCAGTGTTTCTCATGTACTTCTTCTTGTCAAACTGATGTTGTGTCGGTACGTTTGCACACAGAGCGGGATTCTCCTTCCAGCGTTTGCTGATCATTCTGGGTCTGCAGTCAAAACAGGCCTGTGGAAGGACAGACCACACGTGTTTACGTATCAGAGCAGACAGATATGTGTTCCCACTGAACACATGATTCAACATTCACAGCACTGATCAAGGTGAATCGGCTCATTTCAGCTTTGACAGATCTGTATAAAATTTACATACATTAGAGGAAGACTTAAGTCAAATTAATACTCATGAAAGCTACTGTTTATATTTTTATGCTACTTTTATAAGATCACATGATAATCATATGCACTTTACTGGAAACATTCTGCTGAAAAATATGACGAGCAAGGAGAAGAAAATCTAGAAAAAGTAGGATTGTTTGAAATCATAATTATAGTCTAATGTTTTTTAATTTTACTTACGTTTCACAAACTTTACTTGGTTTTGCTTATACAGATTTAAATTAATATACAAAGAGATTGATTATTTGGCTTAATTTTGCACTGTTGTTGACTAAATATCTATGCAGTTTTAGCTTTTGTTTCCTTTAGAGTAAAATTTACTAAAATTAATGAATATGACATTAAATTATTGACTAAATTTGAATATTTTTGTCAAAAAAAAAAAAAAAAAAAAAAAGACTAAAGGCCTTTCACAACACTGATAATTACAATAAATATAATTTTAAACATAGTTCAAACTATATAACAATAGCATAATCCAGACCACAACTATAAAGATAAAGACACAGAAACAATATCCCTGGAATCAGTTTTTTTTTTTTTTTTTTTTTTTGCTGATGAATGATAACAACACCTCCAGCCAATAAGAAAAAATCCTTCAAAGAGCTCACGCAATCCAAGCAGCAAACTCCAAAACTGCAGCGCCATTATAATAAACAGAACATTATCATGTGATGGTGTGGAGTGGACTTTATCCTTCTTGGTGTGAACAGGTTTTAAGATAATAAAAAGTAAAGCAAAACACTAAAAACAAACACTTATAGCTGCTGGCATCTACACTGAGATCACATGACCAGCAGTAACACCCAATTATAAGACGATTTCAAATGTGGAATAAATCCATCAGTATAAAGCTCGAGATTTGTAAAATTATGTGTGCCGTTACCTCACACAGGAACATAAACATGCCCGTGTGTATGTTCAGTAGTTCGATGACGCTGGGTGCTTGTCTCTCATTGGTCGAGAGCGGATTGAAGAGCAGCTCTCTGACCAGTAAGCCCCGCCTCTCCTGCGTCCACACATCGATCTCTTCTTGACAATATGCAAAAGTGCAGCCCTCTCCGTACTTACACACCTGACTCTCCAACACCTCTACACACACACACACAGGGAGGATTACATCACATTGATTAAAATACTAGTTCATCAGTCACTGAACGGTTAACTGGCGATGCACCTCTACAGAGCACAAAAGCAGCCTGGAAGTTGTTGTGAGTTGGGCGGGGCCGGATCCGCCTCCAGGGTGAGTTAGTCCCGCCCCTCCACCTGCACAGAAGAAGATTCTTCTTACAGCTGTGAGAAACATCAGGCCTGAACTCAAAATCCAGCACACCTGGACCTGAGAGAGATGACAGATAAAACAATAGAATAATTATAATACTAAAACAAAAGATAGAAGGATTGAAATAGTAGACAGAATGATAAATAGAGTGACAGATGGAACGATAAATAGAGTGACAGAAAAAATGATAAATAGAACGATAAATGTAACTATAGATAAAAACAGACTGATTGTTTATAAATAATAGAATGATAGAATTAATGATAAAATAGTAAATCAAATGGTAGAGCAATAGAATAAATAAAACGCTATAAATTGAACAATATATACAACAATATATAGAATGATAAAACAATTAGAACAACAGACAGAATAAAAGACAGAACAATGAGAGAACGATGAAACAATAAATAGAGCAGATATAATAAATAGAATAACAAAACAGCATTCTATCATATATCGGCCTAATAGTTAGAGAGTAGGACATGTATCCCAAAGGTTGTGGGTTCGAGTCTCAGGGCCAGCACTTCACTTCACTTCACTTATATTATTGTTCTTGCTACCACAGTTGTGGCCTCATGTAGAGAATGGTACCACAGATAGAATGACAAACAGAACGATAGCCATACCAATAAAACAATAAAAAGATGACAGAAGAACAGATTGTGAGCGTCTGAGTCACCTGTGCTGCTGAAGCAGCTGCTGCACGCTTGAGTGAAATCATGTGTTTGTTCCAGCGGGTTCTTGCACAGACTGGACAGAGTTGAGGTCACATGACCATTCCTCTGTAACAAACACACACACTCTAATTAAACAAACAGAGATGCACTAATGCTTTCACATCTTCAGACTGTCAAAAGCCTCAAACTTACCGTACGAGGAGAATGTGTCAGTTTGACAGACGGCAGAAAACTCCGACAGACTTTCCCACCTGACAGAGAAACAAAACCATGCACATCATCATCATCTCAAGTTCAAGTATCACACGACAGTCTGCGTAGGTTTGACAGTCAGACCTGGCAGAGTGAATTCAGACAGTGAATCTAGCACATCTCCTCCCACCACCAGAGGGTGCTGCAGGGAGACTGAGCCGCCAGAGGTACAGATGGAGTCCAACGCGTCCAGATCGCCGCTGGAGCAGTCCAAGCTCAGCTCCGGTTTAGTGAAGGAGTCCAGAGAGTTCAACTGACTCCCGACGGACGAGAAGAAGGCAGGAGGAAGACGAGGAGACGAGAAACACAGCAGAGCGCTGGGAACGACTCCGCTCTGAGTGCCAAACAGGACAGAGTTAACTCATCGCCGTAAGATATGACATCTATGTCTAATTAGTCTTGCTCACCTGCGATGAGTCTTCCTCTTTAGACATGCAGTCCAGCAGACTGTCCAGCTCGTCTCCCATCAGCTCGTTGTCCTCCAGCGGCTGAGACACGGGCACTGAGAGCGGCACGGCTCCGGACAGACCCAGGGCCTCGTGGGAGTCGCTCACGGGGACCGGAGCAGGTAAGACAGGAGACGGCCAATCAGAGTCAGCTGTCAGACAGAGAAAACACTGAACATGAACACAATCAGCTGCAGAGTTAGACTAGACTGCCGACACGTCTGTAATGAAACACCAGCATACTCTACACATTATACTGTCTTCTTTTGATAAAAACAGCATGTGAGAGGGCATGCAGTATGTTGTAATGAAAAAATGTTATCAGTTGATGCATTCTCTGGCCATCGAGTGCATGAGCTTGGTGTTGCTTGTGTCACACTTTACTCTGAGCTGCAGAAAAACATGCTGCATTCCTACTATTAGTATGATATTCAGTGTCTTTGAAATACCTGCCGAGTCAGTCACTTCCTCCAGCCCAACAGAAGAAATCTGCAAACAAACACCACAGACGTCTCAATCTACTCATCATCAGCTAGCTGAACTGAAATCCAAAGATGAAATTCATGAGGAATTAGTTTAAAACCGTAGTTTTGGTTTTTTAAATGAAGTCCTGCCTCATCTAAAGGTGATGGCACGACAGAGTCGTCCTCAGATCCTGCTGCTTTCCCCCTCTGAAACAGAAGAACAGACTTCTGTTTCATAATATGATTATCTTTCTCAAACATTTCCTTATTGCACTCAAACATAGTGTAAAAAATATTTCAACAGCATGCACAGGATTGTGGGTACTCACGTGAGAACTGATGTACGCTTTTCTGTTTTTCAGGCCCAGACGGGCTGCGATTTCCTTGGACAAATTACTGACTGTCTGATCCTGAAAAACATTGAAATTATTACAGACACAACAGACAGAAATCACAAGACCCACAGTCACATGACCCTGACAACTAATCAAGAACATGTTTAATAAAACATATTTAAACAACAAAAAAAAGAGTTACAGTTAACTAGTAAATGAGTAAATTATCCTTCCTGACTTTACCAAACAAACAGTTTAGAATGAAATTAAGTCAATTAAGTTGCGATTTTATTCCTAATTATGCTAAATAACCATTTATTTCAGTTTAATTTCTTAAGTATTTGTGATTGTCAGACACAAATTGTCAGACTCTAAATGTTTTTGAATGCTGGGTATTAATTTATTTTCTGTGCATCAATTCTGCATAAATTTGTTTACTCCAGTTTAAATGTTTAGAATGGTTGACACACTGCTTTAAATGAATAATTAACATATTCAGTTGCTGTTCACCTGCGGTGAGGCCAGCAGACATGCAGTGCTGCAGTCGTACGCCTCTCTTAGTTTCCCAGACTCCTTCAGACACACGGCCTTACGATACAACGCCTTAGCGCTGTCCTTACACACCCCCAGAGCACGATCGCAGTCCTCCACACTGCTGTCAAACTCACCCTGACACGGACAGAGAAAGAAAAAAACATGACTACATCTGCAACATAAAACATGTGACCCTGGACCACAAAACCAGTCATAAGGGTCAATTTTAACCTGAATGCTGAATAAATAAGCTTTCCATTGATGTACGGTATTTGGCTGATACACAGCTATTTGAAAATCTGGAATCTGAGGTGCAAAAACATCTAAATTTTGAGAAAATCATCTTTAAAGTTGTCCAAATGAAGTTCTTAGCAATGCATATTGCTAAGCAAAAATTAAGGAAACTTACAAAATATCTTCATGGAACATAATCTTTACTTAATATCCTAATGATTTTTGGCATAAAAGAAAAATTTACTATTGGCTATTGCTACAAAAATATCTGTGTGACTTATGACTGGTTTTGTGCTGAAGGGTCACATATAAAGCATATAAAGCAGTTTTTTAAATGCTACCATGGTGTAGTTTGTTTATAGCCTACTGTATGTTTGGCTTTTATCTTCTGGCCATTTTATTTAGGCTTCGAAATTAATAAAAGCTGTGTTCTGATTGTCCTAAAGAGCACAACGTCTAAGAATCATAAACTTTTGTTGTTCTCAGAGCTTATTTTCTACAGTAATCCAAAGGCCAACAGAAAAATCACATTGGGTTTTTGTCAAAAGAATCTGAGTGATGCTAACTTCCGGTTTGGCCTACAAAAATATGCAGATCTTGGTGTTAAATTCACCATGTTCTGATGGACGGCCGCGCGGTTGATGTACAGACTCTCCAGCAGGGCAGCGGGAACATTCAGCCCCTCGGCTTGAGCGTAAAGTGCCACGTTGACACCCTCGCTGAAATGATCACGCGCCTCCGTCGAGTCTCCCTCTCGAAACGCAGCATTGCCCTCCTCTAAGAGATCACACACCAGCTGAACCACAAAGCCCTGACGAACAACAACAGCAAAGAAGAAACAAACAGACCGCTTATTATAACTGGTCCAATCATGCTAAATGACTTGACTTAGCTCTACTTTAGAGAGAAAATGTAAATTTGTCTTCATTTAGATATATTTCCTCAAGCCCAACCTCATAGCCTTCAGGGTCCGGATAAGGCAGAGAACATCTGTAGACACGAAAAACAAAGCAAAAATCAACACTGTGACTGAGACACAACAGTCAGCAGGACTGAATGCTACTTAAAGTTATTTTTTTTTGTAGTACTTGATGAAGCTCAGCGCTCTCTGAATCTGCTCCCGGCGCTTCTGACGCTCACCGCTCATGTTTGACCATCACAACCCTGAAAAACAAACAAACACGCGTGCAAAAGTTCACGTTTACCAGCCATTCACCGTTACAGTCTCAAAAGACACTGATGCCTTCTTAAAAGTGTGTATTATACACCGAATATTTGGTGTATATGCTGCTGTATTAAATATTAAAGCGTCAAAGTTTTACATTATTACATCACAGTGTACAGTATATTTATGCATCTTTAACAGTGTATTTACACGTTTTCATTTGTGTCTGATGAGTCAAAAACTAGTTGACAACCCAGACAGCATTATTATCAGGCTATAGCAGGAATTCATCACAAGTACGTTCTGAAAATACTTTTAAAAATACTGTAGAATTATGAGAAAGTTATTTTTCTAAACGATCAAATCTTTGATTATTAACTTACATTTTCAAAACTTTTTTTTTTTTTATGTTTCAAATATGGTCATGTAAATAAAACATTAAAGGAATGTTAAATTTCAGCATTTTACAAACATTATGGAGAATTTACTTTTAAATCACAAAAAAAGCGCACCCTTACGACAATTAACCATAGATTTATTGTAGTGTAGTAACCGTTTTTTTTTCTTTTTTTTTTCTAGCGTATTGATTACCATTTGTATAACCACAGTTAGTAAACCATGGTTAATTTGTGGTAATTTGTGGGTTATTATTATTAATATTATTTTTATTTATTTATTTTATTTTATTTTTTTGTAATAAAACCATGATTAATTTAGTAAGGGCAACTAAAAGGATTCAGAAAAGCGTTCCATGAACAATGTAACGTTATTATAACTAATGTGTTAACGTTATTAAAGGTCACATAACTTTGAACGAACGTTAACGTTACTGGAAGAATGTTTGTAACTTGTGAGAGAACCTTGTCAGAACGTCAGAGATCTGAGAACGTTCCCTTGGCTGTGACGACACTCAGAACCGTTACTGTAGTAGAAGGGAGATAACCGGAGATTTGAAACACGCCCAAACTCGACTTCCGACCACAAACAAACCGTTTCTGCAAAAACGAAACCGAAGCAGCTGGACATTCAGAACGACAGTCTAACAAACCATAAAGTCGGCCACAAAAGAGCACATTTACCCTCAGAATGAGGTCGCACTAGGATCACAGCTGTGAACTCACAAACTTTCCAGAGGACTCCAGTCAGACTCACCTGCGTCTGGAGAAAATCACGACAAAAAGCGCTTTCTTCTAAGTTTCGCGCGTGTTTCGTTGGCGGTTTGTGTGTACAACATTAGAGAAACGACTGACGGATGATTAGCTGGACAATTTCAACACATCTGCCAAAAGTGTGTGAACCAGCACCGCTCCCTCGCCGTGAACCCGACGGATGTTTCCAGTTAATAATAACCGTTTTTCCGCGAGACGAGCGCGGCTGCCCCGACAGGAGGCGCTCGAGCTTCAATCAAATGCGTTTTTCAATCTTAACGCATTATTGTAAACGTGTGTAGTTTTAGAAGGCATATTATTTGGAGCGTGTTCATTTATAGAACTGATACCTGGGATACAAAGTAAAACACACCGTTATTTAAACGATGTAAAATAAATGTTCAAGTAATCTATGCCCAGTAATCAACGAACAACTGTGATTGGTCCACCATGACCAGCGATGAGTAAAGTAACACTTATCACGTGACGCGCGCCAGCAAAAACATCTAACTTGAACATGAACGTTTTAAAGAAAAAATAACTGACCTGAACATGCTCTATCAAAAACATACACTGACGTGTTCTTAAGTAAAATATGCTTAAACCTATATTAGTTTGTTTGCATTAAATGTGTCCTTGTGTTTTGGGAAAAGTTTGAGTCAGATTACATTGGCACTGAAGATCCTACAAACGTTTCAGTCTCTATACAAGAATTAAGTCACTGTGAAAAACCTGTTCATACCACTCCCGCTTCTCTCTTTCAAATTACTAATAATTAAATTTGCCTACAAGATCAATCTATAGGATGAATTAGTTCAATGTATGATCCTATACAATAAAAAGAAAAATCCATAAATTGTGTCTTTATGATTTGTATGTGGTCATTTTAATTAACACTAACAGTTACAGGCAAAAAAAAAAAAAAGTCCACGCGTAATAAAATCACATACGAACTACAAATCCCATGAACCCTTGCGCGTCTATACCACTACGTCATCAGAACGAGCGGGAGGAAGAAAGTGAGTACAGTACATCTGCACCCACAAAATAATATTAAACAACACCTGTAAGTACAAACTGAATATTTATATGCTAGGTTTGTTCCGGGAACGCGTGTCGATATACTGGCTGTAAATAGGCTGCGTCGCTTGAGTCGTGTTTTGCGTGCTGATCATGCGTCAGTGTGAATCTGAGAACACATGTTCGTATATAGAGAGACACATTATGTAAACATACACATCACTTTAGGGGTGAACAGCGGTTACACTATTAAGAATATTTAACATTTTTACATGCAAAATATGTTTACGTGGGATGAATTTATCAGGGCAGTTTAATTAATTTGAATAAATTATATATTTAATTGCTCATTTACATAGTAGTAAACAATTAAAATACATGAAAAATAATAATATTAGTATAATATATTAATTAATTGTAATAATGAAGTGGGTTTGATTCTAATGTGTCAAGTGTTATCTTTATGATTCACAAGAACTTTCTTTGTCTCTTTAGCATAAGAGATGCAATCAAGTTCTAAACTCTTGTGTTTACGTATTTTCTTCAGTTGGTGTCAAGATGGCATCAGATGATGTGGCAAATCTCGCCGACTCATTGGCCAAAACCCAAGTCGACGAGAGCGAGCTCAGTTATAAAGGACAAGGCCTTAAACTGGACAACGCTCAGTCTGGTGAGCTGCCGGTGATCTTTTAATTTTGCATGTTAATGCATGTTTCTGAAAGTGTAACAGAAGTAATGCCGTGTTGTGTGCAGTGGAGAAGATGGTGAAGGCGATCGAGGAGTTTGACGGTCTGCGTGCGCTCAGACTGGAGGGAAACACCATCGGCGTGGAGGCAGCGCAGACCATCGCTAAAGCCCTGCAGAAGAAGAGCGACCTGCAGGTGCGTGTGCCTTATTCCCAAACCCTAAACACAGCAGAAAACAGGAGTTCTCAACTGAAGGAGCATGACCTGAAAAGATTAAAGGCAGCAGAAAAAAACAATGCTAAATCAAGTCATTTAATGCACTCAGTCATGCATCGTAATGACAGAAAAATGAACCAGCATATCAACTTTTAAAAGGCATGAGAAGACAAATCACATGCATTCTGTTGTTGATGTCACAGACATTGTGTCAACACAAACGCTACAGTATTTTTCCACAAATGTATTTGTCATTTGCTGTAATTATTAGATATTTTATGTGTTCCCATTACCATATCTGCTTAGCAAATCAGTATAGAGTGTTTTGTGCATTGAATTATTGGCTGCCAAGAGCAAGAAACCACATTTAGATGATAATATCATGCTAATAATAACGTTTGTGAAACACGTTATCATCTAGTGATGTAAAATTTAGAAACAAATGAAACTATCTCCTTTACCTCTATTGTTTTTCTCTCGTGTTAGTGCTGCCACTGGAGCGACATGTTTACTGGCCGCCTGCGAGCTGAGATTCCTCCAGCGCTGGTGAGATGGACACCTCATGATTCAATTCTACATCTTTTAGAGCAAAGACTTTTATAAACTCTTCATCAAACCCAGTGTGCTCGTAGTTAGTAGTCGTGACTATAACAGACCGTTTAATGCTTGTAAACGTCGCCTCCGCAGAATTCTCTGGGCGACGCGTTAATCACGGCTGGAGCTCGGCTGAAGGTTCTGGATCTGAGTGATAACGCTTTCGGACCCGATGGCGTCAAAGGCATAGAGAAGCTGCTCAAGAGCACCGCCTGCCACACGCTGCAGGAACTGCGTCTGAACAACTGTGGAATGGGCATCGGAGGAGGAAAGGTGGGCGGGGTTTATGATACTGATGTCATCGTGTGCTGAAAAAGTGGGCGTCACTGTTGCGCTCCATCATATCGCCAATTTATTTCTCTGGAAATTTAGTGTTGCCTGCTTTTCTAGATCCTGGCGGCGGCTCTGACGGTGTGTCATAAGGAGTCGAGTGCGCTCGGCGCCCCCTTGCAGCTGAAGGTGTTCATCGCTGGCAGGAACAGACTGGAGAACGATGGAGCCACAGCGCTGGCGCAGGCCTTTCAGGTGCTGAACCATACGAGAAATGACCCTGAACTACAATCTTCCAGAATAATAATGATTATATTATTGATTTTCATTCATTTAGTACTTTAAAATATACCTTTGTCATTAGGTCCATTGAAGATGTTGTTTGGTTTCCTTCATCTGATTAATCCTTTGGTGTTAGTTCATTGTCTTATCCTCAGATCTTAGAGTTTAACAGCAGGTGGTGCTCTAATCAAGATTTTATCCGCACACTCAAATGCTCATGAAGAGCAACACAGCCCACTGTCAAGACCCTTGTAATTCGCTTTAACCTTTTTGAATTTTATGATTGATTATTATAGGTTCAAGTGTGTGTTAGGATTTGGAAACAAGCAGAGTACGGCTGTTTCTAAAGCATGCAGCGCCATCTGCGGTTCAAAACTAAGCTCAGAATCGGCTTGAGAAAGAATCGCGATGCATTCTGAAAATCGATGCTGAATCATTTCTCGATTCGCGATGCATTGATTTATTGATTTATTTGTCCATTATGTTGTCTTCTCCATTACTCATTACTTTAAAGTCCACTGGTCCATTGCTTAATTTTCTCCATTGGTGCACAGATATTGGTCCAGTGGCTCATTGCTTTATGTCCTCCAGGGGTCCATTGGCCTATTGCTTTATTTTCTCCAGTGTAGGAGATAAAGCAATGGACCAATGGAGAAAATAAAGCAATGGGCCAATTTTCATTGGTTTAACTTCTCCATTGGTCCATTGGTTTTTATTCTCCATTGATCTATTGATGTTGCTTTATCTTCTCAGTTGATTGGCAGTCTGGAAGAAGTGCACATGCCCCAGAATGGCATCAATCACCCAGGAGTCACAGCTCTGGCCACAGCAATGCAGCACAACCCACAACTGCGAGTCCTGAACCTCAACGACAACACTTTCACCAAGAGAGGAGCGATCGCCATGGCAGAGGTACACTGGAAAACAGATTTAGCTGGAAAATCTGAGGAATTATTGAAGAGCGAAATACAAAAACTGAGTTGTTATAAATTATTAAACCTGTTAACTGTGTAATTTGGATGTTTTCTTTTCACTAGTATGAAAGAAGAAATGTTAAGGATGCAAAATAGCCCAAAATTGATCAGTGAATGAAAGCTGATGTTTCTTGCCTTCATTTCAAAGGTGTTTCTCTGTTTGTTAGGCACTGAAACACCTGCGCAATGTGCAGGTGATAAATTTTGGCGACTGTCTTGTTCGGTCTGAAGGAGCCAGTGCCATAGCAGAGACCCTGAGAGAGGGACTGCCGATACTCAAGGTACTGATAAGTGCTCAATATCTATACTATGTAGTTTTGGAGAAAGAGCTTTAACTGGTGACATGAAAAAAGCTCAATCAGTGAACATGCTCGTCTCTCTCTCACCAGGAGCTGAATCTGTCTTTTGGGGAAATCACAGAGGAAGCTGCGCTGGAAGTGGCTCGATCCGTACAGCATAAAGATCAGTTTGAAAAACTCGACCTGAATGGTACAAACACATAAAAACAGAAGAAAAAAACATCACAGCATTGTCAATAATTATCTGCAAACATCTGAAGAGTCAGCGATAGTTAATGACGCCCTGGTTGAGTCAAGTTTGGCTCTAAAAAATATAGTGATGAACAGGTTATAAACCTGTGAAAGTCTTTAAAAGACATTTAAGGTTTAATTAAGATTAAACATAATGTCAAGCCTGTGTATTTGTCTATTTGTTTGGAAAGTTAACGCATAGCTACTGTATAATCATCTAATACATAACACTGTTTAAATATGTTAAAAATATACTAATAGTGATAAAGAAATCACTGTGGGTTATTATAGTTAACTAAACTAAAAACATCTTTTTTTATTATAATATAATTGTTGTTTGTTGTATTATAAAAAAAAATTTTTTTTTTTTTTATATATGTGTTATAATATATGTGAATGTGAAATAAAAATAAAAATAACAAAAACTTTAAACATGTATGTATTAAACAAAAAAAACAAAAAAAAACTAAATTACTAAAATTTTAATTCCAAGTATAGACAAAACTATGTTAGTATATCAATGGTAAGACTGGTTAATCATAAACTACTACTAATAAAACTAATTTTGGTAATTGAAATAAAGAAGAAATAAAATATAAATATTAGATGAATAATTTTAAATGAAAATTGAAAGTTGAAACACTAAAAGTAGTAATTGGAAATAAATCAATAAATAAATACTAAAACTGAAATAAAGAGTAAACTAAGTCCAAAGAGTGATATAAAAAGCTAGTAAAAAGACACGCACAACAAAATTACTCAAAATTTAACTAAAATCACTACAACTCAAAACATAAAAGTAAAAGTTTCAAAAATATTCATTTAATATTATTGATATTATATTATATTAAAACTAAAAAAGTTTAATACAAATTACAATAATATACAAATAATATTAAAACAACATCACTGACATAAACCTGTGTAATTTAAAAAAAAAAAAAAAACACACACTGCAGCAACATTTACAAACACGTCCACATCCTACATTTGGTTGTGTTTGTCTTTAGGTAACAGTTTAGGTGAAGAAGGCTGTGAAAATCTGCGAGAGGTGATGGAGAAGATGAACATGGCGGACAAACTGGGCTCTCTGAGGTATCAAACACACCCCGAACTGAAAACGTTCATGACAGTTCAGCACATTTAAAATTCTCTTAATGCAGAGGAGATATTTGTAATTCTTTGCACGAGCTTTCGTTTCTCACATGATTTCGTGTGAATTCCTTCTCATGTCACAGTGATGACGAGGGAGAACCTGAGGAAGATGACGATGAGGAGGAGGAGGACGACGATGATGATGATGAAGATGTGGAGGAAGAAGAGGAGGAGGAAGAAGAAGATGAAGAGGAGGAGGGAGAAGGAGAGGAAGAAAAGAGTGAATTAAACCAGGTTTGATCGAACCGTCAATTCTTCCCGCCGTTTGATGCACAATTCAAATCAACATTACAAAACTGAAAACACAAGTGAGAACAAATTAAATGTGTCTGTTTACTTAGTTCTCAACGCCGCCTTCAGCGCCTCGTACTCCAGACGTCTCGACTTTCCTGAGCTTTCCGTCTCCAGACAAACTCCTGCGACTCGGTGCAAAGAGAAGCTTCCTCATCCAGCAGCAGGTCCGTCTTTTCAGCTTTTATATTCATTTCAGGGTTTCCGTGGCTCTTTAAAAGTTTGAACTCACCCTTCTACAGTTTAAGGCCTGAAAAGGTATTAAATTGGAGCATAAAGCCTTGTATTTGTAAATTTGTGGCATTCATTGTTGCAAAAATATGAATATCTTCCTCAATATTTGTCTTGTTTTCCAATACAAACATCTAAACATCCTTAAATCAGGATACATTTACTTGAGATGCAAAATGAACACATGAAGTCTTGTTTTCTGAGAAACTGATCAAAACGAAATGAGTTTATAATTCAAAGAAAAAAATCTTGTTCTTGTTTGAAGCATACACTCAATTTTGTTCTTTGGAACACTTTGGAAATGTAATAAGTTACAGATTACAAGTTACACTATTCAAAATGTAATAAGCAGTGCGTAACTATTAGTTTATTAAAGTAATGTAACTGATTACATTTGAGTACTTTTTGATTATTTTTCTTAATTTCTAAGAAATGTTTTGAAACCATTAAAGCAGGCAGAGTTAACCTTTACAGTAGCACTCAACACTTCAAAAATCTTTCATCGCTTAAAAATTATGTAATAGTTCATTTTAAAGCACAGCCACTACAAAATCAGGTTTTTGCACACCTTTTTACGTTGAGATCATTCTAAATAAAGGTAAATACAGAATTAAAATCATAACATGAAACTGTTAAATAGCTAGGATACTGTTTTTAAAATCAAATCTTTGCACATCTGTGTCAGGAAATACTTGCATCTAACAATACCTTGGAGAAAAAAAAAAAAAAACTTAATCTTACATAATAAAGCATATACATAAAAGCAGACAGGAAATAAAACAGTTAACAGTTATCTAATAAGCATGTGTTCAAAACTCCTGAAACATTGGTGAAATCAGTCAAATCTGTTCGTATGTGTGAAAATATTCAAATATTACCCCCTTTTGTAATCGTTAAATGTTCATAAGTGACTAATTTAATTACACATTTTCTCAGTATCTTTAACTGATTACAGTTGCATTTATTTTGTAATTAAATTACGTAATTCCATTACATGTAATGAGTTACTCCGAACACTGTGTGTAATGATTGCGACAGTCCCAGTGCTGAGCGTCGGCGTGTTTTCTGCAGGTGGACGTGTCGGACGTGAGTAAGACCGTGGAAGCGTTTCTGAAGATCTCGTCGGTGTATAAGGAAGACGACGCAGAGGTGAAATCGGCCGTGCTGGAGAGCATCGGTGAGATGAACATCTGTCAGACGGCTGCTGGACGATCTGAGACGTCTGACTGATTCTCGTGTGTCTGTGTGTTTCAGACGCAGTGCTGTGTAAAGCCTTCCTCACACCCTCCTTCCAGGGCTTGAGCTTTATGTCGTCGTTGCTGGTGATGCTCGGGCTGTTGAAGGTACAAACGTTTAGCACATTCAGACCGGGGCTGAAAACTGAGCTAGTCTGTTTGCTAATGGATTTTAAATATAGATTTTCTGTTTATTTCACTTGGAAATATCATGTAACTAAAACAGGTTATGAATGCAATTTCATGTTGGCTTTCTGTCATTTCAACACTGTTGCTAAATCATGCCACATTCTCTAGTCTAAAGCATTTAATCAGCACGGTTCTCCTGTTCTCAAGATGTTTAACTAACTTTTCTATGAAATCTGTGCATGAACAGAACTCAAAAATTTTGATGTCAAGGATCCTCAAATATTGCATAAAAACCCTCTTTCTCAAATATAAAGGTGTCATTTTTAATGTAGACCCAATCAGATTATTTGAATTATGAGGAAAAAAACTTTAAGCATGCTATTATAGCACATTGTCTGAGGAATGTATAAAAATGGAGTAAATTTAAAAAAAGATGTATATCTACCATTGACATCAGAGCTCAATTTCAGTTTTGCGATGCTACGAGAATACTTTTTTTGCGCAAAGAAAACAAAAATAGCATAATTTGCTCAAGCATTCTTCTCCCCCGCGTTATGTCTTCCACCATTTTAGAGAGTATTACAATGCATTTGCATGCTTTCCCCTAACCGTAAACAATGCTTATTACGCAAATACATTCATGCGCGTGCTTTCCACCGAACGTAAACAACGCTTATTACGCCCAATATGTTCTCGGGTACTCTCCAAAATGGCGGAAAAATTATTTTTGTTTTCATTGCGCAAAAAAAAAAAAAAAAAAGTAGTATTCTCATAGCATCACAGAGCTGAAATTGAGCTCTGATGTCACATGGACTGTTTTACCGATGTGTTTACTATGTTTCTGGACCTGGGAACATTTCAGTTGCATTGCTGTCTATGGAGGGTCTGAGAGCTCTCTGATTTCATCAAAAATATCTTAATGTGTGTTCCGTAGATGAACGAAGGTCTTATGGGTTTGGAATTTGGTATGGGTTAATGGTTAAT
This sequence comes from Cyprinus carpio, assembly GCF_018340385.1. Taxonomy (NCBI): domain Eukaryota; kingdom Metazoa; phylum Chordata; class Actinopteri; order Cypriniformes; family Cyprinidae; genus Cyprinus; species Cyprinus carpio. The sequence goes on from NC_056599.1 coordinate 1,846,790, forward strand.
GATTAAATTTTTATTTTGGGGTAAACTAACCCTTTAATGCCATGACTTTTTAAATTTAAGTTTTCTGCTCCAATTTAAGACCTTGTAATGGCTTAATTTGTGGAAGGGTAAATTACTACTTTTTAAGACTTGAACAAACCTTTATTTTTATTTGATAAATTTCTGCAGAAAACTGTACATACATATATATATATATATATATATATATATATATATATATATATATATATATATATATATATATATATATATATATATATATATATACAGTTTTGTGCAGAAATTTATCAAATATATATATATATATTTAATAATATTTAATTTTTATTTTTTTTATCTTATTACATCTCACCCTGAATCAAGTTTGAAAACCCCTGTTCTAATAGAAATGTAACTGGTTCATTACTCACCATGAGTAGAACTGTTGGACCTGATGGTGGAACGTGTGTTTTGATGTTCATCTCTCTCTCTGTAGAGTGAAGACAAGCTGAAGCCGGTGAAGGTCGTCCCAGGACATCTACAGTGTTTGGAGCATGCAGTGAAACAGAGTTATTTCCCTCGAGAACACATCACCGTGCTAAACGCTTTCATGGCCAGGTAACCCAACAAACAGAAGTGTTTACATTCATTAACTTTTTTTTGTTATTAATAACAGCATGTGATGTGTTATTATTTTATATACAGGCCGAATAAGTCTCTGGAGCCGTGCAGCAGTGCTCGAGATCGCCTGAAATCCACCCTGCAGAAACTCACACCTGAGAGCTGAACAATTCTGAAACACACGTGTGCTTAAAAGACTCACATCTGATTTTTAATATTAAACTGTCATAACATGTCTTGAAACCTCACCTGACTTCCTGCGTAGTTTATCTTCCATATAAAAACAATCTTTAACATGGAAAAGTGCTTAGCGCATGGGCATTGAAACTATTTCAGAATTGAGGGGGACAGAAAGTTCAAGTGTAATATTGGTTTATTCGAATGATAATGATATATAATATGTATCAGAATATAGTTACTTTTGGTTTGAATAAAGTTCCTATGACATCAAAATTTTTGAGACCACTGAAATTTCATAAAGCTCATCACCAATTTCAACAAACAAGATGTTTAATGCTGCTCAGAGGTGCCATAAATCCACTTACACAGCTGTTATAATTTATGTCTTGATACTAGAGCCATTACATCTTTACACAAGGTTTTGAGCAGGTTCAGAGCAGACTTGGCTATGTAAGAACACAACTGCGTAGACGACACAGTTTTGCGGTTGAGTAGCGACCCAATCCAAACCCAGGATAGATAGTCTGGACTCATGATGAGACTCAGTGTGTCTGAGACGCTGTAGAAGGACAAAATCCCTGCGCTGTGATCCACATACACTTCTAGTCTACTGCTGGATACTGCAGGGAGATTAGTGTTTATGTTGTTGTGACTAAATGAGCACCATGAGGGAGAAGAGAACAATATCCAGAACGTTCTGGGAACCAGAAATTGTTAGCTGTGTACCTGTTCCAGAAATGTTTTCTATAGTTTTATAGTGTAGTTTGTCTCTGAGACGGATTTCCATACATTTGTCAAAAGACAGATGGCCATTGACAGTGAGGCTGTCTGTAGATCCAGAGAAAGAGACAGACAACAAACTCTACAAAGACAAAAACTCCATGTAATTAAAGTCCTCAGTGTTTGAGAAGATCTCTATTACCTGAAGGAAATTAATATGATCATCTGTGTGTGAAATCTGCTTCAGCTCAGCTTCTGTCTTCTTCAGCTCATTGATCTCCTGCTCCAGTCGCTCCAGTTTTATTTCGGCTGGACTCACTGCAGCTCTTTCCCGATCTCTGATCAGCTGCATCACCTCAGAGCGACGTTTCTCAATGGAGCGGACGAGATCAGTGAAGATTCTTTTTTTTTTTTTCATTATACAGTGAAAGTGGACAGTGATTTTTACATGCATAAAAAGTAATATAAAGGTACCATTAAAAAGACTCGTGCAATAAATTCAAGACCTTCTAAAACCATACAATCAATTTGTGTCAAGAACTGCCTGGAAATATCTCACATTCTTTTTGGCCATCAAAAGAAAAAATGACTGTCCACTTTTGATGAATTGAAAAGAGCAGCTCAGACTTTCTTCTTGACATTTCATAATGTTCTTTAAAGAAATAATTGATTTCAAACAATACTAAGGCAGGATTCCCTATCCTTTTCCATCTGTCAACAGTTTTTCTTTCTCACCTTATGAGACTCCACAGCTTCTCTCAGCTCCTGAAGATCTTTCTCTCTTCTGGATTCTCAGATGAATTTTCTTCTTAGTCTCCTCCAAATGTGCCTGTGTGAAACACAAATACTGAAAAACTGGAGAAAAGGTTTTCTGGTTTTCCATGTTAATGGAAGTTGATGTCCGAACAAGCCAAATAACTCTACTGTGTCTGTTTTAGATTTCTTCTTCCTTATTGTATGCACAAATGCAGTTTGGCCATCAGAGACCTTAAAGTTCAGAAACCTAGAGAGATGCTGTCAAATTTGGATTTACTGTATAATGGGCTTAATTACTTGTATGCTTGTAAAACATATATATTTGAAAATATATATCACTTAAAATACACAAAACCATATTTCCAAAAGTCATGTATGATGTGTGTCAGGATTATGTGAAGATATTACAGCTGGTGTGTCATCATCAGGTCACATGACCAAGACGTTATATCAATTTGAATTTAGAACAGAAGAAGGGGGATCAGCAGAAGAAGCAGATTGGAGCCCCGTCTTCTTGAGCTTCTCCACCATTTCAGCAATCACCATGTTTTTACCTAAACCAGGTCTCGGTGTGAAGGACTGTTTGCATAAAGGACATCTGTAGATTCCATTCTGATCATCCTGATCCCAGACATCCGTGATGCATTTCTTACAGTAATTGTGTCCACAGGGAATCGTCACTGGTTCCTTTAGCAGATTCAGACACACTGGACAATTGAACTGGTCCTGATCCACTGAAATATTAGTTTCTGTCATTTCACTGTATATGAACACAGACAGAGAGACGATACAGACTGCAACTCAACAGTTCATTTCCTCCTTATATCATCACTAGAACATCACTTCTATAAGAACTAAACCCTTCCAACACCAAAGAGCACTATTTGGAAATATAATGTCTCTCCTAGAGCTAACATGACCTCATATCTTTTTAGATACCCGTAAAGGACATGGTAATAACTTTTCTGCAGTGTTATAAAAACAAAATTTGTTTAAAAATTAAGTCATAGGATAAAATGTTACCATTATGTATTTAGTTGTGCTTCAAAAATGAATGCTGTCATTACAAACACCACACCATCCAAACATCCAAACAAAAGAGGAGAGTATTTTATCTTGGGCAGATTTATTATTATTATTATTATTTTTCACTTGTTTTAAGCACTGGCATAAATTACAAGTTCTGCTTATTCAGATTTGATATCAAGTAAACTGATCATGTTTTCTTCAGGTTTTAAAATAACATACACATGTACTTTTGAAAGAGATTTTAAAAATGTAATTGAAATATGAGACAACAAGACTTTTAACAAAGAGTGATTCTGTAATATTCTGTAAAGGAGTTATTCTGTAATAACATTTATAAAGCTAGTATGTATTGTTTGATATGGGATGCATAGCTGAAAGCATCCTGGTGTTGAGACACAAGATCTGAGCAGGACTGAAGACAACACATCTGTCTTGGTTTTCTTTTGCTTTACTCATTAATTAATCCTTTGAAGCACATGGATTAGGATATGACATATTCAGATATAAAAACAAAACAAATTATGTATAAAAATCCAGTAAACAGCACACAAAATATAAACAACAACAACAGCCGTCTATAAACTTCTTTCTTTAACAACATGAGAATCAGATTTGAAAGTTACTTCAGACAACAAATTTCAACAAAAGACAAATCACAGTTTTGATTATCAGTTTCTCCTCACACATAAACATATTTTGATTAATTTGCTAAAACGATTAGATATCAGCTGTTAAATAATTAAAAAATAAGCAACATCTCATTTTTGATTCTTAGATGTGATATGGCAATATTATTTACATATTTAGACGACACAGTTTCACTGTTGTTTTATTTTGTAATCCAATCCCTGGATAGAGCGGCTGAGTGAATGTGGTCTGGACTCTGTGGATGAGACTCACTGTGTCAGAGACACTTAAAAATGACAGAGTTCCTGCGCTGTGATCCACATACACTCCTATTTTACGGCTGGACACCACAGGGAGTAAAGTCCGTATGGTATTGTGTCTAAATGAGCAACTGGAGTTACAACAGTACAGTCTCCAGGACTGATCGTTATACCCAAATCGACTACCACCACTATTTCCCTTCCTCTTGATGCTCTTATATGCCACTGCTATATGAACACCCTCATTACCGCTGTACTCAACCTCCCAGTAACAGCGTCCACTGACACTCTCCGTACACAAGGCCTCTATCCAGTAGTCAAATCTGTCGGGATGTTTGGGATATTTGTAATTACAGCTGGTGGAAGTGATCACTGTGTTGTCCTCAGACAGACGGAGACTTGAACATATTGTGTTCGAATCCAACATGAATGGATGGAAATCTGATGAAAACAAACACATGATCTGCATGTAAATAATAAAGTATGACTTTAATCATTAACATAGTTGAGTATTTTAGTAAGGTTAAAACAAGATTTAGGAAAAAGTTTCCATGCGTCTCTCATTTAGCAGGTATTCCAGAAAGCATTAACAATGAACCTTTCATAAAACCAGTACACTTACTGTAAATTCTTTCATCAGTCCTCAACAAATGATTTGGAAATTCCTCAAGTCCCCCTAAACTGGTAACCCAAAGTTTGTGTTCTCCCAAGGCATTCCCAACTAATGCTAACAAGACAGGCATGCCATACTTCAGTTTTAGGTTTTATTGACTTTGAACATGGATCCAAAGCTACTCGCTATTGTGTGCACATACACTGACATACACACTCTGTGCTATTGTTGAATGAAATGGCCATACTGTTGCTTCATCAAATAATTTTTTTTTCCACCAAATCATTTTGTTTTCTTTCTTTAATTATCTGAAGTTACAGTGTTAGTGGTCTTTCACGTCACGTCTTTTCTGCACTCAAGTTTCAAATCAAACCAATTCCTATCTTAATAAATGGGGGAATCCTGAAATCTCAAATACTGTCTGCTAAAATCACAATTAAATTACATATTTCAAATCGGCAACAAAAATTGAAATGATAATCAGTTAATAAAATCTTGACCAGGGGCACATCCGGTATTCGCAGACAAAAACTATTGGTTTTACTATTTTGTATTTTGCAATAGGATCCACTTTTAATTTTTTTTAAATGTAAATGAATTGGCCCATAAATGCAGTTCTATATGTTCAAATAGCATTTTTTAAAAAAAAAGCATATTTTTCAGGCTAGACTAGTCAATGTGCTGTGCAGTACTAAGCGGAAGTATTGGGTTTCTATGGAAACTGGAGCTTCTAACAGCAGCTTCAGTGATGCAATGACTTTACCAATCAGTGATTGGCTGTTTAATTCAGAAGGCGGGGCAATTCTGCCATATTGCATGTTGCAGCTTCTCCCATTCATAAGTATTAGGAGTGAACCGTCTTTGTATATCTATAGTCTTTGATATAACGCCTTTAGCGTCAGTTGCTTGTGCATCTCTTGAGATCAGGGGAGTGAGGTTTACCTGTACAGGTCTTTCTGGCCTCTGTTACACTAGCAGCAATAATAAAATACTTCAATCTCCTCCTCTAATGTTATGTTTAATGTGAAGGCTTGTTCGATTGCAGCTGGTTCACTAATTCAGTCATGCTGTGTACTGCTTCAACACCATTAAACTGACTTGTGTCCAATTGCTATGGTTCTGGAGCAACCCCTAGTAAGATCAACATGTTCAATTACGTATATCTCTCAATGATTGTTGTGTGTTTTTAGAAGAACTCACATTGTAGAAACTCCTCTCTGGTCTCATATTCAGGAGCAATAATGACCTGGATGGTTTTCACTACAGACACCAAAATACATTTGCAGATTAATTCTCATGTCAAGAGGAAAATCATATTTAATGAATAAGAATAAACAAATCCCTAAAATCTACCTGTTTCAATTATCTTTTCTGTCTCCTCTCTGCAGAACTGCTGCAGTTTGTCTCTGAGTTGAAAAACTGATTTCATTACATCATCAAAAGAGAGATGAGGACTGACACTGTAGCCGTCTGTAGATCCAGAGAGAGAGACTGAAGCAGACGACAAACTCTACAGAAACAAAAACACAAACACAAACTCCATGTAATCAAATAAGCTTGTTGAAGTCCTCAGTCCTGTGTTTGAGAAGATCTCTGTTACCTGGAGGAAATGAACATGATCCTGTGTCTCTGAAAGCTGCTTCAGCTCAGTGTCTCTCTTCCTCAGCTCATTGATCTCCTGCTCCAGTCGCTCCAGTTTTATTTCGGCTCGACTCACTGCAGCTCTTTCCTGATCTCTGATCAGCTGTGTCACGTCAGAGCAACGTTTCTCAATGGAGCGGACGAGTTGAGTGAAGATCCTCTCACTGTCCTCCACTGCTGTCTGTGCAGAGCGCTGTTATAGGACACACATCAAAATCAGCTCATGATTGTTTCTTTCTGTTCTGTGATTGAAATGCTGATATAACTGTAACTTCATTAAAAACTGTGCCAGTCCTCCCTGTACGCATGTTGCACTTATTCTCAAATATGATTTCCAAGCTCATTCATTTATAGGGGAGACTGAACTCCATGGATACATTAAAAAAGCTCAACTCAATATTGTTAATTTTGTTTTAAGTTTTCATTTTTACTGTTCAGTTCAAAGTGGGGAAAGAAGGTAGAATATTAGGATTACTCACGATTAGAATTTTAAGGCAAGTAAGTAACAATGGAATTAAATTTCATCAAGGGTCAACTTTGTTTCTGGTAGATGATGACTGTCAATCCTTGTTTATTCTGGGGGTTATGTTGTAATGTGTTCATGCAATACATGTGAGTACATACAGTATATACTTTATGGTCATATCTGATTAGTTTTAAGAATATCATGCATGTAATTGGTCATTTCCAATGTTTATTTTGGTCAGGTTTTACTGTTTATGTTGGCTGAACTAATATGCTGATTTATCACTAGCCATGCTAGTGTTATGTCCAAATACAGCGAGAGTGTTTGTTTAAATAATTGCTTGCAGCACTGTGTTATTTGATGCACTACTGTATTTTCATTCACTTCAGTGTTATTACAGTTACCACATATAATTCCCAGTCTGAGTTTCGAGTCCACTGTAATCATGATAAATTATGAATTATGGTACTTCAGCTATGTGTCATATTTTCATTGGTTCAGTCTTGTCATGTGGTTTTCAGTTCTGTTTGCACATTGGTTGTTTTGGTCATGTGTTCCCTATGAATTTAAACTCCTTTGCTTGCCATATTCCTTTGTTGGATATTGGATGTATGTAACCCTGCTGTCGGTGAGTGGTTTAGTCAAGCCTGTTTATGTTCATGTCAAGTCTTTGTTTTGTATAATAATGGTGAAATGAAGGTTTGTGAAGCACAAGGTTTCCCCTCAACTATCAGTGCGTTCCAAACAGGGTATATCGCCCTCCAAATGGCACTTCTGAGTGAAAACAGTCATGGCCGCCATATTGAAGGGTCATACAAAACCGAAGTGCTCAAAACTGGCCACTTCAAATGGCCCTTCAGAATGAAGGATTTCGATGGACACTTTGGGCTCCCATTATCCTTTGAAGGGCACTTCAAGAAACAGTTGTTTGGTCACCTACACCCTTCGAAGGTCTCACTCTGGAGGGTAAAACCTTTGAAGGGATTGGGGCATAGGGATGAGCCCTTCCGAATGGAATGCAGGGTGTATCATAAAATGGTTCATTACTCTAAGTTTTTTGTGTATTTGGTGTAATGAAATGTGTTTATGTGGTTTAAAAAAACACATTATTTTCCACATACTGTACATTATTGTTTCTCCTCTACGCCCCACCTTCTGAAACACGTTGATTTTCACAAAGCTCATCTCTCTGAAAAGCGAGGTGTGCTGTGATTGGCCAGCTATCCAGCATGTAGTGATTGGCTGAATGCCTCGAGCATGAGACGGAAATGTTACGCCTCTTAACATATTGTGAAGCCAGGTCTAGAGTGAGCCGTGGCCGGCTTGAGTGAGCAGAGGCGGACGGCTTGAGAATGGTGCGGCAGGCAGATTCTACGAAGGAGCATACATTGGTCTTGCAGCAACCACATGTGACGACCCTAGACTGGACTCCGCTTCGTCCACGGTGAAAGCCGATCCGGCGATCCACAGCGTGAAGTTGATGTATCGAACAACTGTGCAGCGTTATGCAAATCTTCCCACATACTGAAAGGGGCGCAGATAGGATTTTTTAACTGGGGGGGAACAAGCTGTCCAGCAGTCAAATTTTTTCAGTCCAGAAAAATCACCAGCTCAGTCATAGATGATAGTACAGGTGCATCTCAAAAAATTTGAATATCATAGAAAAGGTCTTTTTTTGTAATTTAGAGTATAAATTGAATATAAATACTGGATACCTCCTGTGCTAGTTTAGAATATGCAACCACAATTATGGGAAAGACTACTGACTTGACAGTTGTCCAGAAGACGATCATCGACACCCTCCACAAGGAGGGTAAGTCACAGAAGGTCATTGCTGAAAAGAACTGGCTGTTCACAGAGTGCTGTATCAAATTATATTCATAGAAAGTTGACTGGAAGGAAAAAGTGTGGTAGGAAAAGGTGCACAAGCGACAGGGATGACCACAGTCTTGGGAAGCCGATTCAAGGAAAGAGCTTGGGAGAGCTTCACAAGGAGTGGACTGAACCCGAAGTCAGCACATCAAGAGTCACCACACTCAGACATCTTCAGGAAAAGGGCTACAGCTGTTACATTCCTAGAACCAAGCCACTCCTGAACCAGAAAAAATGTCAGAAGCATCTCACCTGGGGTAAGGAGAAAAAACTGGACTGTTGCTCAGTGGTCCACAGTCCTCTTTTCAGATGAAAGTAAATTTAGCATTTCATTTGGAAATCAAGGTCTGGCGCACTGGAGGAAGACTGGAGAGGCACATAATCCAAAGTCCAGTGTGAAGTTTCTGAAGTCAGTGATGATTCGGGGTGTCGTGACGTCTGCTGGTGTTGGGTCATTGTATTTTATCAAGGGTAGGGTCAATGCAGCCATCTACCAGGAGATTTTGGAGCACTTTATGCTTCCACCTGCTGACAAGCTTTATGGAGATGCTGATTTCATTTTGCAGCAGGGCTTTAGCACCTACCCACAGTGCCAAAACCACTTCCAAGTGGTTTGATGACCATGATCTTACTGTGCTTGATTGACCAGTAAACATGCCAGACCTGAACCTCACAGAGAATCTATGGGGTTTTGTGAAGAGGAAGATAAGTAACATCTGAAAAACAATACAGAGGAGCTGAAGGCCACTATCAAAGCAACCTGGGCTTCAATAACGCCTCAGCAGTGCCACAGACTGATCACCTTCATGCCACGCCACACTGAAGCAGTAATTCATGCAAAAGGAGCCCCAACCTAGTATTGAGTGCATAATTAAACCTGCTTTGGAGATCTTGAACATTTCTGTTTTGTAAATCTTTTTTTGATTGATCTTTGATAAAATATTCTAATGTTTTGAGGTTCTGAATTTTTAATTTTTCTAAGCTGCAAGTTTTAACCATTAGAATTAAAACAAAAAACTCAATATATTAACTCTGAATATTTCAGTTTGTGTGCAATGAATCTAGAATATAAGAAAGTTTGCTTTTTTGAATTAAATTACAAAAAATAAAGAACTTTTCCATGATATTCAATTTTTTGAGATGCACCTGTATATGATCACAGGCACAATTGAGGCAGCTACCAGATCCTCATAGGACCCCGGGATCAGGAGTCATAGCACATACACACACAGAGAACGTAAAAGTCAAAACTTCAAACCAAAAATGGGTACTGTAATCATGCACAAATTAACCATGGATTTACTACTCTAACCATAGTTTAACCATGGTATTTGTACAACTGTGGTTATACAAATGGTAATCAAAAAAATAATTTTCATTTTGTTGTGAGCATTTGCAGCTTGTTTTTGTATTTCGTTGTTTTGCGAGTATTTACAGCACGTGTGCTGTCAAACTGATGAAGATGTTCATTTCATTGCGACAGTGAGGGGGACGGATCGGGTCACTATGAATCTGGGGGGGTCATGTCCCCCCCATCCCTAGTGCCATCAGCATACTGCCATACTGTAGAAATGAGCCATTTCAGGGGAGGGCGTGGACGAGTGTTAACTTTGATAAAGAATATCTCTTTGGATTAGAGACTTTATTCTTTGCAACTTCACATATCTTCTTTATGCACCAAGAGCTTGTAACACTCCAAAGAGAAAGGAACATTTGAAATGGAATCATATGACCCCTTTAAGATGTTGCATACTACTGACATCTTGTGGTCAAAGGTGGGAAAATGTGCCTTTGCATCCCATATGTCCCAGCCATTATTTTACCATTTCATATGATAATTCAATTTGTGCTACATAAAGCAATACAAAGTATTTACGCAAAGTATGAATAATTTAGTCTGTGAATAAATGTATGAAAAGATAAGCATGGCTTAAACTTCGGTTGTTTGATAAAAGTCCTGGTCTGAAGACATCTAAATTCCATTATTCGGTTATATTAATAGTATGTGGTGCAACAATTACATTTTCATGCTTGTTTGATGTTTCAAACATCGGAATGAATAAATTATGACAGGGTTTGTGAATAAGTTTTCTTTCTTTTGCATTTATTCCATTTGCTCTTTTCAAATCTCACCTTATGAGACGCCACAGCCTCCCTCAGCTCCTGAATGTCTTTCTCTTTCTTCTGGATTTTCTGGTTAAGATTTATCTGCGTCTCGCCAAAATGTTTCTGCATAAAACAGAAAAACTTGAGATTCAGCTTTTCCTCAGAATGCATTAAATCACCAGACTCTGTCCTAAACAGCACTGTGTTCGTTATGACTTTCATCTTTTTCACTGTAAAGATAATAAATCTCAAAACCCCCAAACTTTTTAAGATGATCCCGAATATCTCCCACAACCCATACAAGTACACAGACATCCAGCCTGCTGATAACTCAGGAACTGCATTTAGTTAGTGTGTTTTTAATCAAGTGCCCATGAATATGATCAAATGGATTTCCATTGTTTGGGAGACTTACCTGTTTCTCTGTCCTCGCTGCTGCAGTTGAGACAGTGTCATGATTTTTGTGTTCGTCCACCAAACACAGCATACAGATACATCGCTGGTCAGTACGGCAGTAAATGTCCAGCATTTTATCATGTAGAGGGCAGATCATGTCCTGCAGTTGTCCAGTGGCATCCATCAGATTGTGTCCTTTAACACCGAAGAGACTCTCATGCTGTTCAAGATGATTTTGACAGTAAGAGCTTCGACACTCCCGACAGGATTTCACTGCTTTCTGTTTAATTCCAGTGCAGGAGTCGCACCGAACATCTCCAGATCCAGTGTGAACAGAAGAAGGGGGATCAGCAGAAGCAGCAGCTTTATGTTTAGTTTTATTGGGCTTCTCCACCATTTCAGCAATCTCCATGTTTTTACCTAAACCAGGTCTCGGTGTGAAGGACTGTTTGCATAAAGGACATCTGTAGATTCCCTTCTGATCGTCCTGATCCCAGACATCCGTGATGCATTTCTTACAGTAATTGTGTCCACAGGGAATCGTCACTGGTTCCTTCAGCAGATCCAGACACACTGAACAGTTGAACTGGTCCTGATCCACTGAAATATTAGTTTCTGCCATTTCACTGTATATGAACACAGACAGAGAGACGATACAGACTGCAGCTCAACAGTTCATTTCCTCCTTACGGGAGGGTTTATAACCTCCTGATAAGATTCTTGCAAAACAGTTTTTTTCTGTAGGGTGTGACTTACTGTAAGATTACGGAAGTGGGTTTTTTTTTGTGTTGCAGTATGCACTGTGAAAAAAAAGATACAAAAGCTCTGACTGTGGTACCATTTAAAATGCGGCAACACAATTAATTGAAATCAAACCATGTTTAAGTTGCAAGTAAATCATTTAGTGCAATTATGAAATCACGAAAGCTGTTATGTGTGGTTATTTTTAATTTAACGGTTATTAATTTAGAATTATAATTTTTTTTCTAATGATGATATGTGTTGTTATACATATTGGTTTCCCGATAAACATCAAAAAAAAAAACAAAAATTTTCATTCTTTTTGTGGTCTGTAACTTTAGATTCAGAAGTTTTGATTATATCTTATTAAATATATATAGGCACCAAAATTAGAATAAACCCTTAAACAAAGAGCCAAATACAGTCAGCTGTGAACGGATTGATTTTAGAGTCATCACATCATCACAAACACCGCATTTTGCAATTTCGGTGATTTTTGATTGACTCTTCAGTTTAATGAAGGACAAATGATCCATCGCTCAATCTTCAGGTATTTGGTATTTTTGGGGTTTTGATAGATTTGTTATAATGGTTGTTGGTTATGAGGGTTTTTAACTTTTATTTTTTGTTAATTTTATTTAGGGGAGCACAAAGTTCATGTTCATATAAGTAGAACTAAAAGCACGTGCTTTCCTTATAACTTATAGATGCTATATATTTTATATTATTACACCTGACGTTGTGTGTGTTTGTTTTACTCCATTTTGCACATTATGATTTTATCTTCTGTTATATTTTCTGGGCAATACAATTTTGAGCAGAATTGTCTCTGTACTAAATCTGTCTGTAAGAATTTGAGCAATCATAACATGAAGAGCAAGACCACAAGATGAACACAACCAAATTTACAGAAAATAGCTATATGAACATAAGGAGCCTGATATGTTAATGTATGCATGCAAATAATACCACATTATATAGATGTAATAAGCATCATTTATACATACAGTACATATGATTCTGCATGTAATAAAAGTGTGTACAGTTAGCAGAACTAAAAGTGTTAGATTACAAATTAAACATTTAATGGCTGCTGTCGAAGAATCTAAAATAATCTCTGTTATCATCTAACATGTGTCAGAGTCTATACAATATTACAATAAATCTAAATAATACAATCACACCAGAAGAACATTTTATCATCTTTTTTTTTTTATTGAACCATCAATTTAATCAGGTGAATTTTACAGGTGAATGTCAGAACAGCAGATCACTTTTCAAACATTTTCAGCATTCATTATCAGTGCTAACACTACTGACATTATTATACTCATCTGATGAGAAGTTTTACACTTAATAGATCAGTGGTTATTAAAAGTTGTAATAAAAAAAAGCTATAGGCCTAATCTTTTTTTAATTATTATTAAGTGCCCTTACAACTCACTGGTACTGATTTATCATCATATAAGACAAAATAAACTGTGATTTAATTGGTCAGACGGCATAGTTTCACTGTTGTATCATTTTCTAGACCAAACAGTGCATACAGTGGCTGAGTGAATGTGGTCTGGACTCTGTGGATGAGACTCAGTGTGTCTGAGACGCTGTAGAAGGACAAAATCCCTGCACTGTGATCCACATACACTCCTATTCTACTGCTGGACACTGCAGAAAGTTTAGTCTCTATGTTATTGTGCCAGAATGAGCAACAGTCTGGAGAGCAGAATAGACTCCAGGATTGATCGTTACGTCCAACTGCGCTCGGAGGACCCTCTTCCTTCCTGCTGATGCTCTTATATGTCACTGCTATATCTACTCCTAATGATCCATCTCCGCTCCACTCCACCTCCCAGTAACAGCGACTAGTCACACTCTCTCTACACAGCGCCTCGGTCCAACAATCAAATCTGTCTGGATGATCAGAATTCGACTGGTATTTGTCAGCAAAAGCCAACACTGTGTTTCCCTCAGACACACGGAGCCAATTATTCACTGAATTTGGATCCAGAGTCAACAGGTGGAAATCTAAAGAATATACATGAATAATTATTTTGAATCTTTGCCAAGTGTGCAAAAACACGGATTTAACTGGTAACATAGTATTTTTACTGCTAACAGTAATGTGTTACTGAACTGTTACAGTTACCATGACAAGCATTTGCGCTTATGAACTCTATTAAGCATGTGTTGAATGTTTTAAAAGTTTAACATTGACTTGTTTGCTGTTGTATAAAATGGTTGTACTCAAAACAATTGAAATTCTCAGCAACCAAATTGGAATTGGAATAATTGGAAGCCTGCCAATTTACAAAAACGAGTAAAAACAATCCTATAGCATTAATTTAGTTAAAAACTAAAAACACTGAAACTCTTCCACTAAAGTGGATCTTAGACTGCTTTCACAGTAACTCACATTGTAGAAACTCTTCTGTGGTCTGATATTCAGGAGTCAGGTCGACCTGTACGGTTTTCACTATGGATATCAAAACACATCTGCAGTTTAATTCCCATGTCAAGAGGATATTAAATCAACAACTGTTTTTATATTTATTAAATGCCACTGAACATATTTCTGACAATAATTTAAACCTAGAAACCTCTAGAGGACATCTTCTCTGTCTCCTCTTTGCAGAACTGCTGCAGTTTGTCTTTGAGTTGAGAAACGATTTCATCAAATGAGAGACGAGAGCTGAGAGTGAAGACATCTGTAGATCCAGAGTGAGAGACAGAGGAAACTCTACAAACCCAAAGACAGGATCAACATGTTATGCCCTGGGGGTAAGCAGATAAACATCAAATTTTAATTCATATAAATGCCAAGATTAAGTTCTAATTATTGTTTTTTTATACATTATTAAACATAAAAATGGCGTGTTAAGAAAGGATGAAGAGATGGAATGTTCATGTTGTTCTTACGTCCTGAAAATTAAACGACCTACGCTAATTATATTTGCACAAATGACGCATGCATGTGAGGTTTAGAAATGCAGCTCCCAAGGTTTTAGTGACTTAAAATAACTTGCATGTTTATTTCCGTCAGTTTTAGGGTCATTATATGGAAACGTCCATTTTTCTGTCCCTAGCCTTTACAGAAATATTACACTTGAAAAAAACTTTAGGGTTACAATTTCTTTATATTTTAAAATGAAACAACGTGTTATTTGAACAATTAAACTTTCTTGAGCCATTAATGTGAGAATATTTGTTTTTAAATAATTATATAGAATTCAAGGCACCACAAAACTGCTCGTCCCCACAGCCATGTACAGAGGGAAAGTGCTTTTTTTTTAGGTCAAAATTTTTTTTTTTCTATCTTTTAAAATACAATAATGTATTCATAACTATCAAATATATGATGTAAATGACATAAAAAACTAAATGTAGAATAAATATTAGAAAATATCTATTGAAAGTAGTGGTCCACTGGAGTTGTGTCACTGGTGTTACTGTGTAACAAAAATCATTTATTTTGAAATAAAAATCACACTGATGACATCACTTGACTTCCTTCTTCCTACTTTCTGAAAATATATAAAAAAAAAAAAAAAGGCCTGATAAGTTCACTGTCTCTTTTCAGTTATCAGAAATGTTCTCATTTATCTCATGATTTCATATGAATTTTTTAGTGGAAGTCACTGATATGACCTACTTTATTGTTAGGGAATTGTAAAAAACTAGAATACAAAAGGATTAAACTACTTAATTTAGTGAATATACCATGATTGACAACATACCTCGCAGCAAACGTTTTGTAAAATGCATTCTTCATGAAAACTGTCACTGGTGTTACCTTCCTTGTGTAACAACAGTGAAGATCAGGTCTTATGTATAATCTCCTTATTTCTAATAAATTTTCATTATTTTTCTTTAAAAAAAGAGTACTGACTACGTGTTCTGGAAAAAAAAAAATCGAGAAGTAATATTTCATAAAAACCTTTAATATTGCCAAAGAAGGTAAACCAGTGAGAAAAATGGTACATGTGGTCTTTAATCACATGGATTTGATCAACTGGTCTCTCAACGCAATTGACACAATCTTCTCAACGAGAAGCTTGGGTTCGGGGGAACCTGACTGCCCTGCCGGAACGTTCACAGCTGGCTACACGATGGACGCGTGGGAGAGATGGCGGGTCGTGTGTCTGGCGGCTCTTTCCGTGGAGGACATTGAAGATATCTACCTATTCTGAACCATGATAACAGGTCTTCTGCTGACTGGATTAGGCTTTGCCCTGGTTTATCGAGGAATTCAGAAAACGGTAACAGCTGTCCAAAGCCTCACAGGGCTGCCCGTTATGATTGAAGCAGTCCATCACGGAGAAGCTCATGGCTTTGCAAAGGCAAATGGATCGATTCGGAGACCAGAATGGACTAAGAGAGTAGTCGTGTTAATTGGAATGCGGCTACTCGCCCCAAGACCAAACAATCCCAATCTTATCTGCTTTCGGCTCCCCTCTACCAGCACTGGCCTCAGCCAAGGCCGCTTTTGGAACAACAACAACTCCCCCGGAAGAGTGACAATAAAGGGTTACTACTTACTACTACTACTTTAAATAACTGCACAAAAAAGATTTTAAAAAAATTAATCTGTCATTTATGTATATTCATAAAGCCAAAGGGTAATCTAATAATGTGGTCTAAGTTTAAATTTTAGAAAAATAAATATATTTTAAGACATCTTGCCTATAGCAAAGTGCACATTTCTGCAGAATGACCCTTTACTTCTGCTAAACTCGCTAAAAAAAAAGTAGCTAATTATATTACGTAGTTACCTTTTATGGAAAGTAATGTGTTATGATACTTTTGAATTAGCTTTTAAATCTGGGCAGGGCTTGCTTGTTTTTTATTAATATAAAAAGTTATTTTAAAAATGTAAAAGCCCTTTCACACCAAAAGTGAAATGAGTACACCTCCGGCTGAAGGATGTGTGGATTATTGTGTGTATAGTAGATTGATAATGTATGATAGATTGCATTAAGAATATGAAGCAGGAGAAGAAAGATCAACACTATTCAGCAATAACAAAAATTATGTGTCATTTTTGCTTGGTATGGTTGAACTGGATCATCGATGTTCAGTAGCAAAGACATTGGTTAATAAAATGGGATTAAAACATAAATGCAGAAATTATTTTTGTTATTTTTTTATTGTTTGATTTTTGTAGTTTTGTGAGTTTGTATTTGACTGTTTTTATTCATTTTGAGGAATTCTGAATCTGTTTTAGTGCAGGTGAGATGAGTAAATACATGTTCATATTTAGTCTAGAACTACAGTAAGCATCATGTTCACGCAGTGCACACAACATCTCTGCACTTACTGATTTCTCTCAACATGATGAGACACGAGAGCTGTCAGTCAAAACATGGGAAACAAAGTAACTAGCGTTACTTATCTGAAAGAGTAACTCAGATATTTCCTTCTAAATTAAAAAGTAATGCGTTAGCCCTACATGTGTTACCCGTAACACTGTAAAAATATATATATATTTGTTACGCATTCTGTATTGTACATGAAATGATGACATGAAAACCTTTAAAAGACATTGTAAATGTAAACATTTTACACTGAAAAATGAAATTACTTTCAAACATATGCATCAGTTGCATTAAACATTAGTAGGGCTGCACTTCACAGTTATTTAGAAAATTGATTAATCTGTCATTTACTTAAAAGCCACATTTTATTTTCTGTATTCTAGTTCAAAAAAAAAATGAAAATAATACTAAAGAAAGACAAAATCACAGATTAAATGTTAACTGAGCATTACATATTCATTCATTTGAACACACAGTAGTAGTTAATATAACACAACATTACAACAGTCCCTTCACTGTTACTGCTCTTCTAAAAACAATTACATCACTTCTTAAATCTTAAACCTATATTTACAGTTTGTTTTTTTAATTGCTAACCCTTTGTCCAAACTATATTCACATTTTTAAAACTCTAATGTTGTTTTTACACAGTATTCTGTCAATTAACATGTTTCTAAAATGCTTACATTTTCATTTTACACAAGCTCACCCCATACCTAAATCATGGATCTTACTTATCTTTTTTTTTTTTTTTTTTTTTACAAATGCTTAAACACAGCATGAAAGAAATAAAGACCTAATGTTCCAAACTTTAAATCTAGTGTAAAACCTCTACTTATGCAACAACAGCAGCAGCTTAAAAGAGCTGATAAGAATTACTTTAATTACTAATAACTGAGAAATAGCTGATTCCAATCTTAATAAATAGTTCCAAGTCTTTCCATTACATGGACATACTCAATAAAAAGGCACTCTCTGGATTGGTTTTATTCAAAACAATACAGAACAACACAGAGAAGCAGAAAAGGAAAGAAAATGTATGGACCAGGGAGAGTTGGACAGGGGAGAGCAGTACTGTCTGGTTTGGTTCGGTTCAACTACCAAATCAGACATCAAGAGACTACAGCAGACAGTCAGGACTACTGAGAGGAGTACTGATGCCCCCCGCCCAATCCCAAGATCTTTACATCTCCAGAGTGAGGAAAAGAGCTGGTAAAATCACTCTGGACCCCACACAGCCAGCCCACTCTCTATTCGAACACACAGACATAAGAACAGTTTTGTTTTGTTTTTTCCAGCAGGCTATATTCAGCCTGAACAATTAAAACATTCATACCTATACATTTTCCATCACAACTGATGCATTTATTCATAATTTATTTATTATGACAGAATCTGAAAATGTATACTAGACATTTGTAAATAACATATCTGCACACTTGTAAATAACATATCGGTACATTGATTTAAACAATTACATGTTTTTTCCCTCTATATTTCTACCACTCCAGTTCCCCTACAAACTACATGGCAACACCCTATCAACCACCAAGAATAACCTAGCAACTGCATAGCAACCACCCTAAATACCCTAGAAACCACATAGCCACAACCTAACAACCACACTGAACACCCTAGCAACCGCATAGCAGCACCCTAGCAACCAGCCCGGGCACGTAAAATTACTTCAAACTGAAAACCTTCAAGCTTCAAGCTTTTAAAACTTTTACAAACTTTCTGGCTAGGCTTTTTCAAGCCAACTTAAAGTTTGTCTACAAACTTTACTATCTAGTTTAATTCTTTTTTTCTTATATTACAGTAGTGCTATAATTCCTGTGTATGTTTGCATCTTGTATGTTGCACTATGTCCATACTTTCTTCTGCACTGGACGCTCCTGTCTCCAAGTCAAATTCTTTGTGTGTGTGTGTGTAAACATACTTGGTAAAAAGAAAACAAAAGATCTTTCTTACAAAGGAGAAGGAGAGGTAGGGGGCAAAATGGAAAGGGGGTATGTGTGCTTTTTCACTGACAGCAATTCAGTTTTGCCAATAAAGCCTTTACTGCAGCAATTGTCACTTTTTTATATTTCATAAAGTACTGATGGGTCCTTCACTATGCAGTACACATACTATCTAAAATGGATCCATACATTCACACACACACACACACACACAAATGTTCAGCTGACTGAATTATTATTATTATTATTATTATTATTTAAATGGATCACATATTATGTGCTCTATATGGGTTGAACTGAAGCATGGCAAGTAATGCCATTTTTGTAATGCCAATAAGCAGTCCATGTACTATAATTGATTATATGCACCTGTTGGATAGAAACTAGTGCTAATGTTTTGACCGAATGACTCGATTTTGAATTGAGTTTGCTGTGTTTTTACAACAGTATATGCAGAAATAGATATTCAGCATTTTGTAATGTAGAGTTTGTATTTATTTAACAAAATGTAGTTTTGGCCAGAAAATTAACTATAATTAACTATGGCTAATTGTGTGATGAAGGTGTGTTGCTGTGCTAAGAGTTTAGAAAAAGTACTTTAAGTATTGGTAAACGCTATTAACAATTGAAAAAAATCTTTACCGTCCAACAAAAAATATTTTACCACAATGTATATTTTGGTCAAAATTATTACGGTCCTGTTCTATTGCGTTTCATTTATTTTACACACGTATGTGCATCGGCGCAGATTTGGTGCAGTCTGTGTTTAGAAGCCACTCACTTTCTGTCAGGATGGGCCATTATGAAAATTGAAAATGCTTTCTAACATTTAGGTCTCAAATGCTGCACACACATGCTTATCAGAATCAGAATCAGAAAGAGCTTTATTGCCAAGTAGGCTTGAGCATACAAGGAATTTGTTTTAGTGACATAAACTTCCAGTACACAGAGACAACAACAAACAGACAAAAAATAAAAAATAAAAAATTCAATTGTTAGAAGCGCTTACTAGAAAGCATTCTTATGTCAACTTAGGTCATGCAGCTCACTCTCTGTCCTCCTCTGTTTGCATTATCCATTAGGTGACATGACTGGCAGATGTTCTGTGATTAATCGATAATCAGATCTGCTGTTTAGTCCACAAACACAACATTTGTTCATTATTCGATATTTCAAACCATGTAAAAAAAAAAAAAAATCTTGTGACTCTTATCACTGAACAGTAACAATCTTTCATGTTCATAGACATTAGTTTAAACTTAATAAATATAAACAACATATTATTCATGCATTTGACTTCTAGGTTTGTATAATAAGCTGCTCGGCAAAACATTTAAACACAACAATAACCCTACTTTTCTTGTTGGAATATCGCAAATATTTAAAATTAAAGCACCACTGACAGAAACAGTCGACTCTCGCGCCTTTTGCATTTAAATCTTTATATCAAGCAATCGCACGGTTCTTAATGAACTTTGTTTTTCTGCTTCCATAAAAGTGCATAGGCCTATATCATGTTGCCTCGTTTATCTAAAGGTGCTCTTTTTCTTAGTTTAACCCTAGCCAAAAACCCATGTGTTGCGTGTATAACACAGAAGCCTTTAATTAGTATACATTTATTGTGAAATTACTGCATTTCCGTGTCAATCCATGTTAATTTTTACTGCGAACAATGCGCTGTCATTTTAATTCAGCGCATGCAGCACAGCAAAAATAGACTCGGTACACTGCTGCAGACGCACCGCTCCTGGAACGCACTGACGGACCGCGACCGCATGAACGCTGGAATCCGTTAACATGGGTGCGTAAAAAAAAAGCTACGCATACGCACTGCAGACGGAGTATGTGTGAAACAGGCGTAAGGTTGTTTGCACCTTGTGCAATGCGGAATTAGTTTACTGTAGGAGTTCTTCCAGTCTCAAGTACCACCTAAACGCAAAGCATCCTTTAGCTAATGCGGAAGATGCCGGGCCAAGCACTGATGCAGCGCAGGGGACGAGTCGTCGTCAAACTACTATGTTTGAGTGCAGCACAGCTCTATCAGTACTAACAAGTACATCTTATTGAACATAATTGGAATGCCTTCGGCAGAATTCAAATGAGCCATTTTAATCTAGATTAATCTAGATTAATTCCAAGATTACAGTGAGATTAATCTAGATTTAAAAAAATTAATATATGCCCACCACTACTAATTATTAATAATCAGTACATGATGTAGTTAAGATAGTTCTTAAAGAAATGGTGAGCCAGTTTTCGTTCTTCTTCAAGTTTTCCTTGATTCCTGTAAAAGTCATATTTGTGCTGTGCCCGATGTGTCTGGTGACCAACAGAAAGGCCTTTACAAGAAGCAACCATCAGCTTGCCAACTCCATCAATGAAGAACTCTGAAGTCAGTGGTGATCATTCAAAGATGAGACATGGAAACAAAGAATGCATGGACATGGGAGGACATTAGAAGAATGAAATGTGCTTGGAATGAATCAATGAAGATGTTTTACTGAAGTAAAATTTGGTACACTTACCGGTGTGACCGACTCTTTTGAGGAACGGATCAAAGCCGACCCTTCGTACAGCATCAGTCCTAGCCAAGAAATAATTAATAACGCCATCCACTAGAAAGCAGCCATCATAACCTGGAAGTGGTTGATGAAACCCTCTAATACGTCTTAGGCAGCCGCCGTCACTCTCATCTCCCTCGTCATACTCCAGAACAAAGTAGAACTGGTCCCCCGAAACCTCACCACCAAGCTAATCAGAGAAAAAGAGCTTTTACAACAAGTATATATTGCTAAAAGACTTTTCACTAGTTCATAAAAGAATATCCACTCATACTTACAACATCTAGTTCCGGAAGCGCTTCCATAATCTCCACAAAACTCTCGATCCGTGTCTCATTCAAGAACACAAAGTCGTCATCAACCCACAGGAAGTATTTAGTTGTAAGTTGAGATACAGCCAGATTTCTGCCTGCAAACCAGCCCTGAGAAGTAACCATAATCATCAGCAGTGATTAATTACCAGGTCAATAACACTTGATGTCAACAGGCCAATTTACACTGAACTGGTGGGTTTTGTCGGATCAGTGTGTTCCCTCTGTTGGTGCCTGAGGTATGTCTAAGAAGTTGGTGAGGGAATGTCCAAGAAGTGCCATACAGTTCTTGTCAGCTGTAGGCACTGGTTTGCATATGTTGGCATGGTGTGAATGGACCTTTACAGCATGAGATCAATTAAAGTGATGACGTGTTTACCTGTGCAGGAGGCATGATGTAGTGCTCAATGTTGTTTCCAGATACACGTTCAGGCTTCAGGCTGTCATCCGCAACAATGATCTTGATCTTTGGGTAAAATTTCCTGATACTCTGGATGAGGACATTCAGCTCCTTATACCTCAGAAAGGTCTTGGTTATTATGGTCACTCGTGAGTTGATATCTGAGGGACAAAAAGGTTCCTTGGTTTAGCTGTGCACTCATCTGTGCTTTACTCAGTTTACATCTGTTTCACTCAGTTACATTTTTGTATAACTTACATATCACATTACATTTATGTAAGCATATTTGATGTCACAATAATCTTTGTGTGTGTGTGTGGTGCTGGTCTTACCTTTTCCTGGGTCATACAAAACAGGAACTGATGGTCTCCTGATCATGATTGGAAATATGGCCTTGTGATCCTCAAAAGTGAAATAAACTAAGGAAAGAAGATATTTTATGCCATTTAAGAGACTGTTTCTAACAATAAGCAAACTTTTTTATTTTATTTTATTTTTTACAGTGAATAGGCTAAATATTGGATACAGATAGCTAGTTTTAGATATGTATGATGGAACTTTTTAAAATCTAGCATATAATCATAAAGACTCTTTCACATCAAGAAGGATCTAGGCTATTAAAAGGATACCTACTTTGCCGTCTACATTTAATTATCAGCGTACGTCTGCCGCTTTAAATGCTCAAGCTTTTTAAAGTCGATCCAGTTGGCTGTGATTGGATGTCAGTGTTTTAGTGATTTGATCTTTCATCAGTTGGAAAAATAGTTTATTAAGAATTAATCCTACTATGATATCGTTCCTCCATGTTGTATTTGTTGCATTTGTGGTGAGGAATTCTCCATTCTCACAAAATTAAGAGTGATTATTAAACTAATATGTATAGTTATCTAAAAGGGCATTAATTAAAAAGTAATTCTAAGAACGTTAGATATTATGCTATGTTATCACTCCTCTCATCTGCGATTATTAGCCTAAACTCCCTCACCGATTCGTTCTAAAACACAGATTCAGTCAGGAATGAATCACCACCACTAATTAACTTGATCGGAGAGGATTTATGGTTTAATCTGCTGTGGCTTCGTCAGAGGATAAAAAAAATAGACAAAATAATGCATTGGACAGCAATATTGTATATAAAAGGTAAGTAACAATATTATGTTTTTGTTTATTGAACGGTTATAAAAGCAAAATCACACCAACAATCCTGTTTTGGTCTCTTGCTAGTGTGATATTGCTAGTTGTACAAGATATATAACTGAACTTTTAACCTAAATTTTTCTAAAACATTGAGGCACTTTACTGGCTAGCATGTATCTTGTAACTTGAGTGTTAATCCTGCCTTTTCACTGTATTTGAGCAACACATTTTGGTATATATTGTAAGCCTAAGTGTCTTTCCTGTACAGATAGGCTTTACCCAGGTCTGATGTTCTGATGTGGTAGATGGTGCTGGTGTAGGTCACTCTGGACAGCAGATCGTTGAGCTGTGTAAGGTTGCTGGATGAGATGGTCAGTTCACTCTGACCCTGTCCCTCCACCTGATCTCCATCCAGAACATCCTCCACTGAGAGCACTCCACTCTTCACACTCAAAGACACCTGCAGACAGGACTGTGTTAATGCAAATGAAGTACTTAAGTTCACATCAAGAATAGAATCTGAATTTTGATTTTATGGTGAAAACAGAATTTTAAAGTACATGTATTGTGAATGAATACCTCATACACTGAAAAAAGGAATTGGCTTAGAAACAGTTTTCACGCAGAAATTGCTAATTTCATAAAATATTACATAATTTTTGTAATACAGAATTAAACATTAAATTTTGAAACAATATTTTCTTGTAAAACAAATTTATTTTATTTACAACTTCAAAAAAAAAAAAACTTTTTCCCCTACAGTGTACTAGGGCTTTTACCTACAATTCCTTAAAAAAAAAAAAAAAAAAAAAAAAAAAAAAAATTGACAAATGGCATTGTTTGCTTAACCTTGTACACCTCCCTCTTGTTTGTTGTTATACCTCTCCCTTGTGTTTGAAGAGCAAGACCTGAAATTATGATACAAAAACACAATTCATTTAATAGATCAAAGGAAAATATACTTTTGTAACATTTTTCATACTCTAAGCAGCATATAAGATGAGGTTTCGCTCAGTTAAACAACATTCCTTAACATGACTCAGTATACAAGGAATATAAGTTAACCTGGTATCAAACTTTTCTTCAGAGGAGAGACCCTGAAACCTGTCATTGGATATTGGAGAGGAGAGTTGGCTGGGGCAATGATAATATCTGTGTTTGTCTTCCTCCTGAAAAAAAGGGCATGAAAAATACCAAAATGTTGGAAAAACTGTATAAATGGCTCCCAGAATGTCTGAAAAGAATGATCAATGGAATGTTCGAATGCACACTTGCTAATAGAAAATATAATGGAGCAAGTCAATCCTCAATGAGAGGTGTAACAACAACGATAAGCAGATAAAGGACTGTCAAAAATCAGCGAATGCGCATTTAAAGATAACATGACATGGTGTTGTGTTAACAGGACTGTGGACAAGATGAAGAAAAATCCAGTTCAACCTGAGTTGATGTTGCTTGTATTCATTCGCTCTGCGTTCTAGTATGTTGTCCATTTGATATGGCACAACTTTTCTTGTGAGTTCAGCTCCTTGACAAGAAACATTTGGCCTGAGGAGTTCCGTCAAACTTGACAAACATGTAAAGACCACAGGTTAGGCAGAGCATCTAAACTGGAACTACTTAAGATCAGTTAGGAAAATGTAAATAATACTTACCTTGAGATTGTATATTGTTCAGGACTTAAGCTGTTTAACAGAATAAATTAAGCAGATGTAATCACATTACTTAATAAATAAATAGAGAGAGAAAGGTAGGTTAAGGTACAGAACAGTTTAATGTAACACAAATAGAAGAAACTGAAAATGAACTGTAAAAAAAGAAATAATTAAAAAACAATTTATGAAAAAAAGCATTAGAAATATTTAAGATTCTGCACTATTTTAACCAGAAAAACAAAAAATGGTATCCAATTTAATGGCAAAAAAGGATGCCGATCCCTGATTTAGATCAACCATTTGTGTTCAATGCATGTGTGTTCCTAGGACTGCTGTTTTGAAGTTTATTCTTTTCCTGTTGTATCTGAGTTCTAGTTTGTTTATTTCCTTGGTGTCTCACTTGTTTCTATAATTGCTTATTTACTTCACCTGTGTGTATTTCCTTGTTCTTACCTGTGTATTTATAGCCCTCTGTTCTCAGTTTAGCTTGTCAGCTGTTGTCTTTGTGGTTATTTGTAACTTGTCCTTAAAGATGTTGTTCTTAAAGATAACTTTGGTTATCTTTAATATCAATAAAAGTACAGTACAGTACTTTTAAATTGATGTCAAGGTTCACTTTGCTGAATTAAATGCTTATATGAGAAAACAGCTTATTATTTAATGAATTAACAGCCTATCTGCTCATCTTCAACATGTTTGCCGTTAAACTTTCGTTTTGGTTTGTTTTATTACTTGCTCAACAGGAACATCTGCAGTGAATGGGTGTCGTCAGAATGAGAGTCAAACAGCTGATAAAAACATCACAATAATCCACACCACTCCAGTCCAACAATTAACATCTTGTGAAGTGAAAAGATGCTTTCAACTTCAAAACTTTGCTTCCGGCTAAAATATGGGTCCTCTATCACCTTCGAGTGGTACACAATGTACCTTGGTTTGCGGGATTTGCATCGCGAGCTCCGCCCCGCTGTGTGGGTATATAACGAGCAGCGCAAGCAACTCGCTTGCTTCTTTCACCGGAGTGTTTACACGCGAGTCAGCTGGTGTTGGTGTGACGGCGCGATTCAGCGGTTCGTCTGGGTTTCCTGCAGTCAGCTCACGCGTTACCCTGAGCACTTCAGCACCACTGAAAGAGCTTTTTCCTCTCTCTTAAAGAGTAAACGGGTTGAATTTGCGTCTTTTTAAAGATGTCATTTCACCCGTGTGATTCTGGGTGCGGTCGATATATCGCTCCTCGTGACGGGCACGATCGCTGTGTCACGTGTCTGGGCTTTCAGAACGCTGAGACTGCGTTTGTGGATGACTCATGTTCTCATTGCGGGGACATGACCATCTCGGCGTTAAGATCGAGACTTGATTATCTGAAAACGTATAGAGTCCCCTCTGCTACACCCCATTCTAGCTCCTCTTCTCGTAAGAGGGCTACTTCGGTTGGTGGCCAGGGTGATCTGCTGGTTCCTTTCTTTCCGGAAGTGCACCTGGAAGTGACCAGTTCATGGAAGGCACCTTTAACTGCCCAAAACCGTTCTGGTGTTTCCTCCGCCTTCACTGCCCTCGATGGCGGAGCGGCCAAGGGGTATGCTGGGATTCCCCCAGTGCAGCGCTCTTTTGCGATGCAACTGTGTCCTCAGAGCACCTCCGCATGGCGTGGTGGTCCCAAGCTTCCTTCCAAGGCCTGTAAGTTCTCATCCACGCTTGTGGCCAAGGTTTACAGAGCTGCGGGTCAGGCCGCTTCTGCCCTGCACGCCATGGCCACCCTTCAGATCTACCAGGCCAAGGTGCTCGAAGAGCTGCACGGGGGCAGTGCTGACCCAGGGGTTTTGCAGGAGGCGCGCACTGCTACCGACCACGCTCTCCGGGCGACGAAGGTTACTGCACGCTCCTTGGGTCAGGTGATGTCCACTTTGGTGGTCCAGGAGCGCCACCTATGGCTAAACCTGGCAGACATGAGGGAGTCTGATCGGACTCAGCTCCTCAACTCCCCGGTCTCCCAGGCTGGCCTCTTCGGCGACGCAGTGGAGAATTTTGCCCAGCAGTTCTCTGCCGCCCAGAAGCAGTCTGAGGCCATTAAACACATCCTGCGGCCCACTGCTGCCTCCACACTGCCGCTGGTGCAGCCACCTCAGCCTGCTCATCGTCGAGGGTGCCCCCCTGTGGTCACCCCCACTCCCGCTCGGCCACAGCAGCAGCCTTCACCCCGGCCGCAGCGAGGAGATGGCCGCAGAAGGGCAGCGCAGCCCGTCTCTGCCCTTAAACCTGCCAAGCAGCGTTCCTGAGACGGGCGACCCGGAGTTGGGGATGTCAGCTCATCAGAACCTACATGTGTGGGTTTTGGACGGGTCACGGAAGGTTTAGGTACCTTGCCACCTCAGGTGGTAGCTACCATCACCTCGGCTAGAGCCTAGTCTACCAGACACGCCTATGCTCTGAAGTGGAACCTCTTCGTCACCTGGTTTTCTTCACGTCGTGAAGACCCCTGGAGATGCCCGATCGGGTCAGTGCTTTCCTTTCTTCAGGAAGGGTTGGAACGAAGGCTGTCTCCTTCCACCCTGAAGGTCTACGTAGCCACCATTTCAGCTCACCATGACCCTGTTGATGGTAAGTCTCTTGGGAAGCATGATCTGATCATCAGGTTCCTGAGAGGGGCCAGGAGGCTCAATCCGCCTCGCCATCTTCAAGTTCCCTCTTGGGACCTTGCAGTTGTTCTATCGGCACTGCAGAGGACTCCCTTCGAACCCTTGCTCTCAGTAGAGCTAAAGTTTTTATCATTTAAACCTCTGGAGTCTAAGGGTATTTTGGGGGCCTGGAGAAGTTTTGTCATGCCCTGACATTTGTGCTTTTTTCATAATAATATGTGAGCAGCATGTATGTACATAATTGTGTTTTTGAGAAAAAAAATGTTATGCGTGGTTAGTGAAAAACTAAAAATGTTAAATCACTTGAATAAGGCAATAAAACACATACAGAACATTGGTTCCCAGGACTTTTGAGAACTGGAGCTTGTAGTCTAGAATTTTTCTTTCTAAATTATGTGAAAATCATCTTGTTTACTCACTTACAGAAAACAATATATTGATTTAAATTTTCTAAGACACTTTTTGTTGGTAAAAGTCATATGCGAGTAGGCGTCAACTATCATGAATTCACACCTGAGAAGACAAAGGCCTGCATAATGAGCTGTATTAATGAGCCATTCAGGCAGGTGAGTGACTGAGAGGGGAAGAGTTACAAGAAAGAATGTGAGGACAAAATAAATGTATATAATTTTATGTTTGTAGTTTATTTAGAATATATTTAATTATCCCACAACATCATTTAATATTCACTTGTGAGTGCAGTTAAACAGTTTATTAGGAACAATAAAAGCTGACTTTCAAACTGAATTTTTTGCATCATTACTCCAGTCACACAATCCTTCAGAAATCCTTTTAACAATCTTATTTTCTACAAAAAAACATTTATTGTTATTATTATCATTATTATTATTATTATTAATGTTGAAAAGAGCTGAGAATATTTTTTTCAGGTTTTTTAGGGGGATAAATTGAAAGAACATTATTGTTTGTTACATTTGTTACAGTTACATTTATTGGTACATTTATATTATTTACATCAAGCTTTTGAATGGTATAGTAGTGTATATTGTTATTGAAACTTCATAATATTTCACTTGATTATACATTAAGTCAGGAATTATAGTTTGGAAAAAGTCTTTGGAAAAAGTCTACGTTAAAATGTTTACACATTATGTGAAGTATATAAATAAAATAAAAGAGACTTACTCATGTTTATGATCTCTGCTGAATAAAGTGCTTCATTCTTTTTTTCTGAGGAAATCCAAATCTCAAATCCTCAACCACATCACATCTTTTTGGGGTGAATTATGTCTTATTCCTCTCATCGCGAAGCAAACAGTAAAATAAAAAAAACTTGAAGAACAATCTCGCTGCGTTGTCTTCTGTTGTGTGGGCGTATTCAAGCCGCGCGCTTCAGTGAAACATTGTCATCTCAAAAGCGCGTTCAGCGTGGGGGCGTGGTCGCATTAGAAGATAATGAAGGGAGACGTGAAAAACGGACATCGCGTTGTTTTCATATGGATTACTTTATCACAGAATATTTGTTTTCGGCAGCACTTGTTTAGTTTAAAAGTAGACATGTCAGGCTTTCTATAGATATCTCTCTCATGTCTCTGTATTGAGTATTCACTGAGTTACAGTTCATTTTAATGACGCGTTTGTAAATGAAGATCAGCGCAGACAAAGGCTGCAGACAGCACACCTTGTTTGTTTTCTTTATTTTATAAGTGCACAAAGTTTTGTTGTTATTATGTCTGTATAAAAAAAAAAGTAGACCCTTTACAGATTCGATTGATTTATTGCTCTTATCTGTACGATCAAAACTGAAAGTGTAATTTAAGTTCTTTTCGGGGTTATCAGGAGAAAATACCCCAAAACGCGTATATGCGTTAATCGACTTCAGAGGGTTAAGACTGCGCTCCTGACGGCTTTGGCTTCAGTTAAGAGGGTCGGGGACCTGCAGGCATTTTCAGTTGACGAAGCGTGCCTGGAATTCGGGCCGGCAAACTTTCACCTTATCTTGAGACCCTGGCCTGGATACGTGCCCAAAGTTCCCACCACTTCTTTTAGAGATCAAGTGGTGAACTTGCAAGTGCTGCCCCCGGAGGAGGCAGACCCAGCCCTGGCACTGCTCTGTCCAGTACGTGCACTCCGCACTTACGTAGACAGAACTCAGTGCTTCAGGACCTCAGACCAGCACTTTGTTTGTTACGGAGGCCAGCAGAAGGGAAAGGCTGTCTCCAAGCAGAGGTTATCCCACTGGATAGTGGATGCTTATCAGGCTCAAGACCTGCCATGCCCCCTAGGGGTGAGAGCTCACTCAACTAGGAGTGTGGCCTCCTCCTGGGCGCTGGCGCATGGCGCATCGCTAACAGACATCTGTAGAGCTGCGGGCTGGGCGACACATAACACGTTTGCGAGATTTTATAATCTCCGTGTAGAGCCCGTGTCCTCCCGGGTACTCGCCCCTTCAGGCCAGTAATGACCTGCTCGGTGTCAATCCGCTTGCTGTGCCATTCCACTCCATGGATTGGATACGTGCGCTATTTCCCTCAGGTGAGTTCCTCAGTTCAGAACCCTGGGTTCCTCCAGCAATGTTGATGTCCAGCACTTGCGTGCATGCCCTATCAGTCAGCCCTGTGTGGGACTAGGTGCCTCCATGTGTTGTGATTCCCCTTTTAGATTAGATTAGATTAGATTCAACTTTATTGTCACTGCACATGTAAGGTACAAGGCAACGAAATGCAGTTAGCATCTAACCAGAAGTGCAATAAGCAGTAAGTACAGAATATACAAGGTCTACAATATGTACAATAACTATACAGATAAGTATTAGGGACATAATTTACAGATTTTAAATTTAAATACTATCAGCATGATATACAGATAGGTGTACTATGAACATACTATACAGATGGAATATGTGAAAGTGTATGTACACTATAGGCA
Organism: Cyprinus carpio; assembly: GCF_018340385.1. NCBI lineage: Eukaryota > Metazoa > Chordata > Actinopteri > Cypriniformes > Cyprinidae > Cyprinus > Cyprinus carpio. Next base: position 1,877,659 of record NC_056599.1, read on the forward strand.
GAACTATGAACATATGAACATAATTTACACTATTGCACTGGAAAGTAAAGTGCATAGAAATATTTCAGTGTGCAAATGGGTTATTCGGTGTTTCTGGATGAACAGACAGTAGTGCAAGTAATAGCAAGTTTACTGTTTTGTTTTTTTGTAAATAAATAATAATAAATAAATCGGTCAGATGTAGTGATGAAGTGGGGGAGGAGTCTGTGTGTATGGTGTGGGGGGTGTCAGAGGGCAGAGTTCAGCAAGGAAAAAGCTGTTCCTGGATCTGCTGGTCCTTGTCCGGAGGCTGCGAGCTCGACGTAGACAGTGTTTCCTCTGGATGTCCTCAATAGCAGGAAGTGGTGTTCCTGTGATGCGTTGGGCAGTTTTCACCACCCTCTGCAGTGCTTTGCGGTCAGCCACAGAGCAGTTACCATACCAGACTGTAATACAACTGGTCAGGATGCTCTCGATCGCACAGCGGTAAAAGTTCACCACTATGGCTGAAGACAGTTGGTTCTTCTTCAGTGTTCTGAGGAAGAAGAGGCGTTGGTGAGCCTTCTTGACCAGGCTGGAGGTGTTTGTGGTCCAGGACAGGTCCTCAGAGATGGTGGTTCCCAGGAACTTGAAGCTGGATATACGTTCAACAACCATCCCGTTAATGTGGATGGGGTCATGCGTGCTTCCTTTCTTCTTCCTGAAGTCCACAATGAGCTCCTTTGTCTTACTGGTGTTAAGGAGCAGGTTATTGTCAGCGCACCATGTGGCCAGGTGCTGTACCTCTTCCCTGTAGGCAGTCTCATCGTTGTCACTGATGAGGTCAATCACCGTGGTGTCGTCTGCAAACTTAATGATGGAGTTGGATCCATGCACAGGCTTGCAGTCATGGGTGTACAGGGAGTAGAGGAATGGACTCAGCACACAGCCCTGTGGTACGCCGGTGTTAAGTGTGATGGTGGTGGAGTGGGTGTGGCCTGACCTGACATGCTGAGGTCTGTTGGTCAGAAAGTCCATGATCCAGTTGCAGAGGGAGGTATTAATGTCCAGGTCTCCAAGTTTTGTGGTCAGCTTGGAGGGAATGACGGTGTTAAATGCTGAACTGAAGTCAACAAACAACATCCGAACATATGTGTTGTTATTGTCCAAGTGTGTGAATGCAGAGTGCAGCACTGTGCATACTGCATCCTCTGTGCTCCTATTTCTGCGGTAGGCAAATTGGTGTGGGTCCAGTGTGGGTGGGAGGCAGTCTTTGAGGTGTGCTAGGACCAATCGCTCAAAGCACTTCATAATGATGGGTGTGAGTGCTACGGGGCGATAGTCGTTCAGGCACAACGGGGAGGAGTGTTTCGGTACTGGCACAATGGATGTGGACTTAAAACATGTTGGCACAGTTGTTTGGGTGAGGGACAGGTTGAAAATGTCTGTGAAGACCCCTGCAAGCTGCTCTGCACATGCTCTAAGCACACGTCCAGGAATACCGTCCAGGCCGGCAGCCTTGTGTGCGTTGATCCGGCTCAATGCAGTGTGGACATCTGAGGAGGTGAGTTTGAGAGGTTGGTGGTCTGCTGAGTGTGTGGTTTTGGTGGCCGTCTCCTTGCTGTCGCTGTTGAAGCGAGCATAAAAGTCATTTAGCTCGTTAAGGAAGGAGACGTCCATGACCATTGGAGTGGAGTTACTTGACTTGTAGTCACTGATGACCTGGATGCCCTGCCACATGCGTCGGGGGTCAGAGTTGGAAAAGTGTTCCTCTACCTTCAGCTTGTAGCAGTATTTGGCCTTTTTGATGCCCCTTTTCAGGTTAGTCCTGGATTTGCTGTAGGCCTGAGCGTCATCTGACCTGAAGGCAGTGTTGCGGGCTTTCAGCAGATGTCGCACCTCCTTGTTCATCCATGGCTTCTGATTAGGGTATGTTGTGATCTGTTTTTCAGTTGTAACACTGTCAATGGTGGTGTTGATGTAAGTCAGTACAGAGGAGGTATAGATGTTGATGTCCGTGTGAGAGCCACAGGCAGCCTGAGAAGCAAACATACTCCAGTCAGTGTGTTGAAACCTGTCCTGAAGTAAAGAGTCTGCTCCAGTTGGCTACACTTTGATGGTCCTCACTGGTGCTATTGCACGGTTGATGAGGGGTGAATACTTAGGGGTGAGAAACAAAGAAATGTGATCAGACTGTCCGAGGTGGGAGGGGGGTTGCGATGTAGGCTCCATCAATGTTTGTGTAAACATGATCCAAAGTTTTGTCTCCTCTAGTGTGGCAGGAAACATGTTGGTGAAATTTGGGGAGCACTGTCTTTAATTTGCTGGTGAAATTTTGGGAGGGGTGTATTTAATTTGGATTCGGGTTAGCAGTCTGTTGTTTACTAATGGCTGCATGAAGTTCGTTCAAAGCAAGCTTGGCATTAGCATCCGGTGGAATATAGACTGCCGTTATTATGGTGGAAGTGAACTCCCGCGGCAGATAAAAAGGTCTACATTTAACCATGAGAAACTCTAGGTTAGCTGAGCAGTGTCTCCCAACAATGGCAGTGTTCGTACACCAAGCTTTGTTTACATAAATGCACAATCCACCACCTCTTGTTTTGCCGGAGTCATCTGCCGTTCTATCTGCCCGGAGCGTGTAGCGTCCGGCTAGCTCAATAGCATTATCGGGTACGTCGCTGTGTAACCATGTTTCTGTGAAAACCATGACATTGCAGTCCAAAAGTCTCTTACTGTGGGTGATGCAAAGTCGTAACTCATCCATTTTGTTCACCAGTGACCGCACATTAGCGAGGAAAATGCTCGGTAAAGAGAGCCGGAGCGGTGTTAGCTTTAGCTTAGCTCTTAGACCTCCGCGCTTCCCCCGCCTTTGTTTACGGCCTCGGCGCCGCCTGCGAGCACTTCCGCCCGGCCGGGTAGAGTGCGTAGCCTCGGGTGTTCTGGCGATCTCAGGGATGAGTCGAAGATTGGTGATAAAACTGTTGGAAAAGTCCTCACCGATATCCAAAAGCTCCCGTCGGGTGTATGATGTTAAAGCAAAGCTGTTCAGTACGAACAGACCCGAGATGAGCAGGAAAAATACTGCAAAATTGCAAAAACTGGAGAGACACTGAGCCTCGCAATGTGTACGCGCCGCCATCTTGGTCTTGGTCAATCCCACGTGTGTATCTCCACAGTAAGTCTCTTCGTAGCATGTTATTTCCCTTGGCAAGCACCTTGCCAGCTCTGTCGTTGAAACTGCCACCATGCGGGCTGGGTACCTCAGAATTCATGTGTATCACCAACTCTCGGTTGATACCTCCCTTGTAAGTCCTCCTATGAGCAGGCAGCCTGCTAGCATTCGTCCAGCTGGAATATCCTACCCAGTGTATTCTGTGTCAGGCATAGGCCCTCACTCGTGCTGGCCTCACGACAGGGTGCTATCACTCACATGGGTCACTGGAAGACAGCCATGTGGCGTTTTGTAAGGGACCCCATTCGTCAGTCTCTTTCTGATGTAACGTAGAACGTGACCGACTGAAAGGGAACGTCTAGTTTACGTATGTAACCCTCGTTCCCTGAAGGAGGGAACGGAGACATTACGTCCCTTTGCCACATTGCTGTTCCGCTGAACGGCCGGGTCACTGGGCTCGGCTCCTCAGCGAAGACTTGAATGCGAGTTGCTTGCGCTGCTCCTTATATACCCACACAGCGGGGCGGAGCTCGCGATGCAAATCCCGCAGACCAAGGTACATTGTGTATCATTGGCTCATTTTGTTACCACTCGAAGGTGATTGGGCTCTCGGGCGACACCCCATTCGTCAGTCTCTTTCTGCCGTAACGTCTCTGTTCCCTCCTTCAGGGAATGAGGGTTATATACGTAACCTAGACGTTTCTAGCATGCCTAGTAAGACCTTGATTAGCTGCCTCAGGTGTGTTTAATTGGGGTTGGAACTAAACTCTATTCTACTAATGAACTGATAAGTTGAAGAAGACATACAAAAATGTGCAGTGTTATACTTCAGGAACATGACTGAGACCTGTTGCAAAAGTTCAGAGGGCTATATGTGCTCATAGTTGAAGAAACACCCTGTTACTAAAATCACCACAGTGCACAGGTTGCGTTAAGATTAGTGTAAATCATTTTGAGAATTTTCTGAATATCAAGAAACCAATACAGAGTAAGAGAAATAAATATAAAGAAAGGACTGTGCATACCGGTGCGCAAGTGTGCTTTTCTTGACTTTCAACATGCCGCTTTGTATGAAGTAGATGCTCAGTGCAGCACCAAGAAAAATCAGGAAAAAAATAAGGCGGATGTACCTCATGCTCCTCATTATGGGGGATGATCTGAAAGAACAGTTACACACAGCGATAACAGTAACACTAAAACACATGTATACAGGAACTTTTTATTGAATGCTAAACATGCAAAATGAATGTAATGCTTGTAACGACAAAGATGGGTAAATGATTTAAATTTTTTTGGTGACAGAGAAACACAAAACAATGGGTGAAGTGAGAAGGAACAGGGAAGAGTAAAGCCTTCTACACACTGCACGATTTTAGCAATCCTATAAGATCATTGCTGGTTACACTGTGCGACATGGATCTAATAAACTTGGGTACGATATGCATGTAGACTGTACGATGATGACACCTATTGACTCATAGGCTACGACGCACGTTTCTATAGAAGAATAAAACATCATTAGCATGTGCTAGTGGTAAACAAAAAGAGCATAATGACGGTCATAACTGCAAACACACTGTTCCATGAACATGCTGAATTTCTCACACTGCCAGAAAATTATCGTAAACTATCTTTGGTCGCAAGACTGTGACAGTGGCCATCTTTGAACCTCTCTAACTGTATTACATAGGACTCAGATTAGAAGCCACAATCACAGAAATAGCCACGATTGTTTCACAATGCCAATCTTTTGTCTGGAACAGCCGAAAATCATGCAGTGTTTCTCGGGCTTAAGCCACACAAGCTGAGATGCTAATATCTGTCTCAAATGAACACGGCTTCCAAACACATTTTGACATCATTTACTCGCATCACCCATCACATAACTCTGCTGTATTCGTTACTGCGGTGTTTTTGAGCATGACATCCCAAATGACACCAGTCCTTTTTTAACATGCCTGGCAGCCGTTGTTTTTTGTTTATTGACCATGGATCTAGCTTGGTCTGTACTAAAGACCAATAGGAGACAAAATCTAAGCATGAAAGCCAACAGTCAAAGCATTCCACGTAAGTGCTAACATCTCTTAGTCATCAGTAAACAGTAGCCACAAAAGCCATCATCGCCGCTTCTCTTTCGTCATTTACCATATAGATCCAGTCTCTCTTGTACAAACTTATGAATTAGCAAGATAAGAACCACATATGGAAACCCACAAAAGTGAGATGTACTTACCAGTATAAAATAACCGTTTCAGAAGAGCAATAAGTCCGAGTCAACCTCGAGTCAAATTCTGTTTCAACCTCCCAGTCTTAGCTGCTGACATGTTTGAGACATTCTGCTTTTCCAGTGGCCAGAATACAACTGATCGCTTTACACCGCACCACCAAGCGGTAGAGAGTTAATGTGTGTGTATCACATTGCTTGCGCATTAACGTAATGCATTTACAAATTGAAGAAGTGGAAGATCTGCAGAGAGTAATGGGCAAAGGGCAAAAAGTTATGAGTAGAACCACCTGAACCCCAGACTCTTTTATACTAAAAATGTCTTTATTTCTAATCAGCTTCCTATGAAACTTGACAAAATTGTTAAAATATTAAAAAGGTAACCATATTAATAAAAACCACACTGCTTCATTAGCATATTTAACTTCTTCCTATGATTGTCTGTTAAAAAATCAGAAAGGGCAATAGTGAACACACATACTGTAGACATTTTTTCCACTATATGTTACAGTGCACAGCAGACTAGAGACTTCTGGGAATCCATACTCTGGTCTCAAGAGACCAAGTCAATCATTTCGGATCCAAAATCATCCAAAATGTTCTGGTGTTGCTAGAGGAGGGGTACAGTGAGAAGTGCTTGGTATCCACAGTGACGTTCAGTGGTAGTACAGCTTTTACATAGGGATGAATGAGTGCTGAAGCTGTGAGGGATTTGTTCTTTATCAATGCTGGCATGAATTCACACACTACTGTGTGATGTAATACAAAAACATGTAATAGAAGATGCTACCCCCCCCACCCCATTCCCTGCATTAATGGGCATTTTTTCAGCATTACAATGAAGATATTCAAATCCTTCTGTGGACATGTATTTGACTCAATCTGAACACTCTTGAGCAGCTGTGGGGATTAGCTGAGCAAAACTCCTCATTAAAGACCAGAGCATTTAAGGAGGTCGTCCAGGAGATAAACAGGACAGATGTGAAAATTTGTCATGAACTTGTAGACTCAGTGCCAAGAAGGGTCAGAGCAGTATACTTTAAGTTCTGGAGGACATACTAAGTACTAGAATATTATATATTTTCTGAATTAAATCTTGGGTGTACTCATTTCTGCAATCCTTCATTTAAACAAAATTGGCATATATTTTGTTGTTTTTATTAAGTAGCCTATATGTTTAAATTTTGCCATCTTTTCATGAATTATATAAATGATCATTAAGAAAATACATCTTTTATATTTATTCAGAGGAGGTGTACTCATTTATGCTGTGCACTGTACATCCCTTGGTCTAGGTCAGAGAGAAGTAGCAAAAGGAACAAATGCTCTGAAAGAAACACCTGGCAGAGGTTATTTTCTTTTTATTTGTCTTGTGTTTTTAATTCTTTAGAGAAAGACTTAAATGAAGCAAAAATCTCCAGGGTTGGGCTAAGCCAAAATTATATACAAAACAGCAACTAACTAATTCCAGTTTTGTGGCTACCTGTACTGTGTAAGAAACAGAAAAGAAAATCCTGACTATACCAAAAACAAACAAAAAACTTACACCCAACACCTACCGTGCTTCAGTGTTACTGAAAAGTGTTATGTACTTTATTTACATGGGAAAAGATAGCATTGTGTGGGACACTACATACAACAATCATCTAATAAATTTTTTTCTAAGAGTGGAGAATGAAAAAGAAAAAGAGCTATACACAATTTACAATTCACAGATCACAAGTAAGCTGCACCACTGTTCTCTCTCAGTTTCACGCACTGACACAACCTTCCTCTCTCCAGGTCATCTTCAGACATATTAAATAATAAAACTAGATGCATTTCACACATAATAAAAAAAAAAAAAAATACAGTTTGTTCCAAAGTTACAGTTAAAAGATGTCCAATGTTTTTAGTTTTTAATTTTGACGACTGCAACACACTCCACAAAAGTTGGGACAGAGGCATAATAAAAGTGAAAAGATTATAGAATATCTAAGTTAAACTGTTTTGAAAGTCCACAATATGCAGATGAACTGGTGATCATGGGTCTCATGATGGCTCACCACTTTGTGCCAGATTTAAAAAAATCACATTTCTTAATGAAAAAAATTGCAAAGAATTTAGGTCTTTCACCAACTACCATAAATAATATACTGTGGAAAGATTCAGGGAATCTCACGTGCAAGTCCCACGGGCCACACGCATATCATTAACATATTACATCACCAATACAAAATATTGTATTAGCCTAATATTATGAAATCTAATCGACTACATTCATTGAAATAAATAAGCATATAAATAAATAATTCTACTCATCATTAATAAAACACCTGATTCTGTCGGGAGCTGACCAATTTTGTGAAATTCGGCTCGAAAGGAGTAACAGCACAATGAAGTTGTGATTGTAAGATGCAGTCTGTAAGACGCGCACAGAAGCGCGACATTGCAGAAAATGCGTGCACACGTAGCCTATTTTATCCAAATATGGAAAGCACTTTCGAATTTAATAGTATGAGGCTCTCTCCAGAGATGTTTTGCTACATTTCTGCGTTTAAGGATGATTGCTGCGTAGTGTGAGTGTTTCCCTTTGCCTGAACATCTTCAAGTGAGTGGCGGGGCAAACCGACAGTCCTGCACTCTCCTTCACTGCTGATGCTGCGACTCTTGTTTGTATGCGTTCCTTCACTGGCATTTTCCACATTTCGTTTTTCTCTCTTAATAACAAATTTGTTCATTCTGATGCACAGTTTTACCGAACTAAAGTGCGCGCTTGTATGTGTTCGTTAAATGCGTAACTGCGTGAGTAGCCTACAGGTCTGCACATGTCTGAAAATAATATGTGAAAAACAAAATTATTTTACATAACAAAAACATTAAAGCTTATATTTGTTTAGTACATTTTAATTAATGTAAAAGTTTTTAATTAATGTAAAAACTAAAATGAATTGTGAAACTGAAAGTTATTATTTGTTTTAATTGTGTTCAGCACGGTGGGTCGCATTTGAACTGGTGTCTGGTGTATATATATAGCCTATACATATATATATATATATATATATATATATATATAATTAGAAGAAATGTGCTGCCACATTTGGACAGGCTCATTTATTATCTTTTTTTTAATTGCACTTGTAACTGTCTTGCAAGCAAAACTGAATCTGAAACAAGGACTCATTAGTAAGAAATAATAACACAATTGATTAATTGTGGAACATGAACACTGTAATTTTTCTGTTCATTAAATCGAAGCTGCTTTGGAACAATCTGTATTGTATAAAGCGCTATATAAACAAAGGTTACTTGAACTTTAGGAGGAGGATACAGAGTTTAAAAAAAAATAGAGCAATAGCAATGGACAAAATTTAGTAAATACTTACCAGAATGACCCACTCTTTTCAGGTACGGGTCAAAGCCAACCCTTCTCACTGCATCAGTCCGACCTAAAAAATAACATACAACTCCATCTACTAGAATACAGTCATCAAAGTTTGGAAGTGGCTGATGAAACCCTTTTTTAACACGTGTTAGGCAGCTGCCTTCCTCTTAATCTCCCTCTTCATATTCAAATTTTAAATAATACTGATCGCCTGATACCACACCACCAAGCTAGACAGAGTCAAAAAGAGAAAGGATTCTCAGTGTCCCAAGCAGTAAGTTTCATAAATGTACATTACTGCATTTAAAAAAAAAAAAAAAAAAAAATTTACAACTTACAATGTCTAGTTCTGGAACCGCTTCCATAATCTCTACAAAGCTCTCAATCTGGGTTCGTTTCAAAAATACAAAGTCATTGTCCACCCACAGGAAATATTTTGTGGTGACTCGTGATCCTCCCTGCAAACCAGCCCTGAAGAAAGCCAATCATCAGCAGCAGGGCACTGAATATGTAATCAATATATAGTCACATATCAGCTAACAGCAGAGCAAAAAATACCAAGAAACCACTGTTAATATAGAAGAGCCTTTTGGTACATGCAAATCCAGAACATAAAAAGTGTTTACCTGTGTAGGGGGCATAATGTAGCGCTCAATGTTTTTTTCCAGTAATAGGTTCGGGCTGTCATTCAAAATAATTATCTTTATCTCTGTGTTAAACATCAGGATACTCTTGATGACATTCAGCTCCTTATATCTCAGAAATGTCTTGGTTACTATGGTCACCTGTGAGTTGACATCTGAATTGCAGTGGAGAGGATGTCTCTCCTGTACATACACATTCTGATGTTCTGATGTGGTAGATGGTGCTGGTGTAGGTCACTCTGGACAGCAGATCATTGAGTTGTGTAAGGTTGCTGGATGAGATGGTCAGTTCACTCTGACCCTGTCCCTCAACCTGATCTTGGTCCCTCAACCAAGACTGAGTGTGATCCCTCAGATCCATGGCAGCAGACACGACACTACATTTGGCGCCCGAACAGGGACTGGAAAGGAGCAGCAGAGTGGACGACCGCTTTTGAGCTGGCTGATGAGCAACACACACAGTGGTGGCCACCATAGAATAAGGTAAGCATTTTTGCTTATATAATTAGTGTGTGTTGTTGAACGGTCAGTTCTGAGTGGTAAGGTCACTTAAAATCTGCTCTTCCAAATTTAGAATTAAGTAAATAAATTAAAATGGGGGGTTTTGTTTCCAGGAGAAAAACTGCATACACATATTTGGTATAATGTTAGGAAGGCCTTGATATGTGACCTAAATTAAGACTAAATGGTGTAGGCAGAAATTTATTGCATGTAAGGGTCTGTGTTTATTGAAGACTGGTCTAAAGAAGAACAGCAATAAACGGGAAACAGTTGGAGAATCGCGCGTAAAAGTCCTTTGGATACCGCTCTGTAGAGGTCGTTAGGGAGATACAGAGGGCAGCACGGAAAGGCATAAATTCCTGCAGGGTACTGCTTTTTTACTGTGTTGAGGAAGTGCATCAGTGAAAGAGCGAGTAGAACTGACAGGTCACTCTAGGGAAGAGTGTTATGTTTTGTGTGTGTGTGTGAAACTGTGTCCGGACGAATGTCTGTGTTAGTGATGAGAATGTTTGAACAAATAAATTCCGTATTGAGTGGGTAAAAGCTGTGCACTGTTCCTGGACCGTCACTTAGGTGTGGCCGTGCAGGATTGGACGCAACTACCGCACTCGAGAGGGATGATTGAATGATGAGCCCTATTAAATTAAGGGACAAAAGTATGAGAGAATGAGCCCTATAGGATGAAGGGACAAAGGATGAAAGGGTTTAGAAGGAGTGAATGTGTTTAGGAAAGTAGTATCAATAAAGTTTGAATCAAGGTCTTTAATAGGCTTTTGCATTTTGGATGTCTGTGTGAAAGAGAAGGAGAAATTTTGTGAGACCAGAGCAGTAGAAGTTAGAGCAAGGCATTAAGTTAAATAAGTATATTACAAAATAATATAAGTGCAGACAAAACAATAAAGAGAAGTAAAGATAAATAAAGAATTATTTTTAGAAATTTAATACATACTGAGTGATAGTAAAATAGAGTTGAGATTATCAATTTATACAAAATGTGTAAATGCATCAGACAGAATTAATAACTAAATACAAAGAGGCATGAATAAAGACTAAAGAATAAAGAAAATAAATGGAAAAACTGGTTAAAAATAGATAATATAAGTTGATAGATGAATAAATATATAGATAAATATAGATAATTAAATAAAAAAAATATATATACAGAATTTAAAAGTATATATTGGATTGTAATATTATAAGAAAAGATATGAAAGCTACTCAGATATGGCAGGAAATAATAGAACTAAAATATCCACTGTGTAAAGAGCTAATAAATAAGATCTCAAACAAATGGCAGAAGAGAACAAAAATATGACAAAATGGCAAAAGGAAGGGACATTCGATGTAGCATTGTGTGAGGAGATGGAAACTCTGGTAAAATAAAAAACTACAAAACTGAAAGCATCAGTAAGAAAAGAGAAAAAAGAGAAGCAAAGAGGGAAAAAGAGAAAAATAAATAATAGCCATATTTAAGAAGGAATGAGAGAATACGTTGAAAAGTTTAAAAAAAGGCCAGGAAAATACTAAACAGGCAGACAAAGAGACAGAGAAGAAGGGAAAAGTATTTTTTGAGCCTCCCTATTTGCCCTCAGAGGGAGAGTTCCCAATCCTCAAGGGAACAGTGGAAGTAACAGGAGAACTGGAGATGGAGGGGCATATAGAGATGGCTGATAGAGAGAAACCAGCTGTGAAAACACAGAGGCAAGACAGAAAGAAAAGTAAAGGCTATTTACAGACTGTTACAGACAGGCACGTACAGCGTTAGAAAAAATGAAAGCAAACCAGGTAGATAAACCCAGGTTTGAGGAAGGATAAGAAAAAATAAGGAGAAAAGATAATAAATAGAAATAGAAGCAAAAGTACAAGCTATGGAGGAAGAAATGGAAGAGAAAATTAAAGAATCAGGAAAAAAGATACAGGAGGTAAATAGGTCAGAGAGAGGAAAAAGTAAGTTGTTCTATAGTAATGAGGATATACATAAAGCAGATGAGTTATTTGATAACAGAAAATGGGAACAGGGCAGAGAAAAGGGGACATTCAGACCACTGGCTGCACAACTCCCAATTTTAATCAAGGGTGGGCAGGGACAGTATGTCCCCTGGGCTTCGCAGGACCTTGAGGGGCTGGTCAATCGCCTCCCAGATATGCATGAGGGGGCTTGAAAGTGGATCAGGGTGTTTGAGAAAGGAACTATGGACAAACTTTTGGCTGTGAGAGACAATAAAGCTTTGCTGGCTAAAATTGTAGGAGGGACAAAGATGGATGAAATTCTTCAAACAACTACTCTTAACAGAGCAGTGAACTCTCTTAATATGGATGGGATTGTTTTTGATGCATTCGGACCAGCAGTGTGGCAGGCACTGTGTGTGGAGTATCCGATCAGACTGAATCCTAAATCCTTGAGAGACAAGAGCAGGGAGACACAGAAAATCAAACCACATATGTTCAGAAACAGCTGACAAGGTGGAAGCAAGAAACTGAGGGGGATCCAGAAAGAGTCTCAGTAATGGCAACATTGTTTAGCCCACTTACATAAAATCCCTCCAAACGCACGCCCGATCCCTGTGCCCATAATTAATGTTTATCCTCAACAGCCAGGACAATGGGAGAGAGAAAGAAACCCATACAGTGAGGCCAGATAGGAAGAGGCTTATACTGGTCCTCCAGGTGTGTGCTGGGCAGATGGAACAGCCCGGACATAATAAAAATGACTATCCCACCTATCCACCTTAAAAGTACCCTCAGTGTGGAAGGGAGAGAGCTCGTGACAGCCTAACCAAGGTCCAGTACAGGGCCCAGTAAACCCTTGGGGAGGTCCCAATTCAGGTTATTAGGGGTGCCCAGAGAATCCTACAGGGGAGAGTCAGCTTTCAATTTTAATAACTAAAGCTGATCAAGAGCTTATTATGCAAATTAAAATATAGAAGGAAAAACAAACCCATGATTTTAAACGCAGGTGTTTTTATACCTGTTTAAATTTAAAAAGATGTCTCACATCTCCCCTTGTCTGGAAAAAATTTGCAAAGACAATAGGATTCTTGGGAAAAATGCAATTAATTCCAATAACAGCTCCAGTGTGCCTACAAACAAAAGATCAAAGTATAACAATGCCCATTCTGGTATCAAATCAGACTCCTATCAATTTGTTAGGAAGAGATGCATTATATAAAATATAGCCGCAAGCAGCAATTACGGGGCCAAGCACTCCAGAGGCAAATTGAGGAGCTAAGCATGGCATGGAGCATCAGACCAAATGCAGAAAGGAGTAACTGAAGCCATTTTAGGATGATTGTAATTGAAATGGCAGAAAAATAAATACAAGCACTAGTATTATGATTAAATGGCTTATCACTTTTGACCAACAGGTGGCACTGTAATCAAATCATTTTGGTGTGTTCTGTGTGAGGTGACAATGGCACACACAATGTTTGGTGTCAGTATGCCAAAGCATTACAGAAATTAGGGCTACAAATTAGGTGTTCTACAGAAGGAATATATATTGCTGCATAGGAGCAAAAATACAAATGGTAATTGCAGAGCCAAATGCAAATGTCTATTGGATAGGACAGATAGAACAAGATGTGAGTCAATAAATGGGGAAAGTTTATTGAAGCACAGATTCCTGAAGCACAGCTACTAAAATCAGAATTTCAATGCACAATGATAAATGATTAACAGAGAGATGAGAAAATAGAACAAAAATGGCAGAAAGAAACAAAAGGACAGCAAATTGTGTCTCCAAGTACATCATAACAGGTAAACGGAGCAGCTATAAATACCAGATGGTGAATTTGTTAAAATTAATATTTTAATAACTAATTCTGTCCGACATACTGCAGAATATCTAGGAAAAAAAACGGGAAACAAAAAATGTAGGACGAATGATGAAAAAGACTTATAAATAATAAATGAAATAATAGAACATTTGCCAGCTGAAGTTCCAAACCCGCACACATCACTGATGAATGTCCCTACTGATGCCAAATATTTTACCGTAACTGATCTTTATTCAGTTTACTACAGTGTGCCGCTTGAAGAAGAGAGTAGGTATTTGTTTACATATACAGGTAAACAGTGTCATTAAGGGAAACATTACAGTGGATTTTGAAGATAAAAAAGCTTTAGGGTGTCAGGTAGCCATATTAGCACCTGTAGTACATATTGAACCTTAAACTCAATTGGATTATATAATTCGAATTAAACAACAAGCAGGCCCCTATGAACAATAAATGTGTAACAGAAGGGAAACTTAAAAAGACTAACAAGAGATCTGGTGTACACATGAAGGAAACATTGTTGCACCTACTTAACTTATGAATATTCTTGTTGCAGATGCGCATGGTTTTGACCAGTGCGCGAGGGGGGAATTGATAAGGAAAATTATGAGGGAAATTAAACAAATGAAACAGAACAAAGTGATAAGAAAAATTAAACAGAACTATCAAGGCCAAAGTAAACAAAATATGTGAAAGCACTAAATTTAATTGGATTAATGCTTTACCTCTTGCACTAATAAGCTATCGCATGCAAACTAACAGGAGGCATGCACTTAACACCGCATGAAATGCTTACGGGTCGACCCATGCATGTGCCATATTGTAAAGGTCCCTGCAAAGGACTGCCTCTAGAGCAATTATAAATGAAACTTCGATATAATATGAAGAAATTAACTGCCATACATAAAGCTATCTATTTACAGGAGAAAAGGAAAGAGCCCAGAGAGGAATCAGAGTCCAGTTGTTCCAGGTGACCAAGTATATCTGAGGGTATTCCGGAGAAAGTGGAATCAGCCCAGGAGAGAAAGACCGTACAAGGTGGTGAGAGCTACTCCAACAGCAGTCCAAGTGGAGGGAAGCATGACATCTAAACCACTGTACTAGAGTTCCCACGGGAAAGGCAGAAAGAAAAGAAAACAGACAACCAGACGATGCAGGAGAAAGAAACGTGGAAAGATCAGAGACACATGATGAAGTGCAAACTGATGAGAGCACAAAGAAATATCCACAAGGAGCTCCTTTCCTCCTGTCAGACGAACTGGAGAGGACAGAGAATGAGTCTGACAACATATCTGAAGACCATCCTATGCCTAATGCATCTAGTAATGCAAACCCAAACTCAACCAATGGAAAACAACCTGACTTCCCTTCAATTGACTTTTCAACCTTTGAACAAAAGTGACAATGATATCAACCCAACAGAACCAATGATAATCAAAAATCGTAGAAACACTGATTATGATGTTCAAGGTGATGAAGACATTAGTCATACTGATGCATTATGGGATACAGCCCAAAATAATGAATGGTATAAATAGGCAGCCTTTACTGCTAGAGAAACAGGAAAAGAAAATTGCTTGCTGTGCTCGAAATCTCCGTTAAACAAAGTAATAGCCATACCAAATCCATATGACTACCGAAAATCTGCCAAATTTGGAAGAAACTTTTGTCATTTAACAGATTTTACCAGACCATATTGTTTTGCTGAATGTCTAGGATTTTTGGGAAATCCTAAATTAACAGATTGTTATTTTGTTGTGTATTACCTATATTAAGAACATTAATCGTCAACGCTATGGCTAAGCAAATGGAAGTGATAAAAGTCCCAAATAATCAACAAATTATCACAGAAAGGAGCCTAAAGGAATATTATGAAGGATGGCTAAACAAACTAAACTTAAATGAACAAACTTTTGATGATAGTTTAAGTGACTCTAACGAGGACAATGAAGAGGTCTAAAGATGAACCATACCCTGGGTGTAAGTGCTAGCCTAACTTCTGCCCAGGATGGCCCTCTACGATACATAGAGTATCTGGGCTGAAGATCAATTATTATAATCTTGTGATATTCAATGGGTTATGTTTTGTATGTATTTTTATGTCTTTTATACACAACTGTGACAACCACAGGCAAGTGCTGAACCAATTACACGCTCATGCTTATTACATTGTTTTCTATTAAAGAAAGGGTTTAGGGAGGCTGGATCTTTTACTCCCTCCTAGTCAACTGTGGAAGGAGATGTTTGGTCCTGTTGCTCCCCAGAGTGAAATTACATAATCTAGTCATTGGTGATAATACAGTGTGACTTATTTAGTCACTAGGTAGTGTTAACTAATAAGACTGGATTATGGAGTAGCACTCTGAATAAAAAATAATCAAATATGAGACTTACTAAGTCTCAGAGGGGGGAAATGTAGAAGATTTTTATTAATAAGATTTTCTATTAATCAAGTATAATCAAGGTGAATTTAGCCACATATGTCTATAGTTATTATTCCATTATAATCCTATGGTTGTAGTATAGGAAGAAAGATGCCTACGTGACTAGAATGTCCAGACCCAGGTGAGAAACATCTGGGAAAAGGGTCTTTCTCCTTACCAGACAAAATAGGGGGCCCCTTCTCTCTGGGGATCGAATTGTAAGCCTAAGGAAAATTATGCAATATTGGGAACGCCCTGTATATGGTATATAAGGAGATACCACATAACATTCGGGAGATCTTCTCACAGAGAACATCTTGGGTTCATTTCTCTCTGAAATAAAGTCTATCTTCTGGAAACAAAACCCCAAGACTGAGTGTGATCCCTCAGATCCATGGCAGCAGACACGACACTACAATCTCCATCCAGAACATCCTCCACTGAGAGCACTCCACTCTTCACACTCAAAGACACCTGCAGACATGACTGTGATTAATGCAGATAAAGTGTTCCTGCATGCTAAAGCAATTTCCAACATGGATTTACTCTTCAATCAATGTCCTTGCAAACACACCAAGCCTGTAAAAGTAGAAACCAGACCAAATTCTTAAAACGGTTTGAAAGCAAAGAAAATCCAAGTATTTGAAAGGAGAGGATGTCATTTTAAATAACATTACTTACCTGGTATTAGAGATTTTTGCATTGGAGATACTGTGAAACCTGTGATTGGATTTTGGAGAGGAGAGTTGTCGGATGCAATAATAAATCTGTCCAAGTTTGCCCCATCCTGAGAAAAATAAATTAAAACATCTACATTAACTTACAAAATGCATGTGAATATCACAAAAATGAAGGTAGGTCTAAAGAGATAATAATCATTTCATGGTATGAAAACAACTTAGTTGTAATAATAATAAAAATAATAAATCATGTTTGACCATATATATATATATATACAGCCAAGCTGATGTTGCTGTACTCCTCTGCTCAGCATTTCATAATGTCCTTCAGTAGTTCTTCTGATATACTACAGCAGGTCTTGCAAATGTACCATTACTGAAACACAATTGAATGATTTGTATTGAGAATTGGTCCAAGTCTGTGTAAAACACAGACACACACAAACAGAGAGAGAGAGAGAGAGAGAGAGAGAGAGAGAGAGAGAGAAGAGAGAGGGAGAGAGGGAGAGAGGCAATAACCAAGTAAAACACATTGAAGCCTTTTATTTAAAAAAAATAAACAAAGCCCTAATGTGACCCCATAAGGCCACTTGTACTGCTGCTGCTGTGCTTACTTTGGTTTGACAAAAATGACAGGTGCTGAGCAAAAAAAGAAATAAAATAAATAAATAAAAGTCACCCATTAAAACAAGGCAAGATGTAGTCTAGCGCTTACAGTTGTAATACCATGAGTGTACTACAAATCACATTGAATTAAAGTGTCTTCTGAATGACAGAAAACAAGAATAGATACCCAGAGTAGCCAGATTCTATTACAGTTTTCATGAAATCCATGGCCCCCAGCTAGAAACAAATGGCCAGTGCAGCACCAGGCAAAATCAAGAAAACTTTAAGCAGGAGGTGGTGGTTGCAGGTCATTAAGAGATTAGATCTGTAAAAACAAATACAGTACACATCAATAGCAGTAGCAGAAACAAGCATAAAATATTTTGAGAACATTATGATTGCAGGTAATGTTGCAGTTCAACATTTTTTCAAAATATTTTACTTTGTAACTGTGAAATTTACTAATTTCTAAGTAAAAACTCTTTCTATACCTTTTTTTTTTCAAAAATAAAAAAAATTGTAAGTAGCCTCAAAACATCAGTACATATGTTTTTATATGAAAACAAAACCAACAGATACAAATTATAAACGTTTTAACTTTTAAACCAGAATAAAATGTACATCTGAAATAAGAAAGGTAGGAAAAATATCAAATACACCTAAAATAAAATTTGTATAGGCCAGCATGCCGAGTATGATTTTCTGAGGTCAAACAGATTTAACCTCGAACCTTCAACCAGATCTCATGAGAAAACGCAAGCATTTTAGGAGTTGGAGATTTCGAATGAATTCATAGCCTACCTGTGAGGGGTTTGCTTGTTGTTGTAGCTGTTGTGAGGAAAGCACACCACAAATTCATATTAAGGCGTGGGTACAGTTGAGCGTATACGTGAAGTTAATAATATATAATAATTGCGCAGTGTGAGATTCATTGGTAACAGAACTTTGTGAGATCGCAATGAACAAAGAGTGACAGCTTTTTAGTGGTTATTATGAGCGCTCTTTGCAAGCTTTCTAGGCAATCCATTTAAAATATAGAACTTTGTTTTTTTCAGCCACACACAGTTTGTAAAGTTTCGGGAATGACATCTGCATATTAGTGTCATCAGTCCACAGTTCAGTTCATATAAAATGAATGCATATAGATGTATGCTGAGGTAAATATTTATGTTTACTTTATACAGTTGGATTCTGATTTTTTATAAATTTATTTCAGACTAAACCACATTTTGCCACCTCTGTTAATTTAATGACTGTGCAATGCTGGGTGATGTAAAGTGACACATCCTAAAGAGATAAACCGTTCATCTGTCTCCTGTCTCACTTCTTACGCGAGTTCCGTAGTGGACTACATGCACCTAACTATAGAAAACAGATTCCTTTACAAGTACAATTGTGTGTGTGTGTGTGTGTGTGTGTGTGTGTGTGTGTGTGTGTGTGTGTGTGTGTGTGTGTGTGTGTTATTAGTTTAGCCAGATGTTTTTGTCTACAGTTCTCAATAATCCAGATATTTTTCTCTTTCCACACTCAGTGACTCAACACAAAAAAAATAGCAAGGGACAGGCAAACATCAGATGCCTCAGGACACACAGACAACAAACGAAGCGCTTTGAATGTTTTTTGATTGTTTTTAGGGAGCACACAGCAAGACATGTTGGTTTTAAAAACAGAATCTGATGTCAATAGTTCAGGTCATTTTATACACGTGGTCACTATGGGATATCAACTGTTGTCTGAACCCAATGAGATGTATGTACTGTAGCAGCAGTCATGGTTCAGACACTGTCATGATCACTGATGGTGTTCCCATAGCATCAAATGCATCAGCACAGTGCTGATGTTCTCTCAAAAGGCAACTGAGCAGAATGTTGTCTCTGAGCCGAATCTGCGCATATATATATATATATATATATATATATATATATATATATATATAAAATAAAATCTATATGAAGATGAGGAGCCTGAAATATGATCATGATGTTTTCATTTAAATAATACCACATTAGATGCAATATTGATCACACATGCATATTTTATTTTTGATAGTGTGAATTATGTGAAATGCAAAAGACAATGCTTTTGATATAAAGGCAAGAATAAGTTTGTGAACTCCTTTTCTACACCATACACTGTGAATGATTATTAATAAAAATGTGAAAAGTACATTTATTTGTGTTAAGCATTTGCGTCAGATTGTTTGTCTACAACTGTAAACTGAATTAAGATCAGACCAAATTTATATGAGTGATAAATGCAGAAATCCATACATTTACATTTAGTCATTTAGCAGATGCTTTTATCCAAAGTGACTTACAAATGAGTAGCAAAACAAAAAAGTAGCAAGGTTTTTAAAATCATATAATAAATAAAATGAAAATGAAAAAATTAAATAAAATGAAAAGATAGAATAGGAAAACAATACAGCAAGCTAGTGTTCGAGGCCTTTTTTTTTTTTTTTTTTTTGCTTTTGGTAATTGTATAATAAATAGAAAAGAAAACAAATAAAATTAGAGAAGCTAGTGTTAGTTTTTTTTTTTTTTAATATTTTTTAAAAGCTGTTAGTAAATAAGTAGAGTGCAAGTCTTAAAGGGTTAAGGGTTTTTTTTTAAGAATAGAATTAGAATAGAGAGTGCTAGAGTTAGAGGGTCAAATAAATAAACAAATTCTTGAAGATGGCTAAGGACTCAGCTGCTTGGATTGAGTTGGGCAGGTCCTTCCACCAGGAGGGAACATTTAATTTAAAAGTCTGTGAAAGTGATCTTGTGCCTCTTTGGGATGAACAATAATGGGCTGTTCACTTGCAGAACGTAAGCTTCTAGAGGGCACATAAGTCTGAAGTAATGAATTTAGGTAAAGGGGTGCAGAGCCAGTGGTGGTTTTGTATGCAAACATCAATGCCTTGAATTTTATACGAGCATCTATTGGTAGCCAGTGCAAATTGATGAACAGAGGTGTGACATGCATTCTTTTCAGCTCATTAAAAATTAATCTTGTTGTCGCATTCTGGATTAATTTTAAAGGTTTGATAGAACTGGCTGGAAATTTTACATTCCTATTATATTATTTTATCATGAATGTCTTTATCTATAGTATTTGCAATTTGCAATTTCATTATCCTTTATTATCAGCTCTTAAAGCCATTATTATACTGATTTGATGTAAAATTTTAATAAATCTGTTATCATTGCACAGTCACTATTGGCATTTTTAACTAGAAAATAAGCCTCATCTTACTGGTACTTATTTATCATGAGAAAATATTCTGAACAACTGTCATAATGATTTACTTGGTTAGACGACAGTTTCACCTTTGAGAATCTATCAAATGCAAACAGTGCATAGAGCGGCTGAGTGAATGTGGTCTGGACTCTGTGGATGAGACTCACTGTGTCAGAGACACTGTAGAAGGACAAAATCCCTGCGCTGTGATCCACATACACTCCTATTCTACTGGACACATGGGTTACAGGAAGAACAGTCTCAAAGTTATTGTGTGTGAATGAGCAGAAAGTGGGAGTGCAATACAATCTCCAGGATTGATTGTTACATCCAGCTAAAAGCTCATTACTCTCTCCCTTTCTCTTGGTGGTCTTATATGCCACTGATATACCCACTCCTGAAGTCCCATCACCGCTCCACTCCACCTCCCAGTAACAGCGTCCCGTCACATTCTCTCTACACAACGCCTGGCACTAACGATCAAATCTGGCTGGATGATCAGGATAACACGGATCTGTGTTTGCAAAAGTCAGCACTGTGTTTCCCTCAGACAGACGGAGACAGTTATTGACTGAGTTCAGATCCAGAGTCAACAGACGGGAATCTAATGAAGATAAACACATAATCACACATGACTTTCCATAATTAACATGTTAACCATAAAATCATCAATGAAACTTTAATTCATGTCAACCAATCAAGAAAAATTTAATTTAAGACTGAAACTCAAAACTATTGTATATGAAAAACAAATGGAAAAGTATGGATCTGAATGCTGAACATGTGCAAAAAAGGTATAAGGTATAAAGAATTTGCTGTGTAATGCAGTATGTTATTACCTATAAACAATAACAAATTAATGTTTTTGTTGTTGTTGTTTGTTTGTTTTTTCTGTTGGCTAAAAGCTTTAAATTCATGATAAAATAATATTACTTGTGTTACAAATGTAAGATGTAAATCCTAATTATAACATCTATTAACAAATAATCTATCAAAATTAATAGTTTTGTTCAATATTATTTCCTCTCACTGTCCTCTGCTGCTGTCTGTGCAGAGCGCTGTTACAGGACACACATACAATCACACAGTGGTTTCAGTGGGACAACAGTATAAGAACTCCAGCACTGGAGGAAGTCTAAACTAAGTCTCAATCTTTTCTTCTATACTCACCTTATGAGACTCTACAGCCTCTCTCAGCTCCTGAAGATCTTTCTCTTTCTGCTGGATTATTTTCTGGAAGTTTCTCTTTTTTTACACCACATGTCTCTGCACAAAACAAAACTGTTTAAATCAACACTAATGTTGAATGAGAACACTAATGTACTAATGTTTTGGGTCCATAAGACTTTTAAATGTTTTGAAAGAAGTATCTTATGTTTACCAAGGCTGTTTTTGATAAAATAAAATAAAAATATAATAGCTATATTGTGAATTTTTATTACCTTTTAAAACAATTTCAAAACACAATTAATTACATCAGTGTCCCTGATTGAGAGAAAAATCATAATAAATGAGAGAAATTTCATTACACTGTTATAGCAGTACCTGTTTCTCTGTCCTCGCTGCTGCAGTTGATACAGTGTAATGATTTTTGTGTTCATCCACTGAACACAATGTACAAATACGCTGCTGGTCAGTATGACAGTAAATTTCTAGCATTTTATCATGTCGAGGGTAGATCATCTCCTGCAGTCGTCCAGTGACATCCATCAGATTGTGTTTTCTACCTCTGAAGAGACTCTCATGCTGTTCAAGATGATTTTGACAGTAAGAGCTTCGACAATCCAGACACAATTTCACTGCTTTCTGTTTAATTCCAGTGCAGGAGTCGCACTGAACATCTCCAGATCCAGTGCAATGATTTGCCGGAGCAGCAGATTGGAGTCTCGTCTTCTGCAGTTTCTCCACCATTTTAGCAAGCACCACATTCTTACCTAAAACAGGTCTTGGTTTGAAGGTCTGTTTGCACTCAGGACATCTGTAGATTCCCTTATGATCTTCCTGATTCCAGCATTTTGTGATGCAGTTCATACAGCAACTGTGTCCACAGGGAATTGTTGCTGGATCCTTCAGCAGATCCAGAAACACTGGGCAGCAGAACTGATCTTCAGCCCATGAGATACTGGCTTCTGCCATTTTACTGTATGAACACACAGAGAGAGAAAACACAACAAATGTTTAATTTATTAGTGTGCTATTAAATGTTCCAAACATTTATAGCAAGACATTTAAATGCCATAAAAATAGCACTAAAACTTAAAGAAACCCTTAATGCAGAGCAAAATACAGTCACAGAATGACAGCTGTGAACTTCAGACAGGCACAATGACTGCGTCGCTTGCCTAGGCTATGCCCACACTGAGGTTGTGCTCACTGAAACAGACTGCTCTCACTGCAAGAGCAAGAGTCTCGCACTGCTTCGCTCATGAATCCCCTTCTTTCATGATGCTTAACTCTTGCAAACCCCCCTTTTGATCACCGGTGCTCTTCTCATGTGAGGATCAGTGCTCTTCGTCTGCAGCAAGCGGTTTGATCTCTTTCAGTGTATCTGAGAAGGAGGCCGATGCTAACAACTCCATGTCACTGACAGCTTCAAATATGGAGAATTAGGCTTGCTCCAGAGAGGATCTTGCTGGGCCTGTTCTTCCTACTTAGCACATGCCTAAACAGTTGACCACTGTAATAGTTAACCCACCTACTCAAAAGAGCACTTCTCATATTCACAACACAAATATCAGTTCCCTGCCCCCGTGCAGCATCTCAAACCACTTGCCACCTGGATACAGGCTTCCATGCACATCAAAATCAGGCAAAGCAACAAATTAACATTATTCAACATATCCTAGCTTTTTACGGAAAATATTCAAACACCACCATGGAGATGGTTCTGCCAATGAAAAGCGAGTCAAGCTTTTACAGCTGCTACTTCCTTGTTCCCGAAAAAGAACTTTGAAGCAGATCCTAATGCAAAAATGCTCAGAGGACTGGTTTTTATTAGTAGATCTGAAAGACGCTTACTTTTACATCCAGATACTTTTGCAAAGTGTGTGGATGTGGCTCTTCCCCTTCTAATACAGATAGAAATCCTCATTATGAATCAACTCAATGATTTACTTTTGTTAGCCAGATCGGAGAAGGAACTCCTTGCAGAGTTTCTGGGGTGCCTTGAGCTCAAAATCAATTTAGCCAAGAGCTCTCTGTCTCCCAGCCAGTGGGTTATCTTCCTGGGGACAGTCTTCAATTCGGCCTAGATGTGTGCCTAGCTCTTGCCGGAATGCTCACTGACAATTCAGAGTTTAATGGCGTCATTCACAATTGGGGCTTCTCGCCCCCTCAAAGTTTTCCAGAGGATGCTCGGCCTCATGTCAGCCGTCCTATATCAGAAAGGTGTTCCATTGGGACTGACCTCCAGAAGAAAGGTGGTCACGACAGATGCCTCCAACACAAGTTGGGCAGCACTGTACATTGACAGACCGGCGTTTAGCTCCTTGTCCAGTCTGGAGCAATACTTGCACATCAACTGTCTTGAAATGATGGCCATTTTTCTGGCCCTTAAAACCTTCCTGCCAGGCTTTTTATCAGGGCACCACATACTCATTCATTCAGAAAACATGAAAGTGGTAGCCTTTATAAATCACATAGGCAGTCTCAGGTCATGCTCCCTTTACTGGATGTCGAGACACCTCCTTCTATTGGCACAGTGCAACCTGAACTCACTGAGGGCAGTTCACGGTCCGGAAAGGCTGAAACAAAGAGCAAACATGTCCCAGGGCAATGTATCTCCAGAAGAATGCAGACTACACCATCAAGTGATTCAGATGGTATGGGGAGGGCAGATGACCGTAAAGTCATCCTCAAACCAAGACACGGCTACATATTCATGTACTCTGTTCAGAGCACAGGTTATCACCCTTCTAGCTCTGCCTAATCCAGAGAACAAGCAGGGTCCTAATTTACTCTGCCCAGTCCGGGCTCTTAGAGTGTATGTGTCACGTGTATGTTCTGCTTATTTGGTTTTTCCTGTCCTCGTCATGTGAATTCTTCTCTGGTTGTGTTTGATTAATTAGTTTGCATTGTTCCCAGGTGTGTCTCATTAGTTTCTGTCCATTTAAACCCTGTTTCCTAGAGTTTTCTTTGTCTGCTGTTAAATGTCATCTTACTGTAGTTCCTGTGTTTGCCCACTGATGATTAAATTCCATATTTGAAGAATTCTCCGAAGAGCCACAACCCTGTCAGCTACATGAGGGCATTCGTGCCGCTTGCCCTCGCCAGCTCCCTCGAGGGGAAAACCCTTGTGATGCGGTTCCGGATCAGGATTACTTACCATCGCCCCGTGGAGCTCCCAGACACCACCAACCTCTATTGGAAGGAGGCAGTCACCCGGTGTCTGGAGAGCCTTCAATCCCAATCCGGCACCCATCTGCCAGCCGTTCCCGAGTCAAGTCAGCTGGCTGTTTCTGAGTCGAACCTGCCGGCCATGCCCGAGTCAAGCCCGCCAGCCGATCATGTGGCAAGCGGTTCCTCAGTCAAGCCTGCCAGCTAACTCCATTGCCAGCTCCTCGAAAGCACCTTGCTGTGCCTGCTCCCCCAGAGCGCCCTCCAGTGCTAGCATCTCATAAGTGCTTCCCTGATCCACAATTAAGCCCAGGGAGGGCTTCTGATTCCCCATATAGCCTACACAGGGCTCCAGTTCCCGAGTATAGCCCACGGAGGGCTCCAGTTCCCGAATTTAGCCCAAGAAGGGCTCCTGAATTCTTGTTTAGCCCAGGAAGGGCTCCTGATCCCCAGTTCCGCCCCGGAAGGGCTCCAGATCCTCAAGTAAGCCCAGGGAGGGCTCCTGTCCCCGAGTTTAGCTCAGTGTCGACTTATGTATGTAAAGGCTGTAAAGGTTATGTATACTTTGCACCTGTTCTGAACATAGACTGATATTTTATGTCCAATATTAACTCACCCAGTGTTCATTAAAGGCAATATAGACCATATACATAAAGTAATTTTTATTCTATTTTTCCATACATTATGATTTAAAAAGTCTACTTAAAATACCCTTTTCACCTTTTCATCTCTGTAATAATCCTTCCCTGCTGTTTTGAAAGTAGACACATTTTATCATAAATTATGTATTTTAAAAAGTTGGGGGTCAAAATTAAAACTCTTGGAGGATGTAGATATTAATTATTTCTGACAAAGAGCAAAAGAGAATGTGAACTACAGTATCTACTGTAAAGTGTTTTTCTAAATTGTTTAATTAAATTCTGCAGTGTTTATTATAAGGAGGCTTGGATCTAAAACCTGGTTCTCAGTACTCACTACTCATGAGTACTTTTAAATAAGCTACCTTTTACTTTTACTCAAACAGTTTTTTGGAAAAGTACTTTTACTTTACGCACATAATTTTTTTGAAAAGTAATAATACTTTTACTTGAGTATATTTTCAGTACTCTTTCCACGCCTGCTGACAGTCAGACCTTGAACTCACCTGTAGCCAGTCGAACTCAGTCAATGACCTCGAATAGTGCAAGTGTTGGAAAAGACGTGTCGTTCTTTATGACACATATCATAAAGAATGACATAGCAGTCAATATCAACCTTTGTTCACCATTTTTGAGCTTCGTTCATCAATACTCATTTTTGTTCAATTTACACTTCTGTGATGTTTCATTAACACAGATCCGATTTAGGTGAATACATGGCATTTTATATTGCGGTATACTTCATCAGAAGATTTGAGGAGGATTTGGTTTATTTGCTCTGTTAATTTTTATCTAAAATTGAAGTAACATACTAATTGAAAATGGGCTTCATGACAGATACTTGAGCATCTGTCAACTTTGTCTTATGTGTGGATGATTCAGTTTTACTAAAGCCTGTGCTTTCTAATTTTTCACAAACAGCTACTCTGAGCAGAAATGCAGCTCTAAATGTTTTAATTAGTGGTGAAAAATAACAATGCAAAACTGTCAAAGGAAACATTTAGTGTATACATTCTATATTCTAATAGCCAATTTTTCTATTTACTTTTGGTTGTAAGAGTCAGAAAATCAGAAACAAATTAAAACATTCAGAATGAGACTCTTAAACCTCATAGAACCTTAATAAAGAGCAAAACACTGCATGTCAAAACACTGCATATTAATATCACTGCATGTCAGACTCTGAACTCACCTGTATCAAGAGAAAATCACTACATTCAGTGCCTTCTGTGACAGTTTGACTCTTTAGCTGAATAAAGGACAAAGGATTTGTTGATCAATGTGGAAGTATCCACAGCTTTTCTAATCGTTACTGATCTCTAAATACAGGCGTGGAGTCTTGCAATTTCTGATTCCTGTAAAGTCACATCATCTACAGTAAATCAAAGCTACAAAGTTCATTCAAACAAAGTTCATTCTTTCAAGCATGCTTTACTTCAAATTTCTGCCACCTCATATTTGATACTATTACACCTCATGTTTTCATGCAGGACAAGATAACACATTTTGAATACACAGTGCCAAGCAAGTATAAGTTTGTAAACTAACAACCTTTTGTTACTAAATTCAAGGGATTCACCAAATTTCTCCTGCACTGTGAATGATTTTAATGTATTAAAAAAAAAAAAAAAACGTGAAAACTACAATTATTTGTGTTATTACTTTAATCAGATAGTCTTTGTCTACAATTATTACAATTCTGATCAAATCAAATTTTATGAGAAATCAATGTAGAAATACGGATATTTTCAAATAGTTCACAAACTTATTCAGTGATTTGAAAGACATTTCTGGCAGTGTTACACCAAATTTTAACAAAATCTCAAACACTTTCAACATTCATTTTCATAAAATCATTATTCTACTCTGATGATTATAAGTTTTGCTCTAAATAGATCTGTGATTATTATAAGTTCACTAGTGGTATTTCTGATTACTGATACTGACTCATCATGTAATGTGACAAAATAATCTATTCAACCTCCACATGATTTATTTGGTTAGATGACACAGTTTAATGGCTGAGTGTCTATCAAATCCAAACACAACATAAAGTGGCTGAGTGAATGTGGTCTGGACTCTGTGGATGAGACTCATTGTGTCAGAGACGCTGTAGAAGGACAAAATCCCTGCACTGTGATCCACATACACTCCTATTCTACTGGACACATGGGTTACAGGAAGGACAGTCTCAATGTTATTGTGCCAGAATGAGCAACAGTCTGGAGAGCAGCACAAACTCCAGGATTGATTGTTACGACCAACTGCACTCTCAGGACCATTTCCCTTCCTGCTGATGCTCTTATATGTCACTGCTATATCTACTCCTAACCTCCCATGTCCGCTCCACTCCACCTCCCAGTAACAGCGTCCAGTCACACTCTCTCTACACAATGCCTCTGCCCAAGAATCAAATCTGTCTGGATGATCAGGATAATGCTGGTTTATGCTAGTGTCAGTGATCACCGTGTTTCCCTCAGACAGACGGAGTAATTTATTCACTGAGTTCAGATCCAGAGTAAACAGATGGGAATCTGTTGAGGAAAAGCACACAATCATTTGAAATCTTCCTTTATTAATATAACAGAGTTGTGTTTTGAGAAAATTTGATGTTTTGAAAAATGGCGAAAACATCAATGAAACCTCCAGTAAAAATTCCAGTTAATTTAATATAACATATGTCAGCATTTAAAAGGTATAATTGCTGCTTTTTGTGGCAATTTTTTTTTGCAAATTTTGAAACGTTTTCATCAGTTATTTTACCTACGGATCAATGCATTTCTTACAGATGTCTGCTCATACGAAATCAGATACAGATGAAGTAGCACTGTAAGATTACATTTGTTTGAATGCATTATTGAGAGAGTGATTGCGTGTGAATAAGTGTGGTAGTACTTGTTTAAGTCATGCTTTCTGTTGAAAATATTCAGTATCTAGAAGGAACAAACAAATTCCTTGAGAACTATAACTTCCCGCTCATGTCCATTGCCGTCATAGCCTTCACATTCTTTCTGATTTGAGTGATCCTTCTCTATCAAGCTAGCATGTGAATTCTTGCTAAATATGCAGTTATACTATGGGCTGTTGGCATGACTTGTACTCGTGATGGAGCGGTGCTGGAGGGCTCTTGGAGTGAGTGAAAACCACAACACTCCGACTTTTAAAAAATCCGCTCCTTGCTCCAGTCAAAATCACACCGCTCCATTCCGCGCTCCACTCACATACTCTGGCAGACCAAAAATCATCACAAGTCATGCACCACTTCCTGCCAAAGTGGTCCAGTTTAGTTGCATCAGTTCGCAAAAGGGCATTTTCAACCCAGCATCCTGCCAAACCAGTGCCGACATGAGTTGGTCCTGAGCTGGTTAAAAGGTGGTTATGAGCTGGTCCGGAGCAGAAGCTAGTTGCTTGGGACCAGCATATGACCAGCTTAAGCCAGCTCATGCTTCAAAACATACCTAACCAGTATATGCTGTTTTATTTATTTATTTATTTATTTTTCAACAGGGAGGTCATCAGAAGAATGGGGGTGGGGGGGCACAGAATAGCCATAGCACAAAAACTGAACTTGTTAAAATTACAAATGACTTGCTTCTTGCGTCAGACCAAAGCTGCATCTCATTGCTAGTTTTACTTGATCTTAGTGCTGCGTTCGACACCATAGATCATGATATATTCATAGATCGATTACAAAACTATACGGGTATTCAAGGGCAGGCTTTAAGATGGTTTAGATCCTACCTGTCCAGTTGCTACCACTTTGTTTATCTAAATGGGGAGTCATCTCATTTATCACCAGTAAAATATGGAGTGCCACAAGGATCTGTCCTAGGTCCTCTGCTATTTTTAATATACATGTTGCCCCTTGGTAATATTATTAGAAAATACGGGTTCCATTGTTATGCTGATGATACTTTACTCTCTTTAAAATGGTCTGTCTTTTCTAACTGGTGTGTAGCCAGAAAAATTAGATCTCATTTCTTGCGACGTCATGTCAATGAGGGACATACCCCATCCACACTCAAGATGCATGTGGCAGCTATCACAGTCTACCATGCCCCAGTAGCTGACCAATCAGTTGGAAAGGCTGACTTAATAATAAATAATCAACCTGGGATCTGTTCACGTTCCTCAGGGCCCTCAGAGGCCTCCAGTTTGTGCTGCTTTAGATGGCTGAACTGAGGCCCCTTTCACTTAATTACAACCCTCCTTTTGGCTTTGGCATTGTTCAAGCGAGTATGATATTTACAAGCGTTTTTTGATGAATGCTTCCTGTCTTGAGTTTGTTCCAAATGACTATAAAGAGCCCTCGAGCCAAGGTGTGGCTATGTGCCAAAGGTGCTTTCCACTCCGTTCAAGGCACAGGATACAACTCTTGCTGCTCTTCATGATTTTGAGGATGAGCAGTCTTTGCATCTACTCTGCCCTATCCAGGACCTCACTAAGGGTAGTTGACGCAATAGGTTTGGCCTGTGCCTCCTTGGGACTACAATGGCCTGTTGGAGTAAGGGCCCAGTCCTCCAAGAGAATTTCCTCCTCCTGGGCGTAGTCAGGCAGGGTATCCATTAGTCACATCTGCATGGTTAGTTCTCACTGTCCACCTTTGCCAGGCTATAATCTAACTGTCCTTGCTCTTCAGGCATGGATTTTTTCTGCTAAACTGTTTTTGTCCTTTGATCAAACTTTTGCAAAATGTCTGCACTCAATGACCAAATGCATTTTTCCATCACTATCACATATGCAGCTATATCATAATGAAGGATTGTTCATATTTATTTTCATAACTGATCTGATAATTTTTTGTTGCAGCCAATGTATTTTAAAAATACTAAGAAAAAAAGTCTTATAACATTAATTTAGTGAAAAACAACACTCCCACTTAGACTGGATTTCAGATAGTTGTGAATTTTTCAAAGTAACTTACATTGTAGGAACTCCTTCCTGGTTGGATATTCAGGAGCAAGAATGACTTGGATCATTTTCACTACAAACACCAAAAACATCTGCAGTTTCATTCAGAAGTCAAGAACAAATTAAATCTACATTTGTATGTTTAAATAAAGTAATTTCTGAGATTAAATAACTATGTTTACATGTTCTTTTAAAAGTACAATTGATAGTACAATTGTAGCCTGGCTTCCAGAACGTGCACATTTTAACTGGACTACGTGAGAGATAACGTGAAAGAATCACAAGCAAGGTATTGTACTGAGACAGATTAAGAAATTAGCTCAACTATGCAAGATCTGCAGTATCTTGAGAAATGTACCTGTGGAAGAAATCTTTTCTATCTCTTCCCTGCAGAACCACTGCAAATTGTCTTTAAGCTGAGAGACAGATTTCACTAAATCATCAAAAGTCAGATGAGAACTGATAGTGAAGCAGTCTGTAGATCCAGAGAAAGAGACAGACTGCAAACTCTACAGTAAAAAAAAAAGACAAAAAAACATGACCTTAACCAGACTGAACCTTGATATAGTCCCCATCCTGCAGGTATGAAAAGATCTCTGTTACCTGGAGGGAGTGAATATGATCATCTGTGTGTGAAATCTGCTTCAGCTCAGCTTCTGTCTTCTTCAGCTCATTGATCTCCTGCTCCAGTCGCTCCAGTTTTATTTCAGCTGGACTCACTGCAGCTCTTTCCCGATCTCTGATCAGCTGCATCACCTCAGAGCGACGTTTCTCAATGGAGCGGACGAGTTCAGTGAAGATCCTCTCACTTTCCTCCACTGCTGTCTGTGCAGATTGCTGTTACAGGACACACATACAATCACACAGTGGTTTCAGTGGGACTATAAGAGCTCCAGTACTGCAGGAGAGACTCAAACTTTTCTTTTTCTCCAAACTTACCTTTTGAGACTCCACAGCCTCTCTCAGCTCCTGAAGATCTTTCTCTTTCTGCTGGATTATCTTCTGCAAATTTCTCTCCAAATGTCTCTGCAGAAAAAAAAAACTATGATTAAACCAACACTACCATTCAAAAGTCTGGGGTCAGTAAGAGTTTTTACTGTTTTCGGGGAAAAGGGGCCTCTTCTTCTGTTGCTTATGAGATACATTATTCACCTGTTTAATAGATACAGCAGTACCTGTTTATTTTTTCTTTCTGCTGCAGTTGAGACAGTGTCATGATTTTTGTGTTCATCCACCAAACACAGCATACAGATGCACTGCTGGTCGGTACGGCAATAAATGTCCAGCATTTTATCATGTAGAGGGCACATCATGTCCTGCAGTCGTCCAGTGGCATCCATCAGATTGTGTTTTTTACCTCTGAAGAGACTCTCATGCTGTTCAAGATGATTTTGACAGTAAGAACTTCGACACTCCAGACAGGATTTCACTGCTTTCTGTTTAATTCCAGTGCAGGAGTCGCACTGAACATCTCCAGATCCAGTGTGATGATGACGACGAGCAGGAACAGGTGGAGGAACAGGAGCAGCTTGAAGTCTTGTCTGTTTGAGCTTCTCCACCATTTCAGCAAACACCACATTTTTACCTAAAACTGGTCTTGGTGTGAAGGTCTGTCTGCACTGAGGGCAGCTGTAGATTCCCTTCCAATCCTCCTTATCCCAGCAACTTAAGATGCATCTCTTACAGTAACTGTGTCCACAGGGAATCGTCACTGGATCCTTCAGCAGATCCAGACACACTGGGCAGCTGAACTGATCTTCAGCCCATGAGATACTGGCTTCTGCCATTTCACTGTATGAACACAGACAGAGAGATGATCGACGCTCCAGCTCGACAGTTGACTTCCTTCTTTAAACTTGTGACTTTATCTATCTTCCTGATGGATTACTACTTACGAAACAGGTTTTTCTGCAGGGAGTGGCTCAGTACAGCTCTTAAAGGAGAATATGCATAAACACAAATAAAATAAATAAATAAATAAATAAAATAAAATCAATGAATGTATACTCATGCTGAAAGTTTTAAAATTATGTATATCCAAATACAAAGGCTGTGTGACAAATGTAACAGAAGAATTACTTACTATTACATAATGTTACCATCAAACAAATAAAGATTTACATTTTCTGAGTCGTTTACTATTTAATTATCATTGCTAACTGTGGTTGCATTGAAGATTAGTATTTTCCGAAGCAAACAAACACTATGTAGAAAAATGTTTAATGAATTCATACAAGCACTTTACTTTCTGTAGGGGTTTAGGAATGTGGTCGGGTTGAAATATGAAGAAGCAACTATGCTCATAATGTTCCAGAAGGAGTTACTATAGCCTCCCATAAGCATCATAATGTGTTATTGCAATACACTGCAACAGCACTGGTTAGTTCTCACCACAGTTTTAAAAACTGCTCAAAAAAACGTTTTCTCTCAGATAATGTGTGCAATGTCATCTCACAGTCTGAAACGTCTGTCATAGCAAATCAACACATGCTGTTGTGATGTGAATAATTTAATCGACACCGACGTGTCATCGTTAAAATTAACAAGTTTTCTCCAACAGTTAAAATTATCGGATGCTTACACTGTCTTCTTTGTTGTGCAACACAAACACCTCTTCTAAAATCTCAGAAAAAGTAGTCTGGGGTTTCATGACCCTTGAAATTGAATTCAAGGCGATGTCTTTAAAGTCAATTTAAATTAATGCTAACACTTGTAGTGCATTAGTTTGCTTTAATGTGTTCAAAGCACATTCAAAGATTTCTCCATTTGATCACTGTTATTCCCCTCAAGGTCTAAAAAAACAGCTATGAGCAGATATGCAGCTTTATTAGTACGATGCACACGGAAGCTCGACAGTCAAGTTCCTCCTTGATTTGGAGGGTTTGTATATCCTCCTGATGACATACTTGAGGAAGGAATGACTTGGGGTTTTTTTTAGTAGCCTATTAGTAGTAGTACAAGCCCTGAAGTTTTAGAAGAGTTCATGTTTAGGAATGTGGTTTGAGGAGATCTGAAATAGAAACTACAATCTTTGTGTTGCAGGAGAATTGAATTATGCACATAATGTTCTACAAACATATTGTGTTACTGTTACTGTTACTGTACAGTCATTTTTTAAACGCTTTAGTTAAATGATCAAGCATCATTTCTAAGCACTGCTGATTTGGTATACTGTACAATAAATGAATCACACGATCAAAACCATCCTTTCCTTTGAACTTCCTGATACCACACATACCGGGGTCGGGGCTGTTGGGAATCTGAAAAATCCCAAATATATTCAGAATGATAATCTGGAAGGAAGAGAAGCAAGCTTTTAGAAACAGGAGAATCCTGTTGGTTGAAATGTTAGAAATGTCTTCAAGAGGTCAGAGTAAACTGTAAACAAAATGTGAATTATAATCATCACATGCTATGAGGCGCCGCCTAGGATTTAAATCAAACTTCGCTTATGAATACATGTATAAAACACGTGCATAAACACCTATACATTACTCACATATACATGCATACTACTGGATGTTCACAAATACATATATTAAATACACATGCACACTAATATGAAATCGATACCAATACATGTAATGTTAACAATGAATGCATACACACTTGTGAATAACTTGCGTATACATATAAACTTGACGCGTGCATACACCAAAAGACACTCGCATATATGTATAAGCTCGATCCATGCATATACACCTACACACACTCGCGCATACATATAAACTGGCTGCATACAAACACAACTGCACATACTCGCATATACATACAGTATAAACTTGATCCATGCATATACACCTACACACACTCGCGCATACATATAAACTCGCTGCATACAAACACAACTGCACATACTCGCATATACATACAGTGTTGGGGCTAGTTACTCAAAAAAGTAATATATTACATATAACATATTACTCTCAAAAATAGTAATGCCTTACTTTACTTTATTACTCCCTGGAGAAAGTAACTAGTTATATTACTAGTTATATTACTAGTTACATTTTTTTTCTTAGTTACTCTATAATTGCCTGAGATGCATCAGATGGAGGGAGAACATACAAAGGAGGAGTGTTCTTTAGGGTCTTTATTACGCCAACAACAGACTGGCACTGTCTAGCACAAATAACTACAAACAACTGTACTTGTGCAATCAAGTACAAACAAGTATTAACTTCCTCAATGTTTAACAAACACCGTCTGGTGCAAACAATCAATAAATTTGATTATCAATTTATAACAAGTCCAAACATATATTAACTTCCTCAATGTTTAACAAACACTGTCTAGTGCAAACAATCAATTTGATTGTCAATTTATAACAAGTACAAGAACATATTAACTTCCTCAATGTTTAACAAAAACCATCTAGTGCAAAAAATCATTTTGATTGTTGATTAACAAGTACAAACAAAAAAAATATTAACTTCCTCAAAAAAATATATCCATAAATAAAAAAGACTGGCCTTACCAGCACTGTGTAGAGGAGAGGTAAATTGTTAAAAAGCAAAACACAGTGCAGAGGAGAGGTAGGTTGTTGAAATGAGTTAAAGCAAATACAGAAGACTCAAAGTAAATAAAAGGAAAAATACAGTTGGCATTTACTGTAATGCATTTTTCTGGTGCAAAATATGAGCTTCTGAATGTGTCAGCTTATTTGTCAAAGTAGTGGTTATACCTCATAAGGAGGAGTCTCTCAAAGCGCTTGTCTCCTAACCTGTTCCTCCTTGGAGTGAGAACAAGGCTTCCCAGGCTGAATAGCCTCTCCACTGGAGCACTGGATGCTGGTGCTGTATTGTATTTTAAAGATAAGTTCTTAATTCTGGGGAAGTTGTCTAGGACCCCCATCTCTGACCCAGACTTCAGGTACTCCATCACCTCCCTGTCTGGGCCAAAAGATCCTGAATCCTGCTCTTCCTCAAACACAAAAAAGTCATCCTCACTACTGCTGGATGCTGGACTAATCTGTGGAGGCCTGACCTCATGCTCCTCATTGTGGGGGGCAGCCAGGGGTGAAGCACGACACTCTGTTATCAGCAGATTCTTTAGGGCCTCTCTCCTGGTCTCTTCCCTCAACCACCTCATCTTGAACTTCGGCAGAGTGACAGCAGCCAGGAGACCCTCCCTACTGTCCAAAACAGAAGCAAAGCGGGTTTTGATGGCCTGTAAGAAAGAGATTTCTAAAATTAGATATTTCTCTTAAAGAGGAAAAACATACCTTCCTGTGGAAGGAGTTGACATGTAAATGATGCAACAGGCATATTGACTATACCAGGTCTTCAGAAACACAGTATACAATTCTTACATTCTCTAAGAGCCTATTTCAGTGTGAAATTTAGAAGACTGTGATAATGGAAGCATCTGTGATAGTGGAGGGATGTGCAATTGTGCATATGACAGGCTTCTCTCATATCACACAAAGTTACAGTCAGTAAGTCTTAAATACACACTCACAGCCTACCTGCACTATGACATCAGGCAGATTTGCCATCATCTCGGAGAGGCCGGGACGCAATGCCAAGGTCTTTGACATCAGAGACTCCAGTGTCGGTAATAGATTGCCATAATAACAATCATTTTCCCCTGGAATTAATGAATATGAATCAATTAATGAATTGCTTGTTTGATTCAGATGTTTAACATTAAAAAAAAGGAAAGGCAAGAAGCCACAGGTTTACATTAACCTATACTTTATCTCACCTTGTAAACGGTCCAAAGCTTTTGTAAGCGGTTTTGTGACTGTGCAATACTCCACAAGGAATTTGTACTCTCGCTCGGAAAAGGCTCGTACACCTAACTGACTGCAGAGAGTTGTCAACTGTGGTCTGGATATCTCAGTTATTCGTGCAACTGCATTGTGGAAAGAGTTCCATCTCGTCACTGTAGGCACCATGAGCTTTTTTCCACAAAGGCTTTCCACTAGCTCTGCAGCTACTGTAGACCGGCTGGCCTTAGTCCAGAGGGCAGAGCACTTTGCAGTGGCACTTCTGTAAATTGTTTTGTTTGTCACTGTCAACCATTTTTCAATATCAACAGTTGATATCAAATTAAGTGTGTGCGAGGCACATCTTAAGTGAGGGGGGAGAGTAAAGTGTCCTGGATCTTCTTGTTCTGTGGAGAGCACTTCTTGTACATCGGTAAATGACACTTCTTCATCCTCCCCTGATCCCTCGTCCTCTGAATCGGATGCTGCTGCTGCTGCTGGCTTGGGCTCATACTCCCTGAATGTGAGAAGTGCAAGAAGAAAAAAAAACTATAATGTGTGGCCTATTCAATTCAAATTTTATTTTTGTTATAATTGTGATTTTATAATATTTAGATATGAATCCAACTGAATCCAACTTGTGAAAAGATATCTTTCAGGCAAATAGCATATAGCACAAATGTTGAGTAAAAACATTAACAAACAGAATAAAATTACATTTGTTAAAAAAAAAAAAAAAAAACTATTATCTTGTTACAAAATTAAATGTTATTGTCTGGGGTCTCTGGAGACCCCAAAAAAACACGAGTGTAGACATAAATAAAGACCATCAGAGGGTTAATGCAATCAAATTAAACAATTCATTAACTTATACATTTGCAAATAAGTACAAGTAAGTAAACTATTATTCAACTGACCTGAAAGCCTTAACAAAATTCGATCCATTGTCTGTGACTGTTGCTGTGACCTTCTCTGACAGTCCATAAGATGAGTGAACCTGCTCAATTTCAGTGGCCACAATGTCATATGTGTAGGTATGATGACATAGCAACCACTCGCGGCGAACATTCTGCCTCAAAAATGTGTTCCAAACTGCGTGGTACTGTAATGTGTGTGTCATTCAATATCTACTCCTGGCCGCCTGGTGGGAGTATGTTTTTCCTGAATACGACGTTAACTACGTTGAGTGCAAACCCCTGCAGCGTTGGACACTTTGGGATTTCAGCCCTGAGGTGTTTTCAGGTCACCGCGAATTTGGGAAAATTTGCGTGGCTTTCAACCGGTCGGTGGGCTTCATCTAAGCTTTGGACACTACTGAAAGGTAGGTGGACATAAATACATAGCTTTTATCTTGGTACTGACGAAATTCCATCGAAATCGATAGAGGAGAAGGTATTTAACTAAATCGCGGAAATTGGGTAGTCACATTTGTGGCAGGTAGATTAGCGAACGCCCTGTCAGATGCACTGCAGGCCTTGTTTTAAAAAAAAAAAAAAAAAAAACATCGTATGTTTTTAACTCATTCTCACGGTGTTTTTCTTGAATTTATTACTGATGCTATGTAGTTTAATATGTATATCATGTTTTTTCTGACATAACTTGTCGAAATGGTAACATAGTTTACATCACTTTGAGTTCTCTTACTGAGGACTAGCCTGTAACTCTGTCTAAATTAATAGGCTAAGAACACTTGATATGACAGTAAGCCTGGCAAAATACAACGTGGATATGACAAAGTGAACAAGCATAGTATTATTTAGATCTTTTATGCACTTTTTCATGTAACCTCTAGATGAATACAGAAAATCTGTGCACATAATTTAAAAGTGGCATTGGATCTGTGAATGTGATCAAAAAGTTATGCTTGCTTGTTGTCTGTTAAATTTTTTTTTTTTTACTCTTTTATCCAAAGTATCCTGCGACACATAAGCCATGTTGATTAAAACATTTTATGTCCAATTTCCTTGAATCATGTAGATTATGTAGATTTACAAACATGTAAGAGGATTCTCAAAGTTTATTAGGCTTCTGGTGTGGTTTATGTTAGAGAAATCCAGTGTTAATCAATGTATGTACAGTTGAGGGGCTCGTTAGCCTAATATTTGATGTTATTTCTTTACAGCTAATTATGAAAAGGAGAAAGGGGCCCAACACACAGCCAGGTCTAGCCAGACAGCACCTCCTGGACAAGTACTGTGATGTACCATCTTCTCATTTTATACAAAATGGACATGTTCTCTATCTTTACATCACAGCTGGAGAATCCAGCAGAACTGCAACTGCAAGAGAACTTATTAGATACATACCAGAAATGACTGAAGAACAGGCGATTACTAAAGTGAAGCTGCTTGTTGAAAAAACTTTAACAAAATACAGAAAGCTAACTAATGAGTGAGAATTTAGTCAGTTTGAAGTAGTATGTAGCCTAAAATTTTGTGGAATCTCCACTACCACCACAGTTCCCTGGGCAAAGTCTCCTTCTGCTGAACAAGTTCTGAAACGTAGTCCTTTGTAGACAAGACAGGTTGCTAGGACCAATTGTCCTTCTTGTACCAGATATAAGGAGTCTCTAAAAAACATGAGGCAGAAACATCTGCAGATGCAGAGAAGCAAGTACCTGGCAATTAAGACACTCAGAGCACGGCAGAAAAATAAAGGAACAATAAGGATACTTAATCAGAAACTGAAAAGAAAAGAAAAGCAAATATCCGACTTGAAATATCTGTTGAAATCACATGAGGCTGAAACCATCGCTAAATTAAAAAAGCAATACAAAGTGAAAGCAAGAAGTCATATGCGACTGAAGAAATCCCTTACACACATGAGGCGAGAGGACAAATCAAATGCTGTTGATGATGTGGAACAAAGATGCTGCAAATTAGAAGAAATAATTAATTCAATGGACAGTGAGATTCATGATCTTCAGGTCGAAAACCTTCTTTTGGGAGAAAAAAATCCAGGATTTGGAAAGTGAAAAAAAGCTTACAAAAACAGATGCGAAGTCATACTCAAATGAAATGTGATTGATGGTGTTTGATGCGATATCCAATCAGGTGCCCACTGCCAACATCCACAATTTGATTAAAAAGTTCGGGCTGCGCTTCAAAATTTGTTTAAGTGATGTGCCAAAAAGGGCTACTGTGGAAGCCATGACCAGAGAACTGGGGGCAATAAGTGACCTTCAGACTGCCGAAGCACTTTTAGTGAACTCACACTGTACCCTGGGTTTTGATGCAACCACACAGGAGGGAATCCACTTAAACAGCATACATTTCACCACCAAAGAGAACTGTTATGTTGTTGCTGTAGATGAACTTCCAGGAGGCACTGCTGAGGATTACCAGATCCATATTTGTGACTCCATCAGTAACCTTGCAAATGTCTACTGTCATTTTTTTGAGGCAGACTACGAAATTATTCTTCAAAAAATGATAGAGAATATATCAAACACGCTCACTGACCGCTGTGCTGCCAATCATGCGGCCATTCGTTTAGTCTGTGCGTCTTGGAACAAGGCCTTGAATGAGCTGAATTGCAACCTTCATCCTCTGGAAACAATCGCTTCAAAGACAAAGAGTGCTCTGAAGGAGATCGAGAAATCCATGGGGATTACTGGGAAAATCAAGGGGAAAGAGTGCATTGGGGCCAACATTGTGGTTCAGATTAATAAGATGAGGTACATGGATGGCAAGGGTGACCCTCGTGGCTTTAAGACCTTTCTGAATGACAAAAATCTCCCTCTCGGCCTCATACCACGCTACAGAGGTAATCGACTGCACATTCTTTTCCAATATATGTGGGATATTCTCAAGTCATCATGCTGCACTAAAGTCATATCTCAGTGTAGGAACATCCTGTGGAAGCCTGCGTGCTAGCATACTGGAAGACTTCAACTCTACAGCTGGACAGGTTGAAATGCAAGTTCTGGGTTTGCTTGGGAAGTTACTGACTGGACCCTGGATGACCAAATTCTACACTGGTGCAGATGACCAAACTGATTACATTAAAGGTATTGAAATTATCAAAAGAGACCGTGCAGAAACTGAAAGATCAACTACACTCACCTGCTGAATTCCTCACTCGCACAACAGACCTCTTTGGAAATCAGCTGAATGCTTCAGACAAAATCCTTGAGAAATTGCAACAACCACCAAAAGACGCAGTCATGTTCACTCAAATGATGGAAAGCTGTCTGAGAGCGGTCATTTTAGTCCTTGAAAGGCAGTATCAACAACACTTTGCTGATACGTGGACAGTGACGGAGAAACTAAAACAAGAGACAACCTCAGCGAGATTACACAACATGGATGCTGAAGAGCTGATGGGGATGTTTAGTGCATTGAAGAAGAAAGCTCCAAATGCCACCATCTGCTACTTGTCCTGTAAAATGCGAGCACGGAAAAACAACACTGTGGACTACTTGGACAGTTTAGACAAGGAAAAACAAGAGCTGGTCATCAGGAAGGCAGTGAGGCTGGGTGTAATACAAAGAAGAAAGAGGAGGAAGAAGGCAAGGAGAGCTACAGGAGGAATTGCACAAACGTCAAGCCACAAAAGAAAAAAAGAGAAGCGAACATGAACGGAAAGTGTTAGAGAAAAAGATTGAAGAATTAGGTGCAGACAAGATCAAGGAAGCATTTCCAGAACTCTCAGAAGAAAAAATTGGCTTGATCAAGGAGTTGTTGGGTGGCAGAGGGGTGGGGGCATTTGTATGTCATGCGTGGGATTTGGGTGGCAACAGGGTCATTTTCAATGGGAAAATTGAAACTTTCCATGCTAAAAAAAAAGAAATACTGTTGGCTATTGGGCCATGAGTGGGGAGCGGTATGAATTTGATGCCCATGACACTGATGTGTCCATCTATGCGATGGCAGCAGACATCATCTTGGATGACTTGGTTGTACAATAACCTATCAATTACCAGTTATCAACTCAGCACAAGTCAGCACAAGTACACAGATTGCATGTATATTTGTCGTACCGATCATTCATTGTTAGCATGAAAAAAAAAACGTTTAAATGGATGACTATAAATATGAATGTATATTTGCATTTTTAGCGTAAATGGTTTAAAGGTTGGGTGGTCACTCATTGTCCAAATTGCACAACATAACTTAAATGCCAAAAAAAAACAAAAAACTGATTGTCTGTTTGTGAATGACAATGAATATTTGTTGTGTACTTGTATGAATATGAATTAACAATTAATAGTGATGTGTATTGTTTTTTCTCTTGTATTCTGAAAATAAATGTTTATGAATATGAATGAACTCTTATTAATTATACTTGTTTTTTCAGTGAGGTACCATGGGTCTGATGCCCATTCCAGCTAAAACAGTAAATTTTCATGATTTCATTTGAAAAAAGAACTAACAAAATTCTACCTTCTATTCAAATTTTCATGCAAATATCTGATAAAATGAGGAAGTTACAAGAAAAAATGTGTGAATAGTAAGCATTTTCGGTCACACGACTTCAATTGTAATTAATGTATACTATTTTACTATATTCCCCACAATTATTATAAAAAATATCATAACTTTCGCAATCCTCAACTGATCTTCACAATCCAGGTGTCGTCGTAAAGGGAATTTTCAGCTCTGTCTAGTCATGTGATCCATTTTGATCTTAGGGGTGTTTGAAAATTTTGTCATCATACCTAATATGTGTGTCGTCCTTTGATTCTTTTGCAGGCAAGGGCTGCTTTTTCACGATGGAAGTTGCTTGGATCAATCCAATGGGCAGTCATGCCTATGTAGCTTTTGTTGTGACAAGTCCAGATGTCAGCGGTCGTTGACACATACTCAGTGCTCTCAAACGTTTTCTTCAGCTCACTTTCCATCATGGCGTAACATTTATCTAGGTACATTGCGAAGGTTTTCCTGTCGGAAAACGGCTGGTCTGTCCCTGCTATCGGTATTTTGCAGAGTATCTTTCTAAAAGACAGCGATTCGACGGTAGAAAGAGGTAACATTTCTTCTACTACGTACGAGGCAACAAGCTTATTTATCTCGGATTTTGATGTTGGTAGTACTTTATGTTCAAATGAAAGTTTTTGCTGCTTGTGGGGCTGCTCGTTCATGTCACTCTGTCGCTTCGCAACGAGCTTGATGTGTCCGTGCTGTCGCTGCAGGTGCTTCTTCAAGTTGGAGGTAGAGTTACAAGCGGTGGAGAGCAGCTTTCTCCCCGGGCAGAGTGTGCACTTCACCGTCAAGTTATTTTCTTTCCGTTGAACATATTAATGAAACCGCTGATTAGAGAACCGGCTTTACTGAGATGCGCATTAACGAGCGGCCGATCGTGATCGGAGCACTCCTATTGTTGTTGACGCTTCCATTTTTCCCCATCTGTCTTTGAGGGTGCCGCTCTGCTGCTGGCTGCCAGGTGTCGACCAATCAGTGATGGTAAATGATACCTCGTGCCAAACCCAGACCAATCACTGTTCCATTCACGCCCTCCTCCCCTTCCCTTCTGTTCCCTGTGTTGTGTGCCTTGTGTGTGATTCTTCTTCTTCTTCTTCTTGCTTTTTAACGGCGGATCGCAGACAAATATGTGCATTACCGCCACCTTCTTGTGTGTGATGAAGGCGCTACTGGCAAATGTAACGCAAGTAACTAGCTCGGGAAAACTGTAATAATATTACCATTTTCAGATGAGTAATGCCTTACACTACTAGTTACTGAAAAAAGTAATATTACAGTAACGCGTTACTTTGTAACGCGTTACACCCAACACTGTATACATATAAACTTGATCCGTGCATATACACCTATTAAACACTCGCACATAAATGTAAACTCGATGCGCGCATACACATCCATAAAACACTCGCGCATACATAAAAAATAACATTTACTAACGTATACAGTTCAGATAAGAAAGACACATGCTTTATTTTGTGTAAATAATATATATGCAAGTGATTTCATATGTAGATGTGCAGAAACACAATATGAATCGCGCACTTTGTTTCGGCCTTCTACCCCTGGTATACAAAAGCATCAATAACACGCAAACGATGTCAACATTATCCGCCGGCAAAGTTCACGGACCATATCACACTTGCCAGCAGTAAGTTAATTGGCAGTCTCGATCTAGAAAAAGGTGAGAATTTAACTTCTATGCAATCTTCGTGAAATAGCTGCAAACGCTATGCAAATTACACACACACAGAAAGAGAGAATGAAATGTCCTGTCTCTATAGTTAAAAAATATAAAATGTGTTCCCAACTAAGTCCCAGTTTTAATAGTGAGCTTTGCCATTTTCAGAATTAAGGATGTCAAGCAATTTAAATGTGGTTAAAGTTTGCTTTTTGTTAAACTGTGTTTGTTTTTTACAGGCCAAGGACACAATACCATCGGACTTTTAATAATGATGTTATACTGTTGACCTCTCCTGACGATAATGTAGTAGTAAAGCAAAAGAAAAAACAGCACTTGCATGAGATTGGACACATATTAAATGCGTTTGAATTTGACAAAGCATGGGATAGAACGGTTTTAAGAAAAATCAAAGAAAAAGTGCCACATGATTTAAGGTAAATGTTTTTTTTTTTTTTAAAGATGTTAGTTATTGTAAATGTTTTACTGCGTGATGTATTATTTACGGGTTTATTAGTACCACTGGTTTTAATTGTTTGCAGTTTGGAAATACTTATGGGATGTATTCCATACAAGCTCA
Organism: Cyprinus carpio; assembly: GCF_018340385.1. NCBI lineage: Eukaryota > Metazoa > Chordata > Actinopteri > Cypriniformes > Cyprinidae > Cyprinus > Cyprinus carpio. Next base: position 1,921,507 of record NC_056599.1, read on the forward strand.
TTACACCTTAAGTGAAGGTCAGGAACTGGATAGCAGCTTGATTTTAAAGGTGTTCAAGCTGAAGGCCTTGTACGTAAATCCCTTAAGACCACTACTCTTGGTAAGACTGGAGTGTGTGTTTTTTTTTTTGTTTGTTTTTTTTTGTTATGAAATTTTAATTGATTTACTTATTTTCTTTCCCATATGGGCTTCCTTATAGGGTTTAGGGTTATTTTAGGCCATATACAGTTGTACTCATAAGTGACGTGACATACAGCCAAGTATGGTGACCCATACTTGGAATTCGTGCTCTGCATTTAACCCATCCAAAGTGCACACACACAGCAGTGAACACACACACACAACATGAACACACACCCGGAGCAGTGGGCAGCCATTTATGCTGCGCCGCCCGGGGAGCAGTTGGGGGTTCGGTGCCTTGCTCAACGGGTACCTCAGTCGTGGTATTGAAGGTGGAGAGAGCGCTGTACATTCACTCCTCCTACCTACAATCCCTGCCGGCCCGAGACTCGAACTCACAACCCTTTGGATTCTCTAACCATTAGGCCACAACCTCCCTCATAAGTTTACATACCCTTTGCAGAATGTGCAAAATATTAATAGTTGAAACAAAATTTGAGGGATCATGAAAATTGCATGTTATTTTTTTTATTTAGTTCTGTCCAGAATAAGCTATTTCACATGAGATGTTTACATATACTCTACAAGACAAAATAATAACTGAATTTATAAAAATGACCCCATTCAAAAGTTTACTGTAATACCCTTGATAAATAAACCCCTAATAAACCCTTAAATAATAGCTACATCATGCAGTAAAACATTTACAATAACTATAACATCTTAAAAAATATATATTTTTTACCTTAAATCATGTAGCACTTTTTCTATGATTTCTATCCCATGCTTTGTCAAATTCAAACGCATTTAATATGTGTCCAATCTCATGCAAGTGCTGTTTTTTCTATGCTTTACTACTACATTATCGTCAGGAGAGGTCAATAGTATAACATCCTTATTAAAAGTCCGATGGTATTGTGTCCTTGGCCTGTAAAAACAAACACAGTTTAACAAAAAGCAAACTTTAATTAATCACATTTAAAATTCCTTGACATCCTTAATTCTGAAAATGGCTAAGCTCACTATTGAAACTGGGACTTAGTTGGGAACACATTTTATATTTTTTAACTATCGAGGCAGGACATTTTACTCTCGCTCTCTCTTTTTTTTTTGTATAGCGTTTGGATGCATTTCATGAAGATTGCATAAAAGTTAAATTCTCACCTTTTTCTAGATCGAGACTGCCAATTAACTGCTAGCGAGTGTGATATTATGGTCCGTGAACTCAACCGGCGGATGATGTTGGCATGGTTTGCGTGTTATTATAATAGTGGGCGAAGAAAGAACATTTCGCAAAATGCTAATTGCTTCAGTTGTAGAACGATCCCTATCCATGATTGCAAATGCGGTATATAGACAGGTTACTTCCGTTCACGCTTAAACGACTTCCTTTTACACTGAAATGCCTTCCTTTTACACTGAAATGCCTTCCGTTTACACTGAAATGCATTCCGTTTAAACTGAAAAGTTCACCGCACATCTACATATGAAATCACTTGCATATATATATGTACACAAAATAAAGCACGTGTCTTTCTTATCTGAACTGTATACGTTAGTAAATGTTATTTTTTATGTATGCGCGAGTGTTTTATGGATGTGTATGCGCGCATCGAGTTTACATTTATGTGCGAGTGTTTAATAGGTGTATATGCATGGATGGATCAAGTTTATATGTATATGCGAGTATGTGCAGTTGTGTTTGTATGCAGCGAGTTTATATGTATGCTCGAGTGTGTGTATGTGTATATGCATGGATCGAGCTTATACATATATGCGAGTGTCTTTTGGTGTATGCACGCGTCAAGTTTATATGTATACGCAAGTTATTCACAAGTGTGTATGCATTCATTGTTAACATTATATGTATTGGTATCGATTTCATATTAGTGTGCATGTGTATTTAATATATGTATTTGTGAACATCCAGTAGTATGCATGTATATGTGAGTAATGTATAGGTGTATATGCACGTGTTTTATACATGTATTCATAAGCGAAGTTTGATTTAAATCCTACGCGGCGCCTCATAACATGCAGCACAATATGTGAACAATGAATGCTCATTTAGCCTCTCGCTTTATTGGAGAATTGGTGAAGACTGAGTTTTGGATACATTTGTGCATATTTAAGTAAATAAATGAAATTATTCCTTGACTGTAGGCCTATGCAGGAGGCCCGTGTTTTCTGCTGTACTGTGTTTCCTCGCCTCTGTGTGGCGACTGTGTTCAGAGTCGCTGTACTGTGTTTTCTGTCCTCTACGCTAGGTGGCGCTGCTGTGACGGACGGGGGACCATATTAAGACACACGGGATGGATTGTCCATATTAAGACAAAGACCATATTAAGACAATGGCGAGACGCGGAGTGACTCCTCGGTTAAACACTGTGTACTTTCTGTCGCAACCTGTTTGCTGAGAGACATAATGTCCTAAATGACGCTGTCACAAATGTTTACACAGTGCAAAAAACTCTTTCTTTAATTAACAATTTGGGAAACATTTATTTTATAGGGACAGCCTATATAAATCCCAATAAGTGAAAGTGAAAATGAGCTGCAAAAATTAGGACACTAATGTGTGTGTGTGTGTGTGTGTGTGTGTGTTATCAATGAGGTTGTTCTTGTACAGGTTAAAGTATAAATCCGTCATTTGATGTTCGCAGGTAAATATGCACGAGCTCTAGCACGAGCATCACGTCCCTCGTTTACATTGTGTTCTCTCTGAAAATCTCCAGAAAACCAAAACAACTAAAAATAATTAGCTGGTAAAGAGCCTTGAGCCTTAAATAGATGAAGGGATGTTCACTTACAAAACTATTCTTAGGTTCCTCCACAATGACGTTTTTATTGTTACCGCGGTAAAACTGTGGTCTATATATATAATATATATATATATATATATATATATATATATATATATATATATATATATATATATATATCCAATTCCAATTCCAATGAGAAATGTAGGCTATGTATGCATGCGTGTGTGTGTGTGTGTGAGGCTATATGTTTAAGTAAAATTTAAAAAAAAAAAAAAAAAAAAGGGGCACAGTTATGTAGGTAAAGATGTTTGAAACTTACAAATGAAAATTTCTTGGAAAAAGGGTTTTAAAAATGTTCAGTTAGCTGTATCAGAAACATAAAACATTCAAGGATGTGAATGATTAGGAAACGACAATAAACTGATGCTTTAATTAACTGTCTCTGAATGACTGTCAAACACAGAAGCTAATGTAAAGCATTACTCGTTTAGCATGTCACATGCACTCGCTGTAGTCTTGTAATGGTTTGTGTACTTTCCTTTGAATCGTTTGAAGGGTTTTGCGTAAGAGGCTGGAGGTCATCTCTCTTATCTGCTCCCTTTATTCAGTGTCTTCACTTCTGCTGATTACCCTCAGTCAGATCAGAAAATTCTGACAGACTGTGAAAAACATTTGTTTCTTAAATGTATTTATAAAAATAAAAATAAAAACTTGTGACTGCGCAATGACACTGAGTCTTGTTTGTTTAATAATTTTATTTTTCTGGATAAACAACACATACAATTAACCTGTCAATCATAGCCAAATTTAAGCTTGCAACACAACTACTATCCCTGTTGAAAAAAGAGGGGTTAAATTAGCCCTCAAAGTAGTGCAATGTCCAATATCCCAAATATCAAATCTCAAATTATAGTTACTGTCAGATTGATCACAAACACAGCTGAAAGGCTAGTGGCCCTCCTTCACAAAACTTAACATTTCACACAGTTTTATCATAGGTAGATGCAAAATGTTTCAATACAAGCATTTCAGTCAAATGCAATTTATGCAATATTTCAAACCTGAAATCAACCCATGGCAACAGTTTAAAAGTAGCCTAATTCCATGGGAAAAAATGAAGATTTGAAAACCCTGCATCCAACAGGAGCTGCAGCAGGCAGATTTGACTGACCAGGGGTCGAGAGCAGAGAGAGATGACTGACAGACCATGCTGGAGGATTTGCTGCTCAACAGATCCTGAGCTCATTTTGACAAAAATCTGTTCTTGTAAGATGTGCTTCCTTTACACAGAGCATGCATGATCATGAAATCAAAAGTGAAAGTGAACAGCGAGGGCTCATGCAAAAGCGATTTCAATACTCTGCATAATGATAGCGGCCCCCTGATGCATGAAAATCATATACAGGTTTGTGGGAGCAGGCAGGACTGGACAAAAAAATATAAATTGCGGGTGTGGAACAGATACGCTGCAGAGTGGGTGGTAATGGTCAGAAATTCAGTGGTAGCAGAAAACAGACTTACAGAAACACACACAGTGAAACCAATAGAATTTCTGTGATGTTATATTGTTAGCACTCATGTTATTGCCTCCTCATGATGAAGTACTTGATTTACTCTTCCTCATTGTAAAGGTGCTGTCACATTTACCCATGCAACTTTGCTATATTAATTCTGCCACTTCATGAATACCCACAGGCAAATTGACTATTATGTTAAGAAAAAAAATGTCCCAAAGCAAATTTCATGTTTTCGAGCATATACGCTCTGTTGACCAACATAAAGCTGCTGGGTTTGAAATACTTCATACTGTATAGGCCTGTATCACTACAACATTTGCTCTCAAAAGTTTGCTTATGTGACTGCTTTGTGTCTGCTAAATGATATATGTAAATGAAAATACCAAAAATCAAACATGCAGTATCTCATAACACACACATCGTATATAAAAACTTTATTATAGCACAACATAAGCAGCATTTAACAGCAGCAGTCAAACAGACAAGAGAAGCAAAGTGGACATAAAGTGCATTAAGTTCACATCTGTGTTTACAGCATGATTCTCACTTCAGTTTATTGAAAATAAAAAGTTTGGGGAATTGCGTGGATCACAGTCAGTTAAAGAAACGTCCCGTGTGAAGATCTCGATCAGTTTTGGTGAGTCTCAGGATTTGAGGCCCATCTGAGCCATCAGCTGCTCGTACACCGTCCACGCCATCGCCGCCATCATGGTTCTCCTGAGAGAGCGAGGAACCGCGCCACGGAAAAACCCCACCAAACCGTGCTCCTGACAGACAAATCGTCATATATTTAAATTAGTTTCATTTTTAGGTTTATTTTTTGAGTTATAATTAGATTTGAATTATTTATATTATTTTATTTATTCATTTAGTTAATTCGTAATTTAGTTTCTGGAAGATCCGAAAGAGTTTGAATTCACATTTTCATGAAAAAATTTGATATAAAAATAAATACATGCTTTTTATTTTATTTCAATTTATGTTAGTTGTCAAGGCAACATTTCTTGTTTCCATTTAGTTTTTAGTCTAATGTTCTATCTAATGTTTATATTTTATTTCAATGAATGAAAATGTTTCGTTATAGTTTTCGTTGTAATCACAACACGGCAGGTCAGTCTACTCAAATCTAAAATGTGAATGGCAAACCTCTCTATTTATTTTATAAAACTCGTTTTGAAGAGGCCCAACCGAATCTACAGACTTTTTGGAATCTGAAGAATTTTGCAGATTTAAACATTAGGTGTGTTATTTTCTTCCAAAATTCAAATGGAACCGCCAACTGATTTCTGAGTGTTCTAACAGGGCTTCTTATATAGCTATGATAGCTACGATGGTGTTTGAAGTGTTTGTGGAAACCTGTCTGAAAACAGTGCCAGACAGAGGTGCATGTTGGGAGAATCAGAACATCTGTTACCTTGTAAATGTATCGAATCACATCTGAGGTCCCGCTGAAGACGTCTGGACTCACTTGAACGTGAGTTTTCACTACATCTGCCGGCTGGGTTACAATGGAGGCCAGAACACCGGCCAGAACGCCACAGCTGAAGTTTGCTAGCGGAGCGTAAGAGGACTGACTGATCTCTGAAAGAGAGAGAAAGAGTTTATCAGTACAGTCTGTGGAAATGTTTCACACGGCTGTTACACAATCCAACGTCACTCTTTCTCCTTATCTCTTATGAAGAAACATTTGTAGATCAGGAGCAATATTCCTGCTGCCCTTATACCTCACTAAATATGAAGATGGTTTGCTTGCAAAACCTTTGCATTCCAAAGAGAAACTGTGCGTTCTCCACAGAAATGTTGTTTGCTTACAAAATCTGTTCCTCTGAGAAATGTTTGCAGTTCCCCAAAATATGTTGTGTTTGTTTGCAAAACGTTTCCATTTCTCAGAGAAATTTGTGAATTTTTTTATTTTCCCAAATAATTTTGTGTTTGCATACAAAGCTTTTGCATTACCCAAGATATATTGCATTCGCCCATAAAGTGCTTTAAAAAGATGCTCCCATGTCACTTTAAGACACAAGTGTCACAATGTACATTTTACCCATAAATTAAATATGAGGCAGAGGTTTCTTTGTAAAATTAACCATTTAAGCAGATAAAATCCTCTTTAATCAGACACATATTTAAAGCTGAAGTATGTGCACAGACCTTGTGGCAGAGTGTATTTGGCCTGGCTGTAGATCATGACGTAAATCCCAGAAAACGGTGCATCTCTGAGCAGCGTGGCCGTCAGTCCTGAGAACAGAGCCTTCGGTCCCTCCGTCCGAGACACACACCGCAGCGCTCCTAACACACTGCTGTACTTATAGCGGCCGCTCTGAAACACACACAAGCACTACGTTATCGTCATACAATGTGTACAGATATACACTACCATTCAAAAGTTAAGGGTTGGTAAATGCTTTTGAAAGAAGTCTCCTAGGCTCACCAAGGTAGCATTTATTTGATCAACAATACAGTAAAAATTGTGAAATATTATTACAGTTTAATGCTGTACATTTTCAGCATCATTACTCCAGTCTTCAGTGTCACATGATCTTCAGAAATCATTCTAATATGATGATTTGCTGCTCAAGAAACATTTCTGATTATTATCAATGTTGAAAACAGTTGTGTTGCTTCATATTTTATTGCAAACCATGATACATTTTATTTTTCAGGATTCTTTGATAATAGGGAGTTCAAAAGAAAGAATTTATTTGAAATAGAAATCTTTTGTTACATTATAAATGTCTTTACTGTCACTTTTGATCAATTGAATGCATCCTCAATCAATAAAAGAATTAAGTATTTGCACAAACACACCCACCTCGAAGCGTGTTTTGATGACGGTGACGGGCAGCATGCAGACTCCTGCGACACATCTGGCACCGGCTCCCAGCAGTACGGCCTGTAAGGGCCCTGGGGCCCCATTTGCGAAAAAGTGCTGCTTTAAAGTGAAATATGTGCTGAAGTAGATGCCGACTCCTGGAATACAGCGCACAAATGACTGCGGAGACATAAATACAGAATATAACCATACAAGCAGAAACATAATAGAGGTTTCGTACCAAATCAGGTGTGATACTCACAGGCGAAACGCCTCTCCACAGTCCGAGGAGCTTCTCCGTCCGCAGGACACTTACAAAGACCGTGACCATGCCAACCCGACCCGACCTGAGGCACAGACAGTTCATTTAATACTCATTCAGCCAGACTGAACCTCATCCTGTATGTGGACTGACCCGGGCTGGACGCCGTTCTGTAGGGTCTGCAGACGTGTCTTCACCAGGTCCAGAGGCTGGAAGAGCAGCGTGGAGCACGTCCCGCTCAGAGAGCCACACATGAACGCTTTCACAGCCGGATGAGCCTAAATCACACAGAGAGAAAGAGAGAAACCTGTTGAGTGGGAACAACATATTTAAAATACAATATATTTAACGCTGCAGTCAGTCGATAGCTGCTTTAATCACATCTGTTTACACAAGCCTATGATTTTAGATGGATTTCTTTTTTAATTTGTTTACAAAAAAGGGCTATTCTTAATTAAAATACAAACTTAATCTGTAAAATAATTTTTTTTGTTGCATTAAAGAAAATAACCATTAACGGAAATAATGCAATAAATAAATAAATAATTATATATATATATATATATATATATATATATATATATATATATATATATATATTTTTTTTTTTTTTTTTTTTTTTTTTTTATATATATATTCATATACTTGCCAAGGCAACATTTACTATTTCTTAAGTAGCCTACTACATTTTGCATTTACTTTGAAGTACTAAATTTTACTAAAATTAAAACTGAAACTAAAATAAAAATTTTAAACAAAACAAAACAAACCATTTGGTAAAACAAAAATGAAAATAGCAAATATAAAAAAATAAAATAAAAACTATAGCAGTATGATACTAATAACACTGTTACAAAATTCGTTTTATTTGGGGTGTATTTTTGGCCATATAAAAACTGATAAAGGACATTATTTCAAAAGTTATTGATATGAATGTGATGTAAAACCTGACTCAGCAAAGCTCCAGTTTATCTCCTGCTGAACTAGAATTCAGTCGAGGATGTTTGCTCAGCCCCGCCTCTTTAGACCAGAGCCATGGCCAATCAGAACGCAAGAAAACAAGAGGCTCGCCTAAAGCCCGCCCCCTTCAGAGGATTTGCGACATAATTGGTTACTTCACTTCTGCAAACGCTTTAGGTAAACAACAGAAACTCTCTGAAAACAACCGCATATTACCATAACTGTGATTATACGCAATTTATTATTAATAAATTTATTGCGTTGTTTATTTCAGTAAAAGTAGTGGTTATATGTTAAACCGCGTGAGTAGAGACAATGTTGCACAGTCAGAGCTGCTGTATCACTAACCTGATAACACGACTGATACGACACGAGACTGGAGCGAGTCAGAGTTCAGAAGGAGATTACAGAACAGACACAACGTTTCAGCTCCACCTCACAATCACAGCATTATATTTTATTATTTAGTGTAAAGTGCACATAAGAGCACAATGGGTTAAACGTCTACGGGACCCCATACTGAACATGGTGACAGAAAAACATAAGATGGAAAGAAAACCTAGTTTTTCATTGCTTTTGCACTCGCTAGCAAAAACGTTTGCTCAAGTTCGCAAAATTTTGGTATAGCCTCATGTTAAAGGAGAAAGAAAAAAAATATATATGTCAAAGATTTTCTCAGGTAAACGCACTACTTTTGCCAGAAAACAAGAGATTTGCGTGCGAATGTAAAGTTTATCGGCGAAGTGGCTTTATTAAGAAAGAAAGAAAGAAAGAAAGAAAGAAAGAAAGAACTTTAGTGTGTAAAAACGTTTTCCAGGTTTGAGAAAGCATTAAAACACACACACACACACACACACTTACCAGTGAGAACTCCATGGTGTCCGAGGTGTTCAGGTAAGAGCAGCTCAGTTTCTGAAAACAGCAGTGATCTGAGAATGAATAACTGACAGCATCTCTTTAATTTCGCGTCACCTGACCGTGTTTCTCTCTCCAAACACAATCACACAGTGTTTATTATTCTGTGTGCACCTCTCATCAGGCGCGCGCCTCGCACGGGAGGAGCACGTTTTATGTGCTTTTGAGTTTTTAAGTAAAAGTCAGAAAACGTAACTAAACTACAGTCGTAAATAAGCTGTTCCTAAGTGAAAGATGAGCTCACCTCTTCTTGCTCTATGACCCGCGGCGGGTGTTCATCAGCATCATTCCTAGCTGTTTCAAAATGGGGTTTTAGTAAATGCTACTCCAAAAGGTAAAAATATTCACGTGATTGGGAATCGTAGAAATAAGAGTAATAAAAGAAGAAGAACGACGAGAAACACAAGTCAAATTGATGATCGAAACTGTAAAGCGCTGCTCTTGCTGTTGACGCGCTCCACAGGTATAAAAGAAAGGGGTGTGGCCTGATGCAAGGTGTGTAGGACACTGAATTTGATTGGCCAATAACCAGCGAACGCTTGAAAGACCAGTGGCCGTAAAGGTTGAGAAATAACACTAATATACATAATATACAGTAGTCAACATTTGATGTGGATCAAAACCTTTGATCAAAGTTGTCCTAAAACCTAAAAGCGTTCTTAGGACAATTTTGAGTAACTCTTTTGATCCACTTCAAATGTTGACTACTCAATTATATAATAATACTAATGACAATTTATTCAATCTATTTAAAGCAGAATAGTCCTTAACAGAAGTTATGTCAGAAAGATGCATTTGTCTGAGAATAAGAATGGAGAATGATGACATACAACAACTTACCTGTCACTTAATAAAATAATAACGAATCTCAGCAGAACACGATCTTTACAGACTTTAAGGGTCTAGATTAGCTCCAGTGTGAAGCAGATAAATCCGCTCAGAACCCGTTTGGGCCCCTTCAACTCTGCACTGAGGCGGGCAGTGCGCGCGCTCTCGTGGACGAGCACAGTAACTGTCGAAACAGATTGTACTATTTCATTATTATAAACACATCTACTCTACAGTTACAGCGGCTCTCTCAAACTCAAAAGACACAGTTTTCATCAGTGATTATTCAAATCGCTTAACAAATGACGGTGAATATAAATAAACCACACAGCCTACTTTTTAACATTATGTTCAGCGTTAAAAATGATTAACCTATTTTGAAAAATGTTTTAATCTGCCTATAACTATATTCTTCTGACTGACTAAATAATGAAATATAAAATTTGGATTTTCAGAAAGATTATCAATACATATTTAGGAAAGATCGTCGGTGAAAATGCTGAAGTAGGGAACCACGGTTATTAAAGTTAGTTTCCTCTTATAATCGAACAGAGGCTGATGTCTTTTACTTATATGATGTATAAATCTTTGGTAAATAGTTGAAAGCAGTGGGGTAAATTTTGCCAAATTGTTACTTTAGTTTTTTACTGTAATGTTAGGAAAAAAAGGACCAAGAACAAGATCAAGTCAAGAGCTCACACACTTGCTAAAGGGGTTTTGAAAAAGCCATTTTATTGCATCATTACACCAACGATTTATGACAAATCTCTCCAGATATCATTGAGGAGTAGCAGGGACAGAGAACATAACACAACATCACAAAGTCATTATTGGGAGACGATGAGAATGAGAGAGAGAAATGCTCTATCTATCCACACATAATCAGTAATAGTAAATTTCTCTCACTTCCCAGCAGTGCGCGCGAAAAAAGCAGAACCCGAGCACGAGCTTCGAGGAGGGAGATCGCTGCCGCTGACGGCCCTTCGTTCTTTCAGAGAGAGTAGAGCGCTGAATAATCGAATATTATGATGTCACAGAGTGTTTAAATGTGATCAGAGGTAGCCATGGTAGTGTTCCATGATTTTTAAAAACTCCCGCCAAACGGTCGATTCCCGCCCCCGCGCGGCCGTGCTCAGCGTTTACAGTGTGTGCGTGAGAGAAACCGTCAACCCTCCACCATTCATGCCCTGAACATTAATAAAGACACATATACTGAAAAGAAAAGAGGAACAGAACGTATCCAAATAGTAGATTTAAGGCGATAGTGCATAGTGCCATGTCTAAATGAGTTCGTGCGTTGCCCACCCGATCCTTTTTCCTTCAGTCTGCTGCAACAGTGCGATAAACACCTCCATTTTTTTTTTTTTTTTTTTGATCAAAAAGTATTATGAAATTTCATGTGCATATACAGTGGCGTGAAAATCTCTAATATTTTCTGTGCTGGTTTGATTTACTAAATGCCTTATTCGTGTGTAAAGCCCAAAAGCGTAACTGTACGATAGTATCTGTAATTATCATCACAATCTATTATTTACCAGCAGAGGTGCAAGAGAGCGAGCGCTATGTTCATCCTTATACCTTTATAAAAACGCATGAATAAAATACAGTTTTGTAGAAAGCAATTTTGCTTTGGTCCCCTTCAATAAGTTCTCTTCTTCACCGTGTTTCAATCCTTTAACTTCAGTTAGAAAAATAGATCCGGAATCGGGACTACAGTTGACGGAATGCGTCCTTACAAAAATATCATTGCGCTCTTTTTCTATTCTAGACAATGACATGAAAACACAAATTTGGTCCTCTGTGTGAGTGAAGCTGTCGTGTGTGATTGTCAGGAGAACCATTGTGTGTGCGCGAATACACTATGGCACTAAAATAAGAACAAAAAACAAAAATCGACTAAGTATCTCTGAGTTTTCGTGGACGTTGTCGTCCAAGACTTGTGTGTGTGTGTGTGTGTGTGTGTGTGTGTTTGCGAGGGAACGCTGCGGTTCGGCTTCTTTCACTCGGGTTTGGGTTCGGGGGTTTCGGTCTTGGCCTCCGGGTCTTCGTCGCTCTCGATTCCCGAGCGGCTGACGATGCGGCGCATGGTGAAGGGCAGATCGCCGCGCCTGGACACAAAAGACGCACATTTCAATATCAGACACGCATCACATGCAGGCCTCATTAAGACAACATACTTTAATTGCGATTTTCCCTTAATTAATCAGAATTATAGAAAAACTGAATAATAGCATAGAAATTTTGAAAAATAAAGTATAGAGAAATGGATAAAACAGTAGAACTAAAGAAAAATAGAACAATAAATTAATATATTAACAATTTGTAATCAGTGGAATTAATATTAGGAATTTAGCTTTTGAAAAATTTTTGTTTGTACAGTTTTCATTTTATAGGGAATATATTCATTTACATGATACTTATGATCGAGAAACTATGCTAGGCAAAATAAACCATGTGTACGATTTAATGTTATAAATTAGTTCTTATTTTTAATTTTGCCATTTTCAATTTAATTTTAGTGAAATGTTGTCTTTGTTATTTATATTTGTTGTAGTTTAGTAAGAATTTTTTTTAAATGTCCATATAGTTTTTAGTTTATTTTAGTACTTTATTTTATTTTAGTACTTTATAACAAAAATTATGAATATGATGTGGCATCTATCTGAATTTTAGCTATAATGCATTTTATTTTTGTTAAGATTTATTTCAAGTAACAAAAATGTATTTTTTTATTGTTTTAGTTATTTTAATACTTAAACTACATAAAATTTTTTTTTTTTTTAAATAAGTACTTAAAGTTTAACTAAATTAAAATAAGAAACTGTCTTAGCATTTAACTGAATTTTTTTCCAAATAATGAAAATTTATTTTTAAAAGGGTTTTAGTTATTTTAGTTAACTTTAATAACACTGATTTGAATGTGCAATAATTCTGCCGAAATGTAACAATTAGTAAATAAATAAATAATAATCTCAATTCTAATATTATTGAGGATCATCAGTTGAACTGTTATCGTGTGTGACGGCGTGTTTGGACGCACCTGAGTTTGCTCTTCAGGCTGCTGACCTCGCGGTTCATGGCGTCGGCGGACTCGGTGGCGTCCTCCAGCTCTCGCTGTAGTTTCCTGCGGTTGGCGTTTGCTCTCTGCGCCTCCTCCTCGGCCTCCTCCAGCTGCCGCTTCAGCTGCTTCATGCGGCTGTTCAGCTTCTCAGACTGCAGCCGATCGCAAACAGCGGTTAACATCGCTAAACTTTAACCTCGAGCGGTGTGACTGACAGAGTTTGTAGCGAGCATCACCTGATCTTTAAACTGCTCCGTGTTGCGTCTCTCGTCGTCCACCTGCAGAATCACCTCCTTCAGCTTCTTCTCTGTACGACGCACCAGTTTTGAGGCCTGCTGTCGCTCTCTGAACACAAACATCATTTATTACTTTCAGCTTTTCCCTACTGTTATAAATAGATGAATTATTGTGTACATTCTTATTTATAGACCTAAATGTTGATGGCTGTATTGTACTTTTAATTTTACTTTTAAGTTATTTTCTAATGTAATTATATTTATTGTGTATTTTATGAATTGTAAAACATGCTTTGTATGGTAAGTAGTTTAAAACCGTACACTGATACATGTCTATGTATTAATAAAAAAACAATAAAAATAATTCATTCAAATTATTTTCTAATTTAATATTTATTTGTATCTCTTGCATGGTAAACAGTGTAAACATGTCTCTGTTTGTGTCTGTGTGCTGCTGTACTTGGTCTCGACGTCGAGCTGCTCCTCCAGCTGGATGATCTTGGCCTCCAGGGCGGCGATGGTGGCCTTGTATTTGCTCTTGACGGTTCCCTCCAGCTCGGTGAGTTTGAGCTTCAGCTCCTTGTTCTGGCGCTCCATCTGTGAGCGCGCTCCCTCCAGCCGCTGGGAGGTGCTGCGCTCCGCCGTCAGCTCCACGTTTATCTGGTCCGTCTGTGGAGAAACCGGACAGAGAGACAGCGGTGAGCGCGCTGTGGGCGTCAGACGCCAGCGGTGGGACGGTCTGAGTGTGACGCACCTGCAGCAGGGCTCTCTTGAGCCGGTCGTTCACCAGCTCCGTGTTGTTCTGCTCCTCCTCCAGCTCCTCCTCCAGCTGAGCGATCCGCGCCTCCAGACGCCTCCTCTCCTCCGAGCCCAGAGATCTGAGCACACAAACACAAATGCAATGGATTATGGGCCATTATATCAGATTATATCAGACAGTAGAAATCTGTCAATTTTAACTGCTGTTTTTTAGTTGTGTTTATGCAAAATTGGGCCTCAACACTAAACTTCAATTATATGTCTTTTATTTTTAATTTATTTATTTATTGGTCTTGAAATGTTTTAAGACAAGATAAAATATAAAATAACGTTTAAAAATGGTGAATTGTGAAAACTATTTAGCAAAGTGTTTAATTTATTTTTTATATATATTTATAACTGTTATTTTTTATATTATTTTTTATATTATTTTATAATATTTTTATATTGTTATTTTTTAACTATTACATTAATCAAATATTAACTAAAATTAATCAGTATGTTTCATTGGAAGAACATTATAAGAATATTTAATTCTTTTAGTAGTTGTGATTCATATTTCCTAAAAAGCAAACAAATTAATAATAATAAAACCACAAATCCATAAATGAATAAAAGAAAATAAAAAAAATCGGGCAAATAAAAAAAATATATATATTTTAGTTTTTTTTTTTCATAAATACATTTCATTTTAATTTACATATTTGTTAGAGAAATAGAATATAAAAATATATATAATTCGCATAACAAAGGAAGATTTCTTTTTAGTATTTTTAGTTTGTTTGGATTAAAAATATTTCATGAAATATTAAAATAGTAGAGTGAAAAACAAAAATAAATAAAGTGTTTTTAATGCATTTATAAATCCATTTCATCGTAATTTATATTTAATTTTTATCATTTATATTTTATTATTTATATACCCATTAGGAAATTCATAAAGAAAAATCAATATCTTAAAAAATACTGCAATAAATTATTATTATCATCATTTCTTTTTTTGAATCACATTTAGTTAAGAACTATTGTTTAGATTGAAATGGTTCATAAAATAAAAAAGCAAAGAAAGTAATATTCAAATAAATACCAATAACATTTTTAATTTATCTTTTACAAATCCATTTCATTATAATTAATATATACCCTTTAGAGAAATCATATAGAAAAAGCGAGAACCTTCAGAAAACTGGAAAACTGTTTTCTTTATTTGAATTTTCCTCCCGCAGGTATTTCTGAATTACTTTTCCTTAAAAACTAAACTAAAGTTTCCATCAAAATAGTTATAACAATAGCAGATTTCCATTAAGTTGTGTGCCTCCTCAGCTGGAGACTGGTGAATGAAGTGGTGTTTCCTCACCCTTTAGCGGCCAGGTTGTTGATCTCGTCCTGCAGCTCGTCTCTCTCCTGCTGCGCTTGTCTCTTGGCTCGCTCTGCGGCCGCCAGTTCCTGCATTCAGACGCATTCAGACTCGGTCAGACGCTCATGTGAGCCGCGGGGATTCAGGACTGTGAGGACAGACACACACACACACTGACCTCCTGCAGCTGGATCATCTCGGCCTCCATGCTCTTCACCTTCTTCTCGTTCTCTTTGCTCTGAGCCAGGATCTCCTCGCGGGACACACGTGTGTCCTCCAGCTCCCGCAGCAGGTCCTTCATCTGAGCCTGAAACACAAACGCAGCTTACAGGAGGCCGTTTGTAAAGCTTGTTTTAACATAACATCCATTACTGCAGAAAATGCGTTCTCCTCATGCACCAAGCTTACAGTGTAAGAGACGAACCTGCACTTTCTTGAGTTGTTTGAGCGCCTCGTCGCGGTTCTTGTTGGCCTGGTCGATGGCGGCCTCCAGATCCTTCAGGTCCAGCTCCATCTTCTTCCTCGCTGCCATCGCCACTGTGCGCTGTTTACGCTCGTCCTCCAGCTCCATCTCCATCTCACGCACCTGACCGCAAACACACGACATAACTAATATATTTCATGACTTAACTAACAGATTCTAATAACTGATTATGAAACGCGTTTAGCTGCATCATGTCTCGTGGTCAGCTGGCACCTGTTTGAGCAGCTGTCTCTTCTTCTCCTCTCCCAGCTCGTCTCGTCCCTGCAGGTCTCTCTCGTACTGCGCCTTCATGGCCTGCATGTTGACCTCCAGCCGCAGTTTGGCGTCTTCGGTGCCCTGCAGCTCGTCCTCCAGCTCCTCCAGCTGCGTCTTCATCTCCTCCAGCTGCTGCTCCATCGAGCGCTTCGACTTCTCCAGATCGTGAACCTGAGAGAAGCAGAAACACTGTCAGGTTTCCACCGAACGACGGATAAACTGACGGTCTCTGACGACTCTAAAGCCTCTTACGCTCTTGCCCACGTCGTCTTTAGAGGACACCAGGTCCTCCATCTCGGCGCGCAGCAGCTTGTTGGTTCGGTCCAGCTCGTCCTTCAGGTCCCTCAGGGCCTCCAGCTCGCGGGCCAGCGCTAACACACGAGTCTCTTTCTCACGAGCTTCGGCCTCGGCGCGGTCGCGCTCCTCGGCGTAACGGGAAGAGATGGACTTCTCCTCAGCCAGCATCTAAAAACAGTAGCACGTCAGTAGTTTATTTATATTCATATTTTACTGTTTTAGAGCGTGATGGTTATGTGCAGAAATGCGGAAAACAGATTATATTGATTTGTCATGGTTCGTCTAAATCAGCGGCTCTCAACCTTTTTGACTCGACAACAATAATCACGTTTCCATTCAATCGTGATTCACTTGAAGGGTTTTCAAAAATAATTTCTACTTTTTTTTTTTAATTTGTAAAAATTACATTTCTAAAACTAAAATAAATAGAAATATTTTTAAATGAGAAAAAATAAAAACAATTTTAAAAAAGTTATATCTAGAAAAGATATTCTTTAAAGAATTATTAAAATAGTTTTTACTCAATACCTAAAAAAAAAAAAAATTTTAAAAAAGTTATATCTAGAAAAGATATTCTTTAAAGAATTATTAAAATATTCATATATATATTATATATATATATATATATATATTAGGGTTTCACGTTTCACACGGTTTTAGGGTCACGGTTTTGGTACAGTTCGGTATGTCCTGTGTTTATGGAAAAACTATACTTTCAAATAAAAATGAAGAAAATATGAATATTCTATCTAACTACAAGCAACAGCTTAAATAAATACAATAGAGTAAAGATACAAATAAAAAACAGTGATTTTTCGGGTTTATTTAGGTAGGTATAGCATTAGTTTTTAGGTACAGAAATTGAATAAAGCAAGGAAAGGTAAAACAGCATTGCATATTGGACTGTATAAATTAAAGATTAATCTTTATTAAAGTTACAAAAGCTATTCAATCAAGAACAGTCAGTTATTTCTTTGTTGTTGCTGTTGGATTAATATTAAGAGAATGCACTGGCATTTTGACATAACTGACAAATCATGATAGGAAATATCTTGATTTTGAGCTTATTTTGATACTTATTTGAAATATTTTTCAGTCACTGCTGGAGAATCGCTGGTGGAATAAACAAACCCATCCTGATCCCGTCTTTATTCCTCACCTGGTCGAACTTCTTCTGCTTCTTCTCCAGGTTGGAGACGATCTGTCTCAGATGGTCCTGGTCCACTACCATGTCGTCCAGCTCCTGCTGCAGGCGCGTCTTGGTCTTGTCCAGCTTGTCGTAGGCGGCGCACCTCTCGTCCAGACGCTGCGTCACGGCCTCCAGGTCGCGCTGGACCCGCTTCTTCGTCTCTTCAGAACTCTCCAGAAAGCCGGCCTCCTGCTCAATCTTCTTCTTCATGTCAGCCAGCTGCGGCAGAAGAGACAGACAAACCTTTTTTAGACATACTGCTGCGTCCAGAACAGCTACTCATTTCATTTTCACAGTATGCGTACTTAAGTGCTGGAAGTAGTGGGTCATCTAGGTAGTCTTTTATGAATACTCTGAATTCGGACACACATTCTGTTTTGTTTGTGATTTGGGATGCTGCCCAGGTGTTTACCTGCATCTGCATGGTGCTCATCTGTTTCTCCAGGTTCCTCTTGGCCTCCTCTTCCTCCTCCAGCTGCTCCTTCAGGCTGTTCTGCTCGTCCTCCAGCTGCCGCAGACGTGTGTTCAGCGCCAGCTTCTGCCGCGTTTCCTCCTGCAGCACTTCCTGCGAGGACAAATGTAGGGTTTAGAGAGCGAACGAGCGAGCGAGATGCAGAGACGCGCAGAAATCCCGTACGTACCTGCACGTCCTGCAGCTGCGACTCCACGGTTGAGCAGTCCTTCGACGCTTTGATGGACTTCCCTTCGACTTCGCTCAGCAGACTGTTGACGTTATCCAGCTCGGCCTGAAGAGGAAACAGAAGCGCCGTCAGCGTTCACATCTTCATCACACTAGAAAAGGACTGCAAGTTGTGCGTGGATACGAGGTCTCAGGGGTTTTACACACCTGCATCTTGGTGACTCTCTCGGCGAGTTCGAACCGCTGGCGTTCGCTCTCGGCGTGTTTGACCTGCAGCTCCTGCACCTGCGTCTCGGCTTTCTTCCTGCGGTGCTCTGAATCTCCTTTGCCCTGCATGAGTGTCTGCAGCTCGATCTGCAGCTCGTTCCTCTCCGACTCCAGAGCCTGTTTGGTCTTCTCCACCGAGACCTTATTCTGAGAACAGAGACGGAGAGAGATTCAGAGCGACGAACCCACATCACACAACTGACACGGGGCTTGTTTTGCGCGTGTCTTACCCGTTTGACCTGCTCCAGCTGCTCGTTGAGCTCGTCGAAGGCCTGACTGTGTTTCTGTCTCATCTCTGCCACCACCTGCTCGTGAACTTTAGCCTCGTCCTCCAGAGACTTCTTCAGGTGGGCCACTTCAGTCTCACGCTTCGTCCTGCAGGATCAACGTTAGTTGAGATATTTAGCCAATGGGGTCGCATGATAAACATTTCATCTCATACTGCTGGCAAAAACAACGAACGATCTTTACACGAACCAACCACATATATATATATATAAAAAAAACTTTAAAGTGTACACACTACCATTTTATCTCTAATTATATAAAAAAAAGAACTGTAATGAAATTGCACTATTAAATAAAAAAAATTATATCTAATACAATTATAAAAATAATAACAATACTAAAATTTAATTATTTTCATATTATTATTGTTTTACCGCTAAATATAAAAGAGAATTGTAATAAAATTGTACTAATTAAATACAAAAATAATTAAACATAATAACAATAAAATGGTTATTTTAATATTATTTAAATTGCAATCCAATTGTGCTGTAAGATAAAAAGTGAATATCAAAAAAAAAAAAAAAAAAAAAAAAAAAATGTAATGACTTTTTCTATTGTTTTAATTATAAAAATTAAGAATTGTAATGCATTTGCACTATTAAATTAAAAAAAATTATATCTAAACAAACTATAAAAATAATAACAATAAAATAATAATAATAATACTAAAATTATTGTTTTCATATTATTATTTTACCGCTAATTACAAAAATAATCATAATGAAATTGTACTGTTAAATAAAAAAACGAATTAAATACAAAAAATAACTAAATATAATATCAGTAATAATAAAATTGTAATTTTAATATTAATATTATTTCAATTGCAATGCATTTGCGCTGTTAGATAAAAAAAAGTGAATATTGAATAAAATAAAATTTATTTTATAATACTATTTTTATAATATTTTAACTCGAATTAAATATAAAAATTAAGAATTGTAATGCAATTGCACTGTTGAATAAAAATGTATATCTAATAAAATAAAAAATACAATAATAATAATAATGTAATTAATATTTTTGTCTTAATTTCTTCTAGTTTCACCTTTAAATTTCAGGTTTATAAGAGCTTCATGTTATAAAAGCTTAAGTGCTAAAAAATGGTGGAAATTATGCAAACATGACAACCCAGGTGCGTTATGCGTGACACACCTGAGCTCCTGCTGCGCGGCGGTGGAGTCGAGCGTGTCCTCCAGCTCGGTCTTCAGCGCCTCCAGCTCTTCTCCCAGGTCTCGGCGGTGTTTCTCAGCTTTGGTTCGAGCCGCTCGCTCCAGCTCCAGATCCTCCTGAAGTTCACTCAGCTGAGCCTCCAGCTCCCGGATCTTCTTCTGCGCCAGATTCTTCTGAGCCGCTTCCTCCTCGATCCTGACGGGAAACCACAGTCACTTATCAGATGGACTAGCAGTGCAGTGATACCTGCCAGTGATCGGCCACGGTGTGTATCTCCCGTAGGTCAGCTGACTCTCACCTGGCGAGCGCCTCCTGAAGCTCCTCCTCCTTCTTGGCGAGTTGCGCGCGCAGTTCAGCGATCTGAGCCTGAAGCTCGGCGATCTGATCGTGCAGCTCCGTAGAGTCGCCCTCCAGCTTCCTGCGGTTCTTCTCCAGCTCCTGACGCTGCTTCTCCTCGCGACGCAGACGGTCTGAAAACATTTCATTATGTATTTCTTGACAAATTCTATCAGATGATCGAATATTCAGTGCCTGAACTCACCCTCCAGGTCGGTGATCATGGCCTCGTGTTTGTTCTTGAGCTTCTGCAGGCTCTTGGACTTCTCCTCCTCCTCGGCCAGGTTTGTGGTGAACTCAGAGATTCGTTCTTCTAGAAGTTTCTTTTCCTGCAAAACCAGACGAACAGTGAGAAACACAACCAGCGACTAACACGTGGTTTCCCAACAATGGCGTCTGCAGACAGACCTTGGACAGTTTGTTGTTCTGGTCATCCAGGACCATCACGTCCTCTTCGGTTTTCTTGAGTTTGGCCTCCATCGTGACCTTCTCCAGCTGCAGCTTCTGCCGCGCGCCTTCCTCCTCGTCCAGCTGCTGCTCCAGATCCTGTCGGACCAAAACACAGATGTTCCTCATTCAGCCAATCACAGAGATGCACCCGAGCTCATTTCTGAATGCAAGCTCTCTTTACCGCGATGTTCTGCTGCATCTTCTTCTTCTCCAGCTGCAGGTGATTGGCTCGCTCCTCCTCTTCCTCCACGCGGGCCTCCAGGTCGTGCAGGATCTCCTCCAGCTCCTGCTTCTTGGCCACCAGGCGGTTCCTCATCTCGTCAGCCTCGGCGCACAGATCCATCTCCGCCTGCAGCTGCTCCTGAAGAGCCTGTTTCTCTGCACTCAGCTAAAAAGACAAATCACCCTTAAATATCCCCTTTGAAACTGCATGTCATAAATATAACATTATATACACATACAAACACATATACAGTGTCTTTATACACACACACACACACATATATACAGTATAGTAACGTTTCAAATACACCAGGATCCTGTGTCTGTGTTTCACACCTGCTGCTGTTTGGCCTCCATCTCCTGCAGCTGCTGTTCAGCCACAATCTGCTTCTCCCGAACCTTGCTGAGCTCCTCGTCTTTGGCCTGCATTTCCTCTTCCTGTCGGCTGACCTGCAGCAGTGGCTTCACCTGAAACCCAAACATGGCATCGGTGTAAGACACACATCAAGCCTAGCGGCACATTTGAACATGTCTGTGTGTGTATAGACCTTGGTGAACAGTCTCCACCACTGCCAGTTTCTGAGCTTCAGGTAGGCAGCGCAGTTCCTCTGGATCACTCTCATGGCCGTCAGCTGCTGCTGCCTCTTGGCGAACGCCCTGCGTGGCAAACACCACATCATCAATAAAGGCGATTTGTAAATTGTAGTTCATGTGTATAAGGTCTAAATGGTAGAAACCACCCGCAATGCCACAGCAACTACCCAAAACACCCTGAAAACTGACAACATACTGTAGTAACATCCCCTCAACCTGATACCAACTGCCTCTGACTATCAATAACAATTAGAAAATCATTGTTAATTTTTTTTAGTTGTATATGTTCTATTCTCAATTTTGAGTAAATGTTGTGTAAACATTTTTTTAAAGATATTTCCAATCATCTCAAAATGTGTCCCAATTCAGCTGAATTCTATAAATTTTTCTCTGAAACCGGCAGCACATAGCATAGATTCATGCTTTCAGCTTGAGAGGAAATCTTATACAGTATTACAGTCTGTCGATCTTAAGTGGTAATTGTGCATTAACAGTTGGTATGCAAATGAGCGGTCTGAACATATTTACACATCGCAGTTTTTATTTTGGTCACGCATGCGCACCACTTACGTACAACCCTGTATATATATTAGTGCTAGGCACCGATATCATATATTGATTATCGATATCAACGATAATTGCGTTATGCACAAAATTCAATAATGCATTCAAAAGTGATGCACTTTTTTCATTTAAAAGTACCGCTATATGAATAAAAGTGCAATAACATTTGGTTTGCAAACACTTTAAACAAATAAGGTGTTTTTTTTTTTCTTTTTTTTTTTACAGCAGTATTCCTTTTACATAGTAGCAGTTAAAATATTTATTGTAAATCTCAACTTATAACATTAATGTAATCAAATCAAATATAAAACAAGCTATTTGCCACTGCCAGGACATTAACGTTTTTATAGAAAATATTTAATAGTTTGTTATAGAAAAACAAGGTATGCACCTTCCTATTAGAGACCTGTACGATCGCGGGACCCAGCGCAGCAGAGTGCGGCGCGGGACAACACTTGATGTGCTAGTGCGGGCGGGTAGAGACTCGTGTGTATGTGTGGGATGTGGGAGAGTAAGGGTGTACTCACACTAGGCAAATCTTAAACGTGCCCGAGCAAGTTTGACCCCAAAGCCTGGTTCGTTTGACTAGTGTGACTGCTCCGTGCTGTGCTCGGCGCGGTTCGTTTAGCGGTCTCTGGCTCGGTTGGAAGAGGTGGGCCAGAGTACGGTACAGTTATAGATCAGTGAGTGTGAGCGCTAACCGTGCCGGAGCGCTGAACTTCTGATACGTGCAGCATGATTGCATAAACGTTTCTGAGCGGCAAGAGTGATAGATCTGTATATCAATATATTGTGAGAGGCCTTGTGTTACCGCATCCCAAACGACTCCGAATAATAAACCACAAAGTTAACAAAACGATGCACTCCACTGTGCTGAACCAGAGCGTTTCTCTGCTGTCTTCACGTGCTATCGGAAACTTCCTGTTTCCCATTTATGAAGATGTGATTACGAGCACGTTGCATTCTTTTCTGTTAAAAATAACAGTGAACAGTGGTTTGTGAATGTTGACGCTTAGCCTAAATTATTTTATCAGGACCGTTCGTGTGAGCGCTGTTGCAGTCTTCTGACCACCTTAAGTGCTCTTCCTTGGTTGAGACGCTTGATGATGCCAATCCCAAGCCAGTACTGATCAACATCCCACCCCTCCTGTGACCCATGGTTTGTCTGTATGTGTATTCAGAGCCAGTGAGCAACGGGCTTTCAGAAAAATAAAAGCACCCCTCCTGTGATCCATGGTTTGTCTGTATGTGTATTCAGAGCCAGTGAGCAACGGGCTTTCAGAAAAATTAACTTGCCCAGCCCTATACATACATACATACATACTGTATATATATATATATATATATATACACATATATATATATATATATATATATAAGCCACTGAACAATCTCTATGGTTGGACCATGATGTGGTAACGCTCACTTGCGTGCGACGTATCCACGGCACCAGGCCTGGAAGTTGATGATGACATCAGTGATTTTCATATCGCGCTCTTCCTCCAGGTGAGCCAGAACTCCAGCACGGAAAAACACTTTGCTCTGTCCGATCCGGTACAGGTTGGGATCCAGCTCCAGCGCTTTGATCTGAGACACAGATGAAGAGCTTCAAACAGGGACTCACAAACGCTTTTTGTTCTGCCAAAACACTTTGACCTAAATATTTACTAGAAGTCCTCCTCAAGTTAATATTTCAATAATTGATCAGCGCATTAATGTTCATGGTTCTCTGATGTTGGTTAATGGTCAAAGTGCATACAAATAAGATTGTAATCAACTGTAAAACTGATTGTTGATATTTAGAAAAGAAATTGAATAAAAGATTTATAAATAATCTAAATTAAAATTATTTTTAAACATAAACAAATCAAAGTAAAACAAGAAAATATTTATAAACATTCTAAATTAAAATGAATATTAAAAAAATAAACAAAACAAAACAAAACAAAATATTGATAAATATTCTAAGTTAAAATAAATAATTAAAGAGTTTTACTTTGATTGTTTATATTTTAAAAATATTTATTCATTTTGCATTTTTATTATTTGATTAATTAACTTTCCATCAATTTTCCTCATGAACCACAAGGTGTTTGTGAACCCCAGTTTGGAAAATTAATAAAGTAACACTGGATGACATTAAACCAGTTCATTTAAACTGTAAAACTGGCCTCACCATCAGCACACAAGCCTGTTTACCATCCATGAAGCCTTTGGGAATGGAGTTGGGCGTGAGGATTTCATACCTGAGCGTAAAACACAAACAACCACACACATCAGTGAAAAGAGAAGAATATGAAAAAGAAATAATTAAGGAGTTTGCTCTTGAGAAGCAATTTAATTATGTGAAAAGTTTCACTCGATGAGTTCCTCCGATACCTCTGTCTGAACTCCTGGAAGACGATGCGGTTGGGGAATCCCTGTCTGCAGATCCGGATTCCCTCCAGCACACCGTTACACCGGAGCTGATCCAGAACCAGGTGAGGGTCCAACTTACCCGCCTGAGATGGACAGAGACACAATACGCAAAGGCTTATGATGAATTCAGGACAAATTAAGCCCAAAGTATACTTCGTTTTTTACGAGTACGCAAAAGTATGCATACAATGCATCAAGTCCAATAATTTTAACCATGCATATTCTGTGTGCTCAACTTGCACAATTTGCTAATTTTAGCATTAATTAGTTGGTCCACAATCTTTGTAGTTATCAATTTTGGTGTAAGCAATAATATAATTACCATTATAGCCATTGCTCTTTGTGTAAATGCTAATATCATAATAGCTATCTTTATAGTTATTGTTCTTGGTGTGAACGCTAATTCAGTTATAGTTATAGCCATTTTTATTGTTATCGTTATTGGTGTGAACACTACTATAGTTATTTCTTAAGCTTCACATCGTCGATTCTTGAATGCTGATCGGTTCGTACCTTTTTCTCATGGTTGGGGATGATGCAGCGGACGAAGTTGGGGTTGGTGTTTCTGAGCGTGGCCATGAGTTTGGACAGCTGCTCCTTATAGAGCTGCCCGACCGTGCGGAACATTCCCTTACGGGTCTTAAACGCACCCGGCAGCTCCGACATGCCGGCCACCTTATCCAGACCCACGATACGGTCCACTGAGACAGACAGACACAGAGACAGACAGACAGTCATTGCAATGTAAAAGCTTCAACTCAGGCATGCAGTCGGTTCATGATGTGAAAACTACCCACAGTTCAGTGGGTTACACACATGTCAGCACTGGTGACAAACCACAGACACACACGATGCTGGTGAAGAGTGGGGGGCAACACACAGGAAAATGGATCCAACTTAGTGCAGTGCAGATCACACATATATATATGTGGTGGGTGTGTCTCATTTAAATGTATGTGTGTGTGAAGGGTCCAAAATAAACACTCACCATTGAATGACACAGAACAATTATACACAGAATTATGAACAATTCATTCTGCTTGTGCTGCATGAATGAGGCTCAATGAGCACAAAAAAAGTGAAAATTTTCATTTTAATTTACTTAAATTGATCAAAGAACAACAGACTAGTACTAGTTTTTTTATCCATTTTTTAATTGAAAGCTGAAATAAAATATTCAAATACTAGAAGAAAAAACTAAACCAAATGAAATTAAATGAAAGTAGAATTACTGGAAATAGAGACTAAAAAATAAAAAAATAAAATCTAAATAGTGCTATACAAAACTAATAAAATGAAAAAAGCACATAAGAAAATGTATAAATATTAAACAAATTAAAATGAAAATATAAAAATATAAAAGGATATACATAATAGTAAAATAACAGTGATTAAAGTAAAGTCTATCCATACAAGTATATTAAGTAGAAAGTACTAAAACTTGCATATATATAAAATTTCCTTGTATAGACAGACAGAGGTAATGTACAATGCTGAAAATATTGGAAATATAGCTGAATAATTATTAATTATTTCATATAATAACAATAATAATAATAATTATTATTATTATTATTATGTTCATTGAGCAAAAATAAATATTTTTCCAGGATAAAATTCCCTATTTTTTATGCAGCTGTTATTGTCATGTTTAGCTAGTGAATTTTGGACCCTGTGAGTGTGTGTGTAACTGCATACTGTGGTCATGTTTCACTGGTGAGAACAGAACCAAACCCATGCAGTTTATACCCATTTCTGCAGTACCACAGACCAACAGCGGGGGCGCCAAAGCACACTATATTACACAGAGAGGAGAGACAGCAGAAATATCAGAGATATATCTCAACACCTCAGAGAAACACAGTCACGCAGGACAGCTGATGGAGATGGAGGAGGAAAAGAACGTCACGGGAGAGAGAAAAATCAAAGATGTCACCTGGCTCTAAATGAAGGTAAGGAAAACGCTGATAGAAATAAGCTCTCTGACAGTTCTGGACCTCTGAGAGAGACCGACAGACGGGAGACAGTGAGTACAGAGGTCCAGGAGGATGTGAAACAAGGGATGGATGGATATATGGATGGAGAGGGGAAGAAACAGAGGACCAAACACCAGCAGAAGAAAACAATTCCAGTGAGTTTTTTTCCACCCATTTTGGCATGAAAAAGGCACCCAGAGTGTAAATACATTAGTCATTGTTACCCTTTGTTCAGTTTAAAAGCTTCACGCCATTCTGTGAGCTACATTTCTTCATCATTTATAGTTTTTCTCCATGACCTGTTGCTTTAACATTCATTTAAGAGCTGACTGAATGTGATCTGTCGACTCACCGTCCTTCCACAGCTCTGAAACAAACTTGTTGGTGGACTGATTGAGCAAACTGGCCACGTTATCGTTCAGCGGGTCCATGTTCTTCATCAGCCACTCATCCGCCTTATAATCCACCTGAGAAACACAATCACAGATGTTTGAAATTCCACGAAACCATGAAATCATACATGGGTTTAGCCAAGGAACATGTCAGCACCTTTCCAGCGTAGTGGATGATGCAGAAATCTGCCTCGTCCTTCAGTTTCTTGGGTTTGTGGAATTTGGGGTGCGTCCCCTGCTCCTGCAGGACCTTCTCCACAAAGCTCTTGTCTGTGGCTTTGGGGAACCAGCACTCCTCGTCCAGCAGAGCCAAGATTCCTGGAGGACTCGCCTAGAAACACAAAACACAGATTACAATCAAACAAAGTCTTCATTTGGAGACCTATCTACATCAGCAGAAGAGCCTAACTCAGGAAGATCAGGAAATCAAACTGGATTTAGTATTTTTAATTTTTATGTGTCGGATGTTTGTTTTCTTTTTTTTATTTTATTGGTATTTTTAAAATGACGGATCCCAAGTTGTCTGATTTAATCGATTAAAATCGATTATTAAAATAGTTGTCAACTAATTTAGTATCGATTTTGCTAAATAATTTTTATTTGCCGTAAGCGATCATTTCGTGCATATTTTAAAATCTGCGGTGACCAAGTGTGGGCAGTAATGAGCCACCGTAGGTTTTGTACAGCAGGAGAAGCAGCGAATAGCCAATAGCTGGCTTCGTTTTATGTCACGTGCTTCCAGCACAAGCGGATGCAGCATTCAGCGTGATGGGTGAGGCAGGCGGCCCTACGAGAAAGAAAAAAAAAAGCTCCATAAAAACTAATCGAACGAAGTCATCCAAAGTGTGGGAGCACTTCTTGACCTTCAAAAAAGAAGAGTAACATGTTTTCTGGAATCCTCTAAAAAGAGCAGACTGAACATGGACATGTTGACCTTTTGCACTGATGCAAAGTTTTTCCTCTAATGTGAATAGTGTTCTGCTCATTTCCCACAAGTCGAATTTGTCAGTTCATGCATAAGCTGTTTTGTTTAACATTTTATCGATTTATATTACAGTTTTGAATTTTGCACTGTTAAAAGGACCAACATATTTAATGCCGATGAAAATCACAGTGTGCAACGACTTTTAATTGTGCAGATTCTGCAGTACAATGTTGTTTGCAAATGTTTTAGTCGTAAAACCTGATAACTTGCTGTTTTAACAATTGATTTAATAACCAGTTCATAAGTCTTGCAGCATGACTGAATGAAGAGGTTAAGTTAAATGTATTTGAAATGCACTTTTGTTCTAAGTATTCACTGCTCTTTTTCACACAGCAGGTTTTTTGTGTGTGTCCGGACAACCTTCTGATGGATTTTACTTTAAATTTTACTTTTTTTTCAGGTTTCATGCCATTGACACTTTATTCGAAGGATTGTTTACAATTTCACACCATAATTAAGCTGTTTGTCCCAGGTATAAGCTTGTGTTTACAGTTACTGGATTCTGTTTTATTCTTATTCTTTGTGAAAATATGTTCTGAAAGATTCCTTAATGCTTTGTTCGGGATGTTAAACTACTTTAGGAGACCCTAAGGACTGCCATGGTGAAAACATTATTTGAAATCTCCTTGTGAAATTTGCTAAGTATGTATGGGTCAGTGTTTTGATTGGAAGAGTTTTGACAAAGGACACATACTACTCCAGGTATGTTTTTGATGAGTATATGACAATTCAAAATGGTTAAAATCTCTAAAAAGTCTTGATTTACTTGGGGGCAAAAAAATGGGCAAAGCTAAAATATAGCCGATTCATCGATTAATCGTAAAAAGAATCGACCGATTAATCGATTAGCAAAATAATCGTTAGTTGCAGCCCTAATACCTACACAAGAAAAAAGCTCCATTCAATTTCACGTGACCATTCTTGGTGACACTTTTGACATGTTGGAAGCAGACAATGATCAGCTAGCTTGTAATAGCTAAAAAAGATTTAAGATTTTGGACCATTTAATTTAAATTTATAATTATTTTATTGACCATTCTTGGTGACACTTTCAGATAATACGCAGTTAATATGCATTTTTGGACCTTCGGAAGTTAATGACCTTTTTTTTTTTCAGTTTGGAGCAGGTAATGACCATTTATGACCAGCTGGGTCCAGCTAATAAGCATTTTTAGGGTAGTTTGGACCAACTAATAATCATTCTTGACCAGCTAATAGCCATTTTGATCAGTTTGGACCAGCTAATGACCATTTTGGCCAACTTGGAGCCATTATGACCAGTTGTTGGCCATTTTGTTGAGTTTTGTACCAGCGAATGACCATTTTGGCCAACTTGGAGCCGTTAATGAGGGTTTGGGTAGTTTGGACCAACTAATAACCATTTTTTGACCAGCTAATAGCCATTTTGATCAGTTTGGAATTTTTGGTGGTGTTTGGTTTGTTAATGATAATGATAATTATTATTTTGGCCGACTTGGAGCCAATTTATGTTTTGGCCAGTTTGGAGGAGGTATTGATATTTTATTTCTGAAAAAGATTTTTGACAAGTTTTGTCAAGCTTGTTACAGTTTTTTGGGATTTTTTGGGCAGTTTGGTGAAACTTTTTTGACCAACTTGGAACAGTTTATGACCATTTGTCACCATGTCGACCAGCTAATGGCCACTTTGAAAACATCATGGAAATCAAACTGAATTTAGTATTTTGAAAATAATGGATTCCAAGTTCTTGATCCCCAAACATAAACATCAGGAAATGACTAATATCTACACATGAAAACAGTTCTATTAAAGGTCACATGGTCATTATAAAAGTTGCGTCTTTGAGAAATTATAACTGTTATTGGTTTACCTTCTTTACCTGTTCTAACTAATTTGTCTAGGATGATGTACCAGGTTAGTGTACCCCACTGGCAGATAGTCTAGCTAATCAACCATCTAAACCAGCTTTGACCTGCTAGTACCTACATCAGCAGAAGATCATGAAGACATTGTGTAAATCAAACCGGGTTTAGTATTTTTAAAACTTAAACATGAAAACAGCGCAACTAAAAGTCACGTGGATTGGTGGAGTCACACGATTGGTGGAGAGACACTAACGGGTTTCTCGATGAGGTCGATGCAGGGCTGCAGGTCGAGGCCGAAGTCGATGAAGCTCCACTCGATGCCCTCGCGCTGGTACTCCTCCTGCTCCAGGATGAACATGGTGTGGTTGAACAGCTGCTGGAGCTTCTCGTTAGTGTAGTTAATGCACAACTGCTCGAACGAGTTCAGCTGCGGAGAGGAACAGAAACACGGTTACTGCTAGGAATTGTGGGTAATCCCACTGCAAGCACCCTTGAGGTTGAAGGATTCTGCTGTACCTCAAAGATCTCAAAGCCAGCGATGTCCAGGATGCCGATGAAGGAGGCGCCCTGACGTTTGGTCTTATCCAGAGCTTTGTTGATGCGCATCACCAGCCAGCGGAACATCCTCTCGTACGTGGCTTTGGCCAGAGCCTCCACCGCAAACTCGGCCTGCTCCTGGGTCTGGGCCTTCTGCACATAGTCACGGCCCACTTTGATCCGGGGCGAGAGGATGGCACGTGCGAAATCAGCCACGTTCATGCCCATTAGATGGCACACCTTCTGGGCAGCTGGAGAAGTGAAGGGAAAGCCATTTAGGAACAGTAACTGAATACAACACAAATTGCTGGTTTACATTCTCTACATACTCAATCCAGCGTGACTAAGATGTTCTTCCAGGTCAACCTTGGCCTCATCAGTTGGTAGTCTAGCTAATTAACCATTCAGACCAGTTTGGACCAGCTAATGACAATTTCCGACCAGTCTGGACAAGCAAGTGACCATTTTGGCCAGTTTGGACCAGCTAATAACCATTTTTGACCAGTTGTACCAGCTAAAAACTCTTTTTATTATGAATCAATTTCTATGTAATTTATACAGTGAAGACTATACATTCTTTTGTTTTTATATTTGATTATTCAACTTCGGTAGTATTTCTTAAGACACGTTAAGGCTACTGTACCTGAAGAACTTAATTTCATTTAAAAAAATGTATTGCATTTGTCCTACTGTTTATTTATTTTTATTTACCAGTTTTATGTTTGCAAAAGTTTTTATTTTTGGTTCAAGGAATTTTATTTATGTACTAAGTAGATTTCTCAGGGCTGCCTTGCATTATTACAGACGACTGACTGCCAGTCATGTGTGCAATGATTGTAGTCAGCTTAAACGGCATTCCTTCGATATGAATCGAATCGTGAGGATACAAAAGATTCCTACTCCTATTGATAACATAGCTTCAGATTAACAGCACAAGGCCTGATGGACGTGTTTGTGAAGTCTTAAAGATGTGTTTACCTGTGTCATCAGGCATGGAGGCCTGGTCCGAGTGACGCTCCTTCTTAAAGGACATATTACCCAGCTGTAGCACAGATGACATGACCCTCAACAGACCTGCAGGGGGCAACACACGCAATTAAAAACCTCAAACATGTCTCAAATAACACTGTCATGTTTGAAAACGGCAGTATGTGTTCACCGATATGTTCTTCCTCAGAGAAGCCCATGATCCTCATGGCCTCCACGGTCTCCAGGTACAGGTCTCGGTCCTGCTGTCCCGGGATCGTCACGTTCCCGTTGGACAGGAACCGGTACTTACTGTAGCTCTCCAGACAGAGTTCAGCTGATGGACGAAGAAACTGACTGATTCATTTACATTCATTCATTTATAAACATATATTACTAAAATAGTAGGATAAGAATCAAAATGGTTTAGATTTAATCATGCATTAATGCAGCAAAGGACACCCACAGCGCAGTTTGTCTCCTGCGCCGGTCAGCATGTAGTAGAACATGTGGAAGGTCCTTTCTTCTTTAGCTTGACGGATTGCGCGGGACTTTTCCAACAGGTCTGACGGTCAGAATCAAGGACACACAACAGGACAGATGCACGAATATTCACAATAAGGCTTTTAACAGCCTGGGTCTTTATTAACCAGTTTCAGTTCTTACCTCATTAATTATATAAACATTTAGCAGACGATCTATGCTCACTCTATTTAGTAAACATGAAATTATTAAAAATGTCAAAAAGTGAGGACAACAGAGTTCTCTCAAACTTGTCTTGTTTTGTTTTTAAATGGAGTGTTTAATGGAATTTTCTTCTTCTTTTTCGCATTTTTAAAACCATCTCATATTAACTAGCTCATAAAGATACAGGTTTCAATGTTGGCTCCGACGATGTACCCGTTAACGTCAAAGTTGATTCTGATGAACTTGCCCTGAAACACAGAAAATACAAAAGATAAATCACATGCATTTACAGCCAGACTAATTCACGAAAAGTTTGCCATAACGGGAAGTCTTACGAATCGGGAAGAGTTGTCGTTCTTGACTGTCTTGGCGTTGCCGAAGGCTTCGAGGATGGGATTGGCCTGCAGCAGCTGCTTCTCTCAGGTTCACTTGGGTTAAAAAACACAAATATACATATGTTTTGATCATAAGACGAATCACTGTGGAGATGTTATCGTGTGTGTGTGTAAAGAGCAAAGCTCTTAAACACAACATCACAAGCTTTTTGCACACAGAAGAGCAAATAAGCTGAAACAAACACACACAAAGATAAGCACGTTCTGATCCCTCATCCCAAAACACCACAAAAGTGAGCGGCCCGTCACCTCCGAAAACATCAAACCAATGACCCCGACTCTTAAATCTGACACTCATCTCACACAAACACAACACGTTCAATCTCTTTAAAGGAATATTCCAGATTAAACACACAGCTTCTGGAGCAAGGGTTATTATCATTAACTAAAGCTGAAATTAAAGTCATGAAACATAAAACATTTTCTTTACTTGAAATAAAATAAAATATAAAAATAACTTATTTTTTTTATATTGTCAGGTTTCATTTGTTATGTGTTTTTTTTTTTTTTTTTGTTTTAGGATTAAATTTTTTATATTTTAATGTTTAATTTGTTTTTTGTTTTTTTAAAAAAAAACTTACAAAAATGACAAAAACAGACAACAAAATGACTAAAACTTTAACTAAAATTAAAACTGAAAAATAAATGAAAAAATAATAAAAATTACAATAAAACAAAATATACTGGGTTTTTTTTACATTTTAAAATTAAAACAAAACTATGGAGCCCCGAACATGACATGCAAGAAAAAATAAATAAACATTGTGCACGATTTACTAATTCGTTCCCTCGATGTACTAAAACGTGCACACAATTACTATTTCATTCCCTCGATTTGCTAAATCATGCGCACAATTTACTAATTCGTTCTCTCGATTTATAAATCATGTGCACGATCGAGGGAATGAATTAGTAAATTGTGCACATGATTTAGCCTACTATTTTTTGTCCTGCATGCCATGTGCAGGGCTCCGTACAAAACTGCTAAACAAGAAAACAAATAAAAAAATGAATATAAATGACAAAATTGCACAACAAAATTACTAAAACTTTCCAATTAAAATGAAAACAAAAAGGCAAAAACACAACAAAATTATTAAAACTTTGACAAATTAAAATTGAAAACGGCAAAATAAGACCAATTATAATAAAAAAAAATAACGAAAATGACAAACAAAATGACTAAAACTTTAACTAAAATGAAAATTTAAATAAAATGAAATAGGAAAAATTAAAATTAGTAAAATTATGACAAAAACAAAACTACTAAACTTTGACTAAAATTTATTTTAAAAACTACAATACTATATTAATGAGAATAAAATAACAGTGCCTTTCAAAATCACTTTAACTTGAGGCTCAAGTCTGTATAAAAAAGTGAAAGTAAAAAAAAAAAAAAAAATGAATGGGAATCATGTTCATGGTAAAACACTTAGAATGGGGGTTAAAAGGAGAATGTGATTCTTGAGTCCAAAATGCTTAAATACTCCAGTGTTATATACACATCTGTAAATTGTTCATTTGAGCCAAAGCTACTTTTCAAGGTGGATCTAGTGGGTGGAGATTGATCATCTCATCTACATTAATTAAACTCCACCCAAATCAATGACAACAAACGTTTAACTCGTACTGACTGTTCCTTTGCATTAAAATAAGCAGAAATATTCCCTCTTCATAACACAGAATTGATCATCATCTTGTTCAAATCATGTAATCATGAGACAGCTGCTCTGTAAACCGTTTCACATGCTCACTCTCGTAAAGTGAGGCTCATTAAACGCAGCAAAACATTCCAGCAGCGCGAGCTTCGTGTTCGCTGACGTCAACATTCCCGCCGCGGGAGGCTTGCACGGATTTCTCTGGGCGAGTGAATCAAATGCAGAAATGCACACACACACACACACACACACACACACACACACACACACACACACACACACACTTTTTTTAATTCAAACAGCATAGACCAAACCCAAACCACATGAGCGCAGAAACACAGTACAATCAGATTCACCATGGTATTCAAACACATGACAAGCGAGACTGAGAGCCGAACATCATGTTAATATGATCACGAGAGCTGGGGTGAAAATATCGAACTTTCTCAGTTTCAATTTCAACTTGTCCCAAGAAGCGATCTGTGCTGTTTCCGGGTTGATGTGTGAACTGAGTTTAGTGAAATATTATTTGTAACGTGCCTTCCATCCAATAAATCGCAATAAATTTTATGCTTTATTACTTCTGAAACGAAACAAGGTCTCAGCTTTCAAATTCTGTCAATGATTTTACGATATTCAAACATTTTAATGTGGCGCGACGGTTAGCCATAGCCGCATTTCTTCCTTTAAAAAAAACTGATTTATAATTTACCTGATTGCCTGTATATCCAAATTAATTAATATTGAATCGGAAGCCTGTGTATTGAACCAAATAATGACATTTCTCAACACCCAGCTCTAATGAATACATAAATCTCAATTTATTTTGGCAAATCTCAGTAAAAAATGTCAGGATCTGGATCATATTGAACCCCAAACAAACTGCTTTTAAACTAAATGAACCATTCAACCACTGGTTTCTGCATTCTCCACCGAAGTTAAACACATTTACAGTCAGGTTTTCAAACTGATCTCTTGTTTTTAATGCAAACTGAGCCGGTCTTTGTGATATTGATCTGGTTCTCGTGTCATGTGTCTGAATCTCTGTGCGTTCGGCTTCGTCGTTCACCCAGCAGCGGAGAGAGATAACAGTGAGACATGAATGAGACGGAGAGAGACAGATGGAGAGATGGAACTCACATGTGACAGGACCGAGCTGCTCTGTTGGTATAAAGAGAAAAACACTCAAACCATCAACTTACAGCCAAAGGCCAGATCCGGCGACCAACAGAAACATCAGGGACGGATTTGGACCCAATCCCACAAAACACTTCATTTATTTCCACAAAACACTCACAGTGTACAATGTTTCCATGAATAAGGTTCAAATGAGTACAAAAGTTTTATTAAAGCTGAACTAGTTAAGCTCAATCATTCACCCTGATTAACAAAGTTATTCTGAGAAAAGATGAAATATTTAAGTTAATCATAATTTATCAATACAAATCAAACATTGGTTGCAAACTAGACTTAATTTTGAATAAATCTTATTTCATTTTTACGTATGTTTTAATGTGTATTAAAATATATTAAAAAAGTACGCCAAAATAATTAAAAATAAATAAATGTGGTTTTAAATCTGACTGAAACTACATGCGGAAAATTGACCAAACAGGCTTTTTTATGTTTGCAATTGTAAATAAACACATTTCTGTTTTAGTTGTATTTAGTTTTTATGTATTTTACGGTATGCAAAAATATGTACGCTAATAAATCAATAAATGGTTTTGAAATCTGATATAAACTATATGTAGATATATAAATTGAAATACAAAAATAGGTACATTTATACAAAATAAAAAGAACAAACATTTAGCTTGGTTTTATTTATTTTCATTTCATGAAAGTTAAGTGCCTCTTTTCACTGAAAATATATATTTTTTAAATCTTATCTTAAAATCTTACAATTTACATGCGGGCCACGTGATGCTATATTTGGCTTGTAGCGTTACAATGGATGTCTGGCATCCTTGAAATGTCTGGGTGGATTAAACCGGACTGGGCTGTTTGTGATGCAGGACTTACAGCTTCTCTAATGGATTACCTTGTTTGTGAAATGTGTTAAAGTCCCTCCCAACCCCAAAACAACCCGCATTCCTCCGGCTCGGCCTGATCTGATAAGACCATGCGATACCAGATGAAAGCAGGCTAAATGAGGAAGCGTGACCCTCAGTCCACCGCTGATTTACATGAAGAACATCTGTGAAACCGAAAGACCGAACGGCCTCATGAACAACTAACCTGGTCTTTCTTGGTTTTGTGGGACGAGGCCACGTGGGCCAGATACTGAATGACCTTCTTGGTGTTTTCTGTCTTTCCGGCTCCAGATTCGCCCCTGAACACGCGCAAACGCACAGACATGAGATATCGGCACATCTTTAATGATAATAACATGAAACGCACACATGCAGGGTCACGTGACTCACGTGCAGAGAATCGATTGGTCCTCACGGTCTGTTGGAGGAGACAGAAATACAAAAATTAAACATTTGCACAGTGCAAACACTTTAAACACGACACGACATTCACTAGGCATTTCACTTCTGTCGTTTTAAGTATTTTGATTGATTTAATTTTATTAATTATTTATTTTTTAAGCAGGATGTATTTTATGTATCTTGAGTGAGCAGGAAATAATATTTTTATATTTTATCTTATATAGATTTTTTTTTCACTTTTATTTGATTTATTCTTTGATATTTTATTCTTGATTTTCTTTTTTTTATCTGAAAATTATATATGTTGAGTATTTTAAATGAGATTATTTGGCAGGAAATAATATTATATTATATCTTATTTTATACTTTATTTTTACTTTATTATTTAATTATTTAATTTCTGTATTAGGAGAGATTAACTGGCAGGAATTAATACTTTTTTAATTTTATTTTATAATATACATATAGTTTTTACTTTGATTTGATTTTATTTATATTCCTTTTTTATTTTATTGATTTTATTCATTTTTATTTGAAAATCAGGCTGTGAAATTAGCAGTTATCAACCTAACAGAAGTCATTTTAGAGGCAGAGAAAGTTTATGATAAATGTACAAGTATAAAAACAAACATTTCTTCTTTAGAAGAAAATGAACTGTCGACTCAAGCGTGACGAGAGCATTTAATCAACTAAGCAAGCTCAAGCTGATGGACTGTGTTAACTTTGATGTTCTCTGAAGCGTTTGTTGATCGTTTGTCATGTTGGTTAGTTGGTTTAACCAACCGAGCAGTTATTAATTCCTCCAAGCGGAAAAACGCACCACCCATTGGCTCTCAACAAACCCTTCTGAACTTCTTAAGCAGGATGAGCTCAGACCACAAAACAGGAAGTCAAAATCTGGCTTCCTGTGCCGCCCCAGTAAGATTAATGTCCTCATATTAATTAACCATTACATTTGCTAAATGGCTAATTTAAAGACAGTCTAATGACATGAAAACGCAGATCATAATAATAAATGAACAAATTTTTATTTTTTTTAATTGGGATTTATTTATTTATTTTTAGATCACTTTTACAGAAATTAATACTTTTGTTTAGCAAAGATGCATTAAATTGATTAAAAGGGACAGTAAAGAGATTAATATTGTTACTAAAGATTCCTATTTAAAATAAATTATGTTCTTTTGAACTTTCTATTCATCAAAGAATCCTGAAAAATAAAACTTTGATAATAATCAACAATTTTGAACTGTATTTTAATCAAATAAATACAGGCAGCCTTGAACAGAAGAGACTTCTCAACTTTAATACGAAGTGTTAAAAGGTTTCATCACATCACTAAGCCCAAATCAGAACAATACATTTCTTGGAAAACATCCTTTAAAATATTCTATCCAAAACAAGGCCCCTGAAGACGATTAAACCTGTTCGAGACGCCGAGCGCAGGAGAAACGGCTCTGATCATGTTTGAACATGAGCTGCTGTCAGACTGTAAGAGCAGCGGTTACAGCGGGGCAGAGTCTCGCTGCGGGAGGCCTGCGGAGGAATTAAAGCCTGATGGGGGGAGGTCTCGCTGAACACAAATCAGCTCCGGACGGCGCCACGGGACAAACGCTCAACCAGAAAAACACACGCTTATGAACCCTTATTGTGTGAGGGGTTGTGCAACAACAATCAAATCAAGATTTTCACTCCAGATTTATTTGTATGAATAAAGTTGAACCCACACAACAAACAAACAAACTCATTTTGATTTGGCATGTGGATTCAAGCAAACTTAAAGAAACCAGTATATGCTGTAATTTTTCTTTTGGATTTCGGACCTTAAGCCTCATTTTTCTTGAAATTTGTTTTGGCATGTGGATTTTAACGATATATATTTTTGAATCAACAGACCCGACAAATCACAACATATTATTAGAATTTTTCTGTGGCCTAATTTTAAACATTCCTTTTTAAAAAGAATTCGAACTGAGATAATAAACAGGGCGTAGAATTGCAATTCAAATCTGAATTTAAGAAAGTAAAATTAAAATGAAATTAATATAGCGGATGTAAGTGTAGTTTTTAATATTCATTATATTAAAATATTTATTTTATTATTTTAATTTCATTTTTAGATCACCTAAAAAATTATAATTTAAAAAATAATTTAATTGTATTTTTATTATTATAGTTCTACGACAAAAAAAAAAGTAAAGAAATTTTTCTTCAGTAAAGTTTTTTTTTCTTTTGGAACATTAAGTCACCTATTTCTAGAGATTGGATTTAATGTGTAGATTACACTTTGTTTGCAATATTGCTATTTTTGAATTAACAAAACTGACAAATTAAATGCATAAACTGGCACAGAGCGTCTTCTTGTGTTTATAAACATTTTTTTCATGCTTGTTTATTATTCTGACAGCAGAGAAAAGCTGATAAAATCTATTTACATTTCAAGACATAAATGTGCATAATTAGTCTAAATTAATGGCGTAATTATTTACATTTTCTCTGTGTTGGAGTAATGAAATGACTATTGAGCAACTGCTGAATTTCTTTCAGTTGCAGTTCAGTCAATTCCTCTTCCTGTCATTCAAACGCTGCATCCTGTGGGACGAGTGTGTGTGTGTGTGTGTGTGTGTGTGTGTGTACCCTGCATCATGCTCCTGTAGGCCGTGTCTGTGATGGCGTAGATGTGTGGTGGCATCTCATGTCGTTTCTTGCCCTTGTACATGTCCACGATCTCCTCTGAGTAGATGGGCAGGTTCTTGTAGGGGTTGATGACCACACAGAACAGACCCGAATACGTCTGTGGAGAACAGAGACAGTCAGTCACAACCAGACCACACACACACACACATCAGCATTCAAAGTTTGTGCTCAAAGTCTTTCCTGCTCACCAAGTGAAATAGTGAAATATTATTACAATTTAAAATAATTTTTCTTTTCTAAATTTAAAAAAAACAGCATTTATTTGAAATAGAAGTCTTTTTTTAACATTATGCATGTCTTTACTGTCACTTTTGATCAACATAATGCATCCTTGATGAATAAAAGTATTAAACCTGGAGGTTTGGGATCCAGCGCGGTTTACAGTTGTTCTGAAACTAATCTGGCCTGATTATCATATGTGAACCACACCTGATGAGCATGAAATCTGGACCTTCAGAACTACACAGGACATCATTAACTTACTAAATATGTTGGATTTAGCTAATAATGTTGAATTTGTCTATCGCAACTTAATGCAGCTCTCACTGCAGAAAGCACACGTATCACGTTGCATCTCTTGTGATTAATATTTTCAATGTGAAACCACAAGAACACAAAAAACGTGAAGTGAAAACGTTCAACTGTTGATGTGTTCTCCTCCTGAATGGTTGATCTAGATACTGTGGTAAACCGGTTGAGCTATTCTAAAATGTTTTTGCCGGACAATGCTAGTGTGCTCTAGACTGTTGCTAGGGTCATTGCTAAGCAGTTGCCGTGGTAACCAGGTTCCGCTGGCAAACTGCGCTTGCTCAGACTCACGTATATGAGGCCGGAGTAGTATCTCTCCTTCAGGTTGTGCAGCACGGACGCCTCGTTCAGGCAGGTGAGCTCGGCCATGTCCTCCACCTTGCTGAACTTGGGCGGGTTCATCTTCTGGATGTCGTCCTTGTTGACCCGCACTTTCTTCCCGGAGTCGGCCAGCTCCACCACCACCTCATCGCCGTGCTCCTCCTTCACCGAGCTGGCCTCGAACCCCAGCCGCTCCGACGGCACCCATACCAGCTTCTTGGTGGCCCAGTCGGCCTGCGCCAGCGGGTTGTTGACCAGGTTGCGGTCCACGTACAGGAACTTGTCGGCGTCCGACATGGTTGCTGGAGGCGAGAGAGAAGAGAAGAGAGAGCAGGACATTACGGGTCAGAGAAATGATTGTTTATTGACCATTAATATACACACAAACTTCACAGAAATGCACAGTGTTTATTTCAAACCCTGACCAGCAGAATAAACAAGAAATTGCAAAAATAGAAGATTACATAATTATTTTTTAATAAATGTCCTTGTTATTTTATGCATGCTGTTCTAGACAAAAATGTGTTTATGATGTCTGAGAATGTTTATAAATTTTCTGTTAATGTAACTTAGGTTGGACCATTGCAAAAAGGCCATTGAGGACATTGGTATTGCTATATGGTTGCTAGGGTGTTACGTGCATCTTAGCCTATTGCTATTGGTTTCTAGGGCCTAGAAGATCTCTAATGTCAGAGTTCAGCATCTTAAATAAACAGCAGCTGAAGAGGCTCTTCACATCATGCTAACAACCGAGAGTGGACGAGAAACAGATCTACAACAGAGTCCTTCACTGCTGTTCTTGATCTTCTTACACAAGTCCTCAGGAATGCTGGGTCTGTAAGGCCCGTCCAAACACATGTTAGGTCAGCAGCTCATAAAACACAGCAAACTTCAGGAAGGTGAGCTCACGCTGCTGGCGGCCACATGAAATGACAGCACCGCTCATCAACGCATCTAAAAAAAAAAAAAAAATTGGAGTTGTTAACACGGTGTGTGTGGGGTTTTTTTTTTTATGCGGTCGGCCCAAACACATTGCTGAGTATACCATTCAGAGACATGTTTAGACAACGGCGAGCTTGTTTAAACTACGTGTCAGAGAGCAGCGGGTCTCCGGCGGGTC
This sequence comes from Cyprinus carpio, assembly GCF_018340385.1. Lineage (NCBI taxonomy): Eukaryota > Metazoa > Chordata > Actinopteri > Cypriniformes > Cyprinidae > Cyprinus > Cyprinus carpio. The sequence goes on from NC_056599.1 coordinate 1,962,823, forward strand.
ACAGGCCTGTTCGGATCACAGACAGCAGGGAAAACAATGCGAAATGCAAATAAAACAACGCAACTAGCCATATAACCTCACAGAGTTAGTATAATACAATAAATAAAAGAGAAAACACTTCACATTCCTTGTACATTTACATCTATTCATTTCCATGTATTCCTTATTCAGAGTGACTCAGAAACAATAAATGTGACAAAGCGGTTTACTTGTTACGCGTTACCCCCAACACTGCATCCAGTAGAATCTAATCAGATCAGACAGATGAAACATGGGCAGGTTGCGTAACGCCCTCATCCTCCAATAACCAAAACAATTTTGTATGATAAACAATAGTGCGAGTGACTCTAGGTGGTTTGGATCTGGCGGTGTTGACGAAAGAAGGAACCCGTCAGGTGGGTGAACTCACGCAGGTGTCAGGTTAGAGCAGCTCAGTGCAGTTGCCCAGGGACACAAACAATCACCGAGCTCAACACTGCAAGCCCAAACAGGCACAGGATGGCCGGCAGCGGTTCCCACACTCCACTGCATCTCAAAGTGTTTGAGCTACAGGAGAGGGAGGGACACAACAGGTCTTACCAGGTAATACAAACACACATGAATGCGAGCGGCTCCAATGGACATTCCAGAAAACACCTTCTGCGCTTGACATTTTTTGCCACTTATTTAGCGACGAGGAACAAGAGATTATGGGCAAAATTGATGGGAACAAGCCTGGAAATGACTAAAAGTTTCCCAAACACTCTAGCATTGGTGGTGGGCCAAACTGAATTTAAAAAGATTAACATTCGGAACATTCAGAAATTTAGAACTTTCTGCACATTCCAGACCTGGAATCACAAATTTTTTTAATTCCGTGATATTTCCTGGTTAGAATGGACCAGCAAAAAAGAGGTTCCTGTGATAGCGGCACACAGTTTCCTGTGACTCCGTGGCGTTTCTCTGTGCCCAGGGAACTGGTTTGGGTGGTTAGTGATTTACAGCGGCACACTCCATTGAGTCTGTCAGGCCCATGAGTTATTTTAGTGCTTGACTCTCTTCCACACCCTGAGCAAGAAACAGATTCCCACATGGGAGGAGTTTGGCTGATCCAGATTCAAAAGAGGCGATCTAGTATATCTGTGATGGCAGGCACTCATATGTTGAGCTGGTAGTTTAACAGCCGTGACCAGTGCTGATATCTAGAGAGCAGGTGACTGATATAAAGCCAGTTTATGACATAACGCTTGAGAAAAACCATTTCGGCAAGGACCGTAAACTTTGGTCATTTTGAGATGATCTAAACTATGGAAGCCCGTTTCCACCACTGAATAAAAAGTAAAAAAAAAAAAGGTTATAGCAACTTTTTAGCTCACAATTCTGACTTTTTACACAGAATTGAGAGATATAAAGTCACAACTGCGAGAGAAAAACTCACAATTCTGACGTTTTTCTTGCAATTGCGGTTTAAAGTACAATTTAGCGGGGGGGCTGATATGTTCTCAGAATTGTGACTTTATGTCTCACAATTGCGAGTTTGTAGCACGCAATTCTGAAGTCATTAAAAGTCACAATTACCTATTTTATTTTTTATTCAGTGGCTTCCATACCAACAGCCCGGTCAATTAATAACACATTCGGCTGTAGATTTTGGAACATGTCTGTTGACCGGCCGCTTGGTCCCAAAACTGATAAATAATGGTAAATTAACCAGTATTGGTGGAGGCTGTGTGTGGAAAAAACCCTTGAGAAAACACATCTGCAACACTAGCGCCTAAACAGCAGACAGCCAGCGACACGACCGCTGGGCCGTTCTTATGACCCCGAACAGCTGCGCCCCATCAGACAGACACTACATGCATCTCCTGGGAATATATTTTTAGGAGTCAGGAGTTAAAAATTATGCAATCATAAATGCGGAATTTTAAACCAATGCAACAAAACGAACAGCAGGATGAACATTAGCTGTGCAACTGAGCCAAGAATGATGGGAAATGTAGTTTTTAGCACCCATAAACCAGCGTGGAGGAGTGTTTTCTCGCAAAATGCTTTCAAACTGTGCGGTTGATATTTATCTGCTTACCCTGTGATTCTGTAATGACAGACGTGAGTTTGCATGGTTAATGTTTTCCACAGTTATAACATGTGGTGTCGTTCATCTCGTAAATACGGTCATTAGTCGCTCTTGTGCTCGACCACCCATCGGCGCTCCAGCGTCCAGCGTATTTATCAGCTTATCAAAGAGAGCTTGACTTATCCCCCCCCACCCCCAATTTCTTTCCCTTTTCCTTTAACTTCATGCTGTTTTTTTCCAGAACTGGATGAACGGTCCGTCTAAAGAATGCGCCGCACACAAACCACAAGCACTCTCTTAATACTCCAATCAGAGTGTGCGGTTTTATCCAATTTGGTCCATTTTAACACATTCATGTAGCTAAATGACATGTTCCCAAGAAAATGCAGTTCATAATTTAGTTTTGTTTGATTTATTTGCTGTTCTAGCTACAACTAAATGGCATTTATATACTTTATATTTGGATTATTGTGTGAAACGTTCAACACATTTCTATTAATATTCTATTCTACTACATTAATAATCGGATTATTGAAGATATATTGGCTGTATCATGCACTTAGATCATGCACCAACAATTGATTATTATACAGCATCATCTGATGATACAAGCATATGAGCACTTACATTACACAATATTTAATCAATTTTCTACAAAATATTTCAAATAGACATCGCATTATCCATCGACAATGGATTTCCACATCAAAATCACATTTAGACACTTCCAAAAATCTTTTTTTAATAAGATTTGATGTTTTTTTTTGTTGTTTTTTTTGCTGTTCTGACTACAACTACATGTACTTTATATTTATACACTTTATATTTGGATTTAGATATGCAAAATAAAAAAAAAAATCAGATTTCAGTCCATTTTTTTTCTGATTATGTTTTGATTAAATGCATCTTTCGTAAGCATACGAAAAATCATGAAGCAGGACAGTTAACGCCACATTTCTCAGGCGTAAAGGGAAATGGCTGAAATCACTGAGTGTCTGATAAGGGCAGTAAAGAGGTGTAAAAACATGAGCATGAAGCTCGTTCGAGAGGAGATGAGGTTGACACAGATGCGTCTGACACACTTGAGTCTCCTGCTACTTCTTTGAGTCTAATTTTAAACGTCCGTCTCAAGACTTCCTTCCCAACAGCAAACGCTCTTCAGGTCCAGCGCCACAAAACCCTTCCTGACTCTGAGTCTGAACCGAGTATATGAGTGAATCGGACAAAGAGCACATTTCCCTCAACAATCTGCTAATTATATGCAAGCAGAAGCTTGTCTTAGGACCATTAGGATGTTTTGCGTTGTGAGATTATGATCATAACTGTACTGAACCCACACGCTGAGCTGTTTTGTTAGGAATTCTCGTTATTCTAGGTAATGCTAGTAAAATAATAATATACAGTCATTCATTTAAATGACCACATTAAAGCCATAATGTGCAAATCATATATCATCTTTTCAGATGAATATACATTGAAAGAGTTTGTGTCAAAAACAATAACAAAAACAAACATTAATGCCAACTATCTCTGATATTTCTAAAAAATAATAATAATACATAATAATATTTTCATATTACTATATTAAGTATAATAATAAATAATGTTTTAATAATAAAAAATTGCATATTTATGTTAATGTGTTTATTAAATACATTCTCATTAATTCATTATTTAATTTCAATAGTAAATGTAAATTAATTTAATAATATATAATTTCGCTATTTTTATAATATATTTTAATTAAATATATGAATTTATCAATTAATAATATGTACTGATTTATTATTAATACATTTACATTGTTTTATTTTTTAAATGAGTGTAAATTAATGTAATAATAAATAAATTATTTATTTAATTTATAATTAAAAAAAAATATCTATTACAAATATGTATCAATAATATATTAACATTATTTTTTTAATTTAAATAACATATTTAAACTAATTTAACAATATATAATTAGTTTATCATTTATAATTTAATTTATAATTAATTTATCTATGAATATGCATTTTATTAATAACCACTATTACTAATAATAATAATGACATAAATATCTTACATGATAAACATAAATATGTATAATATTATTATACCAATAAATGAATAAAATCCTTTTTTGGACTTTTTTTTTTTTTTAGATTATAGTCTTAATAGTCCTTCAGTTCTTCATGCAATTAACATATAACAGTTTTTCTTTTAATTTTGAGGTGAAATATGACTCACGAAGCACCAAAACAAAGATGTGTTTCTAAAAAGTCATTTGGTGAAAATAAACAAGTCTCTGTTTGACATCAGACTGTAAAAATCTCTTTCTGCAAGTGTTGTTTCACGATTAAATGTTCTTTAGCACAGAGAGAGATGCAGGAGTGATGCAATCTAATCCAGACCACATTGGTCTGAGGATCACTGCGTTCTGACTGAAGGTCTCTGAGGAAAAACACAGGATTGTGGGAAATCTCGCAAATGCTCCAGTTACCACTTAAAATATAACACAATGTTCTGCTTTCCATATTTGGATGAAACCGTGTGTGTGTGTGTGTGTGTGTTTCTGCTGACGACATCATAATATGACACACGACCCTGCTGAATCCCTCCAGCCAATCAGACCACAGCGGCTCATATTTACATATGAAACAGCCACACCCATCTGGCCCCACCCTGATTTCCTTCCTGTGTGTGTCAGCCTCAGACAGAGAAGGTCACTCTAGAATCAGTCTGGTTTCATGTTTTAATGCTCCCCGGTTATTATATGTATGAATACAGTTTCTGCTTGTGGAATGTATGACGGGCGAGTTATGACTTTATGAGAGTCTCATAAATGTGAGTGGGTCATAAAGTGCTTTGTATCTAATTTTATAACTGTTCCACTGAACTATGAAAAAAATCACCTTTAATAATGAATATGATTTATCCTCAGAATTGCTAACTGGGTTTCACTCGTGACTCATAATCATAATTAATTTCTGTGTAAAATTTTTTTTTTTTTTTTATGAACAGTTACATAGCAATTAATTTAGCCTGTGAGGCACAATAATGCGGTCGCACATTAGGGTTCACGTCCCTGATTAGAGGATATCAGAGGATGCTGGGAAATGTGAAAAGATGTAAACAAATAAAGGAAATGACAGAGAATGAAAAGCATTCACCATCTGAGAGCGGGACACTGAACTCCTGCTCGAGATCAGCTGAAAGTGTAATATCAGCTCATCTCTGACTGCTGGAAGTAAATATTTATGAGTGTTTCTAACAGTAAATGCCCATCTGCTGGTTTCGCGTCTGATCTCGCTCAGCTTATCTGCGTTGATGACACCACGCCCAATACATTCAAACTCAAAGTCCAGCTGTAAACGGACCCTGACCTGTCCCGCCCGTCCGTCCAAACTGCCCCGTCCCGCCTCAGGAGCTTCTGATGAAGCACATACACATGCTTCCCAAAGGTACACTACAGTCGAGCTGAATGAATCTGTGAACAAACAGCTAAAATACAGCTCACTACTAGCACCACTTACTAATCAGTTTTGATACTAACTATGTTTATATTTACGGTATAGATTATTAGATATTTTAGAAATAATTATAATTAAATTAATTAATATTTTTAATTATTTAAACTAACATAACATATTAATAAACATTTAAACAATTGTATTAATTAAATATTAATTAATTACAAAATAAATTATAAATGTCTTAGTGCTTATTATGTTTATTATTTATGTATTTTAGAAATATTAAATAATTTCTAAATTTGATTCAGTGTTGAATTTGATTATTGATAATTTTTTATATTTATATTTTATATAATATACATTTATTTTTACAATTATAAATGTATTGTGTATTTTATCATTATTAAATAAATGTTATAAAAAAACACATGAAATTATACATATAAATGTTAAGTTACAATAAATACATAAATGATTTAATTTAATATTATTTGAACAAAAACAACTAAATGATTAATCATTTTATTAAATATTATTAATAAATAAATGCCATTAAGTGGAACACAAAAGATAATTTTTCAAAGAGCGTCTCAGTGCTAATTTTGTTTATTGTTTGTGTTACTTGTTAAATATATTTTATATTTTTTTTGTATATACATTTTAAAAATATCAGATTATTTCTAAATGTAATTCAGTGTTAAATAATTAGATTTTTAAATTATTAAACTAATGACCATTAAAGATCATTAATAAATGAATAAAATGAAATAAAATCAATTTTCTATATTAATTATATTATATTATATTATATTATATTATATTATATTATATTATATTATATTATATTATATTATATTATATTATATTATATTATATTATATTATATATACACACACACACACATATATATTTATATATGCACACTGACTTAGTAATTAGTTCGAGACAAAACCAGCCAGCAATAATCAACACAAAACCCCCTGATCTGGCTTCAGGAAACATCCTGAAGAAATCGGGATTTTCCTAGTGAAGACAGATGAGCTTATTCCTGTAACAGGAAGTGATATCATGTCCCTGGCAATGGGCCGATCAGCAGGAGGAATGAGTCTGCAGTGCATCATAATGCAGTCATGCAGCAAATCGTGCGATAAACACGACGACCGACACGGATGGAGAAGTACTGCAAACAATCAGGACGTGGCTCTTTATGTTTGTCTGGATATGAGCTCTCGTTCACTCACTTCCTGTCATTGTTGTGTTCTCCTGCAGCACAGGTGCACTATGGGAAAGGCTGGTCAACAGGATAGAAAGAAAGCCAAAAAGGAGAAGAAGGATGAAGAGAACCGTTTTGGACACTCCTGAAAAATCACGTCCAAACAGCAGTGGAGTAAAAGTGAGGAACGGGCGGCAAACACTTCCTGTTCGTCTGATTCAAATGAAAAAAAAAAAAAGATTTGAAAATCAAGACAAAAGTACAGGAATCTGAAATTGAAGGGATATTTCAGCTAAAAACGTCCATTCTGTTAGAATTTATTCAGCTTCACGTCATTCCAAACCCTTACTTTTATAAAGACATGTAATATTTTCTGACTGACATTCTTTGAAATATCTTCCTTTGTGTTCCACTTAAATTATGAATAATATTTAATGATTTAATTAGTGAAATTATTTAATTATGCATTTATTGTTTTAATTATAATTTAAACTAAAGTGTTCATGGAATTCAAAATATTTAATATTTTTATTTACAATTTATTTAAATTTTTATTTTTTTATGACATGTATTTATTGATATTAATAATGCAATAAAATACATTATACAAATTATATAATAATACAAGTTTATGATAAATATAAAAATATATCAAATATATTACTTAATAAAATAATCAAATTTTCAACATGACTCTTTGACGTAATAACCATAAATAGTAAACATAAATAACTAATTTTTAATTCTTCAAAATATTTTATTCCATGCTCCACTGAACAATCGTGCATTTAATATTAATAAATGTACATTAACTGTATATTAACTTATTTTTTAATTTATCAAACGTAATTGTATATTTATTTCATTTAATAAAATATTTATCATTTAATTTATCAATAATATTTAATAAAAATAAATGTAAATTTATAAAACAGAACAATTCATAAATTAATCAAATGATTCAGCATGACTCTCTGACACTGAATTCCTGCACCCCTGCCTCAAATGATCTCTGCCATTTCAAAAATAAATTAATTAATAAAACATTATAATAATAAATAACCATAAATTATAAACAATAAACATTCTTCTGGATAACTTGTTTTGTATTCTAAGAAAGAAAGAAAGCGACATGAGGCTGAATAAATGATCATTTAAAGCTTAACTCTCCCTTTAATGAGCGCCGCATCCCATAATGCACTACGAATGATGTCATCACATAAAACAAGGACAACAATGCTCTAAGGAGGGAGACAATGGGATTTAGACTTCCAGAGTCTGACTGCTGAAAACACAGAGTAAGACAGAACGAGACGAGAGGAAGATCGGAGCGCAGGTGAATGACTTCATACCGATCGCAGACGCTATTATCAGACCTGAGCGTCACCTCATTCACAGGACATGCACTGGCACATCAAACCCTACTTTACCCACAATGCCGCGGGGCTCTGAGTGAATAAACAGCACCTGGAGCTGGATACAGTGCTGCAGGTCCACACCTGTCGATCGCACAGCGTGAGATTAACATCTATCCCCACATCTGATCCCACAGCCGCTGGGAGAAACGTCTGCTCTCACAAAACACTCATTAAACACACAAGTCTCCTGAGGACAGCGCATGCAGAAAAGATCGCGGTGAAAGATGACGAAACGACCGAAAAAAAGACACAACAGCCTACAGATATTTAGTTCATCACAATTAGTGTTACGTATAAATGCAACTGTGCTTGCTGATTATATACATGACACTATTTTATACTTGATTAATAATTTATTTATTTACTAATAATGTTATTCATAATACTGAAATATATAAATTAAACATAATTAATAATCAAATGTTTCAACACTCAAATTTATAAATAATCTGTTTATAAAAAATGATTTGTGTTCCACATCTATCTATCTATTCTTTTGTGTTCCACTTAAGAAAGTCATTTAGTAATAATGTCATTATTTAATTTTTTTAATTACTTATTTATTATTGCATTTAAATTAGCATTTTAAATATATATTAATTTAACATAATCCAATAATACCTATAATATTTTATAATTGAATGTATTTATAATATTCATTTATTAATAAAAAATAAAAAAATACAAATTTATGAATTTGACTCCTCTGTTTTAGATGAGCAGAAATTCATTGTCAGAGAGCCATGATGAAATAATTTATTTTATTAATTATTATATTTAATACAGTATATTTTTATATTTATTATTATAATTGTATATGTATTATTGTATGCTACTGTTATTAAATAAATGTTGCAAATAAATTTAATTCAAATATTATTCATTCAAAATATATTATTTAAATTAAATGTAGAAATACACCAATAATTAAATATAATTAATTTCATTAAATATTATTAATAAATAAATGACTTCTTCAGTGGAACACAAGAAGATTTTTATACTTTTTATATCAGATGTTATATATATGTTTATTGATCACTGTTGTTTATTTATGATATTGCTGTCGTGACTGTTTTATAAAAGCAAGTAACTCTAAACCCCTTTAAAGTGATTTTAAGTGCATTAAAACCCTTTGCACACGATTAAAATCACTGTAACGCATGACTTCTTTCTTTATTCTACTCTGAAAGCACACAGTTAAGCAAAAACTGTTTGAAAAAACATGTGAAATGGTACACTGGAAAATACACAATTTTCACTCAGAAAAGAACAGTAAATGTCACAAATAACTGCAAAGAAATGGCAAATAACACTTCGCATTAAAGGTAAAATTTGGACGTTTAAAGACTGAAACAGTGTTTTCTTGGAAAACATACTCAAACAATCTGTTTTTACTACAACTTTGAAAGTTTAGAAATACATTTTGCCGTTGTTTTGCATTTTGTAAACCAATTTTATTCCAAAATGCCCCGTCTGATGAAATAATGGGACAAAACAAGAGATAAAATGGTGGTTGGTGCTCCCAGCTCATTCAAACTCTGTGAGTTGCGAAATCGTAATTACGAAATCTGATGCGTTCGAGTCACTTTGCTCAACTTATAAAGCTGCTGTAAACTAAGGCCTCGTCCACACGGAGACGTGTTTCACTGTATACACATAAATTTCGTATCGTATAGGCGTTTCGATCACACAGATCCGCCGTTTTGGGAGAGTGAAACCCATATTTTTTTTAAACAGGGTCCTAGAGTGAATAAATCTGAAAACGCCGCCCTTGTGTTTTCGTGTGGACGGCGAATCCGTATATTTTCTGAAACGATGACGTCATCACCCCATGTCTCGCCCCTCGTCAGACACCGCTACGTCACGTAACCACAACAAAAACATGAACAAACACTGAACGATTGTCTTTTTATTAACTAACATTAACACAGATTAATAAATGTATTGTTCCATGTTCGTTTGTATACCGCGCGCAAGGTTTATGCGCATAGTCCAAGTCTTCTCCATTTATAGTGTATCTCTGAGGCAGAATTACAGCGCCTCATGCTGGTCTGGCATGTACACTGCATCGTTTTGTGGTTTCGTGTGGACACAGATATTTCTTGGGACGAGGGGAAAAAATTGATTGGATCTGGAAAGCTCTGGCTTCGTGTGGACGTAGCCTAAATTGTTGTATATTTTTTGCAAGGGTACAACACTATCGTATTTTATGCATGCGACTTAGCTAATTTTATTGACAAAAATGACCGTCAACTACAGACGTCGCTTCCATTGCTTCCGCCATGTTTTCTCACTGACACGCCCCCAACTAGGAAACTCAGGGCTCAAAATTACGATATTGAGGTTACGTTAAACCGTGGTTAAGTAAACCTGGTCTTTGTGACGTGTCTGGGACGCACCAGTACTGTGCACAGGACGAATGCTGCAGAAAATCCCAACCATAAGCGGTGTGTGCTGGGATTAACAAACGAGAACAACTAAAACAAAACCCAGAATAAGACCAGCATGTGCTTTTAATGGGTCACAGCGTCCTAGACACACACTCGCTTGCAGGAAACCAGGTCACACACACACACACACTGCCCAGGTGTCTACTGCGGATGTCTAAGAAAGTGAAAGTGGTTAGTCTATGTTCACACACCAGCAGTATTTGCTCGTTAGCACCCCGTTAATAACTTACACACAAGTATCATGATGACCAACACACTCATATCGGTGTGAATGAGGTCACATGGATCAGACAGACTTGTGTTGTGCGTGATTTTAAACCACAACAAATCACAACCAGATCAGTCCATGGCGCTGACGTCACCGCGCGAGCTAGCTGTCAATCACTCAACGACTGACATCCTGTTCATTTTCCTGTCATTGTGCAAATAATCAAGTAATGAGCCAAAAAGTGGAGCGCCCGAGATTTCTGAGAGCTTTATCGAGAGTCTTCTTAAAGTACAACACAAACTAATTTATTTTTAACACTGTACACTGTACATGGCTGCAACGTCGGCCACGCGCCGAGGAATACGAGCTCGAGCAGCGCGCTCCCGGACAACCGTGTGCGCGCTTTACATATATATTAACTTATCTAGGTTTCCTGCAACCTCTGAAGAATGTTATGCAGTTGTAAAAAGCGGGTACAGATGCGCGAGCCCGGATACAGAACTTTGGGAGCGCGCACGTTTGTTGCGCCGCTAGCTTGCAAAAACTCCCTAAAAGTGACAGGCGCTACGTTTACCTCTGTCCACGCGCATTTTTCTAATCGTGTAAAGCCCTCGCGAACTGGGGTTTGTCCTAAAGCACGGGCGGAACCACAAACGCGCCTCTCGGCCCAGTTTAGCGCGAGCAATGACGTGATGAGCGCCCGGGAAACGTCGCTCGTCTGGAGACGCGCACAGTGACATCATGCTCACCTCGCGCTGCATCCTACTCTGCGCGAATGACGTTTTTGTGTAACGTACCGCAGACCCCTTTCTAGGCCCGCGCGAGCCGGTGTTTCTGAACGCGAGCACTTCCTGAAACTCGCCGCTAGCTCGTTCTCGCCGATCGGACGCGTCACAGGTTATCGGTGCCCCGTTCGCGAGCTATAACAATGAAGCGTTGCGATTTCACGCACAGAAGTTTGAAAGTGCGGCGAGATCAGGTCGCGTCAGTGAGTCCCAGCCTCGCTTCCTGCTGCTCTTTCAGCGCCGTGGAGCCGGTGCCGTGCGGCTGCTGTCCGTTAACGTTAACGTTACCTGCTGATCAGATGCAGACGCTCGGAGCTCGGTTTGTCAGAAACTCCTGGGACTCAGTGTGGATCCGTGTCGCTGCGCTTCAGATTTCCTCTTTCAATCCACAGAAACTGCGCACAAGTTCGCTGCCTTCGCCTCGCTTTTCTCTTTTTTTTCCTCCTTTCTTTCTCTTCCCTCCCTCTTCCACTCGGTAGTTGAACTCCGTCCTGCAGTAATGGTTCGGGGTGCGGTCCCGGTGGGGCGGAGTCTGTGCCGCGCGTCACCGCCCATCGCCCCGATCCTCCGCCAATCACAGCCGCTCGCTCTGCATTCCCGAGCGCCTCGGCCAATCACGAGCGATGTGTGGGCGTGTCGAAGCGGTAAAGTTCGCGTCACAGGGTGAACTTGAAATAGTTGGGCAGGAGGGTCTCATATGTGTGTTTAATGTCAGAGGTATGTGCGGGTCCTGTGCGTTTGTGACCATATAAGTCGCCGGACCGTGTTTACACACACACACACACACAGAGGAATGTCTGGAATCAGGAAATTTCTTCACACTTTCTTTTAATAAATAATGCGTGTGATGACATGCATTCCACAATATGACAAGTTTATTTTTATTTTTTTACATTTCCATTAAAATATTTGTTTACATAGTTTATTTAACTACTTTAAAGTTTATTTTAGTATAATCACAGACCTTCTGTAAATATCTGTCTAGCTATCGTTCTATCTATCTATCTATCTATCTATCTATCTGACCTGTTCTATCTATCTATATATTGTTCTATCTATCTGTCTGTCTATCTATCTATCTATCTATCTATCTATCTATCTATCTATCTATCTATCTGTAGTTCTATCTATCTATCTGTAGTTCTATCTATCTATCTACCTATCGTTAAATCTATCTATCTATCTATCTATATATTTTTTTTTTTTTTTTTTTTTTTTTTTTTTTTTTTTTTTTTTTTTGTTTTTTTTTTTTTTTGTTATTTTTTTTTTTTTTATCTATCTATCTATCTATCTATCTATCTATCTATCTATCTATCTATCTATCATTCTATCTATCGTTCTATCTATCGTTCTATCTATCTATCGATTGTTCTATCTATCTATCGATTGTTCTATCTATCGTTCTATCTATCAATTGTTCTATCTATCTATCTATCTATCTATCTATCTATCTATCGTTCTATCTATCTATCGATTGTTCTATCTATCTATCTATCTATCTATCGTTCTATCTATCGTTCTATCGATTGTTCTGTCTATCTATCTGTCTGTCTATCTACCTATCTATCTATCGTCTATCTATCTATCTATCTATCTATCTATCTATCTATCTATCTATCTATCTATCTATCTATCATCTATCTATATATTTATCTATTGATTGTTCTATCTATCTATCGTTCTATCTATCTATCTATCTATCTATCTATCTATCTATCTATCTATCTATCTATCTATCTATCGATCGATCGATGTATGTATCTATCTATCTATCTATCTATCTATCTATTTTGCATTTGCATATAATTATTTTATTATTGAAATACACTTTAATGTATACATTTTATGCATTTCATTCTTATATTAAATTCTGGATATTTAAACTGGATTAACTGCTTCCTGCTGTGAACTCTAAACAAAATTTGACACTCATTCAAAACATCACATGTAAAATCAAGATAAAAACACGTAAACACGCAAAACCTGAACGACAGCGGCACATCTTACTGTAGAAGCAGGCCTGCAAAAATAAATGCAGGTGTCCGGTGTCTGCCCTGGTGTATAGCATCATTATATTACTGGCACATTATTTATTTTGTTTTATTTATACATACAATTCAAACAGAATATTAAACAATGGATTATTGCTTATGTGTAAATTGTTTTGGATTAAATAAAAGTATATATATAATGAATACAAACATGAATGTGTGCTTTAGACGGTCACTGATTTGTGACTATGAAGTACGAGCGAGCGCCGATCAAACACGTGTGAACGCGCGCACTGGAAGGCTCGAGCGTCTCCGAGCTGCACGCTTGACTGAAGTATCCAAGGAATGCGGAATGATGATCCAGGGAAAACGACTGAAAGACCTGCGGGGAGTGCTTTATCAGCGTGTAAGGAATGCCTGTGGAAGCCTGCAGTCACCCTGAATCACCGCGAACCCTCCGCTCGGGAAAGCGCGCGGCGATGTGCCGGAAAAATCATTACATTGCTCTCAGCGCTGATTGGGCAACTACAGGAATTTCAAACACAAAGTCAAAGGTCTCCGACTGAGCGATGCCAGATGCAGTGAGACAGTCAGAGGGAGAGAGAGAGACAGATTACCAAATAAGGTCACTTCTGATCTCTGTCTCTCCTCCCCGTGGGTTTGACCCGCTCTGCTCCCGCAGCTGTGTCTGTGCCGCCCGGTCTGGGTGTGCCTCGGCCGCTGGGTGTGTTCTTCTATTATGGTGCACAAACAGACTTTCTCTGTGAATGCCGGCCCTGCGGCTACCTCACCTTACATTAGACTGTGTTTGAGAACGTATCTGTGAGTTTAAACCACCATAAACGAGGGATCTGTGAATTGTTTACGCAACCCACCGCGTTGTTTCCCATGCATGATTCTTTCTCATGACTGATCTTGTCACTCGCGTTCCTGTGCGTTTGTCCTTAAATGGCTCCAAACAAAACCTCGGAATAATTAAAAACACCAGCATCAGCCAAAGAGCACGAAAAGGGCGACGCATCCCGTCCAATGGGCGCGGAGGAAGCGCGATAAGACGCTCATATTCTCGAGAAGTTCCTTTTTCTTGTGAGATTTGCCCTCCTCACACCAGAAATACCCTCTGTAACAGATTACAGGCTGTTAAGGAAAAGCGATTATCAGATTCAAAGCCAGTTTAAATGACAGATAATGCATATGCAAATATATTTACTGTAAACACCAGCTGGATTAGTGGTATTTAGTGTTTCAGACACTCACACTTAGTCACATAGCTATTAGCTTTTACATAACAATTGAAAGATATATATCAAAAACTGCTATGTTTTTTATTTTTTATTTATAATCACTACAGACTCCAAACCCTAAATGTGTATGAAAGCATAGATTATTTTTTTTGTAGATAATTGCATGTATGTTTATATCAAATTATATTGAGGAAGGTATGATCATTTTTACACTGATTTGCACAGGAAAAATAATAATGGAAAACTGTAAAAATAATAATGTATTTAAATAAATGTGTGCATATTTGCATGACTAAATAAATACATTTAAATTAGAATAAAAATACAATTTATTTGAAAATATTTTTAAATAATACATAAAATTTATTTGATGTTTTTTTTTTTTAATGAATAAATTAATAGATTTTAATTTTATTTGACTTCGACGTAGACATGTGGGGGCTGTGTTTAAACGAATGGGCATTTTAGAATGCCTGGCGTGGACGAGTCTTTTAACTTTTAAATGTTAAAGGGATCATATATGCTATTTCATTAAATAGAATATCTATTTGAGACTTTAGTCTTTGCAACTTTAGGGATCTTATCTATTCAAGTACAACTTGTAACATGCCAAAAAGTTAAGACTCGTCCGTTTCAATTATGAAATGACTTGTTTAAGTAAGAATGTGGGAAGATTTGCATAATGCCGCCAAAATGTTCACGCAAAGAAAGAAGGCGTAACTTTGATTCTCGCATTTTACAGAGGACTGTTTCCTGATCCTGGGAGAGTAGACTACAATGCTGGCTGTTCTGACTCACAGCCTGTAAGTATGTTTTCATATTTAAAGGATTTGCCACTGATGATTCAAATGCGATCGAGTTTTGAGCAGTATAGAGTAGTGCTTGGTGTTTGTTGTTTCTCTGATCACAAATGCAGACATGGTTTTATGTTTACACGGCGCAATGTAACACAACGCGTAAAAAGACAATATAAGTCATTATAATCCGTAATTATGTTCCCACTGGATGCAACAAAAGCCTCGTTTGTAATGGGTTTAATTGGTTTTGTCGCGCCGGGACACACGGCATCACAGTATGGTAAGGGGTGTAATATTTCCATCACACACTGAGTGTTGCTCGGAAACGCAGCAGGCGCTATGGGTTGCTGGAGTTTGTAATATTTTTGTTGCTGAAATAGCAAAAATAAATTAAAATATATATATATTTTAAAAAGTGTCTAAAATGTAATTCACTTAATACTTCTTGTTTAATGTTTGCATAAAATCATCACATTTTGCAATCCTGCTTATATTCATGCAAACAGCTCTCTTGCAATTGTGATATTGGTTTACTTGTGAATTGATTAAAAACAAGATCTCATACAAGGAGATTTTTTTTTTAAAACATCATCTAGAAATAAGTTATTGACTGTATTTAAAGCAGGATGTTTTATATCACATTAATGAAGTTAAAGGGGTCATCGGATGCGACATGCACTTTTACAAGTTGTTTGAACATAAATGTATGTTGGCAGTGTGTGTACACAACTACCATATTGATAGCTTTCAGTCACGTAACCGGCTCGAAGACCTGAAGGGCAAAACATTAGAGCTGCAACAAGCCTATCGATTTTCCATCTGTTTCACAGCCGCAAATATTTAGATCACCTCTCAAAAGAATAAAACAAAGTTATGTGAACAAAATGCAAGTTTTGGCCATTTGCAATCCATATTAAGCACTCGCGGCAATATTTCAATCATTAAACAGTGCAACAAACATTGTAAAAACACTTAAAGTGCCTTAATATATTTAAAACGGTCCAGTTTCATATTTCTGGTTTAACATGTTTGGGTCACATTTCTCATGGTCTTAGTTTTAGCTTTGGGCCCCTACATAACTGTTTAATTCATGTTTAATTCATTGCACGAGAATATTTGGACCTGGTCCGGTGAAGTGATATAGTGATCACTATATAATGACTTCATCTTTAGCCACCACCTTTTTCTATTTTCTTTTAAAGGGTTCATATGATGCTACATGCACTTTTACATGTTGTTTGAACTGAAATGTGCAGTTTCATTAAAGATTACCAAAACAACAACAACAAAAAAATTCAGCAGATTAACTTGCATGGATTAATTCTTCACCTAGACTAGCAATGTGCGCTAATAAAGTAAATAGTGGAAATTTAGATTTCATGAGGACTGTAAAAGTAATGCATTATCATATTGGGTTACTCCATAAAAGATAACTAATTGTGTTATATAGTTACTTTTAATAAAAAAAAAAAAATGCCATTATGTTACTTTGTCACCTGGTCTGGGCTTGTTTATTTGCTTTTAACGCAAACCTTCAGGGAGAATGTTTTTAAATAAGGGTGCTTTCACACTAGCACTTTTGGTGCGCACCCGGGTTCGATTGACATCAGAGTTCAGTTCATTTGGATGATGTGAACGCTGTCTTCCGAACTCCGGTGCGCACCCACGAACTGTACCCGAGTCCACTTAGGGTGCTTTCACAATTGGTTCGATGGACTGGTCCGAACCCAAGTTCGATTGCTCCCCCCTCCCCCTCCCCCCACTGGACTGCCTTCATATTATTTTATTTAGAGCTTATTTTATGCAATAATACAAAAGCCAATGGAAAATTTGTATTGGGTTTTTGTCGAGGGAACCAGGGTAATGCTAACATCCAGAGGGGCCCACAAAAATACATCACTGCAGTGCTCTATTTGATTGGCTGTTGTTCATTGCTGCTCTCTCACTAGTGTGCACACTTGAGGACTTGTCAGTCAGCCAGATTTGTAACTACAAGCGTACTACAAAAGCATATCTCAAAGGCGACCAGCTGGAGTCTTGTGTCGCTTGGCTTCACCCAAACATCTGGGGACAACCGTCTTCCACAAACTATAGCTAAATAAATACACACATTATTAGCATCTGGGGTATGTAGCCAAGCAAGAAACGCAAATAAGCCCTTTCTTGCTTTAAACTCAAAGAGCCTGAGAAAAAGTCATTAAACACGAGCAAGGGAAAAGTGACGGAGTGTGAAAGAAACGTGGTGCTGGATCAGCGTGTCTCACTGTTTTTGCCTTATATGGTCACAGAGGACTGGATTTAGAGTGTGTGAGAGAGAGAGAGAGAGAGAGAGAGAGAGAGAGAGAGAGAGAGAGAGGTGGAGGTGTGGTCTATTGTTTTAAAGCGGAAGAGGTGTAGAGTTTCTGTCCCGTCATTCTTTCACCTTCTGCCCAGTTTAGTCGCAGGTCTCAGTAATGCAACAATGCTCCTTTCAGCAGCACATTTACCACCAACCACTGCTGGACACTTTCCCATGCACTCATCCAGAGATGGGTATCAGTGACTTACCCAGTGCTTTCTACTTAAAAGCATCAGGTTAATCAGTTGTTTCACCCCAAAACCAAAGAATTAAAACAAGAGATTATGTTTTGCATAAGACAAATGTTGCTCTTTTTTGTGTTTAAAAGCCATTAGAAAGCATTTTTGTTAACTGAAATGATATATTAAACAAATAATATGTCATCCAGCAGAACTCCAGCTATATATGAGCCATTTCTCATTTTCATTTAGTTTCACTTTGAGTACTAAAATAATAAATATGTTTTAGGCATGCTTTAATGAAATTGCAAAATGAAACAAATTCAAAATATTAATAGAAACCAACAGTATATCAGTGATACTAAAACAACAGTGTCTCTTTTGAGAGGAAGCGCTTGTGGCTGATGTGAGGTGATGATGTCATGTGCGGTCAGGTAATGGCGGGCTGTGATTGGTGGCTGGAGTTCTGCTGGATGACATCATGCGGCAGAGAAGAACCGCAGTGCAGAAGACGGAGGAGATGATGTCATGGCTGAGAGCGAAACTTAAGTCACTTTTAAGAGCCCTAGGAAACATCAGTCACTTGTAAAACATCTGCTGTAATTATAGGTACGCATGTTGCATGCAAAAAAAGTATATTCAGTCGGAATAAGAGAAAGATGCTAACAAGAGACTTGACTTTTTTAGTTTTTGCAGTTTATCTTCAGTAAATCTGGATGAAACTTGAGTACTGTGTGTTGCAGTGTGTCACTCAGCACAATGTATTTTATCTCAAAAGAGCAAGAAAACCCAAGTTTTTGATGATACAGACACGCCCTGCAGCCGCTGACAGACCGTTATTGGGATCTCAAGTAAAACACACCTGCTGAGTTGCTTCACTGCACCACAATATGCAAATAACTGTCGTGCCTGGACGCGACCTGTTTGAGACACGCAGCTTTCTCTCGTGTCTGCACGACACACGGGGAGGTGAACGAGCCCCACGGTGGTTGTTCAGGTTTCTAACCATTTAGTTAAAAGAGCCTCTGGCTGAACTAAAACAAGATCCGCCTCCCTAGAGCTTCACACGCGCTCCACAAACCCAGTGCTGGACATGAGCTAGGGTCCCGGATTCCCACACAGGAAGAAGGACCACACTAAAAATGAAACCCGGGTCCTCTAGTGTTATACTGGAACTAGTACATCACTAGAAACACAAACCTAGGGTTTTTTTAGTCACATTATTGTGCAAACACAATGCAACATTGTTAATCATTTGTTTTCCCGCTGAAAACACTAAACACACTCAAGTGCGCCACACACTGTTTCCGGAGGGAACTTACAGGGATTTTATAGTAAAAAAAAAAAAAATTTCACAATTTCTAATAACTGTTTTCTAAATGTTTATTTATTTGTTTGGATTTCCCCAGCAACTGGTTGAAATAAAAAAAGTTTAACATTTATTTTATTTCAAGTAAGAAAAATTATTTTAGTTGCCCTGATTTACGGCAAATTATTATCTTTTTATTATCCATTTTGAGAATTTGTTGCTGCTTTTGTGGAAATTTAAATACTTTTTATTTTTTCAGGATTATTTGATGAGCAAAGCTCAAAAGAAATAGAAATCTTTTGTAGCATTATAAATGTCTTTACTGTTACTTTTGATCCATTCCATGCATCCTTACTAAATAAAAGTAGTTTTTACTGCACCAAAATATGCATTTAAAACAAGAATATAATACCAGAATATGAAACACCAGTCAGCAGCCGCGAGTTAAATATAGTACAGTTGCTTTATTCATAATTTCTTCTGACTAGTCGGTTATATTACAGTTTATATGAGTTAAAGTCTAAACAAAACCATCATCAAGCCCATGTATCCTGCACAAAATTCACAGTCAGATCTAAGAAAAAACAAAAAAGAAAACCGAACGGAAACAAACACACCGTGATCATCACATACTCTCACATTAGTAGACGTTCAGGAGCGAGAGGAAGTGCCCTCATGTGTACCGGATGAGGATCTGCGTCCTTCAGTTATCATCCAAAGCAAAGTACAGCAGCTACAGGACGTCCCAGAACACTTTACTACATTTTTACCACTGTAAAACATGATGCACTGCCACAAACCCTCTAAAAACACACAGCGACACACACACAGTTAAGGAAAGCAGGAGAGATGGAGAAGCACAGACGTTCCAGGATGCAGTGTGTCTGAGTCTGTAATTAAATGTAATGGAATTTCCAACGGGAGGTGGGTGGGGCCAGAGGGGGCAGTGATTGACAGCTTCACTATCCAATCAGCTTCTCCACAAAAGAATCCAGCTGGTCTTCATCTTTGATGCCCACGAACTGGTCAATGACATCACCGCCGCGCATAGCGATCACCGTGGGAACTGCTGACACCTACAGCACATCAGGAACAATCAGCATCCCATAAAGCATCCGCTGAGACTCGCTGTCTGTTTATTTGGCGTCCCAGAATGATGTACGAGTAACTGCCCGTCAATAATCAGAAACATTTGACTGCTGAAAAGTGTTATCTTTAGTATCATTGAGATGCTATTTTTATTAATAGCTTGAGTTTTGTTTACTTTTATATTTTCTGTGATTTTTTTTATTTAATTTTACTTTCAGACATTTTTGTTTTTTATATTTTATGTCTATATAATTTTTATTCAGTTTTAGTTGTAGTTATTTTAATACTAGTTAAATTAAATGGAAATGAGAAATATTGCCTTGGCAACAACCTGAGATAAAACATTGTATTTCAGTGTATTTCTATTATATTTGCAGTGCATTTATTCAAATTTTATTGCTTTGGTCTCTGAGACACTGTGTTATGTTTAGATTTAGTAGATTTTAATTTTAGTTAAAGTTTTAGTAATTTTGCTATGGGATTCACTTTTGTTGTTAATTCAATGCGATGATTCAAATGAATTGAATATGATTCAGAAACAGTCTGACCTTTAATGAGTTCTCTCAACATTACCACTGGACTGAACTCATGATATACTTCAGCCTCACTGATGCGTGGTTTAAAGATCTCTATATTTAAATTAGCTTTTAATTTGATATTTTCAGTTTCATTTTGGTTCAATTTATTGCAATGCTGTTATGTGCTTTTGTTATTTGCATTAGTTTTTGGCTTTTTAAAAAAATTACCAGATAGGGTTTATTTTATTTTTGTTTCAGTTTTAGGTTTTCTTTATTTCCCATAATTTTAGTGCCCCCCCCCGACTAAATGACAAAAACACACAACCTTCTGGATAAACTTAATTCAGTTAACTGCCAATACAACATTTCTAATTTTCATTTAGTTCAGGTTTTTATTAATATATTATATATATATATATATATATATATATATATATATATATATATATATATATATATATATATATATATATATATATATATATATATATATATATAATATAGTTTCAATAGTTTTAGTTAAAGGGATAATCAACACCAAAATGAACATTTTGTCATTAATCACTTACCCCCCGTGTCGTTCCAAACCCGTAAAAGCCCCGTTCGTCTTCAGAACACAATTTAAGATATTTTGGATGAAAACCGGGAGGCTTGTGACTGTCTCATAGACTGTCCCATAAATAACAGTGTCAAGGTCCATAAAAGTTTGAAAAGCATCATCAGAATACTCCATCTGCCATCAGTGATTCAACCGTAACGTTATGAAGCGATGAGAATACTTTTTGTAAAAGAAGAAAACACAAATAACGACTTTATTCAATAATTCGTCTCCCCTGTGTCTCTCCACATCAGCATAGCGCCATTTTGGAGAATATGAGCTGAAAGCAGGCAGCGTACGCTCTTCTGTGTCAGCCGTGCCACAAGGATGCGTTTTCTATGTGTATTTATGCTTTGATTTGAAAGAAAACAGCTCATCCATTTGCCGCGGCTGACACAGAAGAGCATACGATATAATAAGACTTGAATAAAGTTATTATTTTTGTTTTCTTCGTGTACAAAAAGTATTGTCGTCGCTTCATAATGTTACGGTTGAATCACTGATGGCAGATGGAGTATTCTGACGATGCTTTACATTCTTTCCTGGATCTTGACACTGTTATTTATTTGGCAGTTTATGGGACAGTCACAAGCCTCCCAGTTTTCATCCAAAATATCTTAAATTGTGTTCCGAAGACAAACAGAGCTTTTATGGGTTTGGAACGACATGAGGGTAAGTGATTAATGACACATTTTCATTTTGGGGTGGAGTATCCCTTTAAGGGTAACAGCCCTGTGTCGTACCCCGTACTCGATGGCGAGGTCTGTGTGTTCATCGATGTCGACTTTGGCCATAGTGACTCGACCCTTCTGTTTGGCGATGGCCTTTTCCAGCCGCGGGCCGAGGATTTTACAGGGACCGCACCACCTACAACACAAACACACGGCAGAAATCAGCTGATTCTGTGTCACTGCAGCCGCTTCCCAAGAACAGCACATCAAATCTAACTTTATACGCCATCACATATTTCCAAAGGAACGTGACGACTGCAGAACTACAGGAGTAGAAGACGTGCGGCTTCTTGTACGTACTGCGCGTGGAAGTCGATGAGGACGGGCAGCTGGCTGTTGATGACTCTCTCGGTGAAGTCGTCGTGGTCCTGCACGTTGAAGGACACGCTCCTGCAGGAGGACAGCGGGAGGAGGCGCGGGGGCGAGAGGAGCGGCTGCGACGCGTTCAGACGAGAGGTGAAGGACGAGGAGCACGAGACGCCGGCCGGCAGACGCTGCAAACCTCTGACAGAGACACCACAAACCCTCCGAGCCAGGAGCCTGAACGCCATCTGACACCACAGACAGACATTATTAACACATTGAGTCAAAGTCTGCTTTATGGTCAATTCTTCCACATGTACAGTACATACATACAGAGAATCAATACTGTGTTACTCTCAGACCCCCGGTGCATACAGATAACACTAACAGTAGAACATTAATTATAGATCGACACAGATTAAATATGAAATACTATACAAACATACAAATAAGGTAACATCATATAAGATGAGTCTGCTAAAGTCATTTAATGCTCATTTTAATGCATTTCTGCCTTCTTGCTCTGTGACTGACGAAGTTTATTTATAATACATCAGATATATGCTCGACATGAGCATAAGTATCATGCAATTACTCACATTTTATAATATTTACTCCATCAACATAGATTTCCACTTTCAATAATATTAAAGGAATACTACACCTAAAAATAAAAATTACATTTAAATTTGTACAGAGGTATGTGACAAGTGTATTTGTAAAAGTACAAATAATAATAAATAAAACTGAATGAATTAAGATAAAATGGTGTTTAAATCACTTTTAGATGTATATTCTTTCATTACTATCACTTTTTATATTTACTATAACACACACACATACACACACACATATAAATTCTTTGTAATTATTATATTTTATGTTTTATTATTACTACTTTTTATATTTATACTGGTTTTCATTTTTTATTTATAAACATTTACTCTTTATATATAAAAAATGTATATATTTATATATTTAAAAATCTAATATGGTGTTTAAAAGTACAACACATTTTGTGGCGCTACTAAACACTACTAATTTGTTTTAATAGCATATTACATAATCTCAATTCAGCGTGGTTTGCACAAATATAATAGATTTGTTTTTAAATATATGCAAATATCATTCAAACGGTATTGATTGTAAACACCATGTGAGTGTTATGAAACACTGTTTCTGCTGCTGACAGTCTCTACAGAGTCATCGCTCGTCGTGTGTGTGTGTGTTTCGTGTTTTATTCGCGGCTGTGTGTGAATCTGTGTGGTTTTTAACCTCCACGTGACTTTGAGCGTTATGATGCGTTACACGTGTGTTTATAACAAATCTAGCGCGTTTAGGAAAGCATATGTGACGCGTCCCACAGGAATATTTCAGCTTCGATGCTGTTATATAGGTTTAAGATAATTATGAGACATTAAATAAACTCTTACCGTGAGCTCTGGAGTCCTCTGGTCACACGGACCACTGACGCACTTCCCCTCACGAGGAATTGCTGATGCGTCACAGCGACACGCCGCGGCGCGGAGACGAACTGCAACTATTTTGTTAAATATTATTATTTAAAGGTGCCATGTGTAAAAATTGAGGTAAAAATATCCAAAAAATTACCTACACGCATCAAAAGAATGAGAAGAAATAAGGGCAATGATGTCATTAAAAAAATTTCAAGTTATAGTGCTGCAGAGATATCAACCTTAATTAGCATTAGCATTACTAGCCACGGCCCGACAGGTGTCGTAATACCAGTTTCAGCCATGGGAGGCAGTATGCGGGCAACATAACCACCAGCCAACCTGCAATACACGAATAACTCGCACGGCTTGTGGGCGTACTTGAACCCTGATGTCAATCGTGTGGAAGGTACAGCCCACTACTTCATTTCAGTTCAGGGAAGAGAGCGGAAGGATGGGAAAACACAGGGAACCCAACCGCGCTCGGAATCACAAATTAAATCCGATAAGAAAAGGAGCTGAACCAGAGTAAACATCGGCACTGCTTTCCATCGCTGGAGACAACTGATGGACTTGAAAGAAATGAGGTTCGACTCCGAACTTGCAACATTTCTTTTGGATTGGTAAGTAAGATGCTGTTAGTATTTCGCTAGAAGTTTGTTTTATATGTTTGCGTATTTTTTTCGGGAAGTTATAACATAGAAATGTATCGAAGGCTGTTCGATAAACGTGCTAATGTTAGCGATGGCTAACCGTAGCTGCGTTTGATAATTAGCTAGCTATAACTTACCCACAGATCCGATCCGGTTTTCACCTGTTATCTACCAAAGCCCGTCTCTACCAAGCTGATGCTAAAATGTAACATTACCTAAGAAGCTTGAAATGTCTTCGATGATAATGAACCCGAGAGAGAGAGAGAGAGAGAGAGAGAGAGAGACAGAGACGAGAGAGAGAGAGAGAGAGAGAGAGAGAGAGAGAGAGCGCCCCCGGCCCGCGCGCGCGCACTCACTCACTATATTCAGAGCGGTCAAGTTTTTGAAAACGTGTGAAAAGAGTCAATTGCGTGTGTCTCACGGTGAATGCTTGAGAGTTGGCAGCTCTGGTTACGTTGGTTGGCGCTAGCTTGGTCAACATCAGCTGTCTGATGTTGACCAATGATGTTGACAGAATGCTGTCTGTCAAATTAATTTAATTCAAATAATGTGTATATACAACTCAAAATGTAATATGAACAAAACGAATATGAACATATTCACTGGTAAAGGTGAAGGGGAGTAGCTTGAAGATGTCATGTTTCAAAATCACTTGACATCACCCAACGTTCCTCTGGAGGCAAAACGTCCTTTAGGCTTCGGCTATGGCTCTAGGGTTGTTGTGAAGGTAGGGGCGGAGCATAGAGACTATGCCGTTTCTCGTTTGTTACTCTAGAGTAGACCAATTCACTTTATTGAGGCATACTGCCCCCATCTGGTATGGAATGTGGAGTATGACTAGATTTTTTTGCCAGACATTACACATGGCTCCTTTAAAGGGATGCTCCACCCCAAAATTCAAATTTTGTCATTAATCACTTACCCCCATGTCGTTCCAAACCAGTAAAAAATTCGTTCGTCTTAGTTGCAGTTATAAATATTATATAACTGCAACTATATTGGGAAATATTATTACAGTTTAAAAGAACTGTTTTCTATGTTAATATATTGTAAAATTTAATTTATTCCTGCGATCAAAGCTGAATTTTCAGCATCATTAATCCAGTCTTCACACAAAATTGCTCTCTGGGCTTTTAATAAACATTGAACCTTGAACTACACCGGGATGCGATACATAAACCTGCAGCTGACTGTAGTGCTGCTGTCAAGTGAATAAAATAAAATAAATGTGAATAAAATAAAATGGTGGGCACTGATTGTAATGTTGGAAATTAAATTAAATTAAATTAAATTAAATTAAATTAAATTAAATTAAATTAAATTAGTAAAAAAAACAAGTGGACACTGAATGCAGTGTTTGGAAATAATAAAATAAAATAAAATAAAATAAAATAAAATAATTTTGTGCTGGAAATAAAATATTATTTCCCATCTAATCTGTTTCCTAATGAAATTAAATAATAATTAAATAAAATAATTACACAGATATGATCAAAGAAAAAAAAATACACTACACTAATCAGTTGTTCACGTTGAAGTATTAATTCAGGTGTTAGTACATGGTTATTCATGTACCATTATTGTAAAGTGTTACCAAATAAATATTGAAAACATGATAAAAGCAGGAACATCCAGACCTACCAGTGTAACGTTCACTGACTATTGAATGGTAAGATCTTAAGAGAGGAAGAAAATTCAAAGAAAGGAAAGACAGTGTCAGTGAAGTTGGCTGCGAAAGTGTGTAGAATTGTGTTAGTTACAGGATCAGAGAATGACAAAATTCCTCTGTCATAGTCCAGATCAACTCTCACACACTCAAGATCCTGTTTAACACGAAAACCAGACCCTACAAACAGTCCATGCAACACACTCCAGACATCAGTCTTGAAGAAATCACGTCCCTTCCTCAGGTTTGATGCAGTAGTTACTCCAAGACTCCAATCTGAACTCTCTTTAACCTCCACATCCCAGCAGTGTGTTCCTGAGTTAAAACCCTCTGAACCAAAAACACAGCAATATTCATCAAATCTCTCTGGATTTTCTGGAAGCGGTTGTTTGCTCTCAGTTCGTCTCACACTGGTCAGATCATCAGACAGGACGAGAAATGGGTTTGCAGTGTTAGGATCCAGAATCACAGGAGCTGATGAAACACAGTCAACAGAGGCTTTTATGCTGATGTTCATATAAATATCAAGATTGGACTAAAAACAGATTATTATGAATTATAACACTCATCCTATTGATCAAACACATCAGACATTTTCCTCTGATCACTGTCAGTGTTATCAGTTACACACTCATTTTTATTATCAGTGATTAATGGCATCAGATACAAACATTAATTGTATGATTCAAATATCTGTGTCCATAAAGAGAAACTGATATTTTGGATAAGTTTAAATGAGAATCAATCAATGACATCTAAGATGAGAAACGAATTAATAATTCTGTGTATGAAACCCTGAGCATATTCAGCATCATCTGATAATGTTCATTAAACTGCATCTTACTGTCAATGTTCCCTCAGAGTTGTGTGTGGCTGCAAGCTTCTTAAGTCGCGACCGCAAAGGGACAGTTGCAAATATGAGTTGGGAAAGCCATTTGATTGAATTTTAGTAAATGTGAAATAATTGTAATTATACCACTATAGAATTGGTGTCGCTATAGAGTTAGAAATGGTGACAGGTTTACAGGATGATCGGCACAGAAGGTAAAAAACAAACAAACTCAGAGACATCTAAAGTTACACACAGGTGTAGTACTGTGCAAACTCTACAAATGGATGCTTAGATAACTATGTAACAGTTCACACATTCACATTTTTTGAGAATATTTCAGTTTAAATGCATCAGTTTTTCTATTATATTCTATTCTATTCTATTCTATTCTATATGGAACTATTGCTTGTTGAGGGAGTTTCTCCATAACCACATTCAGTATAACACACTTCTACACACCCTTTCAAAATGGCAGGATCCAATAAAATGTTTTAAAAAAATGTTCTTATAATGAATTCCAAGACATTTCTGAATGTTCCCAAGTGTAATTCTTGAGCGTTTCTTAAAAAGTTCTCAAATATTTATTTTTAAAGAACATCTTTTCTTTTTTTCTTACAGAATCTGATGATAGGTTTTAACAGTTGTCTGATAGTTCTATATATTAGTAAGGTTGACTTGTTTAATTTAACAAATACCTGGATCATTAAGTGGTAAATTTAACAATATATTTTATAATACAGAAATATGATTTTTATGAACATTCTTTTCAAGATTCGAGAAATCTTGCATTATGTCTTAAAAACAGAACTCAAAAACAGTAAACTCTTAAGTAACTTATACAAAATAAACTGCATGTGTAAAAACACAGATCTTCTCCAGACTCACTGTGTTGTACAATGTCCTGCATCTTCTTCCAGACTCTGAAGGGCAGGTTGCCCAAGTAACGTGGCACATGAATCAGAGCTCCAGAAGGCATCTGTGGATCCGGCTGTGATGAGATCTGTACTCTGGAAGAACAATCAGGATCAGAACTGACCTTTGACATCAGAAGCAGAGAGACCAGAGACACCAGAAGATCACTCACCTTTCCATTGAGACTGAAAACTCCTGCAGAACAAACACACCATTTATCAACAACAACTCAATCAATCAATCAATCAATCAGTGATCTGAAATCAGACCTTTAGAAAGCAGACGTCATTGTCTCTCATCATCTCCTCTGTGGCTTTGACTGTCTGTGAAAGAGCTGAGATGTGTCTGTTGATCTCCTCCAGCTTCTCCTTCATCATCTGCTTCTTCTGCTCCTCTTCCTCCCTCAGTGCAGTGATTGTAGCTTCTTCTTCATCTCTGAGAAACTGATGAAGCTTCTCAAACTGCTGTTTAATCTGACGCTCTGTGTGCTCAGCTTGAGACTGAAATCAAATCATATTCACTTCAATCATCTCAGTCAACACACATCAGCACTTCACATCATTAATATCTGTGATAAACCTGGATAATGACATATAACAGAACCAGAAACAAATAGCTGCTTATTTACATCATAAACTGGAATTTATTATATAAAAAATAACAATCACAATAGCATATAGTGATCCTACATCTGTAATTAAAATGACTCCTGATTGTTACCTCACCTTAATGTGTTGAACTGTTTTTTCAAACTCTCCTTTCAGTTTTTCATTGTGTTTAAGTTTCTCTTGTAAAGACTTCAGTGCTTTACTGAGTTCCTCCTAGAATTGAACACAACATACAAAACACCAGCTGCTTAGAGGATACAGTGCTATGAAAAAGTATTTTATTCCACAAACTAAGTCATGTCATAATACAAATAAAACAAAGACAACCAAAAGGTACTACTAAATACAGTTTGTAAGTGACAATATTATTTATTTAACTTAAAAAGTTATTAAAAATGTATTTGCCCCCATATTTTCTAATTCCTCAAATAAATGAAACTCAATTTATAATGGGGTTCAAACAAAACCAGTCCTGATCACTGCCAAACTGTTCAATCAAATCAACACTTAAACAGAACTTTTTCATCAGCATGAAGTTGGCTAAAATGTCTTAAGCAAGAAATGATGAGGAAGAAGGTGATTGAAATCAGTCTGTGAAGGGTTACAAAGCTCTAGGCCAGAAATAAAACTAATTTTAATTTAACCAAAAATAAAACATTAACAGGTACAGATGTTTCCCAACAACACAGCAGAAATGACTTTATGGATTTCTGTATTTGCAACAATGATAATATCAGAGACAAAATAATAACCATGCAACTGCCTGCTATCGTATTGTGTATCATGCCAGACACTGTGGGCACTGTATCTCCAAAGGAACAATTTCATTCCTCCCTTGCTTTAGAAGGGGAAGAACTGTCTGAACTTGTAAAGTCATCTAAATCAACAACATGTATGTTAGATTTTATACCTACCAAATTACAAAAATAGATGTTTCCGTAGTCATAGAACCTCCTTTATAACCTTATAAACTCTTCATTGTTATTATGACATGTACCAAAAACCTTTAGGCTAGCCTCTTATCATCTGATCATGGTTGTTTCTCTTTATCAGTGATCCCTCTAAGCTGTGCATGCCAAGAAATAATGTGCAGCACACACGCAAAAATGTGGCGAGGAGGATTCAGTCTCCTTGCTCCCCTCAGGAACCTGATGATCAGGTCGTACTTTCCCAGAGATTCACCATCTACAGGATCATGATGTGTGGTGGCAATTGCGACAACATACACTTTTAGGGTGAAGGGAGACAGCCTTCATTCCAACCCCTCCTGGAGGAAGACAAACACAGCACTTCAAGGTATAGGCATGCCTCGTAGAGGGTGCTCTTGCCAAAGTAATGGTGTCTACCACCGCCTGGGGTTGATCACCTAGGACCTTCGCGTCCTGTCTAGAGACCACACATGGAGGTTCCAGAGATCTCGACATGGGTGCCAAAGGGTGCCCCGTCTCTGAGAAAGTAGGTCCTTCCTCAAAGGAATGCACCATGGAGGGGCTGTCGTGAGGAGCATCAGTTCTGGGAACCAGGTCCGGTTGGGCCAGCAAGGCGCAACTAGCAGGACCTGCTCCCCATCCTCCCTGACCTTGCACAGTGTCTGTGCAAGTAGGCTCACTGGGGGAAATGCATATTTGCATAGGCCCCAGGGGCCAGCTGTGCGCGAAGGGGAGGACCTTGTACTGATATGCCCATCCCTCGAACGCAAAGCAGAGAAACGGCCTGTGTCGAGGGAGCATCAAGAAATTAAAGTATGCATCCTTCAGGTCGATTGCTGCAAACCAATTTCGGGGACGGATGCATTTGAAAATGCGTTTCTGCATCAAAATTTTGAATGGTAGCTTGTGAAGGGCCCGGTTCAAAACTCGCAGGTCCAAGATTGGTCGTAACCCACTGCCTTTCTTGGGTTCAATGAAATAAGGGCTGTAAAACCCTGACCTCATATCGGCTAGAGGGACCGGCTCTATCACGTCATTCGCCAGCAGGACTGCGATTTCTGGCCGTGACACAGAATCACCGCTGGTCAGCACAGAGGTGAACTGGATGCCCCTGAATTCAGGGGGGACGATTGGCAAACTGAAATTGCATAGCTGACTCTGACGGTCCTAATGAGCCAGCAGGACTCCCAGAGACCATACAAGCAGGACCAGAGGAACCACAGACATATCCCCGGTGGGGCAGCGTGGTGGAGGACAGGGACCTGACACAGAAGGTATAGCATCCCGAAGTGGGGTCTGGGTATGCGGTGCAACAGCTACCTGGCTCCAGGGTTGGGCAGGGGGCATGGGAGAAAGCATGGCATTCTCAAACCGGCCCCTGCTGCCCACTGGCTATAGGAGAGGGAGATGAGGCTGGCCAGGCATAGCGTGACACATCATCCGCACCCTCTTGGAACCCAGATATACCCCTGCACTGTTTTTAATGGTTTGGGGAACAAAAAGAAAAGGAAACAAATGATTCTCCACCCAGCCCTCCTCTGGTGGAGGGAGTGGTGCGGTCACCATCCCTTGAAGAGCTGTTTCCTCCATGTCTGGGTTGTCCGGCTCAGGGCCGCTTGCACTTACACTTGCCACCTGGTTGGGCAGGGGCCTGGATGGGTGGTGCACAGCTCCCTGCTGTGGCCTTGGTGGACGCTGCTGCTGAGGCTGAGCAGGGGTGGAGGAAGTGTGGGGGGGGGCTCGGCAATGAGCAGGCAGAGCAGCTGCAATCGGCGGCGTGGTGAACGCAGCAGCGGGCTGCCAAGGCAGGATATGCTTGATTGCCTCCATCTGCTTCTGGGCAACCGAGAACAGCTGGGCAAAGCTCTTGACTGCATTGCTGAATAGGCTGGCCTGGAAGATAGAGGAGTCGAGAAAACGATATTTGTCAGTCTCCCGCATATCCACCAGGTTCAACTTTCATCACTCTCAGGCCGAGGTCCGTAACTGTGCGCAGCTCCTGCATCAACCCTGGGTCAGAACTAACCTCGTGCAACTCCTTTAGTGCCTTTGCCTGGTATACCTGCAGAAGTGCCATGGCATGCAGGGTGGAGACAACCTGTCCAGCGGCTCCATAAGCCTTGGCCATAAGAATGGATGAGAACTTACAGGCCTTGGATGGTTGGTTACCCCTCCAGGTGGAAGTGCTCCTTGGACAGAATTGCATCGCAACCACACGCTCCATCTGGGGGATCATTGCGTATCCCCTGGCCACCCCACCATTGAGGGTAGTGAGGGAGGAGGA
The DNA here is from genome assembly GCF_018340385.1 of Cyprinus carpio. Taxonomy (NCBI): domain Eukaryota; kingdom Metazoa; phylum Chordata; class Actinopteri; order Cypriniformes; family Cyprinidae; genus Cyprinus; species Cyprinus carpio. The sequence goes on from NC_056599.1 coordinate 1,994,846, forward strand.
GGCACCAGAGCGGTTTCGGGCAGAAAAAGGTGCCGTCCACGAACTAGTCACCTCCTCATGCACTTCCGGGAAGAATGGCACTGTGGGGGGCCCACGGAGATTCACTCAGCAGGTTTGCCCCCACTGTAATCCTCAGGTTACCCTGCCTATTTACCGAAGTAGCTTTGAAGTACCATAGGTAAAGGGACTCCACCCCTCTTGAAGTATTGGAGTCTTAACTGCAACACCGCAATGGTCATGTTGCTACAGTAGCAGCATGACTCATCCACGAAGGCAGCTTCAGCATGCTCGAGGCCCAAACACATGATGCAATGATCATGACTGTCATCCGGCGCCAGGTAACGACGCATCCAAAAACGCATGTGTGAAACGGACGGGTAAAACGGCATGACGTTTAGTAGTATTTACAATGGTGTTTATGTGTATGCTCTTTTGTGTGATTTTTTTGGAAAGTGCTGAAGTGCACAGGAGAACCACCGCTGCAGCACCGTCACACCAAGACCAGTGCTGAAGAAGCCTCTTCCCCAGAGTGCTCATTGAGTCATTAGAATACTCTTAGGTGACTCTTAGATGACAGGCAGAGCAGAACAATGGAACCGCTCAACTCCAAAGTGAAAAGCTGAATATGCGTTGCACCTGCTGCCTTCTTATGCTCATGCCGTGACGAGCAGCAACTGAATGCAATTATCACATGCCAATGTGCATTGGTTCGTTTAGTTTACACTTGAAGTAGATTGGTCTCTCGAAGTGAGATCCCAATTCGTCGGTCTCTGAAGTGACTTGGAGTGACCATTCCAAAAATCATTCTAATGTTCTGATTTATTATCAGTGTTGAAACTGTTGTGCTGCTTAATTATTTTTTTTGTTTGTTTGTTTCCAACCCCACTGTTATTGAACTTTAAAGTGAAAATATTGTATGTGATTTGTTTTGCATTCAGTTTTCAGTTAAATATATTTCACAATATCAAAGTTGATATTTTTTGAGGATTTATTTTTGGTGTTTTTGTGTTTGTTTTTACAGGACAGTATAGAAAGCGCACAATTGGGAGAGAGTGGAGGGGACGGTGTCAGAAAGGACCAAGAGCTGGGACTCTTTCAAGGATCACCCGAAGCACAACTACACTATATGCATGAGGCTGTTGGTTCTAACATTTTAGAGTCCCCTTCAGTAGAAATCACATTCTCCATTCCCCACAGTAAAAAAAAGACACAGTCGGGGGGTTGGGGTTCCCCGTTAGAAATGCCTTACCTTATATGATGGAACAACTTCATTAATGGGTCTAAATTTGTGATTGTCATGTTGTTGTGAGTTAATACACACAAAACACACAGGATGTTTGTCCTCCAGACAGAAGAGTTTGAGTTTCTCTCTGTGTAAACTGCAGATCTCCTCAGATCCTGATGAACACCTCTCATTTCTCTCCTTCAGAAATGACTCACACAAGTTTTTTAATGCAAGATTAAGAGGAGGATGTTGATTTGAGGATCTTCTCCTGCAGACAGGACACTCCCGAGTTTCCTTGATTCTCCAGAACTTTTGAAGACACTCTTTACAGACACTGTGACTACATGATAAAAGAACAGGATCCTTAAAGATTTCATGACACACAGGACAAATATAGTCATCTTGAGATTGTGAAGCCATTTTCACTGTTTGAACTCCGGCAATCTGATCTTTACTTTCACTTTCTGAAAAATGGTTTTAAAAATGAATCACCATAAGAATCACAAAGATCTGCTGTCTGTTTAGAAACAAACTCCTCAAAAATCCTAGAAAGTGTTTCTGTTCCTTCTCCATTGATCGCTATTTCCTTTTTTGCTTTTGAGATATTAAGAAAGAAAGGAGAAATAACAACTCAGCCTCTTCCTAGTCAGCGAGTTTCTGATCACCTTTGGTGTGTTAAAATAGGTCAAAGATCAACATCAGGATATATTTAGGTTAAACTTTAACAAAATGCACTCAAAATAAACTTGCATTGAAACTTTCTCAAGTATAATGTGAGAAAACCTTAAATCAAACACAAAAGAACACTAAAAAGCACAAATATTGAAAATTAAAAGAACAAAGACAATTTGTTTGTACAGTGCGTGCATAATTATTATGCAAGGTGATATTCTGTTCATATATGAATATTAGATCAATGATTCAATCAGCCATTCACAAGGATAGTCACTTGCTTTGTTCCTGAATGAATCAGCTGTTTGAAAGAATCAATTGAATAAATGAATTTTTGACAAAGTCATTGACTTGATCCCACCTACTGGCCGGTTTATTTTCATTTTAAAATATCACATACATTTAAAGGCATTCATGCCAGTCTCTTAAACAATTTATTGTTCAGTTCAATTTATTGTTTTAATTTTTAAAATAAATGTTTATAAATATTAATGTATGCATTTGACATAAAAGATTACGCATTTAATAAGGTTAGACAAAATGCTACTACAAAGGTGCCCCTACAAATCACTTTAAGGAGTCAAATATTGCCTCATAATGTGAAGGTAAATTTTTGTCATTGATCAGAAGGTGCTCCTAATTTTTTTTTTATTAAACACAAGGGCACATTAATAATGCTTATATTATCACCCCCTTTTCCCCTATCTCTTCCAAGCTATTATACTATATGTCAATGAGGTGTGGGGTCCATCTATAAAATAAACGCTACAAAAATGCTATTTCTGTAAAATAACACTCAAAGTCAATGGATGGATGCAGGGCAGAATAAGGCCAATACCCTCTCCTTCTAAACATCCAACACCCTTAAATTCTGGAAACACCTAAAGACACCCCCAGCACATACCATCATAAACCCTGAAACACAAGTTCAGCTCAAAGAAAAGTCCCCTCTGTCAGCTGGTGCTTTTCAAATGCTTTAAAAGAAGTGAAGTGGATTATCCTTCACCTGAAATGTTTGTCTTTTCATCCTGAAATGTTTGCGAGGCAAATGTTGGATCAAAATAATTAGGAACCACAGTTTCCACAAATCCCTTCAATCGATTGGGATGTTCTCTTTTATTCTGGACAGCAAGTGCAGTGATTGTAACATTGAGCGTATTTTGCGGTATTAAACACGTATTTATACCAATTTTATCAGGCAAATTCTTCAAAACGAAAATAAAGAATGGCCTTCTCAACTGCCGTAGTTGCAACTCTTGCATCATCAGAACAGGGTGTTCAACGCACCACTGTTTCCGTTTAAAAAACCTTTTGCTCCATTTTGTCATGGCTGAGCCCAGCCCAGATATTTAAGTGGTTGGCCAATCACAACACATGGTTTAGCCGACCAATCAGAGCACATTGCGCTTTTTGGAAGACAACGCTTAATAGAAACCGGAACTGAACAGAGAAGAAACAGATAATCTCTTTTGGCATTATTGGCACCATTTATGCTGCAGGGAGCAATTGGGGGTTTGCATAAGGGTCTCAGTCATGGTTCACTGAATGTGGGAGGCATTGGCAATTGACTCCTCCTACCTACAATCCCTGCTGGTAAGAGTCAAACCAGCAAACTTTGGGTTTCAAATCAGACTCTCTAACCATTAGACCATGAATGCTATATGCTGTACCTATCCTACAGACCACAAGACAGCCAGACACAGCCTATCCACCGACTCTGATAATCATACTTACCACAGAAAGTCAGAAAACACAACGACAAATCAGACAAACCGGAAGAGGTAGGTATAGTTTGAGACAGCGCCGTTGCTTTGGGATTACTCACTGCTGACTGGACGAGATATCTGTCAAAGTATACAGAAAGAACCAGCTGAAAAACAGCAGAGTCGTGGTAGAAAGTTCGGAGATGGTCTTAAAGTAGCTCGGTTTAAATGTATTATATGAATTGCGCTTACTATGGAAAAAAACATATGATTTATCTATTTACACTTTGTCCATATAACCTGCCTTATTAGCAATTTGGCATTAACATTTGTCAGCTCCAGTGACGCATGTGGTGTATCCTTGACTCTTTGATGTGATTGACCTGGGTTCAAACCCACCTTTTGCCAAACTTTTTTTTCTCCCTTTTCAAATCTCGTATTAGCAATCAATTCTATGTACACTAAGTGAAAATAGCAGTATTTATAGCAATATGTTATTTACACTTAGTGCAAATTCCTATTTACACTATATTAAAATAGAAGGATTTTCTGCTATGTATACTACTTGTTGCAAATAGTGGCAATTATCTGCACTTCAGTATTGCAGTACATTATAAAACAGTATGCAATAATAATGTATTAAGTGTAAATTATAATTTTAATTCAAATGATTAAATGGATGCCACCTTACTGGTAGCTACAATAAAGCCCTCCCTACACCTACCCTAACCCTACCCTATACTTTATTTTCACCTTTTTGATTATTTCCTTAATTTGTATTGAAAATAAATGCCTTTATGATGTGATATGAGATTTGAAAAGGGAGAAAAAAAAATTGGCAAAAGTTGGGCTCAAACCCGGGTTGATTGCGTCAAAAAGTCAAGGATGCACACTTAACCACCTACACCACTGGAGCTGACAAAATACCAATACCAATACCAAAATGCTAATAAGGCAGGTTATTTGGATAAAGTTTAAATAGACACTCCGTATGTTTTATTCAATAGTAAGCGCAATTCATATAATACATTAAAACTTACCTATTTTAAGACCATCTCTGAATTTTCTACCACGACTCTGCTATTTTTCAGCTGGTTCTTTCTGTATACTTTGATTGACAGATGTAATCCCAAACCAACGGTGCTGTCTCAAACTATACCTACCTCTTCCGGTTTGTCTGATTTGTCGTTGCGTTTTCTGACTTGTTGTTTTGTTTTCGAATTTGTCATTGTGTTTTCAGACTTGTTATAATGTTGTCTGAACTGTTGTTGTGTTTTCTGAACTGTATTTTGTTTTTTAGATTTGCATTTGCGTTTGAAATTTGTTATTTTGTTTTAAGAATTGCAATCTGTTTTGCACTTCATGGCCACCGTGGTATTCCACTACTATTCCTGTACTTCCCAGATGTTCAGAGCTGAAACTTGTGGAAAGGAATTTGTAAAGCGAAATAAAACAAACTGAAAATTGCGTGTCAAAAATTATAGGCTGTATTTTCAAACAGACTGAATATTGAAGTGAAGGCTGTAAAGGTAAATATTAGTTAATGAAAAGGTGTGTGCAATGATTTGAATTTATATATTCACATCTTAAATATACAACCATGTTGAATTTTAGCTCCTAAATATGCAAGCCCTGATAATACAATGCAATGAAATGCAAGCACTGTTAATGCAATGCATATTTTCCCAATTAGTGCAGTTCAATATGCAGTTTTTCAAATACCTGTGTCATTATTTTTCTTCCATAGATGGCGCTGTGGCGCGGTGAGAGTGAACAGAGGCGAGGTCTGTGCGCAGAACACACGGCTTCAGTTCTGAGGCGTCTCAAGTGTTTACGCCTGCCAAACAAACACAGGTGCGGAAATAACAGGGATTACTGGGATTTTTGCGGGCTACCGGTGGAAAGAGGCAGAACAAGGCGGCTCTCTGTGACACCATCAGCTGAAGTGTGTGAAGCGGTAAATCTATGCAATGATGGAGTGAGTGATGAATATAAAAAATAAAAAGTTCAAAACAGCGGTGATTCCGGTCACTATGACTTTAGACCGTTCATTAAAATAATGACACTTTGAGTATAATAAAAAAAAAAAGTCTTTACTAAAATTATTACAAGAGTAGGCCTATAAAGATTATATTTAAAAACTTTACATTTGTTTGCAGGCGAGTAGTTGCAAAAAAGTATTTGCACCCCTTGTGTCTTTAAATAGGCCCAATTGTCTTTTCTTTTTTTCTTCATTATAAAACCACACACAGACTGCACCTCTAATAACATGGCAGATGTTTTTTTTTTTTAACACAAAAAAAATTATTTTGCTTCATCTCGGACCTTCTTATTTGTCAATGACCCCTGAATGGAGTCATGATAATAATCATCAGAGCCTCACAGGTCATGTGACTGTCTCTGCAGAAACTGTTTCCGGCGGTGTCAGGTGTGTGTTTGGGGAGTCAACACAGCACTTCCTGTTCTGGGTTAAAAATAACCCAACGACTGAAATTCCTCTCACTCTCTTCATCTTGGTTCTTCTCTGCTGGAGTGGAGCAAGATGGTCCAGCAGTGTTACACAACCTCCAAAATAAAGGCTCCTCAGTGGTTCTTTACGGTCAGGAGAGCCCTCTTCATATTAACAACAATATCTGGCTTCATAGAGATCTTGAGCTGTGATTTGGACGTGTGATAAACCTCCTAGTATTTCACCTCAGACACTAAAGCTCCAGCACACCAATGTTTTTCTAAGTAATAAACATCTCTCTCTCTCTCTCTCTCTCTCTCTCTCTCTCTCTCTCTCTCTCTCTCTATATATATATATAAAGTAAAGAAAAATATAATAAAAAGTATTGGACATTTAAAAAAAAATAAGCAGAATTAAAATATTTTTTTTTCTGAAGATTTTAATTATTTTTACTAATTTTTAGAAAGAATAATTAAGAAGCTAAAGTTATATACATTTTGAAACATGTAGAATTACAATAACAAAATACATTTATACAGCATAAACATAAGACTTATGTACCAATGTGCACTTTAAGTACTGAATATACAACTGTATAAATATACATGTCTACATAATATCGATTTCAAGTATTTTTAAGTAATAATTACTTTGTACAGAAAAATAATTTTGGTGCTTTGTGTTTATGTGATTACTGACACTAAACTACCTCCATGTGTGGAAGCATTTCAGAAACGTTCTTTCCAGTTAATGGCTTTCAAAAGTCTGAATGTCTTTCCTTCCATCTCTGTGTTTGTACCCTTGCTCAGTCTTTCCTCGGGTTCTTGCGTTCAACCTCTGGCCTCCATCTCTCACTATTTTTCCACAGACGTGTTTTTGACGGTAGTCTGTTTGATCTGGTCCTCTCACTCCTCCACCCACACCTTTTTTTCTTCACATCACTCCATCCATCCTCCATGTGCAGCGTGTTTGTCAAGCTGAGCTTTTCCACTCCTGAGGAAATGACTGAAAACATGACCTGACCTGAGAAACATCGAAAGCACATTCAAATCTGAACACATTTGGCTTTACATTTAGTTTTATTTGACCTCTTTCTCTCTTCCTTTCTTTTGTTATTATATATATTTATATATGTGTGTGTGTGTGTGTGTGTGTGTGTGTGTGTGTGTGTGTGTGTGACTGTTGAATTCATCTGATCTATCTCTCCATCAGTCTTTTCATGCAGGAAATCTTTGCCTGTTTTTTTGTGGCTGCGGTTCTATTAATGCTGCAAACATCACACAGCTGAGTATATTTATCTAGCCTTGCACAAAGCACACAGCGGACAGAGCTATGCGTGTGAAAGAGACTTTAAAGCATCTCTAATATTTTTATTAAAACATAAGTCAATAAACAGCAGACAGCAGCTCCTCTCTGGAATGAAGTCGTTTTTATGAATGACTGCATTCATCGCTGACCACGCCCCGAATTCGCAGAACTCCGCCTCGACTGATAGACCACGCCCCTTTGGAATCCCAGCCGCAGAGACGCTCTCTGATTGGCCGAGGGGCGGGGCTTCGGATAAAATTACAGTTCACCCATATAAAGACTGACTGCAGTATGAAAACAAGTGTTAGAAACTTCAGTGCTTGTATCAGCGGCAATTTACATAAGCGTGCTGGAATAAACGCGCCTGTCTGGATTATTAATGCTTGTCTCTGAGAGTTGAAGTGCTTTATTCAGGTTACAGTTTCAATAAATCATCTTCCGTGGACATTGAATGGTGTATTGTGAAGATGAGGGATTTAACGTGTCTGTTGGTGTTTGTATTGATCATCTGCACGACGGTAAGTCACAAGAGTTTAATGTAAACAGTGTAAACAGCAGGAGTTCATTGCATTTCATTAAAAAAAAAATCATAATTAAATGCAGCTAGAAACATAAGTTATCAGTTGCATAAAATAATTGTATCATAGTATTAATATTAATAGTCTACTCTGTATGACTATATATATATATATATATATATATATATATATATATATATATATATATATGATCTGCACATCTGAGAGAGTTTGACCATCCTCGTGGTTTTTGCTGTTCAGAAATAGATGAGCACAGGCTCAAAATAACCAAAGCACATCAATCCAGCGCTCCATCCCGCTCCATTAACCCCGCCGGCCAGGATCTGTCAGGGAGGGTCCCAGTTATGCTTTGATCTCAGAGCTCAGATCCACATATGACTCAAGAGCTCATCTCCTCTGAGTTTAAGATGCCTGGCGCGGCGGTCATTCTCAGAGGGCCTGGCTGGGTATTTCACACAGCGATGGAGATGCCAGGGAAACAGGTGCAGCACTATCGGAAATGATCCAATGGACATTGGCTTTAATGGAAAAAACATTTGGAATGAAGAAACACTACTTTCCCAGCGAGAAATTAAATTGTGAGGTGAAAATGAATCGGGCTCATCCCATTAGGACAAAAACATCATACCGCAATCATGGGATGTTTCTTCCCTGTTGAAAAAAAACAGCATATGCTGGTTAGGTATGTTTTGAAGAATGGCTGTTGGTTTGAGCTGGTTTAAAGGGATAGTTCACCCAAAAATGAAAATTCTGTCATTAATTACTCACCCTCATGTCATTCAAACCCCTAAGACCTCCAGAACATGTTGATGGTGTTAATTACATTGTTGTCTATGGGAGGGTCAGCGTGCTCTCAGAATTAATCAAAAATATCTTAATTTGTGTTCCGAAGATGAACGGAGGTCTTATGGGTTTGGAAGGACATGATGGTGAATAATTAATAACAGAATTTTCATTTTTGGGTGAACTATCATTTTAGGCTGGCCCTAAGCTGGTCCTAAGCAACTAGGTCCTGCTCAGGACCAGCCATCAGCACATGACCAGCATTTGACCAGCTTAAACCAGCTCAAACCAGCAGCCATGCTTCAAAACATACCTAACCAGCATATGCTAGTTTTTTTAACAGGGTTTCCCTCTTTTTTCCTTCTTCTTTTTTGGAATGTTCAGAAAACATTCAAAAGTAACATTCCAATAATGTTTGCAGATTGTAAAATGGAATGTTTAGTGATGTAAGTTTATATTTCTTATTACACTTTTTCATTTTTTTTTTATTTTATCATTTTCAAACATTATGAGCATTAGTTTTGAATGTTCTCTGAAAGTTCTGAAACAAGTAAGATGTGAGATGTTAGATGAACATCCAATTAAAATGTTTTTTTTTTTTTAATCAGAATTGTAATTTTCAGAACATTATTAAAGACCAGATAACATTGAAGGAACATTCTTTTAACATTGTGAGAACCATTCCATTATTAATAAATAATGTCATTTGTTTCACTCTGGTTTGGATTTAAAGTATCCCTTTAAATATTCAGAAATGATAATTTTATTCATGAAAAGGTTTTTGTCTGGCAACATTAAGTTGCCCCACGCTCAGACTGAACTCTGTTTCCATCTCTCTGACATCTGACAGGTACGAGCGAGGTGTCCTAAGGTGTGTAAGTGTCCGGCGGAGCGGCCCGTGTGCCCGCCAGGCGTCAGTGCGGTGCCCGATGGCTGCGGCTGCTGTAAGGTTTGTGCCGCCCAGCTAAATGACGACTGCCATGAAGGCAAACCCTGTGACCATCACAAGGGCCTGGAGTGTAACTATGGCAATGATGTGGCCAGTCTCCATGGAATCTGCCGGGGTGAGTGAACAAAACAACTTGAGTTTTGATTTTTGAGGTCTCTAAAAATAATTGTATAGATTTTAATTATTTTGCAATAGTGAGTGTGTGTGTGTGTGTCTGTGTGTGCTTTATTAATAGTGTGTGTATGTATATGTATTTGCATGTATTACAATATATGCTAATACATATTAAATTAATTAAATATTAAATTTTTACATACTTAAATACATCTTAATATATGCTTAATATAAAAATCTATAATTATGTAGAACTTTTTAAATTGCAATTGCAATTTTTATAAATTTAAATATTAACTTGCACATATCAAAATAAATTTATAATGATTTTGCATTAGTGTGTTTTTCACAAAATATGATAGTGATGATGCAAATTGATTTAATTTGATTTAAAAAAAATCATACATTTAAATTCATTTTCATTACCATAAATATATAACAATATATTATAATGCAAATTAATTTAAATGTGTAAGTTTTGTTTGGTTATGAAAATGTACAAATCCTTTGATGTCCCACACAAACGTCCTGTTTCAATAGGATATATTGTAAAAAAAAAAAAAAAAAAATCTAATGAAAACACTCTATTCTAATTTTATATTCAAAAATGATTATATTTATTGAAAATTTACCAAACTTTTCAACAATTATCATAAAAATAATAAATTGAATGACAAGCTGCTGAATAATGTAATTCTAACTTGGGTTACACATGGGACTGATGTAGTTTGCTCACCCTGGGCTTCAGGGTTTATATTTATTAAGATGCACATTAATTTCCTCACATACAGAGGATATTTTGTGCACTGGGCTAGTTTCTATATTAAGGCAGTTATTTGAGTTGGACTAAAGGGGGTTTTAGGGGGCATCTCACACACCCAAAGACTATCTGACGCTCAACAACATTGTAAACAAGTCAAAATTCCACACTGCTCTAAACATAGAGCCTCTCTCATAAAAGCAAAGGATAGAGTGTCAATCTCTGTTTAACCCCCTACTGTCACTCGGTGCAGGTCATCTTTTGCATAATAATTCAATGAAAATTATTTAAAAGACGTCAAAATTAATGCCAATTTATCTAAAGAATGTTCAGATATTTTTATCGGAAAACAACACAAAATACAGACTGAGACCTTAGCTAACAAATATATGTTTAAAGAGCGATTTGCTAATGTTATCGTTAGGTTATGAAAATGTTATTTCTGCATGTTCTCCGAACATTCAAAATGTAGTTTTTTAAATAATATTTTAAATAGTTCTGTCAAAATAAAAAAATTTCAGTTTAAAGGCATTAAAAATAATTAACGCGGTTAATACAGAATGGGGTTAGGGTTGGCCACACTCACAACTGCTGCTTCTGTCTCTTTTCTTGTCAAGAATTGCATCTATTTAGATGCAGAACATCTTTATGACCACATCAAACAGGACTGCAGAAATGCTGCCAGGCCATATGTCAGTAAAAATGAATCTCCCTGTCCTGTCAGCCGTTATACTGTGCTCGTAGTGCGTGCCCTTCAAATGCACACACAAATACGGCAGCATGTGCTGTAGCCTGTATCATTTCATATTAAAGCGCGAATGAAACTATGAGCATGCGTGTCATATCCACATTTCTATTAAAAGAAAAAGTTATTAATGAAATAGCAGCCAACAAACCTAATAACCAAGCTGCTGTGATGTCTTTTAATAAAAAATTAAAAAAGAGGAAATCAATAACTTTTGTAGCTTTAAGGATTTATATTAGAATTCAGTGTTTGATAACTTTATTCAATTTCTGTGTATTTCTGCTGAAGGTCACAGGAAAACATGACATTTATTATAATGGCTTTATGTGAAGATTGTTTTAAGTTGTTACTTTTTAAAGTCTAATAAATGTTAAAATTGATAGCTCTCGATTATAACGTAATGTTGATTGAATATTTTAGAAATTTTTTTTAATGTAATTAGCACTTTTTTTAATTGATTGACCACTAGTTTTCAAAGAACATTATGAAAGGAGTATTAACATTTAAAAAATGTTAGCAGAATATCCAACCAAAATGTTTCTAAAAAAAAAAAAAACATTCCTTTAACGTTGTATAAATAATGTTTTTCTGCCAATGTTTTTGAACGAATATTCTATTACCGTTACTGGAATAACCTTGACGAAAGTTCTAAGAATATTTGCTGTTAACCGGAACAATTTTTTTTTACACTCACAAAAACACTCTATAATTACCAAAACTTTAACTAAAATTAACTTTTTTGATCTAATTTTAACATCAGTTCCCTTCGGTTGACTCCTGCTCCTGTCTATTCTTTGTCTTTTCAGCCAAACTGGAAGGCCGCTCCTGCGAATACAACGGCCGCATGTATCAGAATGGAGAAAACTTTCGCGCGGGCTGCAAACACCAGTGCACCTGTATCGATGGGGCGGTGGGCTGCGTGCCCCTTTGCCCCACTGATATTCCTCTGGCATCACCATCCTGTCCCTCACCTCGACTGGTCAAAATCCCCGGCCAGTGCTGCCTCAGCGTGGACTGTCACGGCGAGTCCTCCGTCCTACCGCCAGTGTTTAGACGGCTGCAGCCTCCTCCGTATCTGTTCCCTGACCTGCACACCTACAAGAAACCCCGACCAAAGCCGTACCCCTACAAGTATAAAGACTCCCTGAGCAACGAGCTCATAGAGGTGGAGAAAAAGTGGGACAAACCGCGCAGTCGAAAGCATTTGCCAGGTGAGGGCGCTGTTCTGTGTGTCCCCACATAGTTTCATCACTAGGACTATTTGTCAACAATATTTAACAAGAATTTTCAACCTGGCATTATCCAGTGTTCAGATTTATCTTAAGTTTTCAGAAAACTTACCTCTTATGGCGCTTTTGCATCCTCTTACGACTCGGCTCGGCTTGGTTCAGTTTGCGTTTTCACTGCAGTTTAGTCCCGCTTTAGAGTGGGTGGTATTATTCACATTTCATTATTGTTGTGCCGCCTCTACTGCCGCGACTCCTGAAAAACATTTTCATTCCACGTTGCCCCATCAAGCTCTTGCTGGATCCACTCCTCTGCTATCAACGAGAGGAACTTATGTTGTTTCTCAAAAGACAAGGAAACAGACACTTTTTGGTTGTTAAAAAAGTTGCGCTCGTTCAAAACAGCTGGTAATGGTATGGTTCACTTGGAACCTCAACCGAGGTGGTACTAAAAAACGTACAAGATACCAGGTACTGTACCCAGTTGAAACCCCCCCAAAAGTGAACCGTACCGAACCGTACCGTGCCGTACCATGCAGTGGAAAAGCTCCATAAGTGCTGTTTGAAATTTTCCTCTAAAATGACCATTTTTATAAGGCTTCTATGTGTAGGTTTGGTAATTTCACTTTAATGGCAGTAGGGGGTTAAACAGAGATTTTTTTCATTGCCATTAAAGTGAAATAATGGAACATAAACATAGTAGCCTGTGATTAGTGATTAATCAACCAGGGAAGTGTGATTATATCTATTAGTGACATTTTCCCCATATATACCTGTGGAGTCTTGCCTTAACTTCATAGAACTTGACATGGCGCCAAACGTGTACGAGTTCATTGCAATACTTCAAGTTAAACTAAATGAAAATGAGATTTAAAAAGCCTAAAAAAATAATAGGCTTAATATGTTTTAGATTTTATTTTAAGTTAAAAAAGTGTGTTTTTTCATGGTTTTAGTTTAAGTTAACTGTAATAACCTTGGCTCAGGCTATGATTGCTATCATCAATGACGTCTGCTTAGCATGTTTACATAAATCAACAATTAAAAATAGTGCAGAGGAGTGCAAGAATGTGTCCTGTGTGAACGTCCCCTTTCGGTTCAATTAACAATCAGTCCCAATGTGAGCTGTGGCAGTTCCTCCTGCATGCGCTTCTGTGTGGTGCCTGTGTTTAGGAGCCCGCCGCTTCTTTTCCACAAGATCCTTGTGAACCAGCCCCACACACGCTGCCTCTGTCAGGCAGCTGTTTCCCTGCACGCCGTAATCACTTTTTCTGTGCGTCACTGTTCCCTGTTGGCTGAATGGTGCCTGTGTACTAACTTATCCCATCTCTCTCACTCTTCCTAGCATGGAAGCAAGCCGGACGGCAATGTGTTGCGCAGACGACAAGCTGGACGCCTTGTTCACGCAGCTGCGGGATGGGCGTTTCATCTCGGGTCACCAATGAGAACGCGCAGTGCAAGCTGCTGAAGGAAACCAGACTCTGCAACATTCGTCCCTGTAGTTCTGTGGCTGTGCCTATAAAGGTAAACATACCAAGATTATCTGCAGAATTGCCACAAGATCTGCTGAAAAGACCAGTTTATGTCTACTTAAATAGCTTGAGAAACCTTTCCTTGCTTCACCAAAAAAGACCAGCTTCTAAACTGCATGTTTATGTTGGTGCACCAGCACCAAACTGGTACTAACCAATATGAAAACATTCATTAAATTAAATCCATAAATCTAAACCATGCAATCATCATTTGGCCTTTGGCTCTTTCTAGACCAGTTTCACAATGGAAGTGTTGCTCTTGCAGTGTTTTCCAATGTGTAAGTAGAATGTCTGTTTTTAACATTATTTAAAGCCTTGCTTATTGTTTAATATTATTAGGTATCAGGTATGTTTCTGATTGTGGAAGTAACTTGAACAACAGCAGCAGCAGCATACTTGCATGATGTAATGTAAAATTTTATTTAAATTATGACATTTTCACTGCAGATAGTGCTGTTCTTCCTCAGTATTCTTATCCTGTACTCCTAGTACAAATGTCTAAAATAATATGCATACAGTATACATAAGTTTACTGGAAATTCAAAATGACATAAGAATTCTTGTTGTCTCAGAAAAAGTTTATGATAAAAACAAGAACACATAATTGCCAAGATGAATAATCTGTCAATGCGGTAGGACTAAATAAATTCATATTAAAGAAAAAGGCAGTGTTACTTCTCATGTCCATTTCAGTGGTGCACACTGCTGAAGTGATGTTTCATTGTGACTCTGCATTGGGGTATGTTTGCACAACAAAAATGTACTAAAAACGGTAGACAATGTTTTCAAAACGATCCCCATTTACGTGTTTCTGAAAACGACTAAAAATGCTGTATTATGCATGCCAGGCCAATAGTTGGCGATGTCACTTTGTAAAGAAACATGACTGATGAAACACATAATGTGTATGACATTACCGTTTTCGTAAATGTGTGATTTTGTTGTTTTTGACATTATCATTTTCAATAACTTGCACTTTGAAACACGTTTTCAAATGTTCACATTCTCTGGCCACCGAAACACTGCAGTCATTAAAATGAATGGCCAAAATGCATAAAAAGATTTCCATTTTATTGTTGAAAACAGTGTCAAGTAAACGGCCCCTTAGTCTACTGGAGTTATCACTGCACACTTCTTTTCCATCGCAGATGTGAGTGTAACCTGCCTTTTATTTTCGTTTAACAGAAGGGGAGGAAGTGTTCTCGTACGCAGAAGTCTCCCGAGCCTCTGCGTCTGCACTACGCTGGCTGCCGCAGCACACGCCTCTATCGGCCCAACTACTGCGGGACGTGTCTGGACGGGCGATGCTGCTCGCCCCGCCGCACACGGACAGCCCCCGTGCTCTTCGCCTGCCCTGATGGAGAGCACTTCGAGAGGGCCGTCATGTTTGTGCAGTCCTGCAAATGCAACGACGAATGTGGCCACCTGAACGAAGCGGCACTCACGCCCCAACGTTGGCTGTATGGCGACATACACAAGTTTGTTGATTAACATCTTGTTTGTCCAAAGACCCACCCCCATGTCTTTCCCCAACCAATAGAGTAGCGTTTCGAAGTGTAACTCTGAGTAGACGCTAGGCAGAGGCCTTATTATAATGCAAATCCATGTGGAAAAAAGGGCAATTTTGGGTTTCCAATCCCTTGTGCCAAGAGCCTTAGAGTAGATGTGCTTACCGCAAGGACCAAGGATGGGGTGAATACCAGTTGTGAATATATACAATGGATTTTCTGATTGACTGGTCCTTACCATGAACAGTGATGCATTCTGGGGCACCTGCACAATCTAAATAAGAACGCTTAAATGTGGTGGGACCGACTCTCAGCTTTACAAAGGCTGGTCTTTACTTCTTTTGTAGTGATTGCTTTGCCTTGACGTTCAAAGAACAGCCGGCAAATACGCGGGAAACTCATCGGGAAGTCGTTTTAAGCTACGGGGGGTTTTTTTTGGCTGCTTGTGGTTTTGAATCTGTTGTTGGCTTTGTGATGGGTTTGATGGCTTCTGTTAGCCGATGGATTATTTGAAATGTGCGGGGGATATTTGCCAAGTGCAGGTGGTCTCCTCTGCTCCCGGCTAATTACAATCCTCTTCTTTGGGGGCAGAAAGAAACCCAGTAAACCTTTGGTTTGCAATAAAAATATGTTTAAAACACCAGCATCTGATGTCCTCCTGTTGAAAGTAATGGGTGGGACGGTTCTTTCAAACTCTGGTCTGTAATCTACCACGTGATGGCAGAGCCTCATGCAAACGGCACTGGTGTCTGTGCGTTTTATAAATGCTGGTCTCTACTGGTTTTATGATGTTGCGGTGTTTATTTCTGTCTGTCTTTCGTTGAGTGGGATGGTTTGGGTGAGGCTTTGAGACAAAAAACCCAACATTTTGAAAGGGGGAATTACGTTGTGGAATGGTGTTGACTTAATAAACTGCCAATTACATGCTGCATGCAAACTTGATGGAAAATTAACACCTTTCTGTTGTTTCGTGTTACGCAAACTTTACTACGGGTTCGGGAAATGGACACAACTATCTAGTTAAGTTTTTCATTTTAAATTTAATTTCGTCATGCAAGGCACTTTGGTAAGCAAGCACAGGAAATTACGTACTCCAGCACCTCCTAGGCATTTTATTCCTGTCTGGCGCGAAAAGAGCGGCGATCTTCTGGTCCCCAATGTGTGTCTGTGGGATTTTCTTCACCTGTTTTATCGGGCCGCAGGTGAAAATTTTTAGACTTTCTTTGACTACCAATCAAGCATTATCACTGCAATCAATCTGATTTAATCATAGCTGATATTTGTATGCGGTTATTAAAAACATTTTTGTACAACCTTATAAACAAGTCTCGAGTGGATTATATCAGGAAATAAGAATGAGCAGCCAACATGTGACACTTCGAGAAAATATTTACTTGGATTTGGGTCTGGTCTAAAATGATCTTGTATTACAAGTTCCTCTCATTTGTTTTACCTCTTAAGACAGAGGACAACCACTCACCATCCATGAAATAAACTGGCTTGTAAAAACAACTCACTGCAGGTGTGTGATCATTTGTTTTGTTTTTTAAAAGGGTCATATGACATTGCTAAAAAGAACATTATTTTGTGTATTTGGTGTAATGCAATGTGTTTATGTGGTTTAAGGTTAAAAAACACATTATTTTACATCTACTGTACATTACTGTTTCTCCTCTATCCCCCGTCTTTCTGAAATGCATCGATTTTTACAAAGCTACGGTGCGTTCCAAACGGGATATATCGCCCTTCAGAGTGAAAACAATCAAGGCCGCCATATTGAAGAGTCGTTCCAAACCATTAGTGCCTTCTGGAGATGCGAACTGTTTCAAATGATTCAGACAGATTTGGTGAACTGGTTCGACCGGTTCACTAAGAAGATCCGGTTAAATAGAAAGATTTGTTTGTGATCTGGACATCACTAGACGAGACAAAACAAATAAAACCCATTACAAACGAGGCATTTGTTGCCTCCAGTGGGGATATAATTACGGATCATAATGACTTATCTATTTTTACGCGTTGTGTATCGTGCTGCGCAAACATAAAACCATGTCTGCATTTGTGATCTGAGAAATTTAGATATAAAAAAACCTAACATTACTTACAGGCTGTGAGTCAGAAGCGCCAGACTGTCCTTGCAAAGTCAGAACTGCCCAACTTTATAGAAACGGCCTTTGTGCCACAAAAGGCTACCTTCTTTCTCTGCGTGAACATTTGGGCAGCGTTATGCAAATCTTCCCACATCGTGAGAGACATGTGGGGGCGTTGGATATCATCAGCTAGGTAACATTTCTAACAGAACTTCTGTTCAATTACAAAGCCACCATTTAACGTGAAACTGGAGAAAAAAAAAAAAAAGTTGTATTCAGTCACCATAATATGGTGAATACATGTAACTATTAATAGAAAATTACATTCTTCACAGATGAATTCATCAGCGGTCCAGTCATGAATTACAAAGACGACTTCTTTTGGGAAAAAGAAAAGTCAATTTATTATAAAAAAAACAAGTTTGTTTTTATTTTGGGTTGACATTTCAGTAATTTGCAACCACACAAGTCTCATGATGCGTTAACCTCAAACAACGGAGAGAGTGACACTGACCTGCAAGTTTAACAAGACACATATCTGGAAAGATTTCAGAGTAAACCATTACACTAAAAGCATCTGAAAAACCCATTACAAAACCACTTTCATACAGTGACACTTCTCAGAAGACAATCACAGCCAGTCAAGGTGTAGTATATAAAAGATTTAATTTCATTAAAACGCAGAACACAACATAATTTTAGAACAAAATTGTAACACAGACAACTCGCCCGGTCCTCAGAGAAAAGCAGTAAAAACTGTGGGTTTGAGGTAAAATGGAGGCGTTAAAAACGGAGGTTCTGCGCCCTGCCGTGATCCAATAGCTGCGATTCTGGAAACATCAAGACCTTCATCTG
This sequence comes from Cyprinus carpio, assembly GCF_018340385.1. Lineage (NCBI taxonomy): Eukaryota > Metazoa > Chordata > Actinopteri > Cypriniformes > Cyprinidae > Cyprinus > Cyprinus carpio. The sequence continues at coordinate 2,013,301 of NC_056599.1, forward strand.
GACTGTTCAACTGCACACAGAAAAAGACAACCGTCACTTCAGACACACACAACTTTTCAACCAGGCACTGTGGGTTTAAAACATTTGGCAAGAAACCAATGGGGAAACAAACCCAACATTTGAAACTGGGAAGGACGATACATCAACTAATATATCAGGGATAACAGTTAAGTTTGGGGTCCAGATTAACTTCGCAATGCTTGTATATTTGACCAACCCACTGATAGAGCCAATGTTAATAACCTTAAAATATCCAATTAACTAGCTTTACTTCAATGACCACATTAGCATCCGCCAACACTGCTGTTATTAAATTCATCACACTCATCAGATTGCATTAAATTTGGAAGCAGATTACCACAGTTTGTCTTCATGCTCAAAATGCTTAACAGGCATAAGATGAGACCCAAGACTCACTGTAAGTGGAAATGTCAATCTCCTCTGGTAACTCAGACACGTTGACCTCGAATCGGTCCTGCACGTCGTTCAGGATCTTTGCGTCAGTCTCGTCTGACACAAATGTGACGGCCAAACCCTTGGTGCCGAAGCGACCCGCACGAGCCACCTGAGAACGGGACGAGACCGTGTGAGACGTGCCACTTCAGAGATCTGAAACACTTGGAGACTACATGGATACGTACCCTGTGGAGATACGTGTCCGAGTCCTCTGGCATGTCGTAGTTGAAGACGATGTTGACCCTCTCGATATCCATTCCTCGCCCGAAAAGGTTCGTGGCCACTAGGATCCTCCTCTGAAAGTCTTTGAACTGCTGATACCGAGACAACCTGCAAGCAGAGACGAGACTCAGCTACGTCCATTAAATATTCAATGATTACAGTGTTCAGCTTAAGAAAAATGTTTAAGAGCTCCAAAACTAGATTAAGATGAACTTTATTTCAACAAGTGCTTAAATGCACTGAAGAGCTCATTACAAATGCATGAGGAAGTATGTATGAAATTCATGGGAAAATGACATTTCTTTATTCTTAGCAAGTTAGTAATAATTACATACTGAAAAAGAATTAAACGAGCATCCAATTCCATGCATTTTGGGTCTTTAAGGATTGCACTTTTAACTTAACTTCTCGGCATATACAATGCTGACGCGTCAATGCCAGAGGTTTTTATACACGCACAATTTTTTTTTTTTTTTAATTTCTTTTAATAACTCCATGGATGCTAATGTTTGTCTGACTATATTTCATTTTACAAGCTTTCATTGTTTTACTAAGGCTAATTATATCACCCTACCCCTAAACAAACCCTCACAGAAACACTAGACATGTATATAAACAGTCATTTTAACACAATGTCCTCACTAGTCAACAGTCATATTTTATTACATAATAGGACATTCACAGCCTAAACAAGTGCACGCACCTCTCTTCCTGTGCCATTCCTCTGTGGATGGCGATGGCGGGAAAGTTCTGCTCCACCAGTAACTGTGACAGTGCCACACAACGCTGAACAGACTTCACGAATATCACCACCTGCAGGACAACAGCAGAATTACCCTCAAGAACATGAAGCATGCATTTGGGCTCAAGTATTTGACTAACTATATTCTAAAGGGAAAATGAGTGGCTGAGAAAGACGAACAAATGCACAGATTTGGAAAATCATGCAGAGACAAACCACAATGAAATCAGAGTAAACCCGGTGAGGTTTGCCTGTGTCCTTCATTTGCAAGTGGCTTAGGAAACACAAATGAGGGTTAAGTGCTAAACTCACCTGGTTGAACTCCAGCACGTCGAGCAGGTCAAAGAGTTTGCGGTTCTTCTCGCTATCCTTCAGTTTGCAGTAGTACTGCTGCAGACCGTGAAGAGTCAGCTTCGTCTCATCGTCCACAAACACCTCCATCGGCTGAAAACAGGCAGCAAACATCAGACCGGATGCTTTAGATTAAAAGTCATTACACACTTGAATCTGAAAATTTTGCATTTTAAAAAAAATAAATGACCTCACTTTCTGTCAAGCAAGTTTACACACTGCCTCCGAAACTTGTCAATCAAAATTTCTGCATCTTTCACACCCACACCAAACATTTTGAAAGGTTTTGACAATTCAGAGCCACCCTACAAGCACACGCCAAAATCCAGAATGCCGTCTGACAAGTTGATCCATTTCATCTCACAGCACAAAGCACTGTAAAGGGACTTGTACACAGAATTTACAGAAATTGGTGTTTTTTTTTTTTAATATATGGCTCCAGTATCGCTAGCAAAGCATGAAACTAAGCCACTGACATCCTGAACTAAACTTTAATCACCCGCGATAATCCCACAGTTCCTTAAGGAGCTCTCCTTCTGCTCTATACAACCAAAAAAAGTTTTAGGATGAATATGAAAATGCATATGAAAATTTGGGACTCTGTGTGAAATGACCTTAAGTCTCAAGAAATCATCGTCAGTATTAATATAGATGGGTAATGAAGTTACAATTAAAGCCTGACAATTTTACTTAGAAATGCCCAGACGGCTTAATGTGTGTCCGATAACTTCCATAAGTCACATTGTACCCAAAGACTTAACAAATAGAATTTTCTTTTTTAAACTGCCATGTTTTCATCACACTGTTTTGAACTTACTAAAACAACAATATGATGGATCATATAATTTATATATTATTAGTTTGCTAATATTTGGAACAGTTTTCATTTATCTTTGGTTTTCATTTTAGTGGAATTTTGTTGAATGTTTGTTATTCACTTTTACTTAATTACTTAAACTAAGAAAAATGCCTTTTTTTTTTTTTTTTTTTTTTTCATTTTGAACTAATGCGCTGCTCATTGTTAGGTTACGCATTAACAACTGACAGGGCTTTTTTGTATTGACTTTAGTACTTCAACAAATTAGAAACGTTTGAATTTTAAACTATTTTTTTTTCTTTTTTTCTTTTTAAATACAACTTTGATTTGAAAAAAAAAAAAAAAAATCTAGTTTCCAAAGCAACATCTCATTTTTGTTTAGTTTAAGAATTACTAAAGTATTACATAATTACATGAATATAAGTAAGTCACAAAGTTTTCTGGACTCAAAAAAAACAAACAAAAAAAAAAAAACTCAAGTTGGTAAACAATACAACTATTTTCATAAAATTCAGCTAGTCTTCAAAGTAACATCAATGTGTCTAACACTGATAAAAAGCCAGCAAATGGCACTTTAAAGAATCAAACAGATGTTACTCACGTCCTGCATGAACTTGCGGCAGACGGGCCGAATCTCTTTGCTGAGGGTGGCGCTGAACATCATGCACTGCTTCTCATGAGGGGTCAGTCTGAAGATGTCCTGAACGTCACGTCTCATATCTAACAGACACACATCATTTTAATCAATCATCGCAGACTTGGCTCAAACCAGTTCGGAGCAGATTTCGGTCAAACGCTCACCCAGCTGCTCCAGCATCTTGTCACACTCGTCCAGAACAAAGTGCTTGACGTTCTTCAGGTTGAGGGTTTTGTTCCGGACCAGGGCGAGGATTCGTCCCGGCGTGCCGACCACGATGTGAGGGCAGCTCTTCTTCAGGACGTCCTCGTCCTTCTTTATGGACATGCCACCGAAGAACACGGCCACCTTCACCGTGGGCATGTACTTGGAGAAGCGCTCGTACTCCTTACTGATCTGAAACGCCAGCTCACGCGTGTGACACATGACCAGCACCGACACCTGAATCACGGGAAAACAGTCAACTTCATCTTCTACAAGCTTACAGCTCACGTGTTACAGATAAAACAGTTATTAGGGCCACAGAGAGTTAAACCACCAGCATAAGTATCTAAATTATGCTAAAGAGCAACCAAATTTCAAAAATAAGATTTAAGGTTAATATTTGAATCATTTACATGAGAACCATGAACGTGCAGGAGGAAAAAAAAAAGTTTTACTCTTAGTAGGTGTAATAAAATGATCTTCTGCGAGTTTTATTTTAAAAGATTTATTAATGACATTAAACCCACATCGAAGGTTCCGTTTCAGCAGTTCCAAACTAATACTGCAGTTCTAATGGTTTCATCACAATCCAAAGCTGAGATACTAACCTGTCCTTCCACCGGCTCGATCTGCTGTAGGGTAGCGAGCACAAACACGGCTGTCTTTCCCATGCCGGACTTGGCCTGACACAGGATATCCATGCCGAGAATGGCCTGCGGGATGCACTCGTGCTGCACTAAAAACACACACACAGGAAGTCCACTTAAGATGCTAATCAACATGTATAGTTACATTAGGAGAGCCAGCGTCTCTCAGTCTCTAACCTTCAGACGGATGCTCAAAACCGCAGTCCACGATGGCCCTCAGCAGTTCCGGCTTCAGCAGAAAGTCTCTGAAGCCCGAGCTGTGGATGGACACGTATGAGCCCTTCACCTCCTTCTTGCCCACCGGGGCGGCGCTTTCTGGGGCTCCTTGAGGCTCATCGTCCTCTTCATAATCCAGCAGCTCGTTGTCGACATCATTCTCAGCCATTCTGGAGACAAAAGGAGTGAGAGAGCCATTAAATCACACCTTCAGACGACTCACACGTTCATGGTTCAATGGAGGGACCACCACTGAGAGAGTGGACCAAGCCTGGAGAAGGCCAGAAAGTCTACGCTGACATCTAACTATGAACTTAAATACACAAAGACAAACCACGTAAGCAAACTCAGAAACCAGTCTTACCACAGACACACTTTTGTAATTCACAAACGTACAAGAATTTCTTAAAAAGTACTTGCTACCAAGGAACTATGCAATAACACTCTACACTGAACCAACATGCAAAATGGCATTACATGGTTCTCCAATCTAAAATAAAAACATGTGTTTAAGACTTAAGGACACCAAATGTTTGGTCACTAAAAAAAAAAACCCCATCCTGTCCACTGAATATTGGGGTGGTGGTGATGAAAAAAGGTCTACACTGGAAGAACTACAGCAAACAAGTGCACAGGTCAAAGACGAAAAAGGGTTTTCAAGCATCAAATTAATTATTGTAATACAGCTTTTAATTGTTGCTGTTCAATACATTAGAAAGTGTCCTGTTCAAATAGTTTTTTTCTATGCAATAAAAAAAAAAAAAAAAAAAAAAAAAAAAAAAAAAAAAAATCACATTTTTAAAATGATTTAAAGAAAAAAGAAAATTTAATTTTTAAAAATTGTAAAAATGTTTTTTATTGTAACAATCTTGTCAGGTATTATTATTAAGTATGTTGTTTCATAATATTAGTTACACTGAATTAAAAACTGAAAATTTTTTCACCCACGTTTTGATTTTATTCTCCCAAACCCTATTTCAAACCTTAAGTATGCACTTTACTTGCATTTGATGTGCTTTTTGTACATATAAAATCACTTATGTAACATTTCTTTTTATATGGACATTTAAGTTTCTTTGACCCACGTACAAATACAAAAAGCCAGAGCAGTCCAAAGGAAACACATATTTTGTTAGTAGGTTCAGTGAAACTGGAACTGGTTTATCTGGGCCTCAGCCTCCAACATCGAAAGAGGCTCTCCAGTCAACGTAACGAGTGTCTAGAGTGTTTCTAAACGAGATCACGACACCCGATACTGTGTCGATCAGCAACATAGACATTAGTTTAAATGGAGAAGCCATAGCTTAACAAACGCGTAGCGGACAATGGAGCGGCGTTCAGCTGTTGTTATGCATGAGAAAAAAGAAAAAATAAATAAATATATAAACGAAAACTCCACGCGGGCTTATGTTTGATGCGGTTTACCGCCACCGACAACGCGATATCGTTTAAAAATAAAACATAACGTTACATATAACTTGACAGAAAATAAACTCGCTCACACGCGCGCGCTCGCTTCGGTTAGCACGCACAGCTAACGCGCTCAATGACACAACGCTTCGATCACACATGAAATATCTCTGTTTGATAAACTCACAACGTTATATTCATTTAAAAAAATACGTTACGAAAAATAAAACATGCATATTTAAACAATAACTAAATTACAGTTACCTTTAGGTGACGGTGCGTGAAGAAAATGAACACACGAACGCAGCTGTTGTCTCAAACCGCACGCGCCAGGCCGCAGTTTATACTACCGCCCGGAAATCCAGCCTCCTGAACAACGCGCGCTCTCATTGGCGGACCGCGCGCGGTCGTTGGCTTAACGCACGCTCCCGTTGGCTTGCGCACGTGTCAATCTGAATGTACCCGTCTCGTGATTGGATGTTGGAACTGGCACTTGGAAGAGTTGAAGTCGCGCTCGCGTTGGGCGCAATTGAGCTTGGCGGGACTTTTGTAAGTGACAGAAACCTTTATTTACTTTTTATTTTAATTAAGGGTTGAATATAACTGATTTAAAACATTTAAATCAGAGTAATATTATGATTGATATGTTGCTTCACATCAAGGAACCTATTCAAATCAAATACTATGGCGGTAAAATACCATAATTAAAACACTATGCTCAGTAGTGCCATTATAGATCTACCATACACATAATATTTAAAAGATTTTTGTGTAAATATGTTTTGATGTCGACTACCTTTATCAGTTTTCTAAGGTGTTTAAGTATTTTAGTATGAGAGACAAAATAATCCTGGAGAGATGTTTAATGTCCACAGAATTAAACTAAATGTCATATCTGATTTAGCATATATTCATGCGTCCAGTTATTATTGAACTCATTTGCTTTAATTTGTTTTGGTAAACAAATATTGTAAACTAAAGTTTTAATTCCACTTTCTGCCTAGTTATTACATTAAGTGAAAGTGAAAGAAAGTGACGTGACATACAGCCAAGTATGGTGACCCATACTCGTAATTCACGCTCTGCATTTAACCCATCACACAGCAGTGAACACACACACACCCAGAGCAGTGGGCAGCCATTTATGCTGTGGCGCCCGGGGAGCAGTTGGGGGTTCGGTAGTTTTGCGTAGCTTAGCTTTCATTGGCCAAGGCCCGCCCATGAGGCCGGGTGACCGACATGTCAAACAACCAATCACAGTTCGTTTCGTTCATCGTCACATTTCGGGGCGTGGAAATGTTGCCACAATAACAGACGAGTGTGTAAAACTCTCGGACATATTTTAAAGATTCTATGCCACGAACTTAAAATATTTCACATACTTTTGAGAATCCAGCGTTTAGTTGATCCTGATAAGCGCTCGTCGTCACAGTTGTAAACACTAGGCTTTCTTCTTTCGCGAGGGGGTTTGGCGGCATGGCATCTTTGTTTCCAGGTGGAGTGTTAAAGAACATCTCACACACGTCTTGCGGAAATCCTGTAGAATTCAAGCAATCCGATGACGACTTCAACACTCCTGCCGGCCCGAGACTCGAACTCACAACCCTTGGATTGCAAGTCCAACTCTCTAACCATTAGGCCATGACTTCCCCACAATAATTATTTTTTTAAGAAAAAAAATTAATGTAGTCTAATTAAGTAAACATCAACAAAATAAATAAAGTTTGATGTTTTGTTAAGAAATTGATGCATATGCAAATAATTTAAACTATTTCAGCATAAGCCTTTATATCACAAGGTTTTAAGATCAAACTTTTGACTGGTACTGTATGCTACATGCAACCATATCAAATGTTATGTTATAGTTTTTTTAATTAATTAATTTTTTTGATAGTGAAAGGATACACTTAGAGTGTCTTACAAAAAGAGTGTAGGAAACTAACCCACTTTTCAAATTATGGTTAAACCATTAACTGTCAGTCCCACTTTTTAAGCAAAAACCTAATGATGATATTTCCAACTTAATTGAAAATCTTGAATGTTTTGGAGCAAAGACTTAATTTTGCCACATTATTGTGGAAGTGGAAAAAAAATATTGAAATGAAATAGATAAAGATATATACATTTATGGAAATTTAAAATGCACTGCACTACATTTAACTATTTTTTTTTTTAATAAACTATATTATACAAAACATATACTAAAAAGCAAAATATCATGATCCTTATTAGGACTGTAAAGGACAAGTAGAAAGCAACCATACATGCATAGTTTGCATACCGTCATAAATGGAGATTCTGAAAAAAAAAAATGCAGACAAAAAATCAGTCACCAAATATGAAAGTTTGCGTCTTGCTTTTCAAAATGAGAAATAGAAAGGTTTACAATGGGTTAATTGGGCTAGTGACAGTTACCCTGTTAAGTATAGAAACATGTTTCTAATTTTTCAGTCATATCAGTGTATCCTTATGAAGCACATTTAATGTCTTCTTGGCAAAAGACTGGCTTTTCCAAACTCGTTTTATTAATATTAGTTAGATATTGTTCATGAGTTCAGTCTGAAGGTGATGTTTTATATTCGAGATTCCAGTGCGGAGTGGAAGCTCCACTGTGCAGCTGAAAAGGTAGGAAAGCAGTCAGAATTAGGTCGTGATGGAGGTTCAGAAGAGGGGCAAGAGCTGGGCTGCTGTAGGACATCTCTGACCTGCCGAGGTAGGGTGTGCAACAGCCAGTTTTCCACCAGCAAACCACCTCCACGAAGCCCAAAACAACACCCCAGCTCGACCGGCAGTTCATCTAGACTGTTTCCCCGTACATCCAGACGCGAAAGCTGAGTCAGGCCCCCAAAACCAGTGGGCAAGGACCCTAGAGAGTTATTCGCAACATTTAAGTTGCGAAGCTCTACACAACTTTCAAACAGCTCCTTGGGGAGACGTTCAAGCCTGTTGGCGCTCAGGTCTAGTTCGCTAAGAAGCTTCAAGGCTCCAATTTCAGCTGGCAACTCTTCCAAAAGGTTTCCTGCCAAAAGCAGGCGTCGCAGCTTATGCAGCGTAAAGAGCGCCAAAGGTAGGATTTGCAGCTGATTGTGTGCCAAATCCAAGAGCTCCAATGATCGCAACATTCCTACACTGGCCGGAAGAGCCATAACACGGTTATGTGCGAGTCGTAGGCAGGACAGACGCCGCAGATGCTGCAATCCTAACAGCTCTTCTAGAGTACGCAGACTGTTGTGTTGCAGGTCCAAACTGCGTAGACCTGTAAGCGCCAGAAGCGCTGATGGCAGCCTCTCCAACTGGCATCCTTGCAGTTGCAATTCTGCCAATCCGGTCAAGCGCCTCAGTCCCGTAAGTACCAAAATCCTGGTGCCCTCGTTATATATCTCCAGTTTTAGCAGACTCCCTGCCAATTCGCTCAGCTCCCCTGGAACTTTCTGCAGCATGCCGCGCAGCACCAAGACGCGGAGATGACGCAGTTGTCGAAGGCTGCCAAGGACCCATCCGCGCCCCATCCCGCCCTCATTGCTCAACCTCCCAGTGAGGTGCAGCTCTTGCAGGCCACGGAGAGAATAAACCCAGACTGGGATCTCTGCAGCTTGGGTGAAGGTTAGATGTAAAGTCTCTAGATGTTCCTGAAGGTGCTGCAGTGCTGCAGGCTCCACTGATGCAGTGCAGTGGTAAAGGTGCATCTCTCTATTGAAAAGAGAATCCGGATTAAAACGTAGCGCTGGGACAATAAATTGATGCATCGCGATTCATGGATAGATTCTGAGATTTTTGGAATGCATCGTGATTCTCTCTCGAATCGATTATGAGCTTAGTTTTTAACAGCACATGGCGCTCTAGGCTAGTTTTTAACCGCGCACTCAAATGCCCATGAAGAAGAGCGCTTGTGAATTCTTGTGCTGAGTAATGTAAGTTGTTAAATGCACTTGCACATTGGCTTTTATGCTTTTTTGATGAGAGATTAATATAAACACAGCCCAATGTGAAAATCCTTGTAATTTGCTTCAACCTTTTCGAACTTTATGAATGATTATTTTAGGTTCAAATGGTCTGTGTGTAAGGAACTGGAAGCAAGCAGAATACGGCTATTTCTAAAGCACACAGTGCCATCTACTGTTAAAAACTAAGCTCAGAATTGTTTCAAGAGAGAATTGCGATGCCTTCGGAAAATCGCAGAATCATTTCTCGATTTATTGTCCCAACCCTATTCAAACGTTTCTCATCCTAAAATGTTATACCCTCATTACATGTTAAAATCAGTCTGTGTAAGACTGCAAAATTATGTGCAATTCAATTATGTGCAACTGAAATAAAAAACTTACCTGAGTGTGGTCATGTTAGATATTTGTGCTGTCAGTTTGGCTTCTCCAATAAGTTCCAACTTCAACACCTCTAGCTGGCTGAAGGTGAACAGCGCCGCTGGCAGGCGAGGAAGGGCCACGAGCTGCAGCAGAGAGCGTCCCTGCTGGTCAGAAGTGATCATTGACCGCAAGCGATCAGCTCCCCAGCGGCGCTCCATGCTTTCTTCCAGCAGTCGAGTCTCACTGACTGGTGAGAGGAAGACAGACAGGCGCTGGGCCAGTAGAGGGTCATACTGGTCGGCCATGTGCAACAGGAAGGCGAGGTCATTATGAAGGTCAGGTACATCTAGCATGGATCCTTTCTCGCGTAGACTCTGGAAAGAGTACTGCCTCAAAGACCTGAGAATTAGGCAGATTTATCAGAATAATTTTCTTTAAAATTACAGAATGCAACAGTTGGCTTCCCAAGTAGAAATTCATAAATTTTCATTCATTTTCTCCATAGGGACACATAGTTCTGATGTTGTTAATTGATGGTATAGGCCAGAGCTGGGCAACTTCGGTCCCGGAGGGGCCACTGTCCTGAGTTTAGCTCCAACCCTAATCAAACACACCTCAACAAGCTAATCAATGTCTTTAAGATCAGTAGAAAGCTACTGTATACACAGGTGTGTCTGATAAGGGTTGGAGCCCTCCTGGACCGAAGTAAACTGTTGAATCTATCCTTTTACATTATTTCAAATGATTTTTAAAATAATGTTTAAAAGCTGAATTCAACATGAAAAGAGAAAATTCCACAAGTCAGAGAGTTGTAGCAAGTAAATTGCACCAAAAGAGCTATATAGCTGCATGCACCAAATCCCATGAATCCCTGGAAATTAAATAAGTTTTATTTTACAATGATTTTAAATATTTTTCTATAGATATAATCAACCATTTAAGTACATAGTTGTACATATTTCTACATTATTTTGTACTTGATTATGCCATTCATTATTCTTCATGGGATTTTAGTTAGTTTTATTCATTATTTATTCATTATATTCATTAAAGCCATTCACTTCAGTCTTGTGCCTTTGCATTTTTGTCCGATTCTCTTATACTTTTTTGATTTAAATAAAAGTTTGCAATGTTGTGATTCACCTCAGAAATGGTTGGTTTGGTTCATGCCTTAAAATCCTTTTAAAAGATGTTTAAAATCCCTATGGGAAAAAATGAATGGAAAAATTCCAATGCCGCTGAAAAGGTGGCCTGGCACTAACTATTTGCATTTAGTTCTTAGTTCTTGGCACACAAACAGACACGTTAGTCCAGTCACCAGAATATCTCGACACTCACACATGGATAAAGACTACAAACTACATGGACACAGTCCTCTCACGTCTTGGGGCACCCATACTTGTGGAAGATCCAGGACAGGGCATAGATGCCCAGCAGACCGAACAGAAATATCAGCAAGACGTAGGCCTGCATTAGCTTGCGCAGGACAGAGGACAGCGAGTGACTGCACTGGAAGACGCTGTAGCCGGTCAGAGCGTAAGAGTGAGGTTGGCAGATGTGATTAAAGGAGATTAAGCCCAGGAGAGGAGTGGTGTAGCTCACAATCAAAATAAACTTCAGAACCTTGAATACCGTCTGGGCAGTATACACCTAAAGGAAGAGATGCAGTATTTATAACATATTATTTTAAAAATCACTTTTTACATCCTCTAAACTGCAAGTGCAATTGTCACAATGGTTTAATGAGACCATTTCTGAATGAGAATTTGCTTGAATGTGAACTGGCTTGCATGTTAAGGCCAAAGTATAATAGTTATCAAAGTATATTTGTTTTTACTCGTATGGGAGGGTCTGCATACAGTGCACATAATGCAAATTTTGTCATCAAAATAGTACATGCATTAGGCCCATTCCTGAAATAGGCCCAGATGAAAACAGACGAGAATTTTCCGGAAGCTGAACAGATTTCCTTTGCTATATTAACCTCAAAATAATTCTTAGAATGAAATGTGGAGTTTGACTTTCGGACGCCTATACACAGCGTTACTTACTTATTATACAGTTACTATTATTCTATATTCTTTGCGCTGTGACATTACTGACATAACCAGGCATGTTCATTTCAGTTATTTATTCGCTGTGACATTACTGACATAACCAGGCATGTTCATTTCAGCCAGTGACTGTGAACGAATCATGAACGAATCAGCAGAGTTTACCATGTACAAGCTTTTGTCATCGTTGCATCTTTCTCAGACATTTCCAAACGTCGAAATTGGGTTGCGCATCTATCTGTGCATGATGGTGCCCAATGCCTCCGGCGAGCGGCACTTCTCAAAGTTGGGAATAGTCAAAGGAGAGCTTCGGTCCTCAATGGGGCAGGAAAGGCTAAGCATCTGGCACTTATGAGCATTGAGCATGAGCTGCTGCGCAGTCTTGACTTTACTGATTCGATCGAAGAATTTGCGCTTGCTAGGGCACGAAAAACAGCAGTATAAGTAAGCAGCACTAGCGCAGTAGTAAGAGTGACAATATGCCTAGGTTAAGTTGATCTGGTTTAGCCTTTTCTGTATTAAGTGCACTTTTCAGACAATTGCTATTGACTGTTGATGTTACATAGCTTGATGTTAATCTCGAGTTGTTATGATAATACGTTGTTATTATTATTCATGTTCAATAAAGGCTGGCTGGTTGCGTCACTTCTTGGTCGGTCTGAGTGCGCATGAACAGTGAGTGTCGAATGCACATGCACCAATGCTGAGAAAAAATAGGCCCTTTTTTGCGCTGCAGCATCAGGCCCAATTCTTAATCCGGCCCTGGTCACATGTGCACATTAACTTGGTTTTGGGCTAATCAGTTGTTCCACATGGTGTAAGTATACTTTGGGCTTTACCTTATAGATAACATCTGAACTCTCGCAGTGAGCACGAAACCTGCGAACTCTCTCAAACAGCGCTCTGGCCAGCTCTCTGTCGCTGCGGTCTAATGTGGCTCCCTGTCTGGAAGTGTCCGGAACGACTTGCGCAGGCAAAACCGGCTCCGTGAGTGACATAGCAGAGAGCATTGAGCAATGAGACAACGTTGAGGGACACGGAGACGGTTGTGTTGTAGTTGACACACTATCTGCCCCCGCCAACAGAGGGCTGTCCGTCCCCGAGTCCAGACTTGACTTGCGCATTTTGTACGAAGATGTTACCTGAACTTTGGGTTGCACTGCTTGTTCTGTTTCAGAGAAACGTGTGTCCAGTTTGGCTGTAAGAGAAAGCGCCCTTGTTGTCCAGGGTGATTCGCAACATTTGGCGAGAAGCGATAGGAAGTGCTCGATGCGAGCGGATGTGAGCGGGAAGTGGAACCAGAAGCTTCCGCTGGCCAGGAGAACCAACGTATGGAGCAGCGTCACATATGGTAAAAACCTTGAGTACCAGGGCAACGCCTCGTGATAGCAAACCTGGCTGATGTAGATGTATTGCTGGAAGTCAAGGTTGGTACGTCGCCCCTTCACAGGGATCTTGGGTGACTCTGGTGTGCTTCTAAAGATAGAATCAGACACAGGCTCCATGGGAGAGCTGTAGTTGATGGAAGAGGAGTGTACCGGGACACACACAACTCCGTCCCTTGACAGCTGGAGCGTCCCAGCGAGGATGGACACCATCAGCATGAGCACCAGCAGGTAGTCCATGAAGACCTCCCACCATGGCTTCAGCAACTTATAACTGCCCTGACGCTCACCGCCGGACCATAGCTCAGACAGCGTGAACATCTACAATCAGAGAGAGGAAGACATCTTTTTAAACACCATTCAAATCAAGGTGACACTTTATTAGATTTAAGAATCTAACCATTCTTACAATTTAAGGCTTCTTTCTTAAATCAAGATACATTTACTTGAGATTTAAGATTAAGACTGAAGTCTGTTTTAAGTTTATGCTTCAAAAACAAGAAAAAATATCTTCCATTGGGGTAAGAAAAATGTATTTGTTTCCCTTTTGAATTAAGTGTATTTCTTTCTCATTCTATTGGCAGATTTTTTTTCCTTGATTTAAACTTAAACCTGCTTAAATTTTTCAGATTAAAAGACCTACCCCAGATTTCACAGACAAGGCTTAAAATAATCCCAGACTAAAATGCATATTTGAGCTGTCTCAACTGAAAATATCTTGCTCTGACATATCTTAAAATATGTCAGTGTCTTTGTTCTGTGTCAAGATGCACACCTGTAATGTTTTTTCTTCTAAGGCATTTTTGTAAAAGTTGCTTAATTATCTTAATTTAACTAAGGCCTAGTCCTGGCTTAAGCTAAGCCCTGTTTGTGAAACCGGGCCCTAATATCTTATTAAAATTAAGTCATTTTGATTCTTAGGTAAATGCATCTTAATTTAAATGTTTGTTTATAAAATGTGATTTAAATGCATAGTCACTGTCACAGTGCTCTGGCATTGTTGGTGATTGCCAGGGTGTTGCGGATTATTTACTAAGAGGTTCAGAGTGTTTATAAGTGTGTTATGCAGTTGCTAGATTGTTCTGGGTGGTTGATAGTGTGTTGCTTGGGTGTTCCAAGTGGTTGTTAGTGTATTACTATGCAGTTGCTAGGGTTCTCAGGGGTTTCCCAAAAGCAACAATGGTCGTAAGTTCTGTCGTTACCAACAGAGGTCAATGGAACTTGCAATCTTAGTTGGCTAATGTTGCTTTTGGGAAACGCACCCTTGAATGGTTGTTAACGTGTTGCTATGTGCCTACTAGGATGTTCCAGGTGGTTGCTAGGTGTTTGTTTACTGGCTTACAGAGTGTCTGTTTAACATTTTGTTAAAGAGTTGGATTCTCATTCCAAACATGGCCAAATACACTCCCTCTGTGTTTGTTTAAGTTTCTGAAAGTACCATGAAGGGCAGATTTACTTGTTTTGTTTTTTTTTAAGTTTATGGTAGTACATTGAAGTTAGATAGAGCGAGAGCAAGAGCATGCCCTTCAACGTCATCGGCAGCACTGCACAGGTCGTGCTCGAGAAGAATGTCTCCAAAAAAGTGTGTTTTTTGGGTGTGAGGGAAAGATAACCCTGTTTAGCTTCCCAAAGAACCCAGCATTACGTGAACAGCGGATGCAGTTTGTTTTTCCAGGCCAGCAAAGGAGGTTTGCAAGTGTGTTTGTTTGATCCCATCATTTCGTTGATTAATATTTTATAAACAAGGCCCAGTTCGACACTGGATTTGCACATCATTTATTACTGAAAAATGGAGCAGTCCCAGCAATAAAAGATCCCAGTCATTATTCATAAATGCAGATGGTGAGCAAAAATGTTTCGGTGTTTTGTTAGTAATCGGCGTGCAAGTGCTCCTTACTCTTTAGCTCCACCCACAGCACGCCTCCTGAAGCTTGGCTGTTTTCGGAGAGAAACATAAAGTAGTATATTTCTTTTGTAAATATGATAAAACAAAAGACTCTTTAGAGATATTAAGGATGCAGTACTACTCTATAGTTTCTAGAGACTAACAAAACTATGTGTGTTATGTCCTCTTTTATAGTTTGGACCGCTCCACCTTTCAGTATCAAATGATGTTTAAATTCTTGTTTATAAAACATTCGTCAACAAATACACTTGCAAAACTCTGTTCCTGCCCTGGAAAAACTGTATCCACTGTTTACGTAATGCCTGGTTCTTTGGGAAGCTGAACTAGGTTAATCCAAATAGTTTTTTGAAACTTTGGCCATGTTTAGCATGAGAATCCAACTCTTTTAACAGTGTAAATAGCTCAACATGCATGAAATAGCATTAGACCCTCCTTTAATAAAGTAATTGCACTCTTAATTTGAGGAATCATTCATGTATGAGCAATAATATCAGCAATATCTAAATTATCAAACACCCCTTAAAAAAACAGGTATTTGCTATAAGTGTTACTGCAATTACTAATCAAATGGAATGGAATGTCACTTAAAACATAATGAATGGTTTTATATAAAATGACACTTCCAAGTTATGTTTAGTTTGTAGTTTGCTGCATCCTTTTATAATATACAATCTATCAATGCATTTAAAATGAGTTTTGATTCAACACACTAAGCTGACGTGATAAGTCAGCTGAGCTCATAAATCACATTTGACTAGAACCCCAAATACTGCAGACGGTCTACATAAATAAGAGTGTAACGTACTTACAGTGATGTATTGCAACTCTCAACGTTTACAACTCTAAAGCTGAACCTTCATGCTTTAAACCCCTGGTTTTCTTGCACTCGATTCCGGCGCAGTCCAGTTTGATCAACAATACGTGTCCAACTTCTCTAACTTCGACCCAGTGGGGCCCCAGAAGCTGCTTTGAAGTTTCCATGACAACCTGCACACAATAGCCGCATTCACATCATGAAACGCCAGTGAGCCACTGGATTTGTAAGAAATACACAGAAATAAACAGAAGAAATGAAACTCATATGCAAATGTCAGGTTTTATATGTTCACTCAGTTTGTCAGATATTTCAGAAAGATCATTGTCCTCTCAGTGCAATGCATCGCATGTGAACAGCAGGTGGCACTAATTGCTCTGATTAAATGATGAAGTGTCTGTTGGACTTTATATTTTAGTGCTTGAAAATCAGATTTAGTGTCAATGTATGATTGTCCTGAATGATGTTTATGTCAAATACATTTAGAATCAGAATCAGAAAGAACTTTATTACCAAGTATGTTTGCACATACGAGGAATTTTTTTATTGTCACAAGCTTCCAGTACACAACGACAACAACACACAGTTGATAAAACAAGATGTGAATAAAATACACATACATAAATATAAATAAACCACAAAAAAGAATAATGTACAGGTGTGCTATAGATAGAATAGGAATAGAATAAAAATAAAATAAAAAATTAAGTTGTAGGGATGTACTAGGATGTAGGGTGATAAATAAGTATAAGGTTATTGCACATACTTTTATTGCACAATAGGAGAACTTTTATCTGTTCATGAGGTAGATTGCCTGGGTGAAGAAACTGCTCTTGTGCCTGACTGTCCTGGTATTCGGAGCTCTGTAATGCCGACCAGATTGCAAAAGTTCAAAAAGGAGATGGCTTGGATGTGAGGGATCCAGAGTGATTTTCTGAGCCCTTTTCCTCACTCTGGATGTATACAGTTCTTGAAGGGTTGGCAGGGGAGCACCAATAATCCTTTCAGCAGTCCGAACCGTTCTCTGTAGTCTTCTGATGTCTGATTTTGTTGCTGAACCAAACAGACAGTTATTGAAGTGCACAGGACAGACTCAATGATGGCTGAATAGAACTGTTTCTGAAGCTCCTGTGGCAGGTTAAACTTCCTCAGCTGGCGAAGGAAGTACAACCTTTGTTGGGCCTTTTTAACAATGGAGTCAATGTGATTGTCCCACTTCAGGTCCTGAGAGATGGTGGTTCCCAGGAATCTGAATGACTCCACTGCAGTCACAGTGCTGTCCATGATGGTGAGTGGGGGGAGAGCAGGGCGGTTTCTCCTGAAGTCCACGATCATCTCCACTGTTTTGATTGTTTTGATGTAGAGGTTGTTGTGGATTCAAGAGATGGCGGGGTGCTGTCAACTTTTTGTGTTTGAGCAGGATGGTCAAGGTAGTGAATGAGGCCAATGACTGTAGTGTCGTCTGCAAACTTCAGGAGCTTGACAGAGGGGTCTTTAGAGGTGCAGTCGTTGACGTACAGCGAGAAGAGCAGTGGGGAGAGAACACATCCCTGAGGGGCACCAGTGTTGGTGGAGCGGCTGTTTGACATGAATTTCCTCAGTCTTACTAGCTGCTGCCTATCTGTCAGAAAGCTGGTGATCCACTCACAGATAGAGTTAGTGAAAGTGAAAGTCGTGACATTTGTCAAGTATGGTAACCCATACTCGAAATTGGTGCTCTGCATTTAACCCATCCAAGTGCACACAAACAGCAGTGAGAAGTGAACACACCGTACAACCCGGAGCAGTGGCAGCTATATCCAGCGCCGGGGAGCAACTGGGGTTCCAGTGCCTTGCTCAAGGGCACTTCAGCCATGGGTATTGAGGGTGGAAGAGAGCGCTGTTCATTCACTCCCTCCCACCTACAACTCCTGCCAGCACCGAGACTCGAACCTGCGACCTTCTGGTTACAAGTCCAATTCTCTAACCATTAGGCCACAGCTGCCCCTACAGTTAGGAACAGAGAGCTGGGTTTTTTGGTCTGGATTTACTTGAGGTTGTGGTTATCATCAGAGTAAAGTGTTGCATTTTGATTGTTTTAATACTTTGTTTGTTTTAAATTTCACTTTCTAAATGAACCTGTCACTTACATACATGAGATTGATAAATATCACTGAGTGGTTCTTAGTGTGTTCTGGGTGTTGTATTCTGATTGTTTTAATATATATTTTTTCTGTTAAATTTATGGATCTTTGTGTAATTTCAATCACAAGGTCACTTTTTAAACCCACAGTGTCGTGTCAGAATGCCGTTATCGAGGTTCGAGTTTCTAGAAGTAACTTGAAAAGTGAAAAAAAGAGTTCACAATCCGAAAACAATGTTAGTTGTGTAGGAAACCCCCATTTATCATCATGTCACACATTTTTAGTTCCCTCAGACTGGGGATTTACAACAAGCCCACACATCAGATTGAGACACAGGCTGAAAGATTTGTGAAAACTAAAAGTATTTTTAGCAAATAAATAGTGATTCCTGTTCTATTTGAACTAAACTAAGCTGGATGATGACATCACTGAATTCAATGATGAACTGCCTTTAACTGAAAATTTTGTGTTTACTATTGTCCTTTTGCATTATTACACACTATTTTCCTATTTAATACTGTAAAGCTGCTTTGACACAATCTGTATTTTTAAAAGCACTATATAAATAAAGGTGACTTGACTTGTTTCAATATCTTTTTCACTGAACATTGCATTCTTGTCTTTAAATTTTTAATGACAGTTCAAAGATACAGGAAAGAGGCTGGTATTGGGTGGATGCTGCAGAATATGGTATCATATTTCACGAAAAAAAAAACATTAAACTATGATTTTTATATTTGATGAGCTCAAATGAACGATAAAACTGCTCTTAATTGTTAATTGTTAATTGTTAAATACCTTTCTGTTTATATCTTAAAAAACAAAGCCTGGAAGCCTCACACACAAGTTTTAATTCAAGTTTTAATGTTGAATATTAAAGTGATAGTTCAATCAATCAAACATTCAGTCAGTCAATCAATCAATCAATCAATCAATCTATCTATCTATCTATCTATGTTTATGTTTTTTTTTTTATCTTTTTATATATTTTTTTATCTATCTATCTATCTATCTATCTATCTATCTATCTATAAATGGTTTTACTTTGCAGAACAACCACACACACACACACACACACACACACACACAAATAAAGTAATAATAGAATAAATGTTTCAAAACAGGGTTGGAATGACTGATAAGGTGATGCAAAAAATATTTGTATAATCTTTTTTTTTTTGGGTGAATTGTTCCATTAATATTCAGATTCATCCAGTTGATTTTTTTGGTGCCATGGAAACATAATTCTATTTTCTGCTATTACAAACACTTCTAGTGTTTTGTTTTGTTTTTTAATACAACCTCTAAACTTCAGCATTATAGTTTCAACTTTCTTATTGCTTAGGCTCTGCTCATAATTCTGTAATGTAAACACATTCATTTAAATGCCATCAAAATAATGTGCCAATAAAATAAAAAAATAACCTGACTATACTTGTTTTTAGGCTTTAGTGTTTGTCATTGTTAGCAGTTTTTGTTATGTGGTTGTGTGTATATGTGTGTGTGTGTGTGTGTGTGTGTGTGTGTGTGTGTGTGTGATATGTGTATATTTATATATATATATATATATATATATATATATATATATATATATAATATATATATATATAGATAGATATATAGATAGATAGATAGGTGGATACAAATATAGAGATAGATAGATAGACAGATAGATAGATTAAAGCAATACACTACAATACACTTATACCAGCTAAGGGGGTTTTAGGCACTCTGCTTTGTATCGTGCCTAACAACGCCCCGTAGCTGTTATAAATTCACTGTAAACCACGGCTTCTTGGGGCTTATTGCTTTTATAATACAGTTATTCCATATAAGTAGCAAGGTTTGACTGAATAAAACAGTGCAACTAAAGTGTAATGATAATATATTAAAAAGAGAATTCTTCCACCAAACAATGTTGTTCCTCAGAACCAGTTGTGGTTCCAACAAAGTTGTTGCCGAGCAACACACAGAAGTAAACAAAGGTGTGTATTTGTAGTGTGGTTTACAACAGGTTTAAATGCAGCTCAACCAATCAGAATCAAGGACCGGAACTATCTGTTTTATAAAAGTTCTTTTACTACATCAAGTTAAACTATTAAAATAAGAAATGTTGGCTTGGCAACTACCTTAAATAAAAAGTTTGTTATATTTAATTTCAGTTACCATTTTTTAAGGTTTTAATTTTCGATTTAGTTTTATTTAACTTTGAAAACCATACAAAGCTGTTTAGTATTTGAATATTAAGTTTTGTGGCTCTCATAATCATTCAGCACAGATTCACGAGGACTGAATTTTATGATAAGTTACACACATTAATGTTCTGTTGTTTATACATGTTTCTGTGAGAATTTGCTCATTTTGAGCCCCATATATTGATGCGAGAGAAAAAGCGTCCATCTCCATCTCTCTCGGACGTGTGGTTTCACACCTTTTGACTCAATCTTGCCCTCTGAAAGTGCTGGGTGTGTTTGTGTGAATCGACACACGCCCTCCTCCAGTCCTGCCACTGCTGGGGATTTTAGAAGAAGCTCCTCTATAAATAGTGCAGGCCCATGCTTTTCGGTGCAAAACCAGCCCGAGATTCACACCAATCCTATGTGTGTTTTTATATGTATATATTATTTATTTTGAGGTTTTATTTCTTTAAGAAACAACTCAGAATTTTGCTTCTACATTGAGATAAATGTTAAATGATTTTTGGCCGTGATGGTTCAAAGAACACAAACTCACAATTTTACAAATCAAGGCTCACAATGAGAAAAAAAAGTGTAGGATTTAGTTTGACAGCATGTTCAGAAATAATTACACAGAAATCTAACTAACAGATTGAATTTAAAGTAAAAAAAAAAGACTGAAATGGCATTTTCTTGCAAAAGATACTCCAATGACCTTGGTTTTATTTATAACATTTTTATAATGGATTCATGAAACATGAGCAGAACACATTTCTATGTAAATTGTTTACAAACCTTTGTTTAAATTGCTAATTCTGCTCATGATTTCATGTCTCATTAATGATGCTCATTGAGGGCAATACCATTAACTGTTTTTCAAATGTTAATGTTTCCATTCATTTGCCCGACATTTTGCACAGGTATTTTTTTTTTTTTTTTTTTTTAGAAAAGGACATTTTCTGACTCTATTTTAACTGTACTGTTTTATTTTATTTTACATATGTATACTTTATAATTTTATGTGTGTGTATATATATATATACGTGTGTGTGTGTATATATGTATATATGTATATATATATATATATATATATTATATATATATATATATATATATATATATATATATATATATATATATATATGTAATGTATTTTCCCAAATCCCAGAGAACAAAGATACATCACTGACTACATCACACAACACAACTGATCAAAACAGTCTGAAGTGAAAATGTGTCACAGCCTGAGACCTTCTGCTTCTTGCCGTTCCATTTAACCTGTTTAAGTGTCACATTTCCATCTTTTAGATTGCAGCGATAGAAAGTCTGAGAGACGTTTCACATCAGGATGATGTCATTGCCCAATGCCCATAGTGAAACTGTGAGTGTCTTGAGTACCTTCAACTGGAGCGATTCACACACCTCCATACACACCTACTCTAGTGCACTCGACGATCAGCAGAAAGCCCAAACAATAGAGAGTGAGATGGTGTGAAGTTATGCCAGGCCAGGTCACAGAAAGGGCATTCAGATACCGACAGCCATTCTGACTGTATGACATGTGGGGGGTTTTCAGACAGTCTTATGAAAGCTTGTTGCTTTACAACATCTTCCATTGCATTCACAGTGATTGATATCATGCATTTGGCTGCTTTTGTTACACAATAATTGTTTCATATGCTTTATATAGTGCTAAAATGCATTTCGTTCATGACAACTCTTGGTGGGATTGGCATGGTAATGTACATGACACTGTTAAATGTATTTGTTCTTGGCAGAATAGATCCGCTACGCTGCTGCGGTAGAGCAAGTATCGAGACTACCTACTGCCAATACATCCACAACATGCTGCTGTGAGCATGTAAGAAATATTGCTGCTGTAAATACAGGTCCTTCTCAAAAAATTAGCATATTGTGATAAAAGTTCATTATTTTCCATAATGTAATGATAAAAATTAAACTTTCATATATTTTAGTATCATTGCACACCAACTGAAATATTTCAGGCTTTTTATTGTTTTAATACTGATGATTTTGGCATACAGCTCATGAAAACCCAAAATTCCTATCTCAAAAAATTAGCATATTTCATCCGACCAATAAAAGAAAAGTGTTTTTAATACAAAAAAAAGCCAACCTTCAAATAATTATGTTCAGTTATGCACTCAATACTTGGTCGGGAATCTTTTGCAGAAATATTGTTTTAATACTGATGATTTTGGCATACAGCTCATGAAAACCCAAAATTCCTATCTCAAAAAATTCAGGATGCTTCGATAGCGGCCTAAGCTCATCCAGAGTGTTGAGTCTTGCGTCTCTCAACTTTCTCTTCACAATATCCCACAGATTCTCTATGGGGTTCAGGTCAGGAGAGTTGGCAGGCCAATTGAGCACAGTAATACCATGGTCAGTAAAACCATTACCAGTGGTTTTGGCACTGTGAGCAGGTGTCAGGTCGTGCTGAAAAACGAAATCTTCATCTCCATAAAGCTTTTCAGCAGATGGAAGCATGAAGTGCTCCAAAATCTCCTGATAGCTAGCTGCATTGACCCTGCCCTTGATAAAACACAGTGGACCAACACCAGCAGCTGACATGGCACCCCAGACCATCACTGACTGTGGGTACTTGACACTGGACTTCAGGCATTTTGGCATGTCCTTCTCCCCAGTCTTCCTCCAGACTCTGGCACCTTGATGTCCAAAATGACATGCAAAATTTGCTTTCATCCGAAAAAAAAGTACTTTGGACCACTGAGCAACAGTCCAGTGCTGCTTCTCTGTAGCCCAGGTCAGGCGCTTCTGCCGCTGTTTTCTGGTTCAAAAGCACACGCCTGTGCACGGTGGCTCTGGATGTTTCTACTCCAGACTCAGTCCACTGCTTCTGCATGTCCCCCAAGGTCTGGAATCGGTCCTTCTCCACAATCTTCCTCAGGGTCCGGTCACCTCTTCTCGTTGTGCAGCGTTTTTTGCCACACTTTTTCCTTCCCACAGACTTCCCACTGAGGTGCCTTGATACAGCACTCTGGGAACAGCCTATTCGTTCAGAAATTTCTTTCTGTGTCTTACCCTCTCGCTTGAGGATGTCAATGATGGCCTTCTGGGTTAACCTCTTACCATGATTGCGGTTTTGAGTAATGAACCAGGCTGGGAGTTTTTAAAAGCCTCAGGAATCTTTTGCAGGTGTTTAGAGTTAATTAGTTGATTCAGATGATTAGGTTAATAGCTTGTTTGGAGAACCTTTTCATGATATGCTAATTTTTTGAGATAGGAATTTTGGGTTTTCATGAGCTGTATGCCAAAATCATCAGTATTAAAACAATAAAAGACCTGAAATATTTCAGTTGGTGTGCAATGAATCTAAAATATATGAAAGTTTAATTTTTATCATTACATTATGGATAATAATGAACTTTTTCACAATATGCTAATTTTTTGAGAAGGACCTGTGTAACATACATGAAATAACCTCTATATAGCATACATGAATCACCTTGCAGCAGATCTATACAGGTGGAGCTGGGGAAGGTGGAGGGTTTCTGAAGCAAGATGCAACTGCTACGGCAAGCACTAGTCATATATTTGAATGCTGAGCAGTGAGCTCATTGGCTACCGATACACGAGAGAACCAATCAGCTTTGTCATGTGATAATGATGTCATTAGGTCAGATTGCGTTAGACCTATCGGCAGGGGCGGCGTTAGGGGTGGGCTAAGGGGGCTGGAGCCCCGAATGTTTTCAGTAAAGCCCCGAATGTTTTTATTACCACCATGCATCAATGAGTTTTCATGCCCAATAAGTCATTTATATTAGAATTTAATTAAATAAATAAATAAATATCTCTCGACTCTCACGTCTACAGTGTCTGTCAATTTACGCGTTGTCATTCAACACCCGACAAAAACCGCCCCCACTGAGTCTAGTGCTTCTGACTGACATGTAAACTGGCCAACCATCGATGAGCGTCTGTACGATCCAGCCAATGATATGAGATCTTTTTGGAGCCAGGCGGTTTGTTGGCGTGTAGTATTTTACTAGATCAATTTATTTGAAAAATTAAAATGGATATTTGAAAATTCTTCATAAGAATAGCCAACACTTGAACGCCAAGAAACAACAGCTTCAGGTATCTGTAACTTTTAATCATAGTATTATATTTCTTTTTCGGTTTTAAATTGTGTCTGATTTAACGTTACATTTTGAACATCTAACACTTAACGGTGCGCAGCAGCACAGTCTTTAGGACACACACACACACAGAGCGGTATAAATGTTTGGTTTAGCACGGTCGTGTCAGGGCAACAATTCAATAAACAAGATAATAAAAAAGACATATTTCGCAAAGGAAATGGTTCCAAACAAAGCATGTTGTTGTGCTCTGCAGCACACACACAGCGGTGTTTACTGAATAAATTTGCTTGAATAAATGATTCACTGACCCATTCATAAAAAACAGTTGCTATACTTTTTTCCTGAATGAATCATCTGTTTCGAACGAATCCATCGATTAAATGACTGACCGACTCACTCATTAAGGCAGTGGCTTACCGCCACCTAGTGGCAAAGTACCATTCAAATTTTTTTCATAATTTCATATTTTTTGTATTCCAAGATGCATTTCAGTGGCTTGAGTATTCCGTATCCAGAAATTCTGCATTCTGCTTTTCTTGTCGTCTCTTTGGCAAGCATCATATCCGAAAACAGCAAAGACACATTAACCAAGTGCAAGTTTCTCCAACTGGAAAAGAGCTTTAGAATCATTCATAGAGCATGAACAAAGTACCTTCATAAGGCTTCCATGACATGCTGGAAGAGCTACAAAACAGCTGAAAAACACATGGAGATATGAATGATGCACAGACTTCAGTAGAGGGTAAGTTTTATCTGCCAGACTGAATAACTTGAATCTGTTTACTGTAATGCATAAACAAATGCATAAAGTCCTTTGACCGGTATATCTTTGTAGAGTAAGAGTATGTCAGTGCACTGCTTAATGTTTGCTTCTTATCCCTGTTCTACCAGGACGAGTGTAGCCAGTCAGGCTTGATTGGAAAAGAAAAGAAAACAGAGACAGAGACAAAAAAAAAAAGCGAGATAGAGACACAACATCAGCATATGTGTCAGGATACAAGGGATAAACTTTAAATAAAATGTTTTAAATTTGTTTTTGTATATTTTAAACCAGGGTAAATCTTTCTGAGTTATTAAAATAAAAAGTCACATACATGGATTTTTCTGGGCTAAGCCCCGGATCTCCACTCACCCTAGAACCGCCCCTGCCTATCGGACTGCGCCATCTAGAGTTTAATCCCAAAACTTTGTATTTGGACAATGAAACCCCACCTGAAATGACCTGCATCAGATCAAATGTCTGTATCTGCGTGTCTCAAATGCTCCAGGTCTCTTCTTAGTCATGTCATAAGTCTCAGTGTGTTTGAATCAGGTGATTTTTCAGGTTCACAAAGGTGTTTACAGGTGGAGAATCACATGAACAATCCACATCAACCATTAACCACAAACCACACACAATACTGACTGTCTTCATGTTCAACATCTATTGTTTTATCATTTCAAACCAACAATCGTATGTCTGTCAAATGTTTTGCTTGTTTGTAAGTGTGTTTGTGCTTCTTTATTCACAATAACTGTCACTGGCTGAGATAAAACGTGCTGTTTTAAAGCACGTGTGACTTTTTCGGGCTGCTATCATCTGTTCATCATACACTGCATCTGTTTTTAAAAGATGGACATGATGAAACGAAGAGCATTTGTGCGAGAGAGAAAAAAACAGAATTAAGGTGGGTCGTGAGAAAGTGACACGTTTATTTGTCACTCTTCCTCTTTGTTTTTTCACTGCAACCACAAGTGGTAGGCCTATAATGCAGAGCAGAGATATTCAAAGGAAAAAATGACAGAATAATATAATACAGTACAGAAGGGTGACATTTTTGTACAAGCTCTTATCTTTCGCACTGTGGTGAGGCTAAACATGATTTGAATTTAAGCTGATTAAACTACAGTCATGTCAGATCAAATAATGTTTCTGGCCTACAATTTTCAACAGGAGTGCCCGTTCATTCCTTGAACGATTGCTAGAATGAAAACTTTATTAGCTGGCAATAACTAATGATAAGGAAAGCTACATACCAGAAACAATAACTAACCATTTTAGCATCCACATAGAAGAAATAAACGTTCGTTTAAATCCTAGAGCTCTTTAAAGCTCAAATGGATAAAATAGCCATGTTTTATCATTCATAAGATGCACAAAAATCGATCTGAATGCAATTTGAAATGCATTAATCCTCGTTTTTATCTTGTAGTATGGATTTGCTTTTCCTGAGGTCACATACCATTATACTGTGAATTTCACAAGCGAATTCCAGTTGGGATTATAATAGACAGTTTTTGCCTAAATAATTTGACCCCGCTTTTATTAAAGCTTTATCGTTCGTCATGGTGTGTACAGGCTTTAATCCAAGTTTATGTATGACGTTTTATATAGGCCTATGGCATATTTTATGCAGGTGTTTTTAAATCATTGAAGATCATAAAAGATTGTTTTTTTTTTCCTGACCCGCACAGCTGGTGAATCTCATTTAGATGAAGCTGAACTAGATGAATTTTCAGTGTTCAATCCACTGAGCCACAAACCCTCAGAGACTCGTGATGCTTATCGCTAACTCCTTCCCCCCGTGTGTCAGGAGCATCGCTCTGCGGTGAGGGCGGCGGAGGGGCTGCGTGTCTGCAGATGGAGCAGGTGAAGCGGTGGGCTTGTGGGTAAAAACGAGCAGGAGCTCTAGGGGAGACGGAGGGCCCGGTGGGCTTTGTTCGCCTTGATCTCTTGGTTTTTTAGCATTGTCTTCTTTGCATCTTTCTAGGAACTGGAAACAATGCGCTGTGTGCACTTTCTTGAAAGTGGCTTTGGTAGGAAAGACTTCTGTAGTCTGAGTAAAAAAACAAATGTAAAGGTGAGGTGAAGGAACATCTTTACATTGTTCCTTTCTCTCTTTGCAATTGACATTTAACATGTATTTTATGTATGAAAAACTGCCCGTTAACACAAAGGGTGATAACTATAAAATAATGATTAAAAAATGCTTTTAAAATTCTTTTGAATAAAATAATTGGAATAAAATATTTAGACTATTGTGTATATTGACTATTGTGGTTTTTGATAATGTTTTTAGCTACAGTACTTAAAAACTTTTGTAGTTTGTCTTTACTTGTTCTGTTAAAAAAGTAAAACTACAATGGCTTTGTCCCATGGCATGCTGGGTAATCTCCCTCAGCCCCTTTGCATGCACCAAAATCACAAACCAAACCAGATGAGAAATCAGACAGTGGGGCGGTGTGGGCACTGTGTTCACATCTCTGTGGTCTCATGAACTCCTGAAACCTTAGTTTAACCCACCATCTCTCACAGCTGCTAAATATTCAGCGTTTTTGTTAGCCTATCTGATCATAAGCCCAGAGAGGAGTTTAGAGCCACTGATGCTTGTATGAAGGTCTGGATCTACCAGAAGAACACTGTATCCATCAGAGGTTAGTTTTCATTTTATGGACTTTCATCAACTTTGTATCTCAAATTGACCCAAATTAGCCAATAGTTACAGTTAGAGTTTAGAGCATTGAAAAACATGTGGAGAACAGATCAGATGAGATATGAGTTTTTATTCACTGCAAAAAAAGTGATTTTCTTCGTATTTTAGACTAGTTTTTCTTTTCAAATATCTAAATCTCTTTTTAAATGAAAATATATTTACTTGACATAAGTTAAGAAATTTAGTTTTCTGGAAAAAAACCCTTAATTAAAAAAAGAAAGATATTGTCATCATTTCACTCTCATGTTGTTCCAAACCTGTGAGTTCTTTCTTTTTTGAACATCATTTTTCTGAAGAATGTTTGGCGACCAAACGGTTAATGGTAGCCATTGACTTACACTCTAAAAATTGCTGGGTTGTTTCAACCCAACTTTTGGGTTAAAAAAACAATTTAAAAATTTAACTCAACAGTTAGGTTAGTCCATATTTGACCCAAAGTTGGGTCGAAAAATGCTATGGAAGTCAATGGTTACCGGTAATCTTTTGCTTGCCAGCATTACCCAGAAAATCTTCTTTTGTGTTTAACAGATGAAATAAACTCATACAAGTTTGGAACAACCTTAGGGTGAGTAAATGGTGACAATTTTATTTTCTATGTGAACTGTCCCTTTAAAGTGAGTTTATGCTTAGAATAAGAACAAATATCTGCCAATGGAGTCAGAAAAAGGACGTTAACAAGGGTTAATGGCTCTCATTTTAAGCATAAAAAAACACTTAATTTTGATGAATATGTTATATCATTTTGTATCTCTGAGGAAGAAAAGCATGCACTTTTTGCATTGTTGAGATCATTGACTTAAACGTGTTTCCTCCAGGCTTTCAAATTTGTATTTTGTCCGATCTTCAAACAATCTCAATATTAACCCAAACATTTCTCTTCCAATGATCAAGAAGTTCCAGAAAAAGTTCCATGAACAATGTATAAACATTTTTGTGCTAATATTTGAGAATGTTATTAAAGACCAGCTAACTCTAATTTAAAATTCTATTAACATAAGTAGAAGAATGTTGGTTGATAGCTTTGATAGAACCTCACCAGAACAACCAGAGAACGTTTCCTGTTAGCTGGTAGTGACTTTGGTAACACTTTATTTCGATAGTCCACTTTAGACATTCTACTAACTTTGCAACTACATGTCAACTAGCAGTTAGTAGATTATTAGTAGACTGTCTGCTTAATATCTTCTAACACTTTCTTTGTCACCTTATTGTCAACTTATACTAACCCTTAACCTACCCCTAACACTAACCCTAAACCTACCCTAACAGTCTCCTCTGAGAGTTAGTAGAAATGTAGTTGCAAATGAATGAGAATTAGTTGACATGTAGTTGACATGTAGTTACAAAGTTACTTATAGTTAGTAGAATGTCTAAAATGGACTATCGAAATAAAATGTGTAACCTTTATTTCTCCTGCATAACTGTAGGAGAAGTTTTTGATACTCTGAATCATAATTCAGATACATTTCCTGCATTGGGAGATTTCATTACAATTTGGTTAAATGCAGAATGAAAGTGACATTGATTTGATTTGCATATTCTGTTCTTTTCTTATGGATGGCAGTGATGACGAATGAGCAGATTTACCAGCCGTCCTGATTTGATGTCTGAAATGAGTCTGGTGAGGACACATCAGAAAACTCTCGTACTTCCTGGAGCAGCTTCAGAACCGAATCACAACTCTCACAACCAGAAGCATCTGCATCGCCTGCGTCTGGATGCCCGAGGGTGAGTCTGACACCAAGAGACAATCAGCTACAGCTATGAATGTAAATAATAAATACTAATTATTTTTAAAAAAGGGAAGAGCAGTTATATCATGGTTGTGCATCTAAATTGTTTTCCATCACTTTTAACTTGTGGAGCGTTTCATCTTTTAATGCTGCAGGTGGCTCTTAAAAAACAAAACAAAAAAAACTTTCTTAATATATGCTTAATGGTTTAAATTTAGTGTAGTTTTGGAATGAATCACGTCTTTTATTTTTTACACCTGTTTAGAGAAACTTGGTCAAAATGTAGTGCATTTTACTCTCTAAAAAATACAGTCTATGTCGAGAACTCCTGTGAGCAATAACTCTATGATGATCTGGATGATTTACGAGACTTTTGGAGATGCAGGTGTTGATGCTGCTTCACGTCTCTAAACCTCAGATTCTGTTGTTCTAACTGAATTCAGTCTTGAACAGCTGCATCGCCATCAACCGCACACAAAACATTCAAATCTGTTGTGTAGATTATTGTTGTTCAAGCAAAACAATCTTCATATCAGAGTCTACATCAGGATTATTTCTATATTAGTATTTATATATTCTCACAATAATTGTTTATTTTATTTTTTACGGGTTAATTTTCTATTGATGTGGATACTTAATACGATAATATACAGATAAAAATAGTTGTATAATGAATAAACATATTTTATGAAAATTTAATTCACATATTAAAGATAATTTTTTAAATCTTTTCTTATTTTCTCATTTCGTATTGTATGAAATTATAATATTTACGTTCCACATTTATCGTCTAATATGGAAAATTACGAAAAGTAACAATACTGATTATAATAGCTATATATTGAATAAATGCATATTTTATTTAATATTATGATAATTTGTATAGATTCATATAATATGTTAATATTATGAAATAAAATAATACTGACATTAAATATAAAATTTTGAATAAATATATATTGAATATATAATTTTTCTGTATAGTATTTTTGCTACTGTTATTTATGAATCCTATATCCTCTCATGATCTATTTATTGTAATATATATAATATAATATTATGCTGTTTATATATTATATATTAATGTTTTATTCATTAAAATATTGTATTGAAATAATTAAATATTAATTTAAAAAAATTAAAGTAAATATTATATGTACATTTAGTCATTTAGCAGATGCTTTTATCCAAAGGGACTTACAAATAAGGACAATAGAAGCCATCAAAATCAACAAAAGAGCAATGATACTCAAGTGCTATAACAAGTCTCAGTTAGCCACAGTACATGTAGAAAGTTTTTTTTTTTTTTTTTTTTTTTATACTACATAAAACTAAATCAAGTACATATAATAGAAAAAGACTAGAGAAAACAAGTGTTAGAGGCCTTAAAATTAAATTAAATTATGTAAAAATTTATTTGTACATTTTAAAAAAAAAAATTAATGTGGAGAATCAAAATAATATTTATGCTGTTTATTATGAAGAAATATATTATATTGTTCACTGAACTCATTAACAATGATTTATATGAATAAACTATTAAAATATTTGGGATTTGTTGTGCTTTCATTTCAGATTGTTTTCAAAATGCCTCGATCGTTTCTAGTGAAAAGTAAGAGGGCGGGGCATCACTCCACACGCTCCGCCCACTCTAAGCATCAGCATCATGATGGATGGACGTCCAGCAGTCGCTCTGCGGCTCTGGAGCTGCTGCCCAGCACATCCACCGATGGCAGCCGAACCCATAACAGCACTGATGGAGCTGGAGCTGAGCCCCAACCCTGGCCTTCATCCACTGCAGGTGTCTGAAGAACAGCTCAGTAAAGTGTAACACCAGCAGTGACTGGAATAGTGTGGTATAATGATATGCAATAAATGCATTGTTGGAGTTTCACATGACATGTGAAGACAGCTCATTTAGAAAATAGGGTCTGAATTACAACCTTTACTCATGAGAAAATGACAGCTTGAGAACTCCCGCAAATGCTAAACTTGAATGACTCATTATGATATTTTTTTCCAAGAACTAAATACCTCAACACTATTCTAAATTAATAAATAGGGCAGCTAACAAAAATGTTCTAAGAATGTTTTGCTAATTTTCCCATTAAGTTATGAAAACATTTGATCTGAATGTTCTCAGAACGTTCAAAATGACCAGTTTTTAAAACATTTGTCATTGTTGTCACTTATGCAAACGTTAAGGGAACATTGTGTTATCATTTTGCAAACATTATAGGAACGTTACTTTGTTCTCTGAACATCCTGAAATAACTAGTAATATTTACATTTACAATTAATCACTTAGCAGACAATTCTATCCAAAGTGACTTACCAATGATGAGAACAACAGAAGCAATCAAACCAAAAAGAGAGCAACAGTATACAAGTGCAGTGACAATGCTCAGTTAGTCTAGCACAGTACAAAATGCTAAAAATGTTAGATGAACGTCCAAATAAATGTTTCTGTTTTGTGTAATTTCAAGCAAATGTTCTACTAACATTATTGGGACAACATTTGTTCATAACATGGAGAACCTTGCCAGAACGTTCTGAGAACCTTCCATGTTAGCTGGGAATATTCATTAATGTTTAATAATAACAAAAACTGTTCCAACTGCCTTGTATTGTGCTGTTCAGTTTTAAAAAAATATTTCCTATAATGCTTTGCAGAGAGTGAGCCTGAGAGCTGTAAGGGCCCGTTCAAACCAAGGGCGATCTAGCGATAACCATATATACATAAAAAATAAAAATTAAAAACCATTCTACAGTTATAACAAAAATGACACAAATAATGATATCATTGGAATCACTAAAAACTTTGACAGAGCATTAGAATCCAGCCAGCTTTAATGAGCGCGACCATTTAAAGCGGCAGACAAAGTGG
This sequence comes from Cyprinus carpio, assembly GCF_018340385.1. Lineage (NCBI taxonomy): Eukaryota > Metazoa > Chordata > Actinopteri > Cypriniformes > Cyprinidae > Cyprinus > Cyprinus carpio. Next base: position 2,045,986 of record NC_056599.1, read on the forward strand.
CAGCGCGCGCTAAGAATAAGCTAACCCGATCTCATGAATGTGTGTTTCAATGGCACGATTTTCTGTTTCTGTTTCTACTTTGGCTTGCATATGATACACAACTGGTAGGTTTAGGGGTGTGGTGTAGGTGTGTATTATATGTATGTCAAAATGCGTATTATATGCACGCCAATAAAATGTGTATCACATGCACGCAAAAACTGCGTATTATATGCACGTCAAACACATATAAATAGATAAATAGTAGGGTTATCAAAAGAACCATTCGGTACAGAAATTTTAAAAACATTTCCTACTAGCAGATTCTTAAACAGGGCTGTTTGGTCATTGTGTTCACAAGCGTTTTAAAGGCTCTTGTGTGTTTCTGTGTGCACGCTCTGTGAAGAGTGTGAAGCGATGATCACTGAAGCAACCACAGACATATCTGTTGAGCACGTGAACACAATTGACCAATCAGTGCTGTTTAGGAATCTGCTCAACAGCGCTCAAATCTTAGCGGGAAATGGACGATTTTAAAACTTCAGTACCGAATGGTATCTCGGACGGTACTTTTGACAACACTAGTAAATCGCATGTAAATACACACACAAAAAAAGTGTTATTGATACGCATTGTAATGAGACCAGGCTCAAAAAACAGATCGTTAATATAGCTGTTGGTGTGAACGGGCCTTAATGAAGAGGACCGAGTGAGTGATTCAATGTGTGTGCTCCAAAAATTATTAAATCCTTGTACTGCGCAAAAACATCACTTAATATTTTGTTTTATTTTAATTCATGTCGTGGATAGTCATTATTGCATGTTAAGATATATTATATTCCATTCTTTTGTATTGTGTGTGATGGCAGTGAAGCAGCCTGGAGTTTGTCCATTGTCTAAGCTGTCGTGCCCTGTTGCGATGGAGAGACAGAGTGAGCTGGAGTGTCTGATTCAGGCTATACTCAGTCACCATCAGCTGAGCAATGTCCAGACGCCGCTGTGTGAATGTCCGCTCTGTGAGAAGGTGAGGAACGGCCGTGTGTCCTTTACTGAACACACCTGATTGCAATTATGAGATCCACAGCACAGAACAAATGCATTTAGATTCATGGGCCGCAGCTGATGATGTGAAAACATTATTCATTCATTCTTTGATTTATTAATCTGTTTCCGCCACAGGAATAAAATAATTTTCTTTTCAGGATTGTGAGTTTATATCTCGCAATTATGAAAAAAAAAGCTAAAATTAGGCAATTAGGCTACCTTTCTTATTTATATTTAGTGGCGGGAAAAAAACAACGCTATCTCACGACCAATTCATATGTATTTTACAAGGTGGCTAATTTGTACACATTCGTATGACCTTGCTCGTACGATTTTGTACGATTTGTCTAGACCCCAGTGAGACGAGTAGGTTTAGGTGTGGGGTTAGGTGTAGGTCATTCGTACACTAATTGTGCAACTCGTAAATTACGTACGATTTAGCAAAAATCATATGGCTTTGTACGAGTGAGGTCATGCGAATTCATATGAAATTAGTCACTTCGTAAAATATGTACGAATTGCTGTGAGATCAAGCTAAAAAAATTTGTGAAATGTAAATTCAAAATTGCAAAAAAAAAAATCTGAATTGTGAGATCTAAAAAATCGTAGGATATTAACTTTTCTATTTATTTATTTATGTTTTTAATAACATGGCAGAAACTGTCTTCCATATCAATCCAAAGCTGCTCACAAATGAGAAATAGGTTAGAAGAATACCTGATTTATGCAGAGGGAAAGCATATACCTAGAACAGTAAAATGTAACGTACTGATTTGATAATGATTTAATGATTTGACAATTCAGATTTGACAATGCTTTAGTCCTGATCTGATCACCTGACAGGATTTTCACACATTCGCAACTTACACAGAATCACATCTGGGTTTGTGTGGGTTTCATGCTCAAACATTTCATGCTTCATATGTGATGACATGCACATTTTAAACCCCAAACTTGATACACATAAGACCGCATGTGGTTTAACAGTGACACATTGGAACAATGTAAAACACAATGTTATTTCCATTTATGATATGGTGTGATATTAATATTGCTACGTCTTCTGTAGCTCCTGTCCTCTGCTGTGGGTTTGGCATCGCACTTGTGCAAGTCACATGTCAACAGGGCTGCTCTCCCATTGGCTGACTCCCCGGGCCATGTCCAACAGCCTTATGGTTACAGACCTACAGGAATACTGAGGGTGAAAGTAAGTACTAAATATCTGGCTGTATGCATAGTATGCAAGTAAATACTGTACCGAGATTATTATAGTTAACTAAAACAATTTTTTTTTATTTACTTGAAATTTAATAACTAAATTAAAATCTAAAAAAACTTTTGGCAGTCTTATCAAATAATAAGTAGAGATGTAGCAGGTCATCCAAATATCATGCATACAGAAAGTTTGCATGCTGCGTGAAGAGTCTACATACTATATACAGCATAACTGGAATGGCAATACTCGGTTCTAAACACAGCCTGTGTGAATGTGTTTCAGGAGAGGAGTTTTGGTTGTAAGGTTTGTGGGAAGGTGTTTAAGAGGTCGTCGACTCTCTCCACACACCTGCTCATTCACTCGGACACGCGGCCGTTCCCATGTCCCTACTGCGGAAAGAGATTCCACCAGAAATCTGATATGAAGAAACACACGTTTATACACACAGGTAAAATACATCATGGGGTTTCCATTGACTTAAATTTTCATTTAAAATTTAAATAAATTATGAGGCTTAAGTCAGAATCAAAAAAAAAGAAAAAAAAAAATTCCAGCATTTCTATGACTTTACAAAAGAGGAAAGAAAATATCAAGACATTGACTATGTTGGTCAGAGATTGACTATGTTGGTGGAGATTTTGACACATTTTGTCAAATTTGCCTTTGTGTTTAAAATATACACTCACAGCCACGCTATTAGATTTAACATGTAACTAATTTAATGGCAAGAGTACAGTAATATAACAAACTGTAGAAACGTGTGCATAAATACAGTGATATTGGAGGTCCAAATTCAGCACACACCTTATTAAAGAAAAGCAGAAGAGCCTAAAATATGAACGCAGCACTTAAAGTTTCACATTAAGTGTTTCAGAACTTCCCATTTGTTCTCCACCTGCGTATAGCGTTTTTCAAAGCAAAAATGTGTTCTGTGTGAATGACTGCTTATATTACAAACTGGCATGTGTCATAGTAATAGAATTCATGTCTTAATCATAAACACACTACTTTGTAATGCAAATAGCTTTACTGATTACTGTTATTCTTCTAGCATTCATATATCCTATAGCCTTCATAGCCCATTCACAGAAATTAACTAAATTGCAAAATAAGTTGGATAGTGTTGCAAAACTGAAAATGCAGGTAGGCCTACTTGCATTTGTTTAAGTTCACTTGTGTGCTTAAATGAGATTACTCAGTAGTTTTAGGGGCAGAGCTAATGTGTGTGTGTGTGTGTGTGACTGCTAATGTGTGTGTGACTGCTGTCATCTCTCAGGTGAGAAGCCTCATGTGTGCGTGGTGTGCGGTAAAGCGTTCAGCCAGAGCTCCAATCTGATCACTCACAGCAGGAAACACAGCAGCTACCAGCCATTCAGCTGCTCGCACTGCCCACTCAGCTTTCAGAGGAGACTGGACCTACAGCGCCACCTACAGACACACTTGCAGAACGACAGCACACTGTACCATGGGACCTGAGAGAGACCAGCTGCACTCAAACACCTTGGGTGGCTTAATGTACAGGGGTCGTATTATATTTTACCCAAAAGTCCACTGTATAAGGTTAATGAAAAATATCTGCACCAAAACAAACGTGTGCTTATGTATATCTCTACCTTGATTGCACACAATGCATTGTGAAATATGTCAACACATATTACTGTAGATTTATAGCTTCAGGACGTATGATTGGCTGCTCATGGTTGTGATGTCATAATCATGGAACGTTTTGTTTTAGAACATTTCAAGGGAACAATAATCACTCTATGTATATGATATGGCATTTAATATTAAACGCAGTAATGCAACAGATTTATAAGAACATCACTCTCTTTGTGAAAGTACAAGTATCTCTGTATTCTCAAGCTCTCAGCAGAAGTTTATCTTGTTTTAAAGTAGGGTGAAGTCAGCAAAAGTGGGACACTTTTTGGTAAACTGTGATTTAAATACAAATAAATAAATTCTACCAACACATGCTTTAAACAAATTCTCAAAGTCTCTTGTATCCCCCAGCATGTTTTTTGAAAGAATATTGGTTGTTGGTTTAAACATACAGAGATTCAAAAATGTTAAGTATCCATTTTTTCCCCCTTTGGGCTTTTTCAGGTAAATTGGGACACTGCGTCTGGTAAAGTGGGACACACATTTTTATCTAGTCTGTGCTTACAAAATAGAATTTCCTACAGGAGGACATTGTACAAATAATCTTTTGCAATAGAATATCTTCAGAAATTAAAAGAATAATTTTATAAAAATAGACGTATTAGCGGATTGTGTTATTGATAGTGAACTCATAAACACTTAATGTTTATTGAATTAAAACACCAACAGAAGCATACATTTTAAAGAATTATTAAAATACTCCAACAGAAGGACAAAAACAAAGAATTGGATCACTTCAGCAGAAGTACAGTGTACTGTGTAGTATAAAAATGCCATGATTTTATGATGTGCCTGCTTGTGTGTTTGTATCCAACTGTTTGCTTAAGTATTTGTGTTTATGTTGTGTGTGTAACACATGCTTTCATATTTGCATGCTTATGTTGTATGTGTGCAAGTGTTGGTGAGAGCAGGCATGTGTTGGTTTACAGGCACTTTTTACACACAAAAACTTAACATTCACATATTTCTAATCTTATTTTTTTCCCCGTCTTCTTTTCTGTAAAACAAAACAATTTCTCACATTAAGCAATGTATTATCTTTTAATTGATAGGGTGTCCCACTTCCGCTGAATGCTAGTGTCCCATTTTATCTAACATGTTCAGGTAAATTGGGAGAGTAACAAAACTTCCACATCATCGCATAAAATTGAATGGTCACATGAATGCGTGTAATACAAATGTATATTGTAGACTGAATTACTGTTTGTATTAGGAATTAAACCTTAACAATTTTAATAGGCTTAAACTATGTACGGGCCTTAACATGTACTTTCTCAGACCTTCCAGCATTTGAGTGTTAACCACACCCATATGATTTAGATTTGGCCAATTAAACAACATTTCAAGAACACTTATTATTATTAGAATAAAAAAAAATTTCTGAACATTAAAGGAGCACAAATCTTATACACAAATCTATAATAGTTTTACATCATTTACGTTGTTAAATTTAGCAGCACAACAAAAGCAGCAAGTAAAATACGTTAAAAGCACCTCAGAACAGTGGTACACAAATTCAGACTGAAAGCACATGAAGTTTGATCGTTTCTGTCACGTTGTGAATTTGATGGTCGTATTCCAGACAGCACACGTACGTCTGCAAGACGTCTGTTAAAGATCACTTTATCTGGAAAGCATCTGCTGCTTACAAACATCTGACAGACGTCTGTAAGATGTCAGTTTTACATGCATTCTAAATCATAAACATCTTAAAGACTTCTAATAGGCATCTATTTGACATCTTATAGGAAACGTCATAGACATGCAGATGAGCAAACTCTCTAAAAAATACGTCGTGCAGATGTAAATGCAGACGTCAAATAGACGTCTCCGTGATGTACGTGTGCTATCAGGGATATCTTTAGTCCACCTCGTGGAAGCCGCTGGTTTGCTCCATCAGTGTCGGCGGGTTTCGCTCTCCTGTCTCGTGGTCTCTAATACCATCTCTCTGGGTCATATCACGCCTCCCTGACAACCAGGATAATATGTGTTAATAACCAGCTGTCATAAAGAAAAAAACACCTTTAAATGAAAGTTTTGCGTGAGTGTCTGCGTGTTTGTACCTGTGTGACTGTAAATGCACCACAGCGCTCCCATCAGACACAAACCCATCAGAAACGCAGAGAACACGACCACTAAGACTGGACTCTCGTATGTTTCTGAAACACAAACTAGGTAAATAACAGTTTTCCTTATTTTTAAACGTAAGAACGTCTGCATGGCAATTATTTTTGTGCAAGGCCTGTACTTTACCTGTACAAAAACACTGGTATATTGTTATTTATGCTTTTTTTTTATTATTTTATCGTAATCATACACACAGTTTATCCCCCCCATCCCCCTGATAGCACATGTACATCACAGAGATGTCTATTTGACGTCTTTATTTACATCTGAAAGATGCATTTTTTAGAGCGTTTGCTCAGTTGCTATTTGTTTATAGAATGTTTTCTATCAGATGTCAAATAGATGTTTATTATATGACTTTAAGATGTTTAGGATTTAGAATATATGTAAAACTGACATCTTAAAGATGTCTGTCAGATGTTTGTACACAGCAGATACTATCCAGTTCAAGCGATCTTTAACAGTGTGCTATCTGGGATGTATGTCTATGGGGACCAACTACTGTTCGATTACCCACATTCTTAAAAATATTGTCTTTTATGTTTAACAGAAAAAAAAAAACTCATACACATTTGGAACAACTAGAAGGTGAGTAAATGATGACAATTTTTATTTTTGGGTGAACTATCCCTTTTAATTTCCTTGCAGGGCAATTATTAACCGAAAATTACTTATGAGGGGTAAAACACACCGCTGTGTGCAGGAGTCTGTTTCGACATCTCAGCAGGCTTTTGAGAAAGTTTACCTGATAAACACATACACAGAGACACAAACATAAAACATTAAAGTGTTAAAGTAATGCAAAACTTTTGCGTGAATGAGAGTTGAGAATGAGGGTGTGTACAAACCAGCAGGGGGAGCCAGAAACCCAGCAGAATACGTGACCAACACGGGCCGAGAGAGATTTCTGTACTCACACTGAACCATAGAAAGAAAGACATAAATGAAATGTTTACTAGCAGATATTGACAGATGTAATTAGTAAATTATGTAACGTTGAGATCTCATTATTGTCTTGATTTAATCATTTTAATAACTGCATGCATTTATGAATGTTTTGAAGTAGTGAATCATTTTGCGAAACAACTGATTCACAGATTTTGATTCAGCTGATTCAAAGTTTCAAAAAGCTGACCTGTTGAGAAGCAGTTGTGTGTGTGAGAGCAGGTATCTGAGGCCCGTCAGTGCAGATCCGAGTGGCGGCCCCAGAGGGCCCCTCAGCTGACGTGCACAGACGTAACCGGCAGTGCAGGAACTGGATGGAGTTATTAAAGACGGGCCGCAGGATGAAACTGAACTGCAGCGTGTTTGCGCTCTCGCGTTCGTCCTCCCGTCTCTTCCGTCTGCGTTCTTCAGGTCTCCTTGCTCCGAGTCTGTGAGGTCTCTTGTCTTTATTTCGTCTCGCTCTCTCGTCTCCACCGCGGCTCGCCATCTGTCTTCTGCGAGAGAGTGGCTGCGACGGTCTTCTGTCATCTTTCCTCTCAATCTTCTCATCTTCCTCGTCTTCATCATGTCCTGTGCTGTCTGTGGATTCCTGGCTTTCTCTGTGGCTCAGTTTGAAGGACGGGTCAGATGGGCAGGAGTCTCTGATGATGGACCAGTCACTGTGAGCATGTGGATCTGAGAGAGGAGAGACCAGACAGGACTGGACTTCCACAGCCTCCGCAACACCAGAACCCACCGAGATCTGACAGAGAAAACGGCAAGAAATGACGTAAATCAACCACTCACAACATCCCAGCAACTCAGCTTAACAACCATTTAGAACACCCCAGCAATCACATAGCAACAGTGTAGCAACCATTTAGAACACCCCAGCAATCACATAGCAACAGCCCAGCAACCACATAGCAACAGTGTAGCAACCATTCAAAACAACCCAGCAATCACATAGCAACAGTGTAGCAACCATTCAAAACAACCCAGCAATCACATAGCAACAGCCCAGCAACCACATAGCAACAGTGTAGCAACCATTCAAAACAACCCAGCAATCACATAGCAACAGCCCAGCAACCACATAGCAACAGTGTAGCAACCATTCAAAACAACCCAGCAATCACATAGCAACAGTGTAGCAATCATTTAGAACACCCCAGCAATCACATAGCAACAGCCCAGCAACCACATAGCAACAGTGTAGCAACCATTCAAAACAACCCAGCAATCACATAGCAACAGTGTAGCAATCATTTAGAACACCCCAGCAATCACATAGCAACAGCCCAGCAACCACATAGCAACAGTGTAGCAACCATTCAGAACAACCCAGCAATCACATAGCAACAGTGTAGCAACCATTCAAAACAACCCAGCAATCACATAGCAACAGTGTAGCAACCATTCAGAACAACCCAGCAATCACATAGCAACAGTGTAGCAACCATTCAGAACAACCCAGCAATCACATAGCAACAGCTCAGCAACCACATAGCAACAGTGTAGCAACCATTCAGAACAACCCAGCAATCACATAGCAACAGTGTAGCAACCATTCAAAACAACCCAGCAATCACATAGCAACAGTGTAGCAACCATTCAGAACAACCCAGCAATCACATAGCAACAGTGTAGCAACCATTCAGAACAACCCAGCAATCACATAGCAACAGCCCAGCAACCACATATCAACAGTGTAGCAACCATTCAGAACAACCCAGCAATCACATAGCAACAGTGTAGCAACCATTCAAAACAACCCAGCAATCACATAGCAACAGCCTAGCAACCACTCAGAAAACCCCAGCAACCACACACGGTTGCAACAGCATATCAACCATCCATAACACCCTAGCAACCTCACGGCAACTTGAAAATACTAGAAATGTAACGCTATTTGTTGTACATATAAAGTTTAAAGTTTTTTCTTTACTATTCTTAATTACTCAGAACACCTTAGCCATATGCTAAAAGCCATTTTAGCAATCTTATAAACTTACAAATAATCTTGTAACTTATAAATAATAATTCTAACAATATATACCACTTTCATAATCTTACTAGTTCTTTAGAAAATATAAAAACGTAACACTAATATTTATATTTTTAGATTTTATCTTTACTATTCTTAATTATTCATGTTTAGTTTTTGTATGTATTAATTTTTGTTCAGTTTGTTGCTAGGTGTAAGTTGCTTTCAAGCTATGACTCTTAAGAACTTTCTTTTATATTAGATCTATTTGCTGTTATTTGTGGGTAATATACATTTTTTTCTATGAGTTTTCTCATTCACACAGTGTAGTGACTACACAAGTGTAGTTTGTTATTATGTCCATTTGTGGCCTTCATTGACACACTAATGAAACCTCCATACGGCGACAGGAGTCTGACGTCCTTGAGCTCTTTTAATCATGTTATGGACTCCACCGCTGTGCTATCATCTGCTCTGACCTTCACGAGATGCCAGAGAGGAGACAAGTGCACAAATGCGACAGATAACGCTGACCTGCACGTAGACGCGGTCGTTCGCGGTGATCACGCAGGGCCCCACGGCTCTCTTCTCGTAGGCCTCAGTGACAAACAGCTCCATGGACAGGGTTGGAGTGGCGGGGCCTCTCGGCACCCAGGGACTGAAGCGCAGCGCCTCCTCAGGCCTGGAGGATGGAGTCATGTCTGTTGGACTCACAGGAGTGATCAGAGACGATGCACAGCTGATCTGAACAGAGAGAACCCAGACGAGCCACACATGACAAACACGCAGTTTAAAGCAATGGCTGTAAGGAAAATAAATGTATGTCATTTGCAAACTGTTTGTGGTCAGTAAGATTTTATTTTATTGTGAAGTGATGCAAAATGAATTAATTATTTTCCACATAAAGTAACTAAGTAAAGCAATCAGTTACATTTGTATGGCGTAACGCAATATTGTAATGCATTACTTTTAAAAGTAACTTTCCCCATCACTGCACGTGACCCTGAATACTGTAGTAATGATGCTAAAACTTCAGCTTTGCATCACAAAAAATAAATTACATTTGACAATATATTCAGATAGTAAACAGGTATTTTAAATTGTAATAATATGTCACAATGCTAATGTTTTAGAAATAGGAGAAATCTCCAAGAACACCCTAGTATCTGCACCATTCTTAATTACTCATGCTTAATTGTATGCTACTGCCTTAATTTATTATTTTTGTTGAATTTATTGTTAGGTGTTGGTTGTTTGCAAGCTTTGCTGACTTACTGTTTTTCCTGTATAGTTGATCAAATAAATCCAGCCTTGGTGAGCAATAAGAGACTTAATCTGAATTGTTACATATTGTTTCAAATCAGTAAAATATGAGCATCCAGTTCCCATAACAGTTCAGATGCTGCCAAGTACACATTGAAGGTTTGAAGCACTCACATGAATGGCTATCAGACTCGTCTCGTCCAACACCTCCCCGCCTGTCTCATTGTTCAAACCCTCGGATGGTTTCCGTTTCCACAGGAACACTAAGAATACAGTTAAAATATATAGCAGTAGGAAATGAGCTTTCTGCCTCTGTGTCTTTTGAAGACGCTTCCATCACCAAAGCTGTTAATGGTTTGTTCTGCTGGATCTGGTTCAGTGTGACCCGGGTCATCTGTTTTTGGTGTGTGGTTACAGATGACAATTTTATCATCTTCAGTCATGGCAAGGTGGTGTGACCCAGGTCAGGTTTATTTACTGCACTACAGGACCATGCTACTTCATTTTATGGTACTCTTTGAACTTTCTCTTTTAATTAAACTAAATGACAGAATTTAAGTTGCATAACAGAATTTTATGCTGAAAACAGAACATTACATCAGGTACATTGATTATATACACCAATTTTACAAATGTGTTGAATGATGTGTCTCTCACTGTATTTGTGTAATGAACTCTTCTGTTCACTTCATCCATTTCTCCCTCCGTCCCACAGGAAATGACCGGGAAAAGCAACAGGAAATGGCTTCCATTAAATTCACCGTGGCAGTTGCGATCTCGCAGGGTCACTGCCGACACTGGAAAAATCTGTGTGTATATAAACAATTCAATGAATCAAATTTGGACATGTAAATAATACTTAGTAATGTAACACACCTTTTCAGGCATTTGAAGTTGGTTTATTGTTTGTGAACGAAGTCATTTCTGCTCACCAAGACTGCATTTATTTGATCAAAAATACAGTAATATTGTGAAATATTATTACAATTTAAAAGAACTGTTCTGTGAATATGTTGTAAAATTTCTGTGATGCAAAGCTGAATTTTCTGCATCATGACTACAGTCTTCAGCGTCACATGATCGTTCAGAAATCATTCTAATATACTGATCTGCTACTCGAGAAACATTACTAATTATTATCAATGTTGAAAACAGCTGTGCTGCTGAATATTTTATTTTATTTTTTACAGAAACTGATACATTTTATTTTCCAGGATTCTTTGATTAATAGAAAAAAAAGCCAGCATTTATTTGAAATGGAATTATTATTATTATTTTTTGTAATATTTTAAATGCATTTAATGCAGGGATATATAATTAACTAAAAGTAAAGTCATAACAAATAGGCATTTGATTTAAATATATTTTGCAACATTTATTTTCATTTTTTCAACTTTAAATGTGCTTAAACAACTACATTTTATGGAGCCCCTAAAGGGACGTTTGCTAAAATAAAAAAAATGTGCGCAAAAGCTCATGCATTACAGTTGGCGTCACTTCTGCCATCTTACAAAGAAGAAAAGAAGAGCATGGATGTGCATGAATGAGCCTAATTGAGATCTATTTTAAACTCGGCCTTCAGTATGAAAACATTGTTTCTGTTCTTGCATTCCGACACAGATAAAACATCACTGAGCAGCATAAGAACAATAAGAACAGCCTTTTCCCTCAGGATATATTCCATCTGAACAATATAATATCTCAGGACTGTACAGCACATTCATAATTCTTTCTAGATAAGAATGTTGAATTTGCAAATGTGTTGAGAAAAGTTATGTCCAAAATATAGAGAAAATAGAAAGAATTATGAATGTGCTATTTTACAGATGAAAGGTTCTGAGAAGCAGCTACCGATGTGATGCGATACGATTCACCCCCATTATGATGCAGTGCGAGTCGATTTCGATTCGATTCAACACAATGCGATTCGATGCAAAAATATGATCGCTTTTATTTCTTTGATTCAGATAGACAGCAAATTATAAATTAAGTGTCTTCTGACTTCTAATGCAAATTTACCAAAAAAGCCAGGCTTATTTCCGTTAGTCTGACTCAAATTTAACACAGATCAGCCTCACTCTGGCAACATATGCTGGAAAACTAACCAGGGGTGCGTTTCCCAAAACCATAGTTGCTAACCTGTTAGCAACTTAGTTGGTTGGCAATGGGAAATTGCATTGCAACCAACAAAGTTGCTTACTTAGTTAGCAACTATGGTTTTGGGAAACGCACCCCTGGTCTGGAGCAGGCTAACTGTCAGGCTAAGCTGAGTTCCTCTAACACTGACCAATAGGAACAATAGGAACACAATATTACCACTGATTCTCTCACATAAGCCTACTATTATAGCCATGCAGCCTATCTCACAGTTTCTCATGAGCACGCAAAGGTTTTTATTTTTGGCAAATGTCCCCTTAGGGGCTCCTTTAGACTGAAATAAAAATTAATAAAAACTATTTGGACATATGAAAAAGATTCAAAATAACTAAATATGAGAAGAACACAAATAAATTATAATTTGATTAAAATTAAAAAGAAAGCAGAATATATATAAATAAAATTGTATTTAAAAAATATAAAAACTACATCTCAATGATACTTAAATAACTTTAGCATTTAACTTTGACTTATGAAAAACTGTCACTTATGATAAATTTAATGCATCTTTGATTGATTTGAAAATTATTTTTTCAAAAGATATGTATACACACACATTTACTTTTATGAAAATGTACCTACAAAAATGCACGACTTTAAAAAGCATAATGAAAGCAATAGTGTCGCAGTGTGTCTATTGGTTACCTGTAGCATCTGTGTGTCCACAGTAACAGTAAGAGCTCCGCTCTCACAGTGGCAGCTGAGCGCCTCACTGCTTCTGTCTGTCATGATGTCATCCTGCCGCCCGTCTGAAGACCTCAGTTCTGTGTCTGACCCTCCTGAACCACAGAGACACAAACCCTAGTGAGCGAACCTCGCTGACTACAAAGGCAGCTGCCTTCTAAGATCACATCCTAACTTAATCTACCAAATGCTTATTAAAAAAAGTTAATGAAAGTGTAGTATTAAATAGATTTAATCTAACCTTGACTAAAAATTGTCAATCTGATCAAATATTCAAGAAAATGTTAAAAATCAACCTTTTCCACCTTCTCTTAGCCTGACGACAAAGCGATTGGCCAGATCGGCCTCAGTGTACGAGGTCACTTTGGGAAAGCCATTCTGATTGGCCCATTCTAGAAGGTCGGGGGTGCTGAGGAGGTCAGAAGTCACAGTGCTGGTCATGCTGAGGCTGGGGGATTGAGTTCGGTACGGCGGACTCACGCTGTTGGACGACTGAACGAGAGAGACGCAACTGTTCATAGTTGAGAAAAGCGCACATGTTAGAAATGCAAATGTAACTTACATAGACCCTGACGTGGCCTTTGACCTCTGGAGCCACCAGAGCCCAGTTGACCGGAACCGCACTGCTGAGGATCAGGACAACCCTGTGATACGCTGAACAAGCCACTGGAGGCAGCAGAGAGACAGACACCTCCACCTGCAGAGAGCTGAGAGAGAGACACTTTAACATTCATTATTTTATTTTTTACAGTATCTGTGCATTGATCGCTGTCAATTATGATAGAAAATCATTGCAAATTTGTTAAATAATACAAGAAAACAGCAATGGTCTTATTATGGAGGCCTGGTATGGAATCAGGAGGTTTAAATATAGTAAAATGAAACTTGTGTTTTTATTAAAATGAACAGAAAGGCAATGTTTTACATGGATTCTTTTATTAAAATATTCATTATATTGTTTTTATTTTCCTCTTTATGCATGCATTTTCCTTTCAATATATATCTTTTAGTTTAATAAACTGATCAATTACTATAATTTCCTTACCTTTTATTGTTAGTTTATAACTTTTTATGACTTCTATTTTTTAAATACTTTATATAAAAAAGTAAAACTGAATCTAAAAATTACATAATTTTTATGTAAAGCAGTTTGAAATGTCTATGACATTACATTATTTGATTATTTTATTTAAACATTAATATTTATTATTTTATTATAAATTACATTTATTCATTATTAATGGCATTTTATGTGTCTCTTATTTTCGTTTCAGTCTACACCTTTATTCATTTTAAAGGGGTCATGACATGGTTTTTTTATTTATTATTTTAATATGTTCCTTGAGATTTACTTATAACATTTATAAAGTTGTTTTATTTTTTTATTTTTTATATATATATTTTTTTTTTGCACAAAAAACAAATAAATATGTGGAAAAAATATTATTGTCAACCCTCATTCTGAACCTCTCTCTAAAATGTCCTGTTTTTAAGAGTGGCTTCCTCAGTAATCGGCCACTGTTGTGACTGGATAACATCATCATAAGATTTTGACAACATGATTAAAATAAAGTGGGTCCATTTACTTACAGTTTGTGATGCAGCTGCAGTCAGATCTAGAACTGCTTCATCTTTCCTCTTACTAGTTTAAAAATTACTATGTTAATTTTACATGTACATTTTTATTTGTAAAAATACATAATTTTATGTACATGTTTATGTAAAGCGCTTAAAGAAATGTTTCCATTACTTCAATTTTTATTTTTCATTTCTTTTTGGTTTTCTTTTTAATAATAAAGGCTGTAACAACTGAAATTTTGAAAACTCTTTTGAATTTACTCTTGAATCGTCTTAATGAACCTGATGGACTCCGCTTCTCATCTCAGTTTGATGTTCCACTGAGACTCGAGAGCTTGACTCACCCGCACAGGCTGGATCCTGAGGACCAGAGGCGGATGATGTGGACCTCCATCTCCGCAGGCTGGTCTGACGGGACGCAGCCATGAATGTCCTGCTCCTGCAGCTCTGAGGCCAGATAATTTTGGGACAGAAATGGAGAACGCAGACGGCACTCACTCGGCATGCTGGTATCTGGAGTCCAGACGGAATGGAAATGAAGACAAAATAAAGCACACCCCAATTTTCAAACATTTTAAATAAAAGTACATGTATGTATTTTCACCTTCTCCCAGACGGAGGTAAACACGGTTTGCACGCACAGTGTGCGTGAGAGACGAGACGGTGGCGTGACGCTGGAGGATCCAGCGCAGCAGGACACGCGGCCGCCATGGCAGAGACGGAACCTGCGTCACGCGGATGGACAAGCTCGAAGAGACGGCCGAGGAGTTGAGAGACACCTGGGAGAGCAGGTGAAGGCCTAGATTAAATGTGTCTCTAATTAAAGCAACTGTATGGAACTTTATTTTTTTATAAGGTAAAATACCAGTTTCAACATAATAAACCAAATGGCATCTTTCTTTCCCGTGTTCCCGCTCCCAAATGTTGGTTATGCCAGTTATAAGTTTGTTGAGTGGGTACGAATGTGTGCAAAAAGGGTGAATTGCTTTTGGCAGCAACAAATGCATGTGTAGAGCTATAAACTGTATTTACCACAGAATTCCATTTATTTAACTTTAGGGGTCCCCAAAGTCACTAAAATACACAAAATTACATACTGTTTATCTTTTATTGCCTGGTGAATTGCAATACTTGCTAACCAGACAAAAAATCCAGTTTCAAATAAGTTTTCTGTCAATATGAAAAGCAAAATGCAATACAAAGCGACAAAAGTAAGTCAGATTTATTTCTATAGTTCTTTATACAGTATAAATCGGTTCAAAACAGCTTCAGATTAATAAAAAAGGGCCACCCAAGAAGCAGAAGAGATTGTTTCTTGCTGGGAACAGATTTGGAGTAATTTACCATAACATCACACGAATCCTCTGCAGTGAATGGGTGCCATCAGAATGAGCTGACAAAAACATCAGAATAATTCCTAGGTAATCCACACAACTCCTGTCCAGCAATTAATGTCTTGTGAAGCCAAAAGCTGCGTGTTTGCAAGAAACCAATCCATCAAGACTTTTTTTTTTTTTACTTCAAACCGTTGCTTCCCGCTTAACTACTATTGATAATATTGCGTTCTCCAATGAAAAAGTCATCTCATCTGAATCAGGAGGGAAATCTGCAAGATGTGGGTGGATATTGATTTGATGTGAGAGGACAACAGGGGATGGGCTTTTTCACTGGAGGAAGCATTATTATGGATTAAGGACTAGCATTTTGGCCAGGAGCAAAGTTAAAAATATATATTTTTATTTATCTATCTGTTTTTAATCAGCTGTTTGGACTCTCATTCTGACGGCACCCATTCACTGTAGATGATCCGTTACTGAGCAAGTGATGTAATGCTACATTTCTCCAAATCTGTTCCCATAAACAAGCAAACTCTTCTACATCTTAAAATGCCTCAGAGGGAGTCATTTTTTGGGTGAACTTTTCCTTTAAAAAAGCTAAATTAAACAGTCAGATCAGTGAGTCAGTGTGGGACGATTAGCAACATAACACACCTGCACCAGCACATTGATGTTGTGCGACAGTCCTTCATTTTCCAACACCCAATGCATGGCATGCCGGGAGCTCAGCACCAGAATCACCGGCCGGTTGATGGGCAGAGAGATGGTCAAAGGTCTTAACACTACCGTAACCTGCGGACAGGACACCCAAATGTGACGTTTGGACACCAACTGGAAAAACACCAGCTTACGAATGTCTCATACTTGTTTGTTGGAGGCTTTGCCCACAGAAATCACATGTGTCTCTTTAGCTCCACCCTCTCTGGCCGCACAACCTGGTCCCGCCTCGAAGCGCTCCAGTTGAGCCCGCACTGGATGCAGCGCCCCCACAGGCCACATGGAGCACTGCAGCTCTCTGCTGGACACTGACACACACAGAGATGACTTAAAGGGGTCATAAACTGAGAAACCAGAATTCCCTTGAACTCTTGACATATAAGAGGTCATTGTACTATAAAACATGATTTAATTAAAGTTGAGATACAGGTTTTCACAAAAACAAAAACTATCTAAAACTATAAGCCTCACATTCCAGTCTTTAAACAAACGTGCAACATTTTGTTTTACTGCCAAATTAAATGTAATATTTAATTAATATGAATTTTAAACTTACATTGGAAAGGTTTCCGTGGCCTCTTGCGAGATCTTGGTAGAAAAGTCTCACAATTTATTTCCAGAACATAAAGTGATACGCTAAGCTTTACGGAGCGGTATTCGAGATAGTTGGGATTTAGTGTGCGTTAAGGGCACTGTGCTTTGGCGTTTTTAAGACTTGCGCACTTACTTCTTGTCGCGTGCACAAGGCAAGAGTTTGCATTGCCTTTCTTCTGATCTCAACATTAGGAAAGAGTGAATGAACTTTATTTTGAATAAAGATAATGCTGCAACACAAGTGTGAGTAACTGTATTCATTATGTGTTTACTAGTGCTTTGTCTTTTCTTACAGATCGTTTTATATGTATTGAGTTTTTTATGCATTTTTTACCTAAATCACAAGCAGTGTCCATGAGGAATGTCGGCTGTCAAACATACAACTTGTAGCCAGTCATAGTAGTGGACATTTACTCCCAAGTCTACAATCTTCCACGCCTCAAACAGAGCGTTCTGATGAGGGGGTTAAAACAGTGCAGAAGATAGCTTATTATTTCTAAATTATGATGTTTTTTGATGTAAAAATCTTGATAACATTATAAGTGGACCTCACAGAACAGTACAAAATAAAAACAAAGGCAGTTCATGACCCCTTTAAAAACTTCAAGATCACTCAACAAAAACTTTCAGAAACAAAAATATATTTATACAGTATCATATATTACATCTGATTACTGTACCATGGTACATCACAGCACTCCAAAACACACACATGCTAATACTTACCCGTGCGTATTTAACGTAACAGTTTACGTCCAACTCAGAGACGCAAATGAAACTCGCACTCCCTTCATACACGGCGCAGGACACTGTTAATGCATTCACACAAAATCACCACACATCTACGCAAGCTTTCACATGCAGCCTTGAGAAATGCGTCTGGCTGCTCTCTCTTTCACCTGCATTACCGAAACAACTGAAACCACAGCTTTATAATCTTTTGTATTCTGACCCCTTGGACATTTTCTAGTGAGTTTTACCTGCAGTTCCGACCACAGCCAGCAGGAGGAAAACTAGAGCACCGCCTGTCCAGGGCATCATCCTTCAGCACTTCACAGATTTCACAAAGAATTCAGTCTTACTCCAGCATGAACTGAGGGATGTGAAAGTCAGAAACACAGAGATGCAGAAGCCAGAACCTCAATATTCAGATAATTTTTTTTTTTTTTTTTTAATGACTTATGATAAGCTCATAATAGTCATAAATAAAGGATTTTTCAGTTTTACTAC
The DNA here is from genome assembly GCF_018340385.1 of Cyprinus carpio. Classification (NCBI taxonomy): domain Eukaryota; kingdom Metazoa; phylum Chordata; class Actinopteri; order Cypriniformes; family Cyprinidae; genus Cyprinus; species Cyprinus carpio. Next base: position 2,064,482 of record NC_056599.1, read on the forward strand.
ACAAACTGTCCCTATATTTTGTGCCCAGCACATGTTCTGCATACTAATTAAACCCATTAATTTATAAAATAATAATAATAATAATAATAAAAAAAAAACAATTGAAGAGTTCAGATGCAAGTGCCTCAAAGTGCCATTTGAAAATTTTGTTTCATTTTTCAGGCTCATATAGGTGTAGGTTCAGTAATTTCACTTTAATGCAATGAATAGCTTCGTTCCATTGCAATTAAAGTGAAATAACTGAAAATAAACATAGGAGCCTGATAAAATGCTTGTTTTAGAAGAAAATTTCATCTTGCATCTGAACTCTTCAATTCTAAGCACAACTTAGTAAACGAATACCACTTCAGCAAAAATATAATTTCATATTTTAAATATAATCTTTATTTTTAACTCATCGTTTAGCCTATTTATTTACATATTTTAACTTAAATTTAATATTTAGTTCCTCCTAAACTCACCTGCAGCTAGGCTTGGACTCAAATGAAATCACTGATGCGCCCGTTTACTCGCTCACCCGAGGCCCCCAGCAGAGGACGGGACAGCACCCTGAATGGACAGCGCAGAAGAGTTCATATAGGTTGATCCGTGTCTTCTGATGGGGTGAGAGAAGTTCGGGTCAGCTGATGTAGTTCAGAGGGGGGCGGGGCCGAGCGGTGCAGAGATCGACGCGCGCGCTGGAGGCGGGAAGAGCTTTCCCGCGCGCAGAACTGAGGGAGAGAAAGATTAAGATGCGACCGTCGGAAAAAAACAGGTAGCTATATAAAGACACGTCGCGAATATGTAATATAATTAGTAATGTAATAAGATGTTAATGACATAATTTGATTGGTACTGTACCATATCCAGTCATATTGGTAATTACAGTACTTTTGGTATTTTTTGTTATAGTTAAAATACATTTCGCTGTTTGAACTGAGAGAGAGAAAGACTGAGATGCCAGCGCTGGAAAAGCCACAACACGATTACATTTTGAGAGATTTATTTTCTGAAAAAAAAGTACTGTGGTGGGTAATATGGTACAGTTATTACTACATAAACTGATTATTCCTGTTACAGGGTATATACAGGAATCATGTAGTTAAATTTAATACCTTTCAAGACCTTTTTTAAGACTTTTACCACACATTTTAAGAGCTCATCGCCAGTACTAAGTTTTAACCTGGTGACACTTTAACTTACATTTACTATACTGTTTGTAAGACAGCACAACTAAACAGTCTTACTTGTGATAACTCCTTATCAATGCAGAATTAGAGCAATAAACAAAACAAGTTCACACACAGTATATTCAAAAGATGAATTTGTAACATCAACTCTTATAACATCACTGTAATTGTGCATCCCGTGCCTGTAAAAAAACAGCCCAAAGCAGCGCAATGATCATGTCCCAAATATCAAAATATGTAATTTCCATTCCTAAAATACATTGTAAAATACATACACTGTTATGCACATTGACCATAGACACACCTCAAAGGCTTCCTACTAGTGGCCCTCCTTCACAAAACATTTAGCACAGTTTTATTACAGGTTGAATGCAAAATGTTTGAGTAAAAGCGTTTCAGTCAAATGTAATTTATGCAATATTTCAAACCTTTAACCCACAGGGAAAAATTAACCCATGGCAACAGTTTAAAAGCAACCCAATTCCGTGGAAAAAAAAACAACCCTGCATCCAACAAGCTGCAGGAGTCAGATTTTACTGATCACGGGTCAAAAGTAAGGAGAGATAACTGACAAGATGTCAGAGGATTTGCTCCTCAACAGATCCTGAGCTCATCGACAAATAGTTTATATCGTAAGATGTGCTCCCAAATACACATAATGAAAATATGATACAAAATGTAATACCTTTGAAAATGGCATTTAAGACTTTTTAATACTTTTTAAGGGTCTTCATTTTCTCTAAATTGATTTATCAACTTTTAATACTTTTTAAGACCCCGCAGACACTCTGTGTTAATTCTGCACACAGTGATCGATAAACACTAAATCATATTCTTTAATTAGTTCGTTATGACATTTACTTCAAAGCGTTCATCATAATTAAACTAAACACTTGGCTTAATTATTTTGGTTTGTTGCTGACAGTAAGAAATAATTGACTTCATCCAGCAATGGACTTTTCTAATTAGACCAGTGTTTTAGTTATTATTTTCTTTTTGGTCAAAGTGACATATTTCATCGGATTAGATGTTGTTTGTTTCACAGGAGAGCAGGTGAGGGTTGGGCACCGCTAAAGCTTCCTAAAGTGAACCTTTTAAATAATTTCATGCTATTGCTTGTTCTTGTCTCCACGGCAACAGTATATAACCGAAGCCCTGTATTAGCAGTAACTCAATGTTAAGAATGTGGGTTCGACAGCTGATTTCCAGAAAGCTTGTATAACCTGAATAGCGTGTTGGATAAAATAATTTTCCAAATAAACAGCAGTGGATATGGCCTGAAAGCCATAATCAAGTAAAAGTACAGATATCTTGCCAGAAAATGACTTTGGTAGAAGCTGAAGTCACCATTTAGAATATTACTTGAGTAAAAGTCTTAAAGTATGTGATATTTATTGTACTTAAAGGTCCCTTGAAATGCTTTGAAACACGCAGCATTATTCTATGTGTTGACATCATTTTAACTGAAATAGGAAGACAGGGCCTCTGGACCGGAGCAGAGTGTGTGCGGCGGTTAGCGTGACACAATGTGAAACCAGACTTCTTTTTCCTCAATGGAAAGCATATTTACACTGTCTGAATCATTCCCTGTCCCCTATATAGTGCACTATGTGCCATTCACCGTACAGAAAATATGAATTCTGTAAACAAGTGACCGATTACAGATGCGGCATCAGCGTCTATTTATAGTGTAAGGGGTGGGTGCTTCGGATTCTAGAGAGCATTTGATTGGGCAGAAGATTTGATGAGAAGATGAAATGTGATGAATTTTAGCTGAAGTGAGATACTGTAAGTTTTACATTTATGCATTTAGCAGACACTTTTATCCAAAGCAACTTACAGTGCATTCAGGCTAACATTTTTTACCTAACATGTGTCCCCTTGGAATTGAACCCACAACCTTTTGCACTGCTAACACAATGCTCTACCACTGAGCCACAGGAACATTGTGGATTCAAGTTTTGAATCCTTATCCTCAACCACGCCCCCTGGATCTTGTGTTCTGCAGTGAGGCTACTGCAGAGACGCAAAACGGTGCTGTGATCTTTGTTTGGAACTTTTTCGTTTGGCAAAATTGAGCAAAAAACAGGCAATATTGTGTCTGAAATGTAAGTCATTTAATGCTAACTTTATTAAACTTGTATAAAACAATTATTACATTTGTTATCATGCTGATATCTGGGGGAAAATATGGCACTCTTTGTGTGATATAGATAAAGTTATCTATATTAAATTATATATATATAAAAAGCATTCAGAAACATTTTTGCCATATACAATTTAGAATGCCTTGAATTTTGAATTTTAACAGACTAATAAATCACATGCATGCACTCTCTGTGTGTTATTTGGGGATATCCTCGATAATGTCAGATCACAAATCATTTCAACAACACTTGCCATATTATCGCAGAAGATATAGTGTATATCACACACACCCCAGCCTCGACTTGAGTGGAAACTGAAATCATCCACGTTTGTGTGAGCACTTGTTTGCACATGAGCAAAGGTGTTTTTTTTAGGAGACTAACTTGCAAGCACTAGACCACTGATTCATCGAACCTGCTTTCCTGCAGTCTGTGTTCTTCGGACTTTATTTTGTATTAAGTAACGAATATGCTTCAGGGAAATGTATCGGAGTAAAAGTATACATTTTAATTAGGAAATGTAGTGGCGTAAAAGTGAAAGTTGGCTGAAATATAAAAACTCAAGTAAAGTACAGACACTCCCAAAAAATACTTAAGTACTGTAACAAATATTATTACTTTCTTACATTACAGCACTGCAGATAAATATAATTACGACCATTTAAAAATAAATTTAAATTGAGTTTAAAGTAAACTCCAAGGCCCAGTTTCACAGATGGGGCTTAGCTTAAACCAGGACTAAGCCTTAGTTAATTAACATATTTAAGCAGCTTTTAAAAAAAAATGCTTTGGAAGAAAACGTTACAGGTGTGCATAAGACATGTTTTTGATCATAGGAACATATTAAATGAATCATGGGAAGGTAAGAGGCTTGGTTAAAATTATTTTAAATAAGCCAACATGAGAATAGTGGGAAAATACCACCAGAAAAGGAAATTCATGTTATCCTATTGAGTCGTTGAACGTTGTTATTCAGTACTGAATACAGAATCAGAAATAGATAAAAGATGTAGGTGGAAGAAAGAATTAAGACTTTAGTAATACATGGGTTCCTAACAGCAAAAGTTGCCATTTTAAGCTAATACTGAATGAGTAAAGTTATGTTAAGAGCATCTTCTTTGTTTTCAGTTACTTATGGACATTGGTATTCATTTTACACTAATTTAAACAAACAATAGTTATGAAGAGTTTTTTTTAACATATGGAGATTTTAACATCTATAACATTCTATATCTGTATTTTACATCTCTCTCTCCAGCATTTTTCATGTCTTTGCATGCAGAAAAACACTGGATTTCATGGAGAAGCACCACAGACGTCATAAACATCTAAGGTACTGTCAGTATTTTACGTGTTTTCTGATGTCTCATCCACACTGATTCTGTAATCGATCATTCAACAATTTCTTGTTCAATATGGACACAGCAATTTCTTGTCACTGGAATCCTACTGTTGGAATCCTAAAACAGTCAACTTCAGTTATGTTCATGAACTGCACAATATAATTGACCAGTTGTCAATACTTGCACATAACCCCATAGTATTTTAGAATATAAAGCCAAGAAATAATTAGTATCAGTTTCCCACCATCAAACTGAGCAGCAGTCCTTTAGGATCATGTAGACAGTTTTTTCTCATAGTCTACTATCTGAGGGAAGATAGCTGATAGCTGATTGACTTTGGAGGACTCAAGATGAAAACAAAAAATGATGTAAACACACAAAAAGACACAGACAGAAAGAGATATATTGAAAAAAAGTGCAAACAACTTTACCAGATATAACAGTGCAGCCATTTTTTGGAGTCAGTGAAAAACAAATATGGCTGTTATCTTCACCTTGAGCAGAAACATGCTGGAACAGCGAGCTTCTGTCTGCAGATGAATAGATTACTCTACTGTTAACAGACACACAAGACAAACATCTTGAACTGTCAAAATCTCAAACACACTGTTTTAAAAAGCATCAAGGAAAAACAGTTTTTCATTTACTGTGTTCACAAAAACAAGCAACACTATTACTATAGTTAACTGAAGAAAAAAAACCATTATTTGAAATAATATAAACATTAGCTGATACACAAAAAAAAAAACATACATGATACACAAAAAACAAAACATACAGAATAAAACACACACACACACACACACAAACACAAAAAAAAACTAATTTTTATTTTTTTTTAAACAGGAAATATAAAAATAAAATGAATCTAAAATATTAATTAAAACTAGTATCCAAATAATACTAAAATAATACTGATTACTGCTTATACTTTGGATTAAGTATATGAACCAGCTCCTAAGCCTAATTGTTATACTTTAGGATTGTAAAAATCTTAAAGTTTGAACAAGTTCAACAACTTTGTAGGTACTTTACCAGCACTGCCAGCTCGATCATCTCCGATGAAGAGCGCAGTATTTTGTTATGATTTCTGCAAAGACACTCAGAGGTCAGCTGTGAGGAAAACTAATAAATCTGCAGAATATTTTATGTGATGAGACCAGAACACACCTGAGCCTGTGCAGAACGAGGCAGGAATCTGAACCAGCTGCTGCAATCATTGAGAGATGTTTAAAAACATCATGAAATTAATCACTTTAGTCTGCTATGATGATGTTCAATTAACTAACGTCAGATGTTTTGGTTAGTCTGGAGCAAGTTCATTTGGACTGTACAATTTCAGTCTGTCTGAGTGGCCTCTTTACAGTGAATCATCACAAACTACCGGGAAAAATACAAGAGTGGAAAGATCAATGTCTTCTACTCTTGTTCTACTCTTACATTCTTTACAGGGTTTCTCAAAATTTCTCATAACCTATGTTATGTCGCTTTTAAATTCCTTTTTTTTTATTTAATGAAAATGCATTATACATTACTGGTCATCTAAAAAAAACTAAACGCAAGATTTCTTGAGAAGCCATACGATGTAAGAAATTAAGCATTGTTGTCTAGGAAAAAAGACCAAATTTAGGTGAGTTGATGCTTAAAACAAGACAAAACTTATTTTAGTAAAGACTATCAGTGGGGTCACAAAATAATCTTAATTTCTCTTTGGATGACATTTGTGTTAGATGCATTAGCAGTTACACTACAAATGCGACATGACCAAATGCATCACTGCCTACCTGCGTAGGTAGTTTGAGTGATCAGATCCAAATGTTCCTTCAAGATGAATCTTACCCTGCTTTATATTTAGCGTGTAAAAAGGGGCCATTGTACCATAGCAAGATACTTAACCACAACTGAAATTAATGTGCCGTAGGCCACTTTTGGTAAAAATGCGTGTCATGTGACTGGAGTTTAGTGCATTGTGATTTGCTTGGAAAAAGCCAAATTATGGAACAGATAAACTAAGACTCAATTAGTACATGAGGGAGAATAAGATATAGCAGTGTAGTTTGTTCAAAGTACAACATGACCTCTTATTTTACAGCTCCATCTTTTGGTCTCCATGGATACTTTCTCCTTCTCTCCTCTAGGGAATAATGAGAAATTATCTCAAAGTGCTTCAAACCACCCCTTCACCATGTTTTAAGCAAGTTCCTCACAGCACACTAAGTGCTCAATGGTTTATTTGCTGACGTGACAGATGGTCCTGCCACCTTCACTCTGCCATTTTCATAATAAATTGTTGATGGAGTAAATCATTTGATGTGCATGTGTATGTGTTGGGATGTTCACATATTACTTTTAGTTTGTAGACATCTGTGTGGGATTGATCTTAATGTTCTGCTCCTGTTCAGTTTCATCCTGCAACACTCAGAAGCTTAATTTTTTCCTTTTTAATTTAGGTCAGCTTTCCAGAATTTGACTCTGGTAAAAAAAAAAAAAAACATCACTCCTCTTTAATTTCATTAAAGAGACCGTGAAAAAAAATACATAATATGACCTCCATTGTTCCAAAAGAATTGAATTGTTTAATATAGTAATATTCAGGCATAGCATTTCCATAGTTAGTCAAGTTTCAGTGAGAAAGAAAAACAGAATCTCCAAAAAATACAAATCTAGAGGTTGATGCTGCTTTTCATTAAGGGACATGCTCATAACACAGTAAACGCATACAAACTCAAGGATCTCAAAACAACCGACACCTGACACAACAGTGTTTCCACTACTCTCAAACTCCCTGCCGCCCTCGTCTGGTTAAATAAATGCATTACAGAAGTAAACAGTCTCTGGGTTGTGTGTGATATATGGAAACATTGGTCAAAAAAGAAAATGGAGACAAAAAGACAGGAGAAGGGAGAATTCGGTGAGCCATTTTACTTGGGTCAGTACCATGAAACTGTACTCTGCTAGTCAACAAGCTCCCATAGAGCGCTGCAGTGATGTATTTTTGTAGGCCAGCAACCCATAAGTTAGCATCACCCTGGTTCCTTCCCCAGAAACCCAGTATGATTTTTTTCATTAGCTTTTTGGATTATTGCAGAAAATAAGCTATGTGACGAAACAAAAGTTTATGATTTTTATACATTTTGTTCATTATGATAATCTAACAACTTAAATATAATCACTAGAAGTAAACTGCTAAATGTAGGCTATGAATAAACTACTGTACACCACTACAGTTTACAGCAGCTATTTTAGTCATTTAAAAACTTTTCCCCTGAAAGTTTCATTTAGAATAGTTTGCAAGAGCACAATTATGAATGGAATGAGGCTGTGCAAGCGACTTGTGAGTGGATGAGTTTAAACATCACGCTGAACAGGTAACCTCCCCAACAACCTCTGTAGTCCCATTTAGACACTTGTTAACAACTGCCTTTTTCAAGACAAGAGGGTATTATTGATAGGGTGACCAAACGAGCCATTTTCCCAGGACACATCCTGGCCAGGATTTCTATATTGCCTAAAATATCCACGTTTTTGGCTTTGTTTGCGCTGCGCAGACCAATTGTTGTATAACAAAGTACCATGAGTGCTCTAGAGAGCAGAAGGCTTCTTGTGCTTTTGAATCACTCTCACAGTACTTTGATGTCATTCACTGGTTGGTATGCTTAGCGCTGCTTCAAGTCCAATACTAATATGTGCATGTATTTGCATCGCTTTGACCGTTCTCTGTAGATCCCACCTTCTCACACACCACGATTGGTCGATTACGTACAATGTCTGCATGTTATTGGTCAAACGATCATTACCTTCATTAAGTATGAAAACAGGAAACCAAAGCCAAAACCTGGATATTTTAGGCAATATAGAAATCCTGGCCAGGACGTGTCCTGGGAAAATGGCACATTTGGTCACCCTAATTATTGATGCACTTTATGTTGTAAAATAAAGTGTGAAAATATGTTGAGTTTGTGTTAACCCCAGACCTTATTTTAGACGTTTAACCAAAAACCCATTCAAAAAGTAAAAAAAAAAAAACATTAACTTTACAATGATGGAACCAGAAGAGCTAAAATGCGCACTGGCTTACTAAAATTAGTCATCCCTGCAGCACTCTATTCACAAGATTAATGACTTCATTAGCATCTGGTGCTAAGGATAATGTCAGGAATGAGGCTTACTGACCATTTGATAATCCTGCCTCTTTACAAATAGGGCTAGAAAACATCTTGGCCGCCAGCTTTCAGAGCTTCACATTATGTGGATACTTGAACCTCTTCACGTTTGATGTACCTCCTACAGTCAGATGGAGTCATTTCCTCAAGGTCCAATCACTCTTATGGGCCCAGTACTCTTACTGTCGAAGAGTAACAAACCCATGTTCCATTGGCATGAAGCCTCTGAGGAGCGTCAGTATTCACGCCAAGCAGCCTTGATGGGGACTAGGATGCGAGAACCACATCTCCCAAACCTAGCAGCGTCAGTATACACACTCGTGTCCTAGCAGAAGTCAGAGACATAGTCAAAGTCCCTGAAGTAGTCCTGGTCTTTCCGCGAAAGGGTCCGGCGTTCACGAGGAGGCGTCAAGGTCGGCGCTTCGTTCGTAAACTCAGCATCAAAGTTACTGACATCTTCCTTTCCCTTCACTGCAGGAACGAAAGGAGGGGGAACTCTCCTCTGCAGCAGCGCATCCCAGTCTATATTCTACAGAGCGAGAGAAGATGATTGAGTCACATCATCACTAAGATTGCAACTTTGGCATTATTGTACAGAGTCCCTAAAAGGACATGGCAATGAAACAAAATATGAGATGTGAAGAAAAATGCAGATGTTTTCTCAGAGTGCAATACTTTTGTGAAAGAGTATGCCAAAGTTTCTTGGGGAAACGCAATGCTTTGAGGGGAAGCAATACTTTTGTTAGAGAATGTAAAATTTCTTGGGAGAATGCAATACTATTGTGAGAAAATGCTAAATTTTCTAAACTGCAGAGGAAAAAACCGAGCTGTGCCGAGCTGTACTATGCAGTGGAAAGTACCAAAAGTTTCTGTGTAACACAAAAGTTATGCAAGATAGCACAAAAGTATTGAAATATAATATTTCTTCCCATCTAATTTTTGGGTTTTTTTTTATCATACCCCCATCTATTTAAGGACTCAGTATTATTGTGGCAAGAAAAGTCTTCATACTCTAAAGAAGGGTTGTTTCTTGATGTCCTCTGCGTCTCTCTCACTGGAGCCCAGTCGTCTCTCAGGATTACGCCTCAGCAGCTAACAATGAAAAACAAGGAAATGCCTTTCAGTTAGCAAACACAGCCAATCAAAGAACAGCTTTGGGAAAAAATAAGAGTCTTACCCGTCTCATGATACCAATGGCCTCAGTGGAGAGGAATCTTGGGTAACGTACTTCATCATTTACAATGCTGTCGAACACCTCCTCCTCATCGTCACCTGGGAACGGTGACTGGACAGACACAGATTGTGTATCAGAAATTTTTATCAGATTATTCCTCAGAAAATATGACTTTGTATTTTAACACTTTGAATCTGCAAAGGTATGTTGATTTAAGAATGTTTGTACAGGAAAACAAACAAAAATACTGAAAAAAAAATCACACTTTGTGGTGAACTTAAGTAAATTTTGTTAGATTTATGCTTCAATCAAGAAAAAAGAACACTGGAAAACAATATGATAAAATATTGCACAAACACACACACCTCTCCAACCAGCATCTCGTAAATGAGCACACCAAGACCCCACCAGTCCACAGCTCTGGTGTAGGATGTGTCTGTTAGAATCTCAGGAGCAAGAAACTCTGGAGTCCCACAAAATGTACTGGTTCTGTCACCATGACCCATTCCTACAGGACAGAAGATAAAAACAAGACATTGAAAAAAAAACAGAAAGAAGGAGCAAAAGGGAGATTACGTGCATCTTTATTGCAGTATGTGTAAGCCCTCCGGTTCTACTCGACCAGCTCACTCAGAGTGTTTCTGGCAAGGGAGGCGGACATGCTAACTAGGACACTAAAGGCCGCAACCTCTAGGTTGTCACACTGCTCCACACCGCTTGTGTCTGGTGTAGACATGGTGTTAGTCGCTAATGCATGTCTTGAGATCTGGGAGTTAGGTTTACCTGTGCAGCTCTTATCAGCTGGCCTCTGTTACACTCACCCCCCCTAAAACTCATTCCCATCCGGGTCACGGCACCAGTATAACCCCTCCAATTCTACTCAACCCCCTCCGAGCAGAATTTGAACTGGCATTTCTGGCATGGGAGTTGGGCATGCAAATAAACACACTAAGGAGCACAGCCTCTAGCATCAGTTGCTAATGCGCCTCTTGAGATCAGGGGAATGAGGTTTACCTGCACAGCTCTTACCAGCTGGCCTCTGTTACATATATAATGCAGTGCATTTTACATGACCTTGTGATATTTAGCCTCTTTTGTCTCACAAAATTGTACTAAAATTCAAAATACCTGTTTTTATATCTGTCCATTAGTTTTAAACTTTCTATTCAACAAAAAATCCTGAGAAATTGAATGCATCACATTATCCACAAAAATATTAAGCAGCACAACTATTTTCAACATCAAATTATTACAGAAATTGTAATAATATTTCACAATATTACTGTTTTTACTGTTTTTTGGTCAAAATAATGTAGTTTTTGTGAGCATAAGAGACTTCTTTCAAAAACATTTAAAAAATCATATCGACCTTAAAGCCTGAATGGTAAAGTTATTAAAAACAGTATGCCGTTAGCAGCACATCCGGTCATTCACTCTGATCTAGCAGTGAACAAACATCATGTTCTTTCTCCATCAGCTCCATCAATATCATTACGGAAGGTACAGTCTGTGACTCACCCTCTTTACAAAGACCAAAGTCTGCGATCTTCACATAACCTTCAGTATCCAGCAGCAGGTTATCCAGCTTCAGATCTCTGACAAACACACAGCCACAGCCACAGATGCAAGAATTAACTATAACTTTTACTAACTCGAGTTTATAAAATAAAACAGCTGTATTTGTGTTTACTTACCGATACACAATCTTATTATCATGAAGAAACTGAAGCCCCAAAACCACACATGCAGAATAAAACCTGCATCACACATACAACATACATATATGAAGAATATAGTAAAACACTGTATACATATGAACGCAGGAACAAATAATCCAAAGTGCCCTACAGGAAAAAAAAAAAGAGGAAAAAAAAAAACAGTTTCATGCAATGGTCAATTTTGAGAGTTGTTTAGCTTTTCACAACATATTAAAATCTTTAGATTAATTTTTGGGAAGTGTAATATTTAAACTTAAGGCTTCAGAAAACCAGTAAAACAAAACTATTGTGATTAGTCAACTGGGAAATATTGTGGAATCTTTTACATTTACATTTATTTATTCATTAGTTAAAAATTTTACCCAATTTACCTGGGATGTACAGTAACAATTACTAGTGTTGGATGTTAACAAGGTGAGATAATCACACTTACACAGAGCGTGTTTCAGAGAAGACGTCCGCATGTATGTGCATCATCAGGTCTCCACCGGCCGTGTACTCCATGACAAAACACACATGTTCTGGCGTCTGAAAACACGCAAACAGGTTGACCAGGAACGGATGCTGTGTGCTGTTCACCGTCTCAAAGATTCGCTTCTCGCACATCAAACTGGAAGACAGTGGAGAGAGTTTAGCCTAAACACTAAAAGGATGGCCTGTAATGTGTACATTTGCATTTTAAGAAAAAAAATCACTTTGTGCTAGTTATATTTATGCTTAATACAAGAAACAAAAATATTTGCACATTATTTTTACTAGGAAACAATAAAAATATCAAGCAAGTAGAAAAGTGTATGAGCAGTGTTAAAAAGCTATTTTTATCTCACGCTAAACTTAAATTAAGTTCCTCACCTTTCCACTTCGTCTCGTGCCACAATGTCCCCTTTCTTCAGCGCTTTGATGGCATAAACCTTCCCTGAGCGTTTATATTCGGACAGCAACACCTGGAAACAGACACTTGAATCTTCATTCACACCTGACTCTTTGCAAAAAAATTTCTTAAATAGAGATGATAAAAAAAAAATCTCTCATTGCTTTTGTTGTTAATGCAATGCAAAATTCGAGAAGCAAAACCACTGTTTTAAATTAGTTTTGTGTATTTTTTTTACCTAACGTGTTCTCTGGGAATCGAACCCACAACCTTTTGCGCCACTAACACAATGCTATACCACTGAGCCACAGGAACACACACACACCTATGCAATAATCATGCTGTCTAATCAGCATCTTGATATGCCACACCTGTGAGGTGGATGGATTATCTCTGCAAAGGAGAAGTGCTCACTTACACAGATTTAGACAGATTTGTGAACAATATTTGAGAGGAAGATGCCTTTTGTGTACATAGAAAAAGTCTCAGATCTTTGAATTCAGCTCATGAAAAATGGGGGCAAAACAAAACTGTTGTGTTTATAATTTTGTTCAGTGGATTAATCTGCAGAGGCTACAATAATGACACAACGGGATTGAGACAGCAAATTTTTGTGAACAGATATTGAGAGAAATAGGCCTTTTGTGCACATAGAAAAAGTCTTAGATCTCTGAATTCAGCTCATGAAAAATGGGGGCAAAACAAAATTGTGTGTTTTCCTAATTTTTGTTCAGTGTATATAATGCCAAAATTGTTGTGTTATAAAGTAGACGTGTTCAGTGTATATAATAGCAGATGGCTACAATAATGTTCTCTTCCATTGTCTGATTCAACTGGACATGCCAAGAAGCTCTTTGCTGATTGGCTTGCGTGAGAACGCATCATGCAAATTTTCCACTCGAGTTGAAATTTTTGAACTTGCGTGGAAGACGCGATTGAGGTGGATATTGTGCATTCTTGAATTCACCTCTATTTGCGTCTTTGCATTGACTTTGTATGTAATCTACTCACGCAAATAATTACATTCACGTCTGTTGTGCTCACACCATTAGTTTGTTTATATGAAGAGATTTTTTTTTTATTTGTGTAACTTGCTTATTTGATTTGGGGTGTGTTTTAAAATTTCAAATGCACAAAGAAACGTGCAGCAATAGCCTAATAAAAGGACACCTTTTCAATTACTATATAATGTCTTCAATCTTATTTTGTAAAAAATAAAATAAAATGTGAGAAAATCGAATTGTGAAATCAAAATGATGAATCGAATCATGAGTTGAGTGAATTGTTACATCCCTACTAGTTGGTTTGTCCAGTAAAGTTGTCAACCAGAAAGTGTGAAAATTGTGGTAAAATATGTTAAATGCAGAATGCCACACTCTTAGCTGAAAGCATAATCAAATTAGGCAGAATATTTAAAGCAAGCACAGGAAAAATTTAACTAAGTGTTGGCAGATGTGTAGGACTTTGTGAATTTGTCATGCATCTTTGTTGATTCTGTCTGACTAGTTGCTTTGCTAATAGTTTTGCAACTGTACATGTTCCAGTTACCTTGCCAAAATGTCCTCGGCCCAACACTGCGATCATTCGGAAATCCTGAAGACACAGAGGGTTTTTGGACGGCCTGCACACACACACACACACACAGAGAGAGGCAGGATGTAATTAAACTGAAGGGAAGGGCTGGTGTGAGGTCAGAAACAACATCACAGGCATCATGTACTGTGAATGTGTGTGTGTTTGTTTCATGCTGTGTCTTGGCCTGCTCTGGAAAACATATTGTGTGCTGGTGGGGATGTGTACCTGCGCTGGGAATTATGGGAGCTGGTCCTGACAGCCCTCTCCGGAGGAGCGGGATCAGGAGGAGAGACCGGCTCAGACACTGTGCCAATGTCCACCTGAGAAACAGATTATTAATATTATTAACAAATTATTATTAATGAATAGTTTCCTTTTTGTTATATTCATTTATTATTATTAGCTTAGCTTACATTATTTTATTTCCTTTATTTTGCACATATTATTTCACTTTAATTGCTAATATATTACTGGTGTTACTTTTACTTTTATCTCATTATCCACAGCTTAGCTGCAGATGCTTTGGCAATACAAATGAACAGTTCATGCCAATAAAACACATCACAATTACATCCGAGAAAGAGTTTTCATTCATTGTAAATTATAAATGTACAAAATAAATTAGATTAGTGCTGTTATGAGGGTTGCAATGTTATTAATTTCCATGATGCTGCTAAAGTTGAAGGACAAATGGTAAAATATCAAATTATTATATATTAAAGAAATTCTTTATTGTTATTAATTTATATGGTGCCACAACAGACAGAAGATAAAATATCAAATTATATTAAAAAGAAATGTGTTTGCATTTTAAAATAGAATAAAAATGGTTTAAATATCTGTCTGTAAATAAATAAATAAATAAATAAATACCATTGTTAAGTTCATAACAGTGCTGACTTTATTTATTCCTTTGGTGCCTCTACACTTACAGTAAGAGACAAATGATAAAATATAGTTATAAAATATCAAATTCTATATTATATAAGTTTGTTTGCATTTAAGTGAAAATAAATACAATTAAATGGTTTAAACAACTGCCTATCAGTAAGTAAATAAATTAAAATCAGTGTTGTTACGAAGTTTGTAAAATGTTATTAATTTATATGGTGCTGCAACATTCAGAAGACAGAAATAAAGTCTCTCAGGTTTACCGTCTGTGTGTTTTTCCTCGTCACAGATGGAGGAGAGTCGCCGTCCAGCTGGATCTTCTGGATGGAAATCTCACTGCTGAGGAAAGTGTGAAGTTCATGACGTTGGTCCAGATAGATGTCAGGTGATCAGGTGTGTGTTTGCGGTGTGTTACAGTACCTGCTGTTGTGTGTGTTGCTGTGGTGTGTGTAGCTGTGTGTGGAGGAGCTCATGGGAATGGCGTTCTTCAGCAGACGAACCCACGTCGCTATGTCCACATTCATCTGTTTCGCGCGCAGGAACGCTTTACCTGTGCAAACAAGCATACAATAACTAACTTACCATTTTATATAATTTAACATACACTCATGCTATTTAGAAAGGTTTTTTGCAGACTAAGTTTTTATCATTTTCAAGTACATTTTACATAATATATAGATCTAGATTTTTGCAGCATATCCATATCAAACTGCACACTAATTTTTTTTTAAGTCCATCCTTTACTGCTACCAACGCATTTTTTTCCCAGCATGCACTGCTAACAGGCAGTGAATGTGATTTACCCTGCTGTTTGGAAAACACCTTCCTCTGCCGCTGTAGACGTGGACCTCGCTCTATCACAGGGTTGAAGAACATCACCTGTAACAGACAAGCGTGAATACAAACCATGTTTCATTCTACCAAAGCATGAGGCCAATATAAGAAGCTTTAAGTGCGAAAATAAATTGAAAGAATAGAAATAATGAAATTAAGCTGTAATATGTAATAATAAATAATAGTATTGTAATTTTTCAGTTGTAATATAAATTAAATACTTTTTATATTATATTATGTTTTTAAAATAATAATAACAATGTTATTTTCATTATTTATGTTTTATTTATATTATTTTATAGCCCTACAAACAAGCACACCAAACCAGGAATTATTTGTAAATAGCATTTTTAAATCAATCAGATTTTTTTTAAATCAAAAAATTTGCTTTTTTTTTTCTTTGCATTCAAAAAATGTTATTAATTAATTGATTATTAAATAAACATTATTTTTTGGTTCTCAGTTTAATGCAAACTTTATTTTGTATTTCAATGTTTTATTAAAAAATGCATTTTGGTGCATCACTACTAGTACTTTAGTCATTGCTTTGATGTAAACACCACTAAAACTCATGCAAATTGCGTTTAGTACAGATTTTACGGCCATGTTTGCCTCGTTTGCGTTTGTGTGTATTTGTACCTCTGCGAGCAGCAGTCCCTGTGGTTCAAGCTCCAGCTGTATTCGGTGTCTCTGATTGTCCAGAAAGTCCTCCAGCTTTAGGTACTTGAGCGCGCAGAGCGAGCGATAGTCCCTCCAGTACACCGCAATCTCCATCTCTCTGGACTGAACCAGTACATCAGCTGAATATCTGAGCGTGTACTGAGTGTGTGTGTGTGTGTGTGTGTGTGTGTGTGTGTTACTCACTCTCTCCAGCTCCAGAGTGAAGGTCTGATCCCACGTCTGTTCACCAACACTCCTCCAGCTTGTCTGTCCCACCACACAGTTCTCCAGCTTCAACACGGCACTCACCTCCGCTAAACACACACCAGACAGTCACTTACTGTCACTAAATACATCCATCAACAAAACACTGTACTTACAATACTTTAAAAGGCTTATATCATGGAAAAATGTTTGTGGACTTTGGAAATGAGTTTGAGGCTATGTGACACACTGAATTTCAAAACTTTAAACTAGTAAATTCAGAAGATTTATTAAAATAAAAACTGCAAAAATTACTCCCTTTATTAATATTAATATTTAATCTCAAACTTTTGGAATAATTACTTTTTTTTTTTTTTTTTTAAGAAATCCCTTCTGCTCAAGAAGGCTGCATTAATTTGATCAAAAAAATACAGTAAAAAAGTGAAATAATATTACAACTTAAAATAACTTTTTCCTATGTGAATATATATTAAAATGAAATTTACTGATGTGATCAAAACTAAATTATCAGCATCATTACTATTCAGTCTTCAATGTCACATGACCCTTCAGAAATCATTCTAATATGCTGATCTGCTGCTCAAGAAAAATTTCTGATTGAAAACAGTTGTGCTGCCGAATATTTTTGTGGAAACTGACTTTTTATTTTTATGTGAAATAGAAATCTATTGTAACATTATAAATGTCTTTACTGTCACTTCTGATCAATTGAATGCATCCTTGTTTAATAGAAGTATTAATTTCTTTAAAAAAACAAACAAACACTGAAACTGCATCTGTCAGTAGAGAATTAAACAGGACACTCACAGGACAGCTCTTCACTCTTGCTGGGAATCTTCAGGCTGAAGCTGCTGTTTCTGCTGCTCAGAGTGAGTTTGAAGGGTCGGCTGTCTCCGGGACTGAAGTGAGGCAAAACCACCGGAGATGCGCGATTCCGGCCTGGGACGACTTCCAACAGGCCCACACACCCCAGCAGACGCACCTGCAGCGTCCCTGAGTGGGACAGACACATCACACGGTCAGCATGAGGACGCCATATTTGACATGACATTTACATTACAGTTATTTAGGTGATGACTCTCTACAACATGTGAAACAAACATGATCATATTTCACCCAAAATCAACACAAAACAAAAAAATACCTTGAATTTAAATCTTGCATTTAAAAAAAAAAAACTATTTTAGGACCAAAGGAAGCCCATTTTTTTTTGCATTGTGGGAATTTTTATTTATTTATTTTTTTTCACCATTAAGAATGATTATACTACCACCACAGTGTATAAATGCTAGGGCTGTCAGTTTAATGCATTAACTTAATTAATTAGTTATGAAAAAAAATTAAAATATTAAATTAAAATATTTTAACGCAGTTAATGCACTGGCCCGGCCCCCAGACATGTGCGTCATCTTACATTTCATACAGTTGACTTGAAAAAGAGTAACAACTCCATAAATGCAGTTATGCCCTAAAATTCAATATATGGGGGCTTTAAAGGGATAGTTCACCCCCCAAAAATGTAAGTATGTTGTAGTTTACTCAAACCTGAAGGACTTTCATTTGTGGAACATAAAAGAATGTATTTATAAAATAGAAACAAAAAGCTAATAATAAATATATAATAATTTAATATTTTATTCATTTCTATTAATAATAAAAATGTATGATTAAATTAATTTATGAAAATGTATAAAATAGTATTTTGAATATTTTTCTCTATGATGTATTTTTTTAAGTCCTTTTTACAATTAATGTTAGCTTTTCTTTGATAATATATTATTCTTTAATCAATGTATTATTGTCTTTGCCACTGCAGACATGAGAATGAATCCCCCCTTTACTATCATAAAGTAAATTTTGTGTAGATTTGTTTTTAAATATTTTTTTAAAGCAAACATTTTTTTCTTTCTTTTGATTTTGCGGTGAATTGTGAATTGAAGTACCGGTGAGCGGCGAGGGTTTGCTGAGGGTGCTGTACTGATTGTGGACGTAGGGGGCGCTGTGACAGGAGCTGAAGGCCGAGGACGATGCCAACGCTAACTCTTCCTTGATCAGACACACTTTCGGATGATCTTCTGGTAGATTGACCAAACGCTGCTCTAACGACACTCGCAGAAGATCCAAGCGCTGGGATGCTTCACTGAGACGAGACTGAGCCTAGAACGACAAACAAAGCCTTCACGCTTGTTCCCCCGATCCAAACAAATGCCAACTTCTGTGTGTAATCTGTGTCAGCTTTTGTTTCTCCTAAGGTATTTGAGGAGGTGCATGTGTGTTTCTCACACCTCAGCCATGGCCTTCTTGTCCTGTGCTTTTCCAGCTCCCAGAAGTCTCAGCATGTTTTTGGCGCCCTCGGCCATGGCATGTTCAACACGGTAATGATGCCAGAGCTCCTCGATACGGAGCTCCACCCCACACAGATCCGGCTTACCTGCAGAGACACACACACACACACACACACACACACACACACACACACACACACACTCACACACACACACACACACACACACACACACACACACACACACACACACACACACACACATGCGTTAGATCCTGCTGGGTGATGCTATTAATAGAAACACACAATATGACAAGACCTCCCTCACTGAGTGAAAATCTGTAATGAGCTTGTATTTAATTCATGAATGTAATTAGGAATATTTAACAACTGATACAACTTTAAATGAAAACCAGAAATGTTGCCGTGGCAACTCAATGAAATAAAATAAATTTAAGTTAAATTTAAAACAAAACTGACTACAATTGGAAATTAAAACGTACACTAAAATTTAAATAAACATTATTTGACATTAAAATGCCCCTATTATGCCATTTTTACGGTTCCTAATATTGTTTTGGGAGTCTCCTACAATTGGATTACATGCATGCAAGGTCAAAAAACACTTTTGTTTTCTCAAAATATGCATTTAATATCACCTTATTGTCCAGCGATTCTCAAACGATTCGTTCGAAGCAGTTCAAAGATTCAGTCTCTCTTAACCCCTCCTTTCCGTGAGCCTGCTCTGCTCTGATTGGTCAGATGGTCTAGTCTGTTGTGATTGGTCTACGGCGTACAGCGCGTGTCGGAAATGATATGCCTATTTTAATAGTTCTGTATTTTGAACGCTCTATAGAAAATATAAACATCTATTATTTATCATACTTGCAGGTTGTGATTCAGTGGAGCAGCTGGTCAAAAAATAAACAGGATACTGATCCATCTTTCAACAGCAAGTGTTTTGTGAATCCTGCGTTGAACTCCCCGAGATTAGAGAAGAAGTCGTCAGTAGAATGACGTGTTTGTGAGCAGGGTCAAGTTGTTCGCGGCCGGCCAATGTAGAACATAGGCGCGCATTATGCAAATGTGTTACGGAATAATGTGTTATATTCAGAATGGCTAACTGCTCATACTATATTCACAGTATGCAGTAAGTATGCCATGCACAGTACATATGGAGTACCAATATAAATGACTACAGCTGCCAAAAAGTGCAGTATACAGCCAGAGAGCAGTGCAAGAAATGCAATGCGCTTGACCTGACTCTCCATTTCTAAAATGACAAATCAGAAATGACGTGAACCATGATTTCTAGCACTTTAGCTCTTAGAATCAACATTAGGATGAATCAAACTGACAGGACAAGATCTCATGGACATGTTATTTCTCTAACCTTCAACAAGACTCTGGAAGAGCAGAATTATCATTAAATGAAACAAAACAGATGTTATGGATCAACAAGAATTATCAAGTGAAACTGCAGCTCCTGCTGATGGAGAGACCCGTCCTCAAATCCCCTCGCAGGACATCAAACGTCATTCCCTGAGCGGCCGGCAATGGCTGAAGGGTGGAGCGGCATTAATAAATCTATTCTTAACCAGCCGCTGCCGTCCAGCCCCAGGACACATGAGACTTCAGCGCCGAAACACACCATTAGAGTCCATTAGAGCCGCACGCTTCGGCTCTGTCCATTTCCTCCCTCCAACTCTTCTCCAGCTCTCATCTTTCTGTTTACATCTCACGTCTTTCTTTAAATCTGACTCTTTTACTCTCTATCAATGAAGGCATTGAGAAATAACTTAATTAAGGGATAGTTCATCCAAACATTTTCATGCAGCTCTTTTCTATACAACAGCCAAAAAATGTCACACTCCAAAAGGCATCAACTGGTATTTTAGTCATTGGGCCTCATTCATAAAACACAAGCAGAACAAATTTTTTTGTGTAAATCGTTCGTAAAGCCGTTTTTGACGTAAACTTTCAAATTCATGAAATTTTCGCATTTTCAAAATGCTAGTTTGTACGAAAGTAATGTACACCTGCTCCCTACCACGTGTAAATGGTGCGTAAAACATTCTGTTTTCTTTTTGCCTAACTGAGGGCACTGAATTTTGATGCACTGCCATAATAATTGATTATGTTGATAACTGTAAAACGCAGCGCTCGTCTGTCACTATTTAACCAGCCGCAAATAGAGGACAGGTGGGACAAATAGTGACCAACCATCCTACTTGTACAACGTCTGCCTACAACAATGGAGAAGTCAATATTACTGGTTAGTCTACTGCTTTTTTATATTTAGTACAATTTGAGAAAATGAGATACTAGTAGGCAAATACGTTGCCACTGTGGATATTCAAAATCATAGCAACTAAAGCGTATCAGCTGGAAAAAACGCTGTGCCACCAGCTGGTCGTTTTAAGAAAAGTGTCTAACATTTTTTCGCTGAAAACTCTTTATTGACTATTTATTGTTAGGCAAATGGCCTACTAGCCTTTTTTGCATTTATGCAATAGGAACTGGAGCCAAACCTGAGAAAGCAGACCAGAATATTCCACTGCATTCCTGGACATGCAATTGGCGGGGATTATGCTAATTGTAAATAAGAGTGCACGAACGCCCTATTTACGAATGATTGGAATTCATTAACATACACATGTTTAACTAACAAATCGGATGTTTACGAAGCATTTGTGAATCCGGAGGAGAGTTACCACAACTGAGGTGAGACCCTTGAGCAAGGCACTACAGCTTTGGCTGCCCGCTGCACCGGGTGTGTGTTCACGGTATGTGTGTGGACTTGGATGGGTTAAATGCAGAGCATGAATTCTGAGTATGGGTCTCTTCAGTTTTCACTTATCACTTTCACTAATGCTGAAAAAGTCTGACTATGTGAAATTAGACTCCCTCCAGCGAGGCAAACAGAGAAAAGTGATGTTAAGGGATGTGTACACTGCGTTTAAGCCATTAAAGAGCTCTATGATCATGTTAAGCTGCTAAACTCTTATTTGTCGGAGTGAGACAGACAGAACACGTCTGTAGTGGTGAGACATACCCTGAATGTCGTCTGTCTGTTCGGTGGCCTGCATGGCTTTACGGATCTGCATACGGATGATGTCAATCTTTGTCTTACTGTCCTGCAGCATCTGCTGAGCTGACTGAAGCAGCTTTTTATCCTGGAGCATAGAAAGATGGATAGATGGAGACATCTGATAGATAGGCATCCAGATAGATAGATAGATAGATAGATAGATAGATAGATAGATAGATAGATAGATAGATAGGCATCCAGATAGACATTCAGATGGATAGACATACATATAGATAATCAGATAGAAAGACATGTAGACAGACAGTTAGATAGACAGACTTCTAGACTGATAGACAGTCAGATGGATAGACATCCAATCAAACAGTCCGTCAAACAGACAGATATAGACATTCAGACAAATAGTCACATAAACATTCAGATAGACAATTAGATTGATAGATATCCAGAGAGACAGACATCCAGATAGAGTTAGACAGATAGACAGTCAGATATAAACCGTCAGAGAGAGAGACAATCAGATAGATAGATATATAGACAGTCAGTACCTTGGTAACCCCGTTGGCATAGATGGGGATCATGTTCTCTGCCCCCTGTTTGACCTTCAATTCGATGTTGAGCTGTCGCTCCAGAGCCTTAATCCTGTCCTGATTGGCTGAGGAGCGACCTGGCGTCCCAAGAGACTGAAGGTCATCTGCGGGTCAAAGACAGGGTCAAACATTTATCTGGGATCATGGTCTAAAAGGATTATGAGGACTGTAAATATATATAGACATCAACAATTCACATCATTAAATGACAATTTTATCACAAATTTACATTAAACTCATTTATTGCATGTAGTATTAAAGATAAGATAATAATGATGGCCCCTGACCTTTGCTGTCATCATGACCCTTGACTACGATGTGGGCGTCCAGCTCTTGCAGCTGAGTGTGGAGCGAGTCCAGTTTGCGACTGGAGCTGCGTAACTGGCTCTCCACCTGTTGGGCGTTGCGTTTGTCAGTGGTGGCCCGCCGCAGGTTCTCCGCACCCGCTTTTATCTTCAGCTCCTTCCGGATCTCCCTCCGGATCCTCTCTCGCTGCTCGTCCAACCGCTGCTGCACGCAGGAGTCTGAGAAATCAGAGTTCTGGTCCAGTCCCAGCTGCTCCAGGACGGAAGAACCATCCGAATCTTGGAGAAACAGGAGGGGTCATGGGTCAGCGCTGGCAGACTGAGGTTATGTACAGAATGATAAACAGATCGAACGATAGACAGACAGAAAAAAAAAAGATGAGAGCGATAGAGACAGGCAGATAGAATGATGGATAGATAGACTGATATACAGAAAGATCCACAGAGACAGATAAAATGAGAGACAGAGAGACAAACTATAAGACAGGTAGATAAAATGACAAATAGAATGATGCATAGAGACAGACAGAATGAAAGATGGACAAAACAGACAGACCGATAGAATGATAGAACGACGGACAGACAGAAAGAAAGAATGAGACAGACTGACTGATATAAGGATAGACAGAAAGAGTGAGGGAGATGATACATAGAATGACGGACAGATAGAACAGACAGAACAAACAACAGTGAGACAGACTATTGATCGATAGATAGATAGATAGATAGATAGATAGATAGATAGATAGATAGATAGATAGATAGATACTCAGGTTAAATCTGCAGTTGATGAAACATCAATGAGAAATGAAAACACACGGAAGTACAGTAAATATGTGTGTAGTTTCTGTAATCTGAATTTCCACCCAATTATAACAATGATGGTTTTTGAAAGAGACAAGGAAAAATCTGTTCTGCCTGTGAGTATCTAGTTTACTTGTTTTTTGAGTTCCTCAAAAAAATAAAAAACAACAACAACAAAAACACTCCATGTATTAATGACACAGATCTTGCAGACTCACTGCAGCAGTAAGACTGTTTCCTGGTGGACTGATACAAACCAGTGCACACTGATTTCAAAAGAACGAAACAAAGAGTGTGAAGTCTAAGACTGAGACTCTTAACAGATCCAGGGTCAGTGACGGCGCTCTGCTGTACATTGATTCATACAACCATAAATAACTCCCTCACAGCGGGACATAAACACACCACCTGCTCTTAGACCAAACACACCGACATCTCAAACCTCCAACGACAGTCCAGACCAGATTCTGAGTGTGTTTGAGAGGAGAAGTCAAATATTAGACTTGTGAATGTCACTCAATAGATCAAATGTCTGATTCTGCAGTGACTTAATGCTTTTTAGTACAAGTATGAAGTCTGAACTGAAATATTTGGCACCAGTAAACATTTCAGAAACCTGATGGAGTGAGGGAACTCTTATTGCAAAAGAGCACAAAAAAACTTTTCATTTCTTCATAACTTCCAGTACAACAAGAGTTTACAGAGGATCTAATACAGTTTCCGTGGAATGAAGTGCTTTTAAATTGGCCTTTGCAGCTGTAATTGAAACTACTGTTATAGTCTTTGTTAGCGATCAGTAATGAGTCAGCAGTGGTGTGAGGAGAATCAAAGGGCAGGTCTGCGGTTCAGCGCTCATGCAGAGGAAGTCAACAACATCGAGAGAAGCCTTATCATCATGGATAGTGTCGACCCCATAGAGAAGTTCTTTTGAGTTCTGTTTTCGTTGGCCAATACGGACACAAGGGACATGGATAATCACACAGACTGAGCTGAACTGTAATCAAACATCACCTAGTTGAAATATAATACACTTGTACAGTTTGCACAGCCATTTAAAGACTAAACACACATCTGGTAGTGTAAATAGAGCAGGTACCAGACTCAAGACAGCGCAGAAACATTCAGCCGCATTATATTTCAGCTCACAGAGAGCGAACGACACACATGAACATTGTGACTCAATAAGGAAGTTCTGCCATGAGCAGCTCACTTACAAAACACATGACTTCAGTACGTTCAACACACACATAAAACATGTAGCAAAGAAAAACTGCAATGAAATCTCTTTAAATTCCTTCCGTTCAGTGGAGTTTTGCTTAAGTCTCTGGCTTCTCAGATGTTTCTTCTTTCAAAAACACCCAATTAATCTCAAATTTACAGTATCTCCTCTTAAAGTTTCAGAAAAGATCTCGATGTCTAAAATTAGCCAAGATCTCAAAGTCTGCTATCAAAAGTCAGAGATCTCAATGTTTGTTTCTCATCAAATGGATCCAAGCTGCTTTCCATGTTAATTTTATAGCGCTACACAGTCAAAATTGTAAATAAAATAAAGATTTTTAGGAGTATCTTTTACAAAACACTAATTTAGTTTCTCATGTTTAATTCAATGTTACTTGCAATTTCTTTATAATTACTTGTGAAATTTACTAGCAGTCTTTAAGTATAAACTGTTAATCCTACACTAAATAATCATCAGTATATATTCCCATTTCTTACATGAATCCTATGTATTTAAATACTCATTCCTGATCTATTGCTAATGATTCATCAGATGTTTCTAAAGCAAAAAAAGTTTGTCTTCATGCTTTGAACTTTTTCCTCCTCTGCAACGACTTTCCTTTTCCTCTCATGTCATCAATCACACAGAGACACGTTCACCATCCAATCATTTATTTAAAAAAAAAAAAAATCAAGTCCTGGCCTAATTTTATCTTGATATCCTGTTTCACTCAGAAACACGTCACAGTACGGAAGTCGAATGTCTTGTGAACACCACTAAGCTCTGAGCAGCATTAGTTTCATAACAAACATGGTTCAGAAACATCAGAAATGCTAAATCACAACAGCTATGAACCACAATCATAACGATCTTCAGCTCACAGAGGTTTAGTCCAGGCCTTAAAGGTATAATTAAGCCATAAATGTCAATTCTGTCATCATTAACCCATCCTCATGTTGTTTCAAACCTTTTAGACTTAAGTATAAAACAAAGAACGCAGAAGATATTCAAATAAATGAGTTTTTTTTTTATTACTGAATGTCAATGGAATCCAATAACTTTTAACAAAAAATAAAAATACAAATTATGTTAATTTAAATAAAATAATTGAAACCTATTTTAAGTTAGTTGCTAAAGCAACGATTACCATAAAAAAAGAAATATAAAAATAATAAGTAAGAAATATACACAGCAAAATTATTAAAACTGAAAATATGAAAACTATTAATACTACTACAATAGTATAATAAAATAGCTATACTAAAGTAATTCCAATGCTCTTTAAAATATCTTCTTTTATGTTCCACAGAATAAATAAATTCATACAGGTTTGGAACGACTTGAGTCGACCAGGTTTTGAGCTCCTACCACATGTTCGGCCTCCACCGGGCTGGAGGGACACTCCTTCAGCGTACAATCTCCTACATCTCCTTCACTGTCCATCACCTCCTCTCCTCTCCTGTTCTCCTCAGATCAAACGCGGTTCTGTCTGTTATTAGAGCCACTGACACCACATACTGCGATGGCTTCCGCTCACAGAGAACGACAGCAACAGCTTCCTGTTAATCTCTACATGACACACAAGAGACAATTGCTGTTTGCACAGGAACACACACACACACACACACACACACACACACACACACACACACACACACACACACACACACACATGGGCACGTGGATGGTTCTCTTTTGAAATCTCTCGACCAACTTCCTGCTCAGAGAAGAGCTCTGCAGCTTGGCACCATTACATGTCTGTGTGTTTTAATACACAGTATGACATTTGCGAAGTGACTTGTGACTGTTCTGAACCAAAGAGGAAATGAAACAGTCCAGAAAAAACCCTTACAAGTGCATCATACAAACACACTGTCTTAAACTCACTGCAGCTGAAATACCGTTTCTAGAATAAAAAAACATAATGAATTAGGATCCCTAAGTCAATTCAAGATGTAGATGAGTTTGTTTCTTCATCAGATTTGGAGAAATGTAGCATTACATCACTTGCTCAGCAATGGATCCTCTGCAGTGAATGGGTGCCGTCAGAATGAGAGTCCAAACAGCTGATAAAAACATCACAATAATCCACAGAAGATCCCACAAGATCAGTTAATGTCTTGCAATGAAAAACTGTGTTTGTAAGAAACAAATCCATCATTAACATGCTTTTAATTTTGTTACAAATATGCGTCAAAATACAAGTCCTGTATCCATAAAATTGCTTCCTCCAGTGAAAAAGTCAACCTCCCCAGGAGAGAAATACGCAGATCAAGGACAGTTTAAGCAAAATCAACTCTGAACAAATATGTTGTGGATTTTGATGTGAGAGGAAAACAGAGGATAGACTTTTTCACTGAAGGAAGTGTAAATATGGATTATGGACTCATATTTTTAAGCAACGGTTTGTAGTTAAAAACGTCTTAAGGGTGGGTTTGTTTCTTACAAACATGCAGCTTTTGGCTTCACAAGACATTAATTAATACTGGAGTGGTGTGGATTACTTGTGGATTATTGTGATGTTTTTATCAGCTGTTTGGACTCTCATTCTGACGGCACCCATTCACTGCAGTGGATCCGTTGATGAGCAAGTGATGTAATAGCCTACTACAGTTCTCCAATTTTTATGAGGAAACAAACTCATCTAAATCTTGAATAGTCTGAGGGTGAGTAAATATTCAGCAAATATTCCTTTTTGGGTGAAATATTCCTTTAATGTGTGTGTTTATCCATATAAAGGCACATAACTCGTGGTCTCTGCTGTCCTCAGATAGTTCTGGCTGCAACATCTAGTGACGCACAGCAGAGAAGTGAGTTATTACTGTATCAAGCTGTTCTAAAGAAAGAGATCTATGTTCTGAATATAAACATGGTCAAATTTATGATCAGCACTTTAATGTCTTGCATCTTTCATCTCAGGTCCAAATTTGACCAGGTTAAACTAAGCGACTACATTCCGAACTGACACTGGAAACCTTCCCGTGATGCTTCACAGGGTCTGTAAGGCTCCGCCCATGAGGCCACGCCCACAAATCAGACTGACAGCGTAACGCTCAGGTATTCCAGCCGGGAACGTTTCCCAGAAGCCATCTGACCGCTGTGTTTACAGACAACATTACACAGGAACCAAACAACACAAGTTTACATGTCTGAAAAACAGCCAGAGCCAGACAGCCACTGAGGTACACAAACTAATTTTTTAAAAGAAACATTTGTATGTAGAATTTAACACTTTCACACAAATTTACTGTATTTTTAACTGTTTCTGCAACTGTAAAACTACAAAATTGGAGGTAAACTAAAAAAATTTAATGATTACAGAACTACAGTTAACCCAAAAAGAAGGACAACACAGCATTTCTGAAAAACATAAAACATATTATATATTATATAATGAAACATTTATAAATATTTGTAAATGTATTTCATTACATTTGAACCCCCCCCACCCCAAGAGGTTTAATAAAGAATTAAGAATTAAACCGTAGACCTAGAAACTGCCTGGCTACCATCAAGAACACCCTAGTGACTGCCTAGCAACCACCCAGAACACCCTAGCAACCACAACAAAGCTCTATCAACTTCTCAGAACATCCTGTAAGCAACCTAGCAATGGCTCAGCACCACCTTAACACACACCCATAGCAACGCAAACACAAAATTCAATTAATTTCATAGGACCATAGGCCTAGCAACTGCCTAGCAACCACCAAGAAGACCCTAGAAAAACCTAAGGCCTAGCAACTGCCTAAAGGCCCCGATATACTTCAAACAAAGTTTGTTTTTGTTCTTCATTTGGGGGGAAAAGGAGGTTTGAAAAGGCTGAGCAATGGTATACTGTTTCTGAAATTTCCAACAGCCCCGCGCTGCTGGAGGCGGGATGTAGATTAATGTAGACAAGCGGTGCGACACTCGCGCGTATTCCCTAAACACAACAACGATGAAATGACGAAGTGTGTGCAATCTAGGTGTGAGACGGGCACCAATGGTCAGAATATTATACACAAAAGAATAATAATTAGCAGCAGTTCAGAGTCAAGTATCATGTTTACAATACAAAAGAACCATAATCAGTCCTTTAAGGGAAGTGTGAATGTCTCATAGTCTGAAAACTTTAGCATGATGTGGAAAAAAATATTGGAGTCAGATTGTTACTTTATTTTATTAGTGTTCATTTATTTTATTAAACTGGATAAATTGTTACACTTTTATATATTTTATGTGGTGTCATGATTTACTTTTGATTAAAACAAAGGTTTATTATTGCATGTTTGTTTGGCATTTCTTTTAATGCATACCCTTTAAATTCGCTTATTGAAAGAACAACAACGACAGCAGCAGCAGTATGGTGTAAGATTTATTTGAAACACATGTATTTGGTACTTGCTACCTTATGTCTTTACTCTGTCCTTTCATTCTTTTCATGGCTTTGGAAAACTTGTCTCTGATGTTTCTCTACGTCGCTTTATGCATAACTCCAGGTCATCAACACCAAGCTTAGTTGTAATTTCTTTCTAGGAATTAATGCTTTCTCTGAATCTTTAAAGTCTCTCCGCGAGTGATCGTACAGGTGCGGATATATTTTTGGCAGCTCATCTATTTGACACTCCAGGGTATTTATGTTGCTTGTGACTATGAGATGTTATTCTCTTGCCTGACCTCCGTTGAATGAGAAACGAACCGGGAAAACAAAAAAATTGCACGTCAAAGAAGGTGGAGTTTCAGAAAACACCAACCGATTGCATAGCCTTTACGGACCAATGGTATCTCAAAGGTGTTAAGGAGCCTAAACAAACTCCCCCAGAAAGTTCGCTTTGGTCAGCTGTTTTGAACTGCTGAAACAAACTCAAAACGAACTTCGTTTCAGCCTGATTTTTTTTTAAATGATGTCATATCAGTTCATTCTTCAATTTTGTTTGGAGTATATCGGGGTCTTAAGGCCTAGCAACTGCCTAGTGACCACAAAGAAAACCCTAGCAACTGCCTATGCCCTAGCAACTGCCTAACTACCATCAAGAACACCTTAGCAACCACCAAGAACACCCTAGCAACTGCCTAACTACCACCAAGAATACCCTAGCAGCTGCCTAACTACCACCAAGAACACCTTAGCAACCACCAAGAACACCCTAGCAACTGCCTAACTACCATCAAGAACACCTTAGCAACCACCAAGAACACCCTGGCAACTGCCTAACTACCATCAAGAACACCTTAGCAACCACCAAGAACACCCTAGCAACTGCCTAACTACCATCAAGACTACCTTAGCAACCACCAAGAACACCCTAGCAACTGCCTAACTACCATCAAGAACACCTTAGCAACCACCAAGAACACCCTGGCAACTGCCTAACTACCATCAAGAACACCTTAGCAACCACCAAGAACACCCTGGCAACTGCCTAACTACCATCAAGAACACCTTAGCAACCACCAAGAACACCCTGGCAACTGCCTAACTACCATCAAGAACACCTTAGCAACCACCAAGAACACCCTGGCAACTGCCTAACTACCATCAAGAACACCTTAGCAACCACCAAGAACACCCTGGCAACTGCCTAACTACCATCAAGAACACCTTAGCAACCACCAAGAACACCTTAGCAACTGCCTAACTACCATCAAGAACACCTTAGCAACCACCAAGAAACACCTTAGCAACTGCCTAACTACCATCAAGAACACCTTAGCAACCACCAAGAACACCCTAGCAACTGCCTAACTACCATCAAGAACACCTTAGCAACCACCAAGAACACCCTAGCAACTGCCTAACTACCATCAAGAACACTTAGCAACCACCAAGAACACCCTGGCAACTGCCTAACTACCATCAAGAACACCTTAGCAACCACCAAAAACACCCTGGCAACTGCCTAACTACCACCAAGAACACCCTAGCGACTGCCTAAGCCCTAGCAACTGCCTAACAACCATCAAGAACACCCCAGCAACTGCCTAGCAACCACAACAAATCCCTAGCAACTACTCAGAACATCCTATCAACCACCTAGCCATGCCTTGACACCACCTAAACACACCCATAGCAACAGCATACTGTAGCAACGCAAACACAATGCTCCAGGTAATAAAATGAAACCCCAGAATGAAGCTCCAAATATCATGTTTGTTTTACTGTTTATTATATTGTGTATCATTGGTTTTGTGTGAAGAGGATCAGATTTCAAGAGATCTGAATGATTGCTAGTCCACACGTCTCACTGAGTGAAAACTACACCTGAGTCTCTAAACATCTCACAACTGATCAATGAAAGACGCCTGTGGACGAGAGACACTACAGACACTGAGAGAGAGAGAGAGAGAGAGTAAGTCAGTCATTAGTGAGGGTGGAGTGGACTGATCCATTTCTCTTAGTGCTTTTGGCAGAAACAATGAACAACTTAAATGTAATAAAAACTGAATTAGCAGAAGGACTCTTGCTGCTGAGAAAGACAAAAATCCTATGAACGGATCTCAGAAAACCAACCAAATCACACTAAATCTACTTCAACACTAATCAGTGCACTTCTAAAGCACTTCTTACACCAGCAGTGTTTTGTCAGTTTTTTTTTTTTTTTTTTTTTTTTTTTTTTGTGAAATAAAATAAAATAAAATAAAATAAAATAAAATAAAATAAAATAAAATAAAATAAAATAATGCAGCACTCAATCATTCATCATTCAGGTGCTTACAATTCTATAACGCTGTGTTTTTGTTTTATAAATTATAATTTTTTATTTACATTACATACTGTACTATACTGTTATGCCATCTACTATTTTTTATTATTGTTTTATATATATATATATATATATATATATATATATATATATATATATAAACCATAAATTAGCTCCAAATATCAAATAATATGTGTGTTTAAGTTTAGCATGATACTTCAGACCTTTTATAATTATTTTAATGTCGATGTGAAACTCAAATGCATTTTACTTCCAAAATATTTCAGAACAAAACCATATATTTACTGAAAAACAGACAAGACTTGATTTGAATAGATTCAATGGTGAAACATCTCTATATGAGCTGGTTGAAAAAATGAGATTAAAAAGACAAACATTTATTTTTTTTCTGAGGAATCAATAACACTGCTCTATCAATGCAATTATAATAAAGTCCATTTTTATATTTCACATTTGAACATTTCAGATCTAAACTCTGCTGCAAGCTTCAGTGAAGTCTAGTTTTTGACACGGATCATCAGGGCTCAGAAAGCAATCAGACACAATCATGACTGTCTGTGAAATCACACAGAAGTTTAGATGAAACTCTGCTGCACACAGATGTATTATTCAGAGTCACATTAAGAGTTACTTCAGCGTGAATAATGTGCGTGCGTCCGCCGTCAGCACACACGCTTGCGTCTGAAAGTTTCAGCTCTTTCTTCACTTTTTTTTTGCAGATCAGTTATAATTA
Source organism: Cyprinus carpio (assembly GCF_018340385.1). Taxonomy (NCBI): domain Eukaryota; kingdom Metazoa; phylum Chordata; class Actinopteri; order Cypriniformes; family Cyprinidae; genus Cyprinus; species Cyprinus carpio. Next base: position 2,096,943 of record NC_056599.1, read on the forward strand.
TTAGTGACTCAAATGATGAACTATACAACAATTAAAATAATTTTAGACGGATTATAGCCAGTGGTCGAACTGTAAAAAAAATTCAAGGGGATGCTGGAGTGGAGGGTACAAATGATTACAAAATTTGTCTAATTTAAAAAAAATAAATAAATAAATAAATAAGCTTTTTTAAAGGAAATGTGGTTTGTGAGCTGTTTTTCAAAATGTATTTTTTTTGTTTGTTTGGTTTTTTTTTTATTGTTTTTTGGGGGGGGTGGGACATTTGGTCCTCATAATGTAGGTAGGATAAACCCATGCACACACACGCATGTACAAAGTCTCTGCGTGTCTGCGTACCAAATAAAACCACCAGTAGGTGGCGGCAAGTGTCTGTTTTAGTGAATGATTCATTGAATCCTTCAATCAAACAATTCTTTTAAAATGGCTGATTCAGTTAGATTCGATGCAAGTTGACTGTATTTATCAATGGATCATTAAATAATTGGTTTATTGATTCATTCAAAAACAGATTCATTCGGGACAGATACACTGCAGTGTCTCTAGGAGATGCACAACATCTCTTCTCCAGCTTTGTTTGGAGCTATTTCATTCGCAAAACAGGCAAAAAGATAAAATGTGTCTAAAATAGAACTCACTCAATTAACTTCTTGTCTGTTGAACTGCAGTATAAAATTAATGTAACATTTGCGATCATGCACACGTGCTGATTCTTGTGCGATATTGCTTAACTAGCCTATATCATATAAAGATGAGAAATAAAAACTCACACAGATTATTTTTTCTTTCATTATTTGAATTATAGAGGCATTCTAACTTCATGCTAATTGGCTTCATCATGCAATAAATGCTTTTGGAATCTAAAGACTTTTTTATTTTTTATTATGCAATGTCACTGACATCGATAATGTCAGGTAGTGTGAATTAGTACCAACAACATGTCACACTGTATAATAAAAGTATATATATATATATATATATATATATATATATATATATATATATATATATAAAACTCAAACATTTGGTGCAACAGCAAAGTGTGAGTTAAGAAAAACCAAGCACAACAATGTTAAAAGAAAATCATGTATAAATAATACAAATAGGGTCTATAAAAAGAACAACACCTCAAATATGTTAAAAATGTAAAATATTTGCAGATTATTAGCTAATATTTTCACTCTGTGTATCTCGTTTGCTGAATTCCTTCCTGATATTATTCTTGAGGATGTCATGCAAAAGTGCTGTAAACATTAAACAAGTGCACCAAAGTCTCACAGATAGCCAGAGAGTAAAGCTTTTCGCTTTTTTTTTGTTTTGTTTTTTTTTGAGCTTGAGCTCTTTTTAGAAAGTTAAGGAATCTGTGGATAAAAAAGGAGGGCAGACAGAAGCTATGCAGCAAAATAAATTTGTGCAAAATTGAGTGCATACAATTTTTATGTGCGGTTTAAGATTTTATGCACATCTTGGCATTTCCATCCAGCATAAAACGTGCATAAAAAACATGGATAGAATCTTAGCTAGGGCTATGGGTCCATCCTGAAGCAGCCAGACAAACTGAGGTGGTGCAGCATCTGACATCATTTCCTGTATGTACAGGGTATATCCTGCTGCTATTAAGATTCTATGGATTAGGGTTCTAACCATAATAATGGATCACTCACTGAAAGCCTGTATATGCTTCTGGACTTTGTCAGGATTTACTGCAGAACAGAAAGGGTGAGGGGTAATAATTCACCGAATTCTATTAACAGAAAAGCTGATTACATTTACATCATCTCTGACCCAGATCATGATGAATATTTGCTTTAAATGATGCTTTTACTTTGTTGTCATTTGTTGTTACTATTGAGATTATTTTAAAGTACCATTCTTTCAGTTACTCACTGAATGTTGCACCAAATCTGGATGACTATTAAGTTTGTGGATCTCAAAAGGAAATGTTTTGTTCATATTCAAACTTAAGCCAAACCTGGACACATGTCTTGTGCACATAAGTCATATTGACTACTGTTATGATACTTTTAAGGTGCTTGTTTATCATTTTAGGAGCTTGACAGTTGCCAGCCATCATCCACTTTTTGTTCTATAGAAAAACAACATGAACTTTTTTTATATGCCACAGAAAAAAGAAAGTCCTACATGTTTGCAACGATGTGAGTGTGAATAATAATTGTGGTAGTTATCTTTTTAAGTCAAGAAACTACAGACAAAACTTTTTTTTTTGGGAGATTTTGGGGTATTTTTCTTCAATAACAATAACAATTTCTTCTTTCAGATTAGTGGAAAATTTGGACCTATTTGCGTCTGTAGATTTCAATTACAATACATATCTTTAAAGTCATTTTCTCAAAATGAGTTTGTTTCTCCACTTCAGCAGCACTTACATTTCTCAAACTTAGCAGTTTTATTCCTATTTATATTCTGAAGGTTTTACTGAGGCCTTTGTTCATATATCACTCGCAGTGATTCATAACATTTTGTTCCTAAAACATGGTGAAAATGCTTTGTTTTTCTGTATGTTGACAGATTTTTTTCTGATTTACAGCATGATGAAAATGGAAATCCAAAATACCCTCAGGAAAATCATTTTACTGCAGTATGTCAACAAAATGAAACAAGAATTTTGAACCTGGCTTTATCCAATGTTCAGATTTATTCAAATTAATGCATATTTAATTAATGATTCATTTGTATAGTTAAAGGGGTCATATGACGTTGCTAAAAAGAACATTATTTTTTGTATTTGGTGTAATGAAATGTGTTTATGTGGTTTGAGGTTCAAAAAACACATTATTTTCCACATACTGTACATTATTGTTTCTCCTCTATGCCCCGCCTTTCTAAAAAAAAAGCGATGTTTGCACTGATTGGCCAGCTATCCAGTGTGTTGTGATTGGCCAAATACCTCAAGCGTGTGATGGAAATGTTACGCTCCTTACCATACTGTGATGCCATGTGTCCCAAATATTTGGGTTGAACTGTTCTGGAACAGTGTTGTAAATACAACTTAACCACTGATTTCTAGTTGTGTCCTCTTTTGGAAGGCCAAACAAAGTATTTTCGCTTTCACAACGAAACACAGCGTCTCAGCAACATGGCGGCAGCAGCAACAGTGAGAATCAAAGCTACGCCTTCTTTCTTTGCGTGAACATTTGGGTGGTGTTATGCAAAACTTCCCACACAGTGACGTGGTATTGTCGGGGCGTGTTTAAATGAAGCGTTTTAGGAGGGCGTGGATGAGTCTTAACTTTTATAAAGAATATCTCTTTGGATTTGAGACTTTAGTCTTTGCAGCTTTACAGATCTTGTTGTCAAAACATCACTGTCTCTCATTACGTTTCGATGGCGCTCATGTTTCTCTTGTAATGTAAACAGATGGTGGTGAATTTCACCATAAGGGACCTTCAAGCCGTCAAAGATGTTTCTCTCCTATCACAATGGACAGAAAGCCCATAACAGGAGTGCTTGCATTACCAGCGGTGACCCTCACTGAGCCCGAGGGCATTAGGGCTGATTTCTGCTCTCCTCGCAGAAGAAAAACATTTGGACAATTGTTTTAGCAAACGACCCACAGCAGGTTATTGATTTTGTGCAATGAGCTTTAATGCATCTAATGGGCTGCAAAAGCAGAGGGTGAAGAGGACACGGTCAGGCTAAAAGGATCATGGGATGGATCTTTCTCCAGTGAGCGAACACCTCACAGATAAATCTCGCTGGGAGAAACATACCAAACAAGTACACAAACGCAGACTTGATGGCAAGTAATGTGTCATTTAACATACTAAACCTTGCTGTCGTGTCGGTCAATTTGACCCACATTTGATTAATTGCTTGAAAATGTGTAAACTATTAATTTCTTCTTAAAATGTTGTTACTTTCTCATTCAGGGTCATAAATGAACATACAAAGTTTTTAACAAATGGATGTGTTTCGGAAAGTCTTTTGGTACAAATTTTGGTTACATCTAAATAGCGTTGTTGTCAAATTGACTCCCATTGGTTCCCATGTTATTCACCAAAAATCAACTTTGAAAAACAGCAAAAATATGAAATTCAAGACTCAAAATTGACTCAAAACTAAAGAATGGTTTTCAGGAGTCCTCCATGGAGAATTCGCTGTTTCCTCAACTATTTGTCTAAAAGTGTGTGAAATAATGTTTTTGGTTGTTCTTTTTTTCTTTCTTTTTCTTTTTTTGGATCTTAATTACTAGACTGTTGCAGGACTGTGTGAGAAAGCCAGTTTACCCTCACAAGGGTTTGAGAACCAGACATAAAGACAGAGGTTATTTACACCAAGTACAAATAGCAGTTAATGCTATTTATACTAAGTACAAATAATGTAAGATACCATTAATGGTTAGCTGTAGTTATTTGCAGCTAATTGTGTGCAAATAGTCACTAAAAACATCAAGTACGTGTTTTTATTTTGTGTCTGTGCAGCTGATTTTAAACAAAAATTTCCAGGTCGAATTGACCCACAACACAAAGGGTGTAAGAGTTCAAAAGTCTCATATTTTAGCCTGTTTTTATATGAATCTTTAGTTTTTCTCTTAATATTGATTTTTGGGAAATTGTACGGAAACCAGTGGGGGTCAGTTTGACCCACAACACAAAAGTAATATTCAGATTTTCAACAAAACAGGGGGTTAAGCTACTACTCAATAGCGCCTCTTGTGGCAACACTTAAAAGCCTCATGTACTTGCATTTTAAATTGCACTCAAAATGCAACCAAGACAAAATAACAAGTATAGCTAAATGCATTTGCGATATTCTTAAATAGAGTGTGTTTTCCACCTCTGACCTCTGACCATCAGTTCAGTTTAACATTTGTGCTGAAACATTAAAAACGAGTCAAAACCCTTACTGGAAGACATACCGTACTGACAGAGAACAGCTGAGCCAGCCAGCTGATACAGTTTCTCATCTACGGTACATCAAGATGGGCTCAGAAAAAGCTGTTTAATTTTTAATTCTTCCCTGGACGAAGCTGAAACATCAATGTTACACAGGGCCCTGATTTTCTGTTGCATTTAGCAGTAAGACTCTCACACTGCTTGGATTCCTCTTTCAATGTGCATCTGTGGGATCTTTAGACCTGTTTTGTGATCCACCAACTATTGCCATTATGAAACTATCATAATTCAGGGATTCTCATTCTAGAGGCCATTTAATTTAACAATAATAATAATAATAAATAAAAATGCTTATGCCCTTATAAACAAGGACACCAATATAAAAACATAAATAAATGTGGTCTATTTTCCTTGAACTGAAGGACTGCAAATTGTAAATGTGTGCATCTATCTACTACAGGTTTATTATTAGAGTGCAATAGCATATAAATGACCTTGTGTATAAAAATAGTTAAACTCCAATTTCGATTTCATGGTGTCTGTAAATTTCAAGAAACAATTTATTTTCCTCATCTGATCACACCCTAACGGTTCATATTTGGGGCTTGCATAATGGAGCCTGATGACCACAACAACAGACAGTCCAACATCAAACAAGTGTTGTGCAAAACACCAGAGAGAACCCAATCCAATTATTGCCTAGATATTGTCCTGAAACTCCTGAGACCTGTGGCAGACCGTCATCGTTACAGTTACATTTACAGGATTCATGTAAACAAGACTGAAACAGCTGCTGGCCGCTGACCACACTTCAAAGACAAAGCTGCTGTAGAACAAAGATTACGAAAAGAGCAAATCTAGCTAATTTACCCTACATTACACCAGCAACAAGATTACACTGCAGTCCAACTGCTAAATAAGAGAAATAACTTTCACAGAGCTCATTATATAACCACAACACTGTAGTAAATACTCAAAAAGGGTGACTGGGGGGCAAAGGAGAGTTCACCTAACGTCCACCTGCTTCTATTTACTCCTTCTTACAGTCTATAATCCAAGAGAACACTAAAGCTCCGTTCACACAAAGAACGAAAAATATATCAGCGTCCACACGAACGCACGATAACGTTCTGTTTATTATAAGAGCATTGAGTAAAAAAGTGCGATAAATAACCCAGTCTTCGCTACCTGTACTAAGGTAGTAAGAGACAGAAGAATATGTTCATTCTCTCTGTTTAGTATCAATTTACAGAAGTAGCTTTAAAGACAGCGCGCACTCACACAGAGACTAATAAAGAATAGATTATGTGGAGTGCATTAGAGCATCGAGGTTCATTCTCACGAGCGACAGATGGTCTAAACTTACACGCATGGAGCCGGTTTTGTTGATGGCCATCTCAGGTGACAGGGAGCGGAGATGCCGATGCTTCTCACCTGAGCAGCTTCAGTTTCACTCTAACGACGCATCATAACGGCAGTGGAGCGTTAAATACCCCCGACACGGCGAAGAAGCAGATGCGACGAACTGCGTCCTGTTGCGCTGCTTTGCTCGGTCATAAAGATCAACTCCAAGGGGCCATTTCTTCGAAAATGCGTGTCGTGAACTCCCTTGACAAAGCAGGGGAATTAGTTTTATTTGTCGCCCAGTTTAGACTGGATCGCGTTCATGAACGTGTAGCATAATGAATAAAGGAAAAGTGTTTTCCCTGCGTCTGGGACAGATATGCATCCCCAGTCCAAAATCAGACCCTAAAGTGCATCTCCGGACGATCAAATCCGAATCGACTGAACGATCCCGGTCCGGTTCACTGCTAAGAGAGGTTCATCAGGAGGGTCCTGTCGCCGTCATTCTGTGATGAGACTAAAGCACGCGCAGACAGTACCGTCACCCGGTGATCTCGAGCTCAGGCACGCGCCCTGGCGCTCGACTAGCCGCTTGCGCGCACGTTTGTGTCCGCCGTAGAACATTGCGCTTTCTTTTTAACTTTAATCGAATTACAACACGAGTTGAGCTTTATGCGAAGTGAAAATCACATTGATGCTACAATGCGACAATTAATTAAATAACAGCTGTTATAGAGAACTATGAAATGGCATTGCAATTACCCTGATAGCACACGTGCATGACGGAGACGGCTATTTGAGTGTTTGCTCATACGCAGGACGTTTTCTATCAGATGTCAAATAAACGTCTGTTAGATCTCTTCAAGATGTTTAGGATTTAGAATGTAAAACTGACATTTTAAAGATGTCTGTCAGATGTTTGTACACGGATGCTTTCCAGATCAAGCGATCTTTAAAGGGTTCATTTAAATTGTTCCTTTCTTACAAGCTCTTGGTGCATAAAGAAGATCTTTGAAGTTGCAAAGACTAAAGTCTCAAATCCAAAGAGATATTCTTTATAAAATTTAAGAGGCAACCACGCCCTCCTAAAACGTCTGGTTCTAACACGCCCCCACATGTCTACGTCATGATGTGGGGAGATTTGCATAACGCTGTCCAAATGTTCACGCAGAGAAAGAAGGCATAACTTTTATTCCCTCTGTTGCCCCAGACACCATGTTGTTGAGATGCTGTGTTTTTCATTGTGAAAGCGAAGCTACTTTTTCAACACTGTTCCAGAACAATTCAACCCAAATATTCAGATGTGTGCTGCGCATTTTGCGGAGGACAAGGACTGTTTTCTGTGAAAGTAGCCTACAATGCCGGTGTCACAAATGCAGACATGGTTTTATGTTTACATGGCACGATACGCAACATAATGCGTAAAAAGACATTTTAAGTCATTATAATATGTAATTATGTCCCCACTGGATGCAACAAATGCCTCATTTGTGTGTTTTATTGTTTTTGTCGTCGCGCCGGCATCCCATTATGGTAAGGGCGTAACATTTCCATCACACGCTTGAGGTATTCGGCCAATCACAATGCACTGGACAGCTGGCCAATCAGAGCAGACCTCACTTTTCAACAATAATGTACAGTATGTGGAAAACAATGTGTATTTTGAACCTTAAACCACATAAACACATTGCATTACACTAAATACACAAAATAATGTTCTTTTTAGCAACGTCATATGACCCCCTTTGACGACATGTGTGGGTAATATCCCTGCAAACACACAATGTCCCCTTAATGTTATAGTACATTAGGCCTATATATTCTATATAGTGCTTTATTTTTGTAACTTTAATTTAGCCAAAAAAGTGAGTTGTTGAGTAAACACTAGATTTGAAAGTCTAGGCCTGGAAAATAGGCCTGGAATGTCCCACTTCTGCTATTGGAAGTTTTTATTTTTTTTTGTACGCAACTCCCTGTAACCAGTGAGCTGTAATGGTATTATGGTACATTTAAGTCATGTCGGATACATCATATTTATGAGTTAAATGCACATGAACGCCACCACAAAGTCGAGTGGGAAACTCTGAATTTTCTTTAACCTCAGAGTTTCCGAGTTGGGGGCGTGTCAATGAGAAACATGACAGAATCAATGGATGCAGCGTCTGTTGTTGATGGTAAATTTGTGTTGAAATCAATATTTTAGTTGTTGTATAAACTTAAATTGGTTACATTCTTGTTATGCAGCTAGTTAATGAAATCTGGGGGAAAAAAAATCCTATCATTTCTTTAACCTATAGGTGAAAAATCATTTGATTTGCCATGTGGCATGTTGCATTTTGCGAACTGCTATTTAAAAAAAAACAAATATTACTATTATTCTGTGATTCTGGTCTGACAACACCAGTGACACCAACAAAGTGCTTTGAACGCACCCGACGTCATAATTACGACTTGTCAACTCGAAAGTACGAACGTCTGAGGAGGACTTGAACGCAGCATTATTCTGCAAATCAAGTCAAAGACAAGTTCAAGTTGAGCTTTATTGTTATGTGTGGACATACAGTGGAACGAAATGTCGTGCCTCACAGGACCACGGTGCTACATAAATACAGACATACAACAATGAAGTAAAACAGTATAAACCAATACACAACCAACCTACTGACAGATTTTGAATATGAATATACTATATATAAATGTTTACCTAACTAAAAAATACAAACTATACGAATGCTTCACATAATACTGTACATGTGCAGAGAAACATCGTAAGTCAAGCAGCTGGCTGGGGAACAGTGCAAGATGATTTGTAGTGCATGAGCATGTAAACATACACATATTACTGAGTCTTTTTTTGGGGATTATGTACACACAGCAGTGTGTGTGAAAAGTGTCGTGCACATAGTGGAGAGTGTGTTATTACAGGTGGTTTGTACAGGCCCACTCACCTGTGTGTTGCACACTTCGAATTGCACAAAAAAAGTATGTTTCAGACAGTTTTTTCTGTGATGTGGTAAGTTTGGGGGGTGGAGGAGGTGAGATGGCCCATGTTTCAGGAGGTAGAGGGTTTGTGTGGGGGTTTCAGAGGAGGACGGGGTAATTTGAGTTCAGGGCTCGCACAGCCTGGGGGAAAAAGCTGTTGAGCAGTCTGGTGGACCGGGCTCTGATGCTCCGGTACTGTCTTCCTGATGGTAGGAGCTGGAAGATACTGTGGGAGGGATGGGTGGGGTCCTTCACAATACTGTTGCTGGAGCATCGTATGAGGGAAAATGTCCAGGATGGAGGGTGGAGGGGCACCGATGATCTTTGCAGCTGTGTTCACTGTCTGTTGGAGGGTCTTGCAGTCTGCTGCACTACAGTTCCCGTACCAGACAGTGATGCAGCTGGTCAGCATGCTCTCTATGGTTCCTCTGTAGAATTCAGAGAGAATGGGTGGAGGGAGACTTACTTTTTTCAGCCGGCGGAGAAAGTGTAGATGCAAATTAATCCATAATTAGAGCAGATATGATATGTATCACGCAAACGCTGTTAATCTGTGCACACTGAATAAGCGTTTACTTATGGGTTCTAGTTGGAAAATGCACCCCCTTGTGGATCATATTGACACCGTCGTCGTAAGGAGGTTTAAAATACCCGCACCAGTAAAGGTGACTTTTATTATTTTTTATTTTTTCAGACACATTAATCACATCTTCAAAATACAGAACGTGACACAATCACATCTTCAAAATATAGAGAGGGTTTCTACGTAATTTATTATTATCTCACTGCTGAAAAAAATACAATAGACACCATTATAAAATCTGTAATGGTTTACTGGTTATAATGGGACATTGGTTTTACAGTTTAAAATGAAACTGATTAAAATAAATGAAAAATCGGCAGCTCAACATGAAACTCGAATATCCAACACATATTGTAAAAAAAATGTTGCTATAATTCTAATAAGAATAACTAAGCATAAATGTTAATACATCTGTTTAAAACATTAAATAGGATAACCATATAAAATACATCAAACATGACTGAGTGACTAATTAGCATGAAGCGCAGTGATTGGTTAACCATTTTAGTGCTTTGCGCGCGCGAGCTTGTAATGACACGGTAAAGCGAGGACTGTCGGATTTACTGAAATTAGGATTTTTTTCTTTCTTTCCCAAAATTTTCTTTCTTTCCTCAAGGTATTTATGTCCATAGTAAAGTTCCTTCAAACTGTGGCATTGTAACCATCACACCAGCTAGCAAAGTCAAGACGTCGGAGAAAGGTAGGCTAATTCTAGTTTAGCTGCTAGAATTAGCGTAAATCTCTTATGATTGTTAGAAATATATATTTTATTAGTTATAGAAAGTATTTAGTCTGTAAACTGATGTAGTAGCCAAATGTCATTCACAGCAACTATAGTCATGCCACACAAGACGGACTTGTTTGTAAAGAGGCCCAAATGGGGGGAAAACACTAAACCTTTAACAGTGATAGTGATTACAGAACCAGTGGTTTCACTGTAGCTACTTTTGAGTCGTATGCTTGATGAATGAGTACTTTATACACTCACTTGCAATCAGGACACAGATAGATGGAGCTGGAGGACAAAAAGAGAGCACAGTACGAAAAGATGACATGGAGGTAAGTAAAATATTATAATAATGTAGAGTACTCGTCCAAACGTTCAACCTTTACCAGTAATGCCAAACATACAAAATCTCAAAAATTCCTTATATCTTTTAAATAAATAAATACAATTTATATTGAAATATATCTTTCGTGAAACAAGTTTTTTTTCTGTCTTCTAAAGTAATCAACTCTGCAGCTAATTACCGGACAATAAATTAGTATAAAGTAGCTATATGTATGTGTCCACTCCTCCTATGACCTCCATTTTTTAATCCTTAATTAAATGTTTAAAATACTACAATAAATATGTTAAGGAAATAAATCTTAAATATGTGGTTGTATCTAATTCATCTATCATCATATATTTAATAGAGAAAAAAGGAAACTACAACCATTTCCTATAATCAACATTTAACACCAACAATACAACATGGTACAGTTGTCCCCGGTAATTGTTTACATGTTCATAAATAATAATAAAAATTAAATAAAGGAAGGGTAAGGAAAAAATAAGTTACCTCAGAAAACAGTTACCTCAGAAAGTACATTTAACTGGTGGCTAGATAATATATTCCTAAATATAATATCATATAAATAAATATAGTATAATGGTTGAACAAATTGGTTTGTCTTAAGAAACCAACACAATATTTTTTTTATGATGCATCATCTGTAGATGGCGCTTCTGCAACATGTCTAATCAATACCCAAAAATTTCTAAAAGTCCAGACAATATACATTAACAAAAATGAACAAAAGCTAAGAAATTAGAAAATGAACAACAGAAAGTGCTGTAGAAAATATAAAAGAAATATTAACTATTTTAATACTAATAGTAATTCTTGTCAACAGGCTCACACTCCGACCCCTCCATCAGACACTGTATATCTAACTCTGTATAAAAATACACCCTCCTCAGCATTTCAAGAAAATCAGATTGATGGCATTGACAACAAACAGCTCATTTAGTAGCTCTCTGTCTTTAGTAGAGTAGAGAACGTACTCTCCCTCAACCTCCTTTTCCCCTTCATGTGTCTTTTAGACACCTCCTTTTTTCTAGTTGCCATGACATCATCAGTAACCCAGGAAACCCATTGAAACAAGAAGGACCCAGGAAATGAGGTAGTGGTTCAGGAATGTCGGGAGAGAAAATTTTCCCCCACAGCTGAAAGAGAATGGAAAACAGAGAATCTCTGTCTGAAGCCATACATGAGGTCAACAGTCCTTAGACAGCAACAAAACATTACCCTTAACCCAACAGAATGGATGATCTATGCATATGCAATCTATATCTATGTAAAAGTTTTTATTAATCTGAGAATATATAATTGCCATTAAAACAGAGACAAACAGAAAGTTGAATCTGAATATGGCCATTTGGCAAATGCAGTCATATAGGTTATACAGGACCAAAAAAGTTAGATGAAAAAAGTTGTTTGGCAATAAGTACTTCAATAGGTTGTGAGGGTAACCTGTCGGGCCTTCAATTAATAGTCAACATAATTGATTAGATTGAGAAAAGTGTCCATTTCATACCAAACTGGAGCCAGACCTGAATGTGAGTATACCTGTAGAGTCAATCATGAGGAACTACTCCCTTGTTGAAACCAATACCCTCTGTTAAATTACTATGTTATTAAAGGCAAAATTGCTTACAATATTTGATCAAAACCATTTTCAACCCTGTTCTTCGAGGCCATGTCCACACATACACAGATATTTTTATAAACGTTTTATAAATGAGTTTTTCCTTCTTCCGTCCACATGAAAACAGAAACGCATATTATGAAGCACTGTCGAGAGCATGCCAAGCAAACAGGTGGCAATATAATCTCAACCCTAAAGCCATGTTGACCAATCAGAAGCCTGAAAAAGTTTCCAGTATGGCGGAGACAACACAAGAAATTCGGTTTGAGTTTTCTTGTGTAGACTGTGAAACCGGAGTTTTTGAAAATCTTAACCCTGGCAGGAGTTTTAAAAAATGTTAGGTTTCAGTGACCTGGTGCTGCGTTTGTGTGTGGATGAACGGCCAAACCGTGTAGAAAAAGCTGCGGTTTTGAAAATACCCATATTCGTGTGGACAGGGCCTGAGGCTCCCCAACGCAAGACTTGAAATGGATAGGACAGATATAGTAGACTTCCAAAATGTATACTGTTGGGGAACAAGGTTGGGAAACACTTACCTAAAACAATGCCTAATTAGCTATTTGGCTGTTGTTAAACTAATTAACTAATAACCCACATCAGCTCAAAACAAAATAATTTCAAATGCGTAGCAGATACTTACATTTTGATGAAAGATTAAATCAACTTTTTCTCTTTCACAATCATTAACAATATGACCAAGAACAAAGTAAATATAGTTTTCATGTTGACTAAGTTGACAGAATTCTACAGAAAGTCATTAATAAAACACTATCAAACCACAAATATGTCTAGATTTTAAATGTTTAAATATGTTTGAGGAAGAGAAATTATAGGTAAGAGTTTATGCTACAATGAAACCCAAAAATTTTCAGGAAGGTGTTTGCAAATTGAAGACTCAAAATGACTGCATTCTGAACAAGAAGTCCTATTAAAAGGCTTATGGGATACATTGGTAAAATGCAGGTGCGGCTTTTGGATAGTTTAGTGTTTCAATAATTGTTTGGGATAGAGGATTGATATTGTATTATTAGTGCACATGCTTGGTTTAATGGTGCTCAGACACTCAATGATGTGTCTCCAGTTCCACCACAGTCCAGTCGCCCTGTGGGGAACTGGCCTGGCTGCTGGGGGAGTAACTACTGACAGAAGCCACTGTTGTGGCAGAGCAGTCGAAGTGGGACATGATGTGTGGCCACAGGCTGCTCTCTAGGGGGCTGAGGATGCCCCCTCCCTGCCCAGGTAGGTACAGGAGCGGAGGGCAGCCGTCCTCTCCGGCCAGAAGCAGAGCCTGGTTAATCAGCTGCTGGACCATGTCCAGTTTTGTGTTCCAGTCCAGCTCCTGCGGAGGCGGTCGGCGAAGGTTTCCGTTGGCCATTCTAAGCGGTAGGTCTGTCGGGATGGAGTGGCCTATCTGGATGGGGGAACCTTGTTTGCTGGTGGATTCATTCTCTGCATCCTCCTCTTCCTCCTCACTCGTCTCCATGGCCTCATAGATGGTGCAGAGTCCAGATGAGGGTGACAGGAGACACGGTTGCCCTTTCGCCTGTGACTGCTGTTTGAGTCTCTGTTGCTGCTCCATCTCAAGCTGCCGTTGCAGGAGCTGTCGGCGGAGTCGGTGTTCCTGCTGCTGCTGCTGTTGCAGCTGCAACTGAAGCAGCTCTCGACGTTGCCTCTCCAGTGCCCTCTGCTGCTCCTTCCGCTGCCTTTCTTCCTCCAGACACAGCCGTTGCAGCCGTTCCTGTTCCTGGCGTTGCCGAATGTGCCGCAACTGCAGCTGGTGCTGCTCTAGCCGTCGCAGCTGCACATTAGGTGTCAATGGAGGCGGCGGGACCCTCGGAGTAGCATCAACATGTTGAACATTGATACGAGGCAGTGGCTGCTGTAGCTGCCTGTGGGTGTTCGGCAGGGGGGCAAGGTAGTTATTGTCATTCAGTTCTTGGGTTAGCCTTGGATAGTTACCATTCTCTTGATGGTTCAGTGAAAGCTGGTGCTCACCAGTCTGTATAGTGTTCCCGGCTCTCCCTGTGGACAGTCAAGAGCACTTGCAATATGTGTTTACTGACAGAGGCATTCGTTATGAAGAAGGGTGTGACCAAACAGGAACAGAGGAAAAGTACAGACAGAAAGAGGAACATGCAGACAATAAAAGTAAACATAAACCAAAAAAATCAGGTTTTCCCACACATCTTTCCTGTAAAAACACGAAAGAGTATTTTTCAAACCTAGCAAACCATTGTGTAAGGAATATTCTGGGTTTAATAGATGTTAAGCTCCATCTACTGCATCTGTGGTGTGCTGTTGATTATATATATATATATATATATATATATATATATATATATATATATATATATATATTTATATATATAAAAACATAAATCTACAAGCAAAAAAAGTACAAGCAAGAGAAGCCGTGGACAGAGCTTGTATTTAACCTAGAATATACTTTTCAAGTAATATTCAGTCTACAATGTTAAAACTGAAAATGTCACCAGTGAGATTCACCACAATAGTTCAGCTCTTTTGACTAAAAATATTTTAACTGTGTAAAAAAATAAGCAAATCTTTCAGAGTTTGTGTGTTATTAGAGCCCCTACATGTATGTCATTCAATTAATGAGATGTCATATTTGAACCAATCCAAGAATGTGAGTGGGTTGGAGAGGACCTGATTCGTTGGAGCTGTAACTGGGCTAAAAATAAAATAAAAGCATGTAATTGACTATTTTTTTTTACTTTACAAATACATGTAATGCATTAATAGACTACTAAAAAATTATAATATATATAAAAAGTCAAGTATAGTAATAGAATAAATAAAACAATCCAAATGTTATGGGAATGAAATAACGACTGATTTCCATTAATAAAGGACATTTTTAAAGGGTAAATGATACATAAATATATACATCCAAAAAACTACTGATGACCTAAACTTGCAAATTTTATTAAAATAAGGGATTTGTTAGAATTTGAAGAGAACATTAACACTCTATCTACAATCTCAATTAGGAGTGTCAATATTCCACTTGAGAGATAGGTGGCGGTAATGCACTTATAAGTCTGCGATCCGCCATAAAGCAAGAAGAAGAAGAATTAGATGCCTCATGAGCCTGCTGTGGTGAATGCACATTCACAAGAGTTGTAACAGTTTGGACATTGCGTGAATCAGCGGTAAAAAACGTTATTCTGTTCAGTTTCTTGCACAGACCAATCGTTTTGTGTCTTTACACATCAATGTATCGTCACGAGCCGCAGGGTTTCATTTGGATTTGTCTGTGCATGTTTTTTTTTTTACTCTCATAGATTTTGTTACCATTGCCATGCATTAAACAACCAAGAGTCTGCAACGGTTGAATTTAAAAATCATGATTTGTGTTTTACTGAAGAAACAAAGTCACCTACATCTTGGATGCCCTGGGGGTAAGCAGATGAACATCAAATTTTCATTTTTGGGTGAACTATCCCTTTAAAGATAAGTTGTACTTTGGTTTATCTCACCTCCAGATATTTTTGATGTAAAATTATGATTTTTGATGGCAGGTCGGTGAAAAAAGGAAGGAAGTGAAAAGGAGATTAGATTCCATACTGAGAAGAAGAAAAACAAAACAAATAGAAGATTCCCTGACACACCCGCATAAAACCAAATTAACATTCAGGGAGGATTTGGAATTTTTGTGTTGCGTTTGTGTTTATGCTTTAATGTATATTGATGAAAACGGGTATTTCTTGAAACCCATTAACCATTTCCTTAATATACCATGCAACCTTGTTGTGCTGGGCTTTCAGGGTGGGCTCCTGTTGTTGAGTTTAGGGGTCATTGGAACTGGCTGTCATTTAATCAAAAATACATCTGGAATAAACACAATTTCAGCAGAAATCCATTTCCTATTCAAAATCAAATACCACAGGAACATTTAGATGAAATAGACCATCATGCCACTCAAAATAAAAAAAACAAAAACAATCAGGAACAGACAGCCTTGCAATGATGTTTAATGGAATTTTGGGAAAAAAACCTTTTAGTTATTGTGAATCATTAATGTCCATGACTGGATTCATAGCAAGATTATAACAATTTCTTAAGTAGTTGCACATGCACTTCCAATTCTTGTAGAAATGTCCCGGTACTCACAGTAAACTGACCTGCGAGCATCATTTTAAGATTTACAAATGCAGGAAAACACTTCAATTTCCATAAACAGAAATAGTCTGTTCCGAAAAACAAATGTTTAACAACTGTAAATGAAAGAATTCATGTCAATCTGAGCCCAGTACTTTAAAACATTTAAGTTACGTGCCAATGAGAATCTATGTTATCCTTCACAAAAATGTGCAGCAGTAGCTCAAAACTAATAAAAGACAACCAAAAATGAAGCATGACCTGCCATCTAACACTCATTCACCTCCCTATGTCAAACACTGTGAGCGTGAAAAGCTTCTGAAGAATATCTAACCTGTATTTAATGCTAAAACAGTTAGTGCTGGAACACGTTTTAAAAGAGAAAGCTGAAATAAGTTTCAAAAGACAGTGAAGTTACTTTTACAGTGCAGGAAAACTGATGTGTGTACAAACATTAAGGTAAGACAGGGATCTTAACAAATAAAATAAAAACAAGAAGAAACAAAAAACAAAGTATAAAAAAATTGACATTTGATTGGTAAAAACAGTAGGATAAATACAAAGGTAGTTGGAGTCCACCAAGAGTGTTTATTATTATAATTTTTTTTTTTTTTTTTTTTTTTTTGCATTTTTGTCCTTTCATTAAAGAACATCAACTTAACTTAGTCTAACATTGCAGGGTCAGGGGTGCCATGAAACGCAGTGTTATTTAAAAAGTACATTCTAATAGAAAATGAGAATAGCTACTGTACATACAGAAGTTTAAGCCATACAATCATAACCATCACCGTGGTAATCGAAGAACAGAGAGCAGCTCAGGCAAAGCTATAATCCCTCACCTAATGGCTCCCCTTTTCTTTCCCCCTTCTATCACATATTTCTATTTATTTCAACCCCACATTTGGAAGGAATGAAGGAGACAGGGTAGGAGTGTGGGGTTTGGGGTGGACAAGGTGCATTCCAAAAGAGGGACTTTATACGTTACCTGCCAAAAAGTTATCAGTCTTATCACATATAGCAGAGTAGTACGGTGGCTGGCCATCAGAATCGTCCCCATGTTGGGGTGAGAGATGCATGGGGGACTCAGGATCCATTTCCTCAATAGCGCCTGGGTCTGTCTTACTGCACAGCATGTAGTGCTCGTCAAACCCAGCATCCCTCTCTGTGGGCTCGCTGATAGGCAGCAAATCCACTGGGCAGCCCAACAAGTCATCACTGTAGGCGGTAGCTGCTGGCAGGGTGAGCTCCTTGATGAAAGAGGGATCCTTGGCCTCTTCCGGAAGCTGCTCTTCATTTTCCAGGCTAAAGATGCCTGGACTCTTTCCACAGCTCTCAGCCATAGAGTGGGCATTGGAGATGGACGCAGAACAGTCAAAACCGTAGGAGGCCACAGAGTTGGCTGACTGAGGCGTACCACCATCTTCCTCTCCAGTACGTTCAGGAGCCTCCTCATCTTCTTCCAGGGCCGCGAGGTTGTGAGGATCTGTGGCGTTGTCATCAACCGCAACATCAGGATCATTGATTTGCATCTCACCCTCTGTATCACTGGCCTCATCACCAGAAGTTGATGGTGATGATGGTACAGAGGCTGGTGCTGTTGCGGCATCACCCAGTACTTCATCGGCCGGCAGTGTTTCTGCCTCTTCCTCCTCCCCATCACCTCGCTCAAGGTGAATACCTAGGTCCTGCTCTATGTCTGTTTGCATGGCAGGGACTGGCGTCTGCTGCTTGTCTGATCGGGATTCTACACCTGAGCTGCTATCATAATCTCGAAGCTCTTCAGGTGTGCTGGTCTCACTGCTGCTATGGGCAGCCAGGGCTGTTCCACTGAGAGTGCTGGACTGGGACATTCCAATGGCAGGAGGAGCCAAGATACCTGACTCCACTGGGACTGAGCTCCCAATCTCCTCTTGGAGGTCAGGCTGAGGTTCGGAGGCCTGAATCAGGGGTGGACTCATGTCCAGAAAACCCTCAGCTGGGGATCTGGGGGGTGTATCTGGTTCTGCTAAGAATGTGGTGGTTGTGTCTGGATCGGCTTGGATTTTGGTAAGTGTGTCTGGATCTTGAACTCTTGAAGCTGACAGGTTTGATTCAGACAGGATGGAAGAAGGCTGGGCCCAGGAATCAGAGAATGGATTGGAATTACTCCATGCTGTTGTCAAAGGCATAGTTGTTACTGGAGCAGTGTGACCCATGCTGTTAAGATCTAGATGACTCTCCTCTCTGTATTCATCGTCATCTTCATCTTCATCTTTGTTACCATAATTTCTGCTAACCTCAAGTGCACTCTCATCCATGCCCCTGTGGACCATCTCTACATCTTCATCTTCTTCCTCCATGTTTTTCTGTTGTTTTTGATGTTCATCATCATGCTCTAATGCTAGATCCATGTCTTCCTTCAGATGCTCTTCTTCTTCATCCTCTTCCTCATCTTCACTACCAAATGACTGGATTCCAGGAGGCCCTGTGAATGGCTGATCCCTGTCTGCCTCAGTCATGATAAAGTCAACTCTCTCTTTCGCACTGCAGCTGTCTTCAGCATTAAAAGGAGATGTCACTTCTGAGTCATGTTTATTACTGCTGTACATGTCATCTGATTGCATCATACCCCAATCAGAGCTGGCAAAATCTGCTACCCCCTTTTTAAGGTCAACTTCTTTCTCTGTTTGGGGAACTGATTCCTTTATTCCAATCTCTTTTACCTCATCCTCCTCCTCCTCCTCCTCTTCCTCTTCATCGTCTTCATTAATCTCTTCTTCAGCTTTCTCCACCGCTTCTTCTCGTTCTTGCAAGGGGGAGACAGGAGCTGCATTTTTGATGTGATCCCCACCAGTAGAGCCCATCAGATCAAAGTCTTTGATCACATTCTCAGCTGCAGAGGGCATCTGTATGTCATCCTGATCTTTTTCATCATCCTGCTCACTTTCTTCATCGTGCTGTCTTTCCTCATCCTGCTCCTCATTCTCTGTGGTCACAGAACTGGGGTACAGTGAAGAGCTCTGTGCCCATGGTTCAGCTGGACCCTGCAAGCCCAGGAAGGGAGCTGAGCTTGGGAGCTCGACTGGCATGGATAGTGGGCTGGTAGGAGAGGATGGTGGTGACAGTACTGTGGTCCCCAGGGGAGACACAGCAGGCATTGGCTCCTCCAGACTGACCGAGTCTACTTCAGCAACAAGCTGAGACATGGAACTGTCATCTTTATAAGTGTCCATCCTCTGGGGGACGTCCTGGGGATAGACAAGTTTCACCTCATCAGAAGTAGGAGAAATAACGGGTGTAACAGTGTCTTCAGGTTCCTCTTCAAAGGCTGGAGAAATGACTGGTGAAGCGTTTTCTACAGGTGCCTCATAAGAGGTAGGGGGAATGACAGATGCAGTTGTTT
Organism: Cyprinus carpio; assembly: GCF_018340385.1. Classification (NCBI taxonomy): domain Eukaryota; kingdom Metazoa; phylum Chordata; class Actinopteri; order Cypriniformes; family Cyprinidae; genus Cyprinus; species Cyprinus carpio. The sequence goes on from NC_056599.1 coordinate 2,116,903, forward strand.
CTTTAGGTATTTCATCAGAGGCAGGAGAAATGACAGGTGAAATGGACTCTTCAGGTGCCTCGTAAGAGGTAGGGGGAATGACAGCTGTAGTTACATCTTCAGGTGTTTCTTCAAAAGCAGCAGAAATTATAGGTGAAACAGTTTCTCGTGCCTCATAAGTGGTAGGTGGAATGACAGATGTAGTTATGTCTTCAGGTGTTTCTTCACAAGGAATGACAGGTGAAATAGTTTCTTCTCGTGCCTCATAAGTGGTAGGTGGAATGACAGATGTAGTTACATCTTCAGGTGTTTCTTCACAAGGAATGACAGGTGAAACAGTTTCTTCTCGTGCCTCATAAGAGGTAGGAGGAATGACAGATGTAGTTACGTCTTCAGGTGTTTCTTCAGAAGGAATGACAGGTGAAACAGTTTCTTCTCGTGCCTCATAAGAGGTAGGAGGAATGACAGATGTAGTTACGTCTTCAGGTGTTACTTCAGAAGGAATGACAGGTGAAACAGTTTCTTCTCGTGCCTCATAAGAGGTAGGAGGAATGACAGATGTAGTTACGTCTTCAGGTGTTACTTCAGAAGGAATGACAGGTGAAACAGTTTCTTCTCGTGCCTCATAAGAGGTAGGAGGAATGACAGATGTAGTTACGTCTTCAGGTGTTACTTCAGAAGGAATGACAGGTGAAACAGTTTCTTCTCGTGCCTCATAAGAGGTAGGAGGAATGAGAGATGTAGTTACGTCCTCAGGTGTTTCTTCAGAAGGAATGACAGGTGGAACAGTTTCTTCTCTTGCCTCATAAGAGGTAGGAGGAATGACAGGTGTAGTTACTTCTTCAGATGTTTCTTCAGGAGAAATTACAGGTGAAACAGATTCCTCTTGTACCTTATCAGAGGTCGGGAGAATGACAGACATAGTTGTGTCTTCAGGTGTTTCTTCAGGTCTGAAAGGTGTAACAGAGTCTTCAGGTGTTTCCTCAACGACATGAGAAATGACAGGTGTAACTTTGTCTTCAGGTTCTTCAATAGTGATAGGAGCAGTGACATGTGTGGCCATTTCTTTAGAATCCTCTTTAAGGTCCTCAGAGGAAGCAGGAATTAGAGTTGTAAATGAGGCTTCTAATTTCACCTCAGAGGCAGCAGGATTGACCTGGGTAAACAAGTCCTCAGGTGCCTCTTCAGTGGGAGCAGGAACAAAAGCTGTAGCTGATTCTTCAGGTGCTGCCTCAGAGGTCACCACAGAAACAACAGCAGCAGCTGCAGTAGTGGCTGCAACCACAGCTGGTACCACATCCTTTTTCTCAGCCTCTGTGGCTGCTGCGTCTACAGGCTGGGAGGCTTTTGGGCCACCCTTCAATGGCATTGGAGTGCTACTGCCAACTGACTTCTTTGGGCTGCTTGTCTTAGTGCTGGGCTTGCTGCCTGTGGTCTTGGGGCTTGCGCTAACCTCCTTGGAAGGTGTTGCTTTGCTCTCCTTGGGTTTACTAGTCTTAACGTCTGCAACCTTGCTAGGGGTGGTGGGTTTTTTTGAGGCTGATTCTGCCTTGACAGTGGAGGCTGACTTAGGGGTGTCAGACTTGGTGGTCTTGGTTGGTGCTGGCCGGGTAAGTGGAGAAGAAGTGGGCTTCTTGGCCGCTGGAGTAGATGGCTGCTTACTGACATCTAATGAAAAGAGAACATATAATTTCAACTCAGTATCACAGCTTCAAATAGAAATGAATCGAAGCATTATTAAGCAACTGTAAATTGAATGTAAGTATTTTATGAAAATACAGCACTATGATGGAAGATTTAAATATTTACCATATGTAAAATATTAGTATTCTCATATTACAACACAATATTACTGTGACAATGGTTACAAGTGAACTATATGCATGAATTTATTGAATTCCATGAGGTGCCCACCTTTCTTGACAGGTGTTGTGGTCTTAGGAGTGGGTGTGCGGCCAGCAGAGGGCACTGTGGTTTTAGCAGGAGAAGGTTTAGCAGTAGTAGATGGTGTCTTGGGTGCAGCAGTAGTTGGCTTGGATGCGGCTGTCGATGTCTTGCTGGCAGTTGTCGGTGTCCCAAGCTTAGGGGCAGCAGGGGAAGAACGGGCAGCAGGAGCAGACCTACACATAGCAGATGTGACAAGAAATAAAGTAATCATTACAGAGGTGAGTCATTGGGGCATTTTAAGTCTGCCTGATCCTAGCTTGCACAACTCTGTGGTAGGAGACTTCTGTTGAGGTTTTAAGTCCAGCTAGGACAAGGACCTCCTGCATTCAAAAAGCAGAAGAATGCTGGAAGAAAATAACACACAGAAAGGTTCTGATATTAGTTAAAACTCCACTTCCAACATTTCAGTCACTGGTGATGAATCATATATCCCATTTAAAGCAGTGACTCATGAGTCAAAGTTTTGATTAGTCAGCACAGATGGCCTGAGGGACAGACAGGTAGCTCAAGAGCACAACATGGGGTTATGTTAATACTAGCAAAACATTCTTTTTAAGAAATCCTCTCCGCCTAGTTATCTACCCTTAATGCCTCTGTTCTATCCTGGGGTGCCTGACTCAGTGGTAATACATGTGATCTGCCCTGATGGGGTGTATTATCTATCTGTTCTGGTCTAGTATGAGCTTAGCTTAGCACACAGTAGTGACTCAGTACATGTTCAGGTCAAGTCTGAGTAAGCTAACCTAGATCCTGTGGGCCTGGCAGGAGCTTCTGATTTCCTCTGTCTACGCTCCACTGCATGTGTCTCTCCTGTTCTAAATAAAGAGCTGGAGAGCACGAGGCAGTGCGCGTATCAGTGCAGAAGACACAGTTAGCACTGTATAAATATTTCATTGTGTTGAGTAAAAATAACCATGCAAATCCCACTTGGGCAAATAGCATGGAACTTGCTAAAACATGCTTCATAAGTTCCACATTTTTTTTATTCTAGGCAATGTCCATGCAGGATGGGTGGGGATGAGATTCTACAAAACTGTGGTGTCCTACATATAGAGTATCAGGTGAGAGAGCAAGCAACCATGAGAGAGAGAGAGATAGAGAGATCCAGCAGTGAAGGTTCTGGAACAAAGAGGGCAAGTCTATAAACAGATAAACTATGTGTGTGTGTGTGTGTGTGTGTGTGTGTGTGTGTACATGTGTGTACGATTCACTGAAGAAGGATTGCTGCCGAAACGTCCGACTGTTGTTTGCTCTGTTGCAAAATGTAAATAAATCGAAAGTGATTAAGAAGATTAAGCGAGTGCGGATCCCTATGTGCAGATAGACATGTATGTGTGCGTGTGTATATATATATATATATATATATATATATATGCAAGAGAGAGAGCAAATGAGAGGTTCTATAAAAGTCTTCATCTTAATCTCAAACATAAAACCAATATGAATAATCTACAGTTACAGGATGACTCAGTATAGGAAGCAGGCACACAGAGATTAGCACAAGCATTGTTCTCCTGGAACACAAGAGACAGAGAGCGAGTTAAAGTGAGTTTGAGAGAGAAAGAGAAACAAAAACCTTTTTTAATGTTGGCATACAATGACCAGGTGCCATCAAGCTCCAAAAAGGGCACAATAAAGAAACAATATGACTTGTGCAGTATATTATTTGGGTCTTTTATGGTAAATTAATAGAACACTGGTGGTACATTATTGTCTTTGCTAAAATATAACAGCCTTTGTCAAATAACTTGTGCAGAATAAATAAAGTGATAAGGTCAAAGTATTAAGGTCAAAGTTAACTACTCCTTAAACAAATCATCAACAACAAGCCATTACATCGCAAGCCAAACATTTTTCTGTCAGATCTGTGCCAGGGTTGAGGGCAAATATAATGCACATTAAAACCCCAAAATGCACAGAAGTTTAAAAACAATCCAAGCAAATTTAGACATGTGCATTTGCTATAAGTGCTTCAGGCAAATGGCACGCCATTCAACCATTTTATAGATAGCTCTTTGATGTTTTGTGAGCAATGGAGTGGCCTGTGGCCCTGATTGGCTAATAAACACTGTTTAACTTGCCGCTACATTTGTGAGTGGCAAAACTTCCCCTGAAGCCACAGCAGCAATGAGAAAGACAACCTCCTCCTGAGCCAGACTGGCTGACGAGATTTTTATAAGGCACTCTGGCCTGAAGGGACTCTTTAACCTCAATAACGAGGTTCATGTCCCTTCAGGATGAATCCTAATGCATTGGTTTAGCTGTAATTCAGCAGCGTTTGGTGAAATAGCGTCTATCTGCTGACACTCACCTGTGTGTAAATTTGCTGTGTTAGCTTAATAAGGGCCAATAGCCATTCACCTGAACAAGATTTTGATTTAAGTACTTTACCCCATCAGCAAAAATCTAAAATTTTAATGTGTAGTGAATTTCTTGGCTTGCGGTGGCAAATCTGTGTCGAATCAAATATGCATGTTTTCAGCTGTTTACAACTCTTAACGAATTAAACGCATGCATGGATGCATGGACCTGCACCCTTTTTATACTGTGCCCTGTGGAAAAGATCAAAAATCATTAATACCTAGAGATGATTCCTATATTACAAACAAATTTAAATAGTGTCATCTTACTGGTGGTTCTGCTTTTGTGAAATAAAGTCATGGAATTACATGAACTAAACTGAATGATCACAGTACAGAGAAATGTTCATTTTCGGGAACTATATATTTTATATATAAGACTTTCAAAATCCAAGAAGATAAACTATTCTGAAAAAAATAAATAAATAGAAATCAGCAACAGGCCACAGTCAGAGTGGATAGTGGAGACAAATGAGCATGTCCAAAGTACAGCCATATCAAACTTGAGGAGCAGGACACTAGCAAACATGCACAGAATATAAAAATGCAGAAATCTGACAAGCGAAAACACGTGAAGCACTGCAGCAAAATCAGAGTCACTGATATATATATCACTGTTATAAACAATCAATCAAGTTGGCTGCTGGGAAACATGCTCCATTTAGAGATTAGATGCAGTGGCTGCAATAAAACATCTCTCTGGAGGACTGAACTCTACCATTACCGAATGAAGGAAAGAAAGCAGGACATTGAGATACAGAAAGCAATTCATTTATGTGAAATGACTCAGATGGTTTAGCGTTGGCTGCTGGGTGCGCCCTTTACCGACCAGCCCATAGTTCTATGACGTAATCATCAACAGGAAAAAGCTCAATCATTAAGGTTGCGCTAACAATTCAATCAATCAAAATGATTCAGATTTTTTGGCCAGTTCTGTCATGCTAGCACCCAACACAGGACTCACATCTTGCACTGCTTTTATACTTTTTGCAATTCCGTTTGGTGCTACAACATTTTTATTTAAAGCTTTGGGTTGCAAACATGCACCATTAATGCCAAAGGCATGTTTTATTTATTTAAAATCCAGCAGGTCCAGTAGATGCAGAATTCCCTGCAGTGCAATGTCTACTGCTGAAGGCAGGAGGCACACATGGTTGGATGCATATATGCACATTACAAAAAACACTCTTCACACGCACACAAATGTGAAGAAAAAAATGTGCCGCACCCAAACCTGAGTCATATATTACTGGACAGTGAAGCAAATGTTAAATGAATACATTTATATTAATATTAAGATGCTGCTCAACTGTGCAAATTTTGACTGGAGTAGCATTAAATATTTGTCAGATCGAAGATGCCTACTGGGTCAAAATAACAATAAACATAAACTCCTGCAACAATTGGATGACAAGCAGCCTTTTTGCTGCTGTTTAGTGTTTGAGCTTTAAATCATAATGAGGCAGAAACAGAAAACAAAGGCTCAGGGTGGATTCCCCAGATTATCTTTTCTAAACCCAGTGCTTGAATATACTGCAGTGCTAATAGTTTCAAATGTGTTTATTTTTCAAGCAGTGTGTGACATCGTCTGTGTGCAGGACAGCAGCTTTCCTGCTCTAAACACCATTAATCATGAAATAAACTTCCTGTTCAGCTGTATGAGGTGGGAGGAGAGATGCTTCATGTCATGGCAGACCTCTGTTTGGGCTTTTCTAATATGGACTAAATAACAACATGAATCCTATTCTTTTTCTCTTTTCTTGGTCTGTTTGTCTTTAGTTGTCTTTTCCAGGTTATTCTTGAAGTCTTTTTATTGTTACTAAGCAGCATTTAATTACAGAGCTTAATTAAGGACCTAAAACTCTGACAGAAAGAACTCTGACAGACCAACTTTTGTCCATTTTGGAAGAAACATGCTGCATTTTTAAAAGAAGCTCAAGTAAAAAAAAAAAAGTAATAAATGTCTGTCAAAATCTAAAGAGATCAGCAAAAATATATGGTTGTGGGACCAAATATCACATTAAAAATGTTCACAAACTCATACAAACATTTCTCCCCCACTTTCACATAACGTCATAAGTCTGAGCTCATTTACAGGCCTCAGGATGTCCCTCATCGCCTCTATAAACAAGTAACAAAAAACTTCACTGTTCATGGTTGACTGCAGACATCTCAAATCGGCTCCTGTGAGCTCTATGTTGTGATTCCCAGCATGACTCATATTGTCTCCCTGCACGATAACCATCCTAACATCTATCTGCATCTGTCCTGGATATCCAGAAATCTGCATTATATCAGCATGTTGCCGTGTGAAAATACTGCAGGGGCTGTTGAGACTGTTGGTCCTTTTTGGACTTTCTAAACTCTTTTACACTGGGGAGAGTCCAAACTGTTTTCTGATAGGAGATAATCTTAAGCTCACTCCCACTGGGAAGAGAGTCCCCCCCCCCCCGCCCCCTTTTTTATTTTCGTAATAAGGAACTTTAGGACTGTGCCAGTTCATTTCCCAGCAAATGAAACTCTTTCCCTTTCAGACTTAGAATTGATGCCTAATGCTTTAAGTATTTAGTAAATGAGGAATAGTGATTGTCTCCGAGAGATGTGGACTGCAGCGTGAGGGTGCATTAGCAATGCCTGAAGAACAATGGAAAAGAATGAGCTACTGAAATGGCCCACATTGCTATATCTAACTACCATACCCAGTCTGGGAGCTCAGTTTTTGACATTCCCAAACAATGAGGTGTTTACCTGGTTGTCTTGGCGACAGGTGGTTTATCAGGTTTGGGAGAGCCAGTGGTGCTGGTCTTAGTGGTGGATGCAGTGGCGGGTCTTGGAGCTGGAGCTGGAGCTGTAGTGAAGGATGGTGTGAAGAGTGTTTGAGAGCATTAAAACAAGAAGACAAATACAGACAGTTAATTTGAAATTTTGATAATATGCTACGTCAGGGGAGTTGGAGTTGCAGACCCCTGTCCTACATTGAACTAATGCTGTAATGCAGTGGTTCCCAACCACTCTTCTGAAGAAATGGAAAATGTGCAGTGTTGGGGGTGGGAACCACTGCTGTAATTAACAAGCTCAGATGATGCTTTTGACTTACCTGTAGTTTTTGGTTTAGACTTCAGACCATTGGCTGGTGCAGCGGAGGCTTTCTTGATGGGCTGTGTGGCCCCTGTTGTTTTCACGCCATTGGCTGGAGCACTGGCAGGTCTCGCCATCCCCACCGGCTTTTTCTCAGCCACCTTGGTTGGGGTCTTGGTTGTGGGTGCAGAAGTAGAGCTAACTGTTTTTTTAGTGGCAGCAGTGGTTGAGGTTTTCTTCTCCGGGGCTGCTGTGGTGGTCTTTTTTGTGACGCCATTAGCTTGTGACTTCTGTGCCCCGTTTGTCAGGCGGCTTTGGCCAGTGGTGGGACGGGAGCTGGTTGTAGATGCCTTAGTTCCAGCGGTGGTTGTCTTTGCTTTGGCAGGAGCCTTCGTCTTAGCTTTGGGATCCACAAGCTTGTCCTTTCCGGTCTTGTTGGTTGCCTCTGTTTGCTGCGGTTCACCTTCTGTTTGCGTTGCAGGCAAAGCCTGGTCCTGGGCTTCGCCCACTGGCACCACCTCGACCGCAGGACCTGCGTTTAATGCTTCCATTGGCTCTATTGCTGCCGTGTCAACACCATCCGGTTTCATCTTGTCCTAGTCCTGGAGGTCCGTCGCAGCAGAAGAGGAATCAGGAACCCAGGACTCAGTCCACTAGTTGGAGTCTACAGCTATCAGACGGTTATGGCTGACCTGAAAACAAGAGCAACAAGAGTTGTAGTCTAATCCGGGACCTCAGACAATAAAGAAAAAACAAGTCTGAACAAGAGAGAAGTCTGTACCCCCCTCTCACTGGCAGACAGACCTAAGAGAACAATCAGATAAAGATTCAGGTCTTAGGGAAACTGACTAAAAAAGACATTAGGAATGAAGTAAAGAGCGGGCTGTGCTGAGGAAAAAACAACAGCTGATTCAGAGCTCAGAGCTTGTGGATTTGTTTAAACTGTAACCAAACTGAATTAAAACCAACCAATTACAAGAAGTAGTTGCCAGCTATTAGGAGTGATGGTTGGTGAAAGATTACAGTTGTCATTAATACAGTTTTACAGATTAAAATACAGTTTTTCACTTGGTAAGACATCTATCAAAATATTATTTGGGTGCTATTTCTTGTGTAAAAAATCTCTCGGTTTTCAAAACTATTTGGGGGGATTTCTAATTGCTAACTACTAGGAAAGCAGCAATGCCAGATGTATTACCCACAATGCCTTACTGAAGCAGATGTTGTTTGCATGATTTAAAAGTTCATACAGTGGAAGAGGCCAACGAGAGGAAGTGGCTTGGCTCAAGGGAGCATGGGAAAAAAATAATAGAGTCAGTCAACAAACATTGAGAACGCACACTCATAAAGCGGATGTCAGTGTCACTGGACAACTCATCCACATTATATTCCAGAGCTGCTAAATCTCCCTGATTCTTTCTGAGGTCGACATTCATTCTTCCACCCCTCAGACTCATTCTGCCCATTATAAAATATCCTCAGTTAGTCCTCACACAGATGGTCCAGGCAGCTGAGCATCCCTAATTAGAAAAACTGGGGGGAGGGGGACAGAGAGAGTGATGGAAAAAAGAGAGAAAGCCCGGGAGAAAAGAACCCATTCCATATATGCTGCCAGATATGAACAAAAAAGATATGAGAAGATATATTGTCTTGGATAGAGACCTAGCCATCTATGGCCATCGGTTACTGATAGGAATTCTGCACTTGAGAACATTAACAATGACCACATTGACTTGCAAACAACTGTTCCCATGGCAAAAAAAAAAAAAAAAAAACTAAACAAAACAATAGTATTTGTGGAAGAAAAAAAATGGGGGAACTCTGGGCACTTAGGGTGTTTTCAGACTTGCAGAACATTTGCTTCATGTGTGCCAATATCTGAAATGGAAAAGTCAGATGTGAAAAGGTATGGTGCACAATACCTGCTTAGTTTTAAATTATTTAGTCACAAAAATGAACTATACGTTCAGATTAAATAACGCACTAGTTAGCAATGAAGAATATCAAAGATTTTAGTCTTTTAGACAAACACAACCACATGCAACATCACTTCCACTTCAAAGACCTCAAGGGCTGTTTTCTCTTCTGAAGAACAACAACAAGATCACATCTCTCTATTTTAATATTGGTTGTAAATACAGGCTTTGTTGCATCTGCTCTACCCCTCCTGGCTTTTTTCTCTTGCTGTTGATCCTGTTTAGAATGATAGATGAGAATCGGCCTGTGAGAATGTCAGGTGGTGGAGAGCTGAGGAGATTAGAGGGGTAAAACAGCCTTGTTCTGGGAGGAAAACACACACCATCACACGGCCTTATGACCTTAATGATCCTGCTGAGGGATATAGACTGTTTCCTCTGCATGTAAACAACAGTGACCCTGGGGGAGAGGATCTGACCTCTGTGGGGAGGATCTGACCTCTGTTGTTTTGTGGTGAGGTCTATTTTATGGATTGTGTTGTGCTGTGTTGTATATATTGGGTGAGGAAGAATGTGATATTTGGATAATAGCATATTGAGGGAAGTGGACAGCGGGAAATGCATTTACATGAATCTGAAGATATTTGAACTAGAGATATTTCTAGAGCCCTAGCTTTAATTTTTATTTGATATATTAACTTAAATCACATTTCTTTTTATTATCCCTCATTAAATCTTGTTTTTATTGAAAAACACACAGTTCCTGTAACCTCACAAAATGAACCGTGGCTAATTGCGATAATTTAACATAACATGTCAGTATTCCCAGCTTGTGTTTGAAAACCACCAGTTTTGTCATAATTATAGCAGAATTACTAAAAATGTCTCTTTTTTTTGTCTTTGAATTTAGTGTTTGACAACAGTGAGCCCTTGAGTCTTGATTTGAGAGCTACTGCTTTAGGAAACCTAATAGCCAAATCAAAAGTGCAGCAAAATCATTGTTGATATTCAGAATGTCACCTAATATTTAACACGTACAAATACATATGTATACTTAGAGAGCACAAGATGGAGAAATGGTAGGTATAGAGGCTTTGTGACCTTACAAACATAAGACCCATCGTACTTACAAACCTTCTTACCCACAAACCCTCTTACTGGCACTCCGTCACTCTCAGGGACGAATCTGCACATGCCTAATGCTTAATGCCTCATCCAATTATTGTAACCAATCCTGGTGCAGGAGCCTAATGTTCCTGAAGGGATGACTCTGCGAAGCGCTCATCCTCCAAAGACCCACATATGATGTAAACAAACATTGTAGACGCATTGCATACCTTCTAGAAGCAGTATTTTTGGCAGGTCTCCAGCAACGTTGCATCAGAGTCTTTAAATTGTCCCGACGCAAAACCGCTGATCACACCCATACTAATGGGGTCACTGTAGCGGCAAAATGCACTTTGGCCTCTTTCTCAGAGGAGCAAGCACAACGCAGCCTTGTGCATGCATGCATACATAAATGCATATCTAAGTGCTACATTGTGCTTTAAAAAAGTCCCCTGTGTGCAAAGCTTGGTTCTCACAATCAGCTAACCACTGCGGCACAGCAGGTGCTAACAGGCTAATGCCATCTTAGCTTTAGCCAGTCAGGGCCAAACCGACATGTCTAATAACTGGAGAACAAGAAAACAAACAAACCAGCAAACTGCACAATCTCAATGGCTCACTATAGGAAATCGTTTTTTTCCTCTAAATTGCAATCAATGGAGATATTGTGCTGGGAGGAAGCGCAATTTTGCACACCACAGAGATGCTGCATAAATCGCATGGCTTCTCCCGTGCCGTTTACATGCACTGCGGATGCTGTTGTTGGCCTCTGATTTGGCATTTGGTCAGAGGACTGACTAATTAGTGGTAATTTGTCACAGTTTAAGATTTCACATATTAAGTCTGTCTGGCCAATAATCCATTGTGCCTCAGCAGAGATGATGCACACTCAAAAATATTTATTAAATATTTTTATTTATGCATGTCTGATATGCATCACATTAATCTTGGATTACACATTAATCTGTAATCTTAATGAAATTTCATATGCAATTCAAAAGCTTAAATTTTTAACTCAGGCCTAAATACATTGAGCACACAAAAGCCTTAGGCGCATTGCAATGAAACATCTTTATGCACCCTTCCACACCCCCCTTTTGCTTGTACCCTCCGGAGGCTGCAGAAGTTTCCCTCCACCCCCGTCTCTCACTCTAAAACAAGTGAACACTGGATCTATTCAGCGACGACCACCGCCAGAAAGAGAGGGCCACCAGGACTCACAGTTTGCTGGTTGAGGAAGAAACACACTGCTGTGCTGCTCTGCAGGGGAAAGGTCAACAAGTTTGAGGCACCTGATTCTCAACCCTCAGAATAAAACAAGAATAAACCACACGTCAGGTCCATGAAATAATAAAATCCATTATAAACCACATCAGTGAGGAAGCGAATATAACTAAATTGATTTGCAGGGCACATTAGTGGTAAATATCAAATGTATTTCGATGATTAATGCTATTTAATTTGATAGCTTTGCTCCCTGTCAGTTACTTAAGCGCATAGACTGTATAAAAACATGGACATAGTGTCCGTGAAGTCTCCAGTAGTTTTCTGAAGAGCGTTTTTGAAGCTCAAAGTGGGCTGAGCGGGCCATCACCATCTTAGCAGAGCATCACTCCCGGACCATTGAAAATGGGCAAAAAGGCGGGAGCTGATTGCTGAAGCCACACCCACCTAGTGCGACGGCAGTGTCAGCAGTGACAATACACCGGTCACTCAAGTGGCCATTCCCTTAATTATGCAGACCTTTAAGGCTTAATATAATTCATACAGATGAGTTATAAAAAAAAATCACCCACCTCACAGTTGTCATGAAGAGCAAAAATAGCTATATAGACCAAAATAATTTTTTGTACCAGGCTGTAAACATGTTTTTTTCTGCTGTAAAGTTGGGCATTTTAACATGGGGAGTCTATGGGATTGACTCCCTTTTGGAGCCAACCTCTAGCGGCCAGTCCATGAATTGCATGTTTTAGTCACTTCCTTGTTGGCTACATGGGAGAGAGCGGGAGGTTGCCGCTTGTTTAAGAGTCATTCATTTCCTTCTTCAAATGCTAGCAAGTCTTTTTATAGAAAGGCTCATTTAAATCTTTACTAACATTCTTTTTTCCATTAAAAAATAAAGTATTATTTTATGTAGCCTAGGCTAAATTTAAGAACTATTAAATGCTTTTGCCTGTAGTGTCTTGCCTTAAAAACTGTACCAAGTTGTATTTGTAGCTATATCAGTATCAGTAACAATGTCTACAGTACTAAAATGAATCACAAAAATGTACTTCAAATCCTCTATTCATCATATAATGCTAGCCTTCTCAACAGCAGCGCAAGCAAAAGACTGACTGGAGGTGTGACTGGGGCCTGCGTCACAGAACTGCTTTCATGAGTCCATGAATAGCCCATTGGCCCCTGGTGTCCATAACAAAAACAAAATTACATAATAGCACTCAAGAGTGGATGGCGTCTTAGACGCATCTTTGTGGAGATACTGGTCCCCTCTCTATCTGCTGATCACATGACTCTCTGAACGGCCCTTTATGCACACACGGCGAGATGAAGTCGACCGGCCCGAGGCACATTGCAATGAAACAAGTCACCAAAGAAGGGATTGTTGGGGTGGCGGCCCTCGCAGAGGAGTGAAAAAAGGATAGACACACATGGAGGCACATGACAGGACCGCTGCTGTCCAAGCTGACAAAAGCCAATTTAGTGCCCCCACTGTCGAGATTGCGATCGTGGCCAGCGCATTCCCAAAACACCCTTGGCCAAAGGTCGGGAAGCCACTCTGTCCAACTCACAAAAACAAACAGATCGGCCCATTCTACAGAACAATCCATAGAGGACACATGCGAGGAAAGGAAGGTAGTGACGTCAGACTGTAAGAAACCGCTCTGAGACCATTACCCTCAGGTCAATGTTGGAAACAAATCCAGTGGTAAACTGAGACTAAACTAGCTGGGATTGAAGAAGTTTTTTTTTTGCCCGAGGCTCCAACAGCTTGTGTGGCAGATACCTGGACAGAATCCAGGTGATGAGGAGGTAATCCTTGTACTGTAAGGAAGATTTACATAATTTTTCTAGAACATATGCTACTCCAGGGCAAGAGACACTCGACAACTGTCTGGGATGCAACAGATTAGTGACCTACACAGGAATACTTAGGGGCAATTTGCACTGGATACATACTTGTGTTCTGTTTTATGGTGACGGAAAAATATATTGAGCTTTCATGCAAAACGTTTGCCTTCCCCCAAGAAAATTTGCATTCACTCACAAAAAATTTTGTCAATGTGATAAAGAAGCATGCATGAATGACCAAATAAAGTTTAAGCAAATTTGCAAACAAATTAACAATCTTTATGCAGTTTTTTGTCTGTAATGTTTAACTATTGATAGTATGGCAAATGTGCTTTGTTTTAAAAATGCTAATTTTCCACAAAATTCTGGAAAATACCAGCACAAAATCTGAATTAATGTCACACATTCTGTTTCATCTTGCTGCAGTTCATCTAGTGCAGGGGTGCCCAATCCTGTTCCTGGAGATTTATTTGCAGAGTTCAGTTCCAGCCCTACTTCAGCACAACAGTCTCTAATGATCAAGTTCTTCTGAAGATCTTAATGAGCTGGTTCAGGTCTGAACTGCAGGAAGGTAGTTCTCCAGGAACAGGATCAGGCAATGCTGGTCTAGTGGTTTGTGAACACAAGAGCACATCTGGTGTTAACGGCCCCCGAAAACAACACCATAATTTGCTTAAATGTAATAAAGCAGTGTCAGAGCAGGGTTGCACAACTAAAGTGACTGGTACCAGCACCTCTGTTCACTCAGTGAACAGCAGCAGGACACATCACAACCAGCGGCAGACCAACACGGTCCTCTGGGGACAGGGAGATTAACACATGACAGAGCTTGTTAACTCTGGACAAAGCATGATGCTAATCCTGTGCGATCCTCCGATGGACATCCGTAGAATGGGATGCACACAGGACACGGGCCAGATACAGTAGCCAGTCAGCATGCCATGCCACCTGGCCAAGAAAGTAAGTGGAGAAATGGTGAGACGAGATGAGATAAGACGGATATTGATCATCAAGAGAAAGTGCAGGGGTCACAGCACAGATGGGAGAGTAGAGCAGTGCATTAGCAGAACATGTGGGCACACTGAAATTGGGAGGTTTTGGGCGTAAAGGGGCCTTTTAACTAATTTGTAATTCGAGTTGCTGCTTGATTCTGTTATCTACTGGGAGCACAAAAAAGCTAAAGAGCCAAATTACATAACCACTGATAAAAACCAGATGGTGGGGTTTGATCAATGACATCTGATAGTGTGTGTTTGTTTGTGACAGCATGGCCACAAACATCATCTGCAGCAGACAATAAACATGCCCTTCAGGGAACAGAAGGAAGTGACACACTCCAAAGGAAATGACTTTACCTATAAGAGGATTATCCTTCTGCTCACAGCTGACCAGCACCTTCCAGATGGACTCTGAGCCTCTGTTCTGACTCAACAGAAAACTTCATAATGTGCCCATTGGCAAAGAGCGAATCTACATGAAGCCATTGAACTTATAGGCCTACACAACCAAATATTGGTATTAGATGGTTATGTTTGGGGATCTAGACTGGCAATCCAAAGGTTGTAGGTTCAGACTCCTGCAGAAGTGATTGTCCTTCCACTACTGTGACTCTGAGCAAAAGTATTCAACCCCTGGTTGCATAAAATAGTGTTTCTGTGCTGCTTTTCAGCTGCTTTAGATGAAGAATCTACTAAATAATATTGTCCCAGAGTAAATTTATATTACTCAGAGGTTGTTCTTTCAAAGTGTTTAATGTCTCAAATTTCTCTCATACAAATTTTCTAGAGAAATTATTAAGGCTTTCTGGAGTACAGTAAGAATTCTAGAGGCAAAAACATCCACCAGTTTTGATCAACTGATCTTGAAATATGAGAATTCTTGGCAAATTAATGAATGAATGAGAAAATCTGAGCAAAGTTTGAGACACTGAGATCCTTGTGAAATGAGTGACAAGTGAGATTACTTATTTTCCTTTAAAATCTGTGATTTTATTTTTTTAAAGTCCCATTGACTTACTTTGAAGGCAGAATCTAGGCCAAGTCCAAAATGACCAACATTATACAGAGACTTTGGACGGATAGTAAGGAACCATTGAAAATCACTCAGAACACTTCAGCATCTGCATAGCAACACAAAAGTTTTTCTTCAGGAAATGTTCTTCAGAATCTAGTTTACTTTTACTTCCTTTGGGAGTTTGGATGCATCTTAAGCTGCTGACAAACTGCAGATTTTATTAACACCTTGAGGTTGATGCTGAGGGAAAATTTGTCTCATGCCTTTGTAAAGTAGGTTGCCATTTTTCACTGCATGGAGGCCTGCGGCAGTAAGACACCTAGTTTTCAGGACAGATTATTTTAATATGGCATTCAGACACTGAAGGGATTCTTACAGCATGTGAACTTTAACCTTTTTAAAAACAGCAGGTTAATACATCCATCAGTAAACTGCAGTACCCAATGCAATCTCAAAGACACTATTCACAGTGACATCTGCCAAGACTGGAACAAAGGATACTGAACCAAAATGCACCAAGACGGGACTGCACGTCTGCTCTGATATAATGTTGCTCCAGACGGTGATTAACACAGCAAGAGTGCTACAACTGCACAGCAGACGTGTTTACAGAAAGCTGAAGCTGAAAACACTCCCCAAAAAAAGAACTCCGAATGCAACAAACCCTTCAAATTACCACAGCTGCAACACAATATCCCATCCTAACAGAGCCAACTGTCCACTGCAACAACTGCTCAGCCCCCAGGGTGCTATCTTTACCGGAGGAGTGAGTGCTTCAATGTGAGAGAATTATCAGAAAAGGCCAGATGACAGGAAAACCACTGCAGCTGCATCTTAGGACAACAACGTTGACTGCACTTTTAAAAATGAAGGTTCCAAATTAGGGCTTTTATAGCGATGTAACAGTTGAACCATTTTGGCTCCTCAAAGAAACTTTCAGTGAAAAGTTCTTAAAGAACCATTTTTTTTTCTTAGTGTCAAGAACATTTTAAAAAATCCAAAGAACCTTTTTTCACTATACAGAATTTTTGTCCAACGAAAAGGCTCCATGGATTATAAAAGTTCTTCATTGAACCCACAATGCCAATGAAAAAAAAGTGTTACATTCAAGATCGTACAGTGAGCAAGCTAATGTTGGTGGGCCAAATAATGCATAGTCACATTCTCTTATGTCTCTTCAGATAATCATAAACAAGAATTTGACCTTTCTGATGTCATCTGCTGTAATTTCTTCTCTAGCGAGTCCCACCCCCATTCCTCATACAGTCACTACCCATCATGCCATGACACATTTGTAATTGCTGGCAATGCCTCCCTCCAAGAGCCTAATCCCTGTAGGCTGGAGTTAGACAGCTACAGCATTGTATCGGGATCGTAATATGACAGAACAATGCCAGTCAAATAAAAATGGATCTGAGATAATTAGAGAGAACTGTTCACTGTGACCTTTGCAGTGAGTCAGTTTTACAACAGCTTAAAATAGTCTGTAGTACTAAAATGATCTGTCATTTAGACAGATATATATATATATATATAATTTGTTCCACAATTGTACAAAATATACCAGACAAAAGCAGACGAAACAGATCTGATGAAGCCTCACTGGAGCGGTGAGATGCTGGCCGCAGGGGGTTGAGGCATCCGTCTTAAACCTTTTGTTTGCCGAGAAGAGAGAAGGGAACTATTAAGCAAGACAATAGGATGAACTGACTTACAAAGCCAAGATTTACCAGCAGGAGAAGCCAAACCAAGCCGCACCTGCTGCGAAACGTATCATTTTGACTCCAGTTGCGCAGGGAGCAAAGCCAAGAAACCACCCTGTTGATTTTCATTGTCCCTAAACCACGAGAAGATGAAAATACCAACATAAAACTAATCAGAAATGACCCCACAGGCCCTTTGAATAGAGTTCACCCCGGATGCTCTCTAAACTCAAAGTACATTACTAAAAATCCAGTCCGATTAATCACCCTTGTCGCTTTTTATATGGAGAAACATCAATACTTCACAGCAGACCGCTGAATGATATCGAGCTGCTGGTTGTTAGCTGGTCTCTATCTGTTAGAAATGGACAGGGTTTGGACAGATGAACTGCGCCGACGGGCGTGTATTTTGGTAGGCTGGGTCGTTTAATTAATTCCTGCGGTATCCTTATGAGGTCTCATACACCGACACGTCAGCATCAGCCTTAATAACGCTTCTAATGCGGTCAGAAAAACAGATAGCTAAAATAGTTTTTTTTTTTTTTTTAAATATATACTTGAGTAAGGGACTACATTTTTTTATATTTGATGTATGTCCAACAGTCCAGTATATACCGGCAAATTCAGTCACTGTAATACATTGTGTAAGGACCACGGCGGGTTTTATATATTATAGACCGAACAATGGACCGGGTCGATACTGAATGGACCGGGCGGGTGAATATATTGAATGTGGAGCGGGCGGGTGGAGGAGGCGCAGAACAAAAGACTCGAGCCCACAGACGAGCGGAAAGTTTCACTGCTGCGAAACACACAAAACACACCGCCACATGCAGAAAAACTGCATTATATTTTCTCCTCCTTCATCTGTCAGCGCAATATGTGTTTTCTGAACTGTTCGTGGTTTTGTATCGCTCACAGTTACGAGCGGGTTTGCCGTCACCGCCCAGACATCCACCATTGAAACGGACTCAAGGGATGAGCAAGGCAACACGGAATAAAAGGAGACAATCCGTGCCGGTTAACAAGCAGTAAAAGCGCTAAAATAACTAAACCGGCGTGGAGGATTAAAGCCTGTGAATCAAACCGGTGTGAAACCTGATCGCTTCAGAGGCGTTTTCATCTGATGATCTCATTTATTCCGCCGGTACTTCTATTATAATGACCGATGTGAACAAGAACTCATAAATATTCATTTACATATCAATGCATGCAAGTCGTAAATCATGCTGTTGAGTGAAAAGCATTTCATAAACTGACACTGACATTAAATCTTTATTTTAATTAGGTGTGACCCGGTGAAAAACGCTTTTAATGAATCGCCGGTTGTCTCTAGGATCGGCACATAGCGATTCTTACCGAGTCTAGCGCTTTTTCTCCAGCAACGCCCAGTCGGTACTCGTGTCTACATAGCGATTCTTACCTTTTTTTTCGATTTGGAACCCGGTGGGCAGCACTGCGAGTCGAGAAACCCGGCAAAAAATGCTGAGATAAAAACCAGTAGCTCTGACGAAGGCAGTTTGGAGCTGACTGACTGTCTACCGGCGATAAAAGAGATGCGCGTCTCCTGGCAGCAGAGAATGAAACGGCGCTCGGCGATCCGCGCACGCACGCACGCGCACACTATGCGGTCGCGAGAAGGAGCACTGAAAAGGATGAAAAGCGCGAGCGGCTTCGGTCTCTCCTGCCTGTGACCAATGAGCGTTCAGACTGAGATTTATGCAAATTAGGGATGATGTCATCGCACAGGCCACCTCGCGTCCTTTCTTTACGAGCTGTCCCTCTTCTTTTCTGTGGCCTCGGACCCCAGTGCAGCCCCTGCCCCCATGAGCCCACCCCCCACGCCCGCGTTCCCGCCGTTTCTTTTCACTTTCACTCTTCACTTTTACTAATGCACACAAGAGAGCAAGAGAAACAGGGGGAGGAGGCCTGACTAAAACTTAAACATTTTGACATAAAATAAACGTTAATGGACACGATTAAAATATTATAAAAAGGGGATTTCATTTAGTTGCAACATTTTTAATTTTCATTTAGTTTAAGTATTAAAATAATTACAATCAAAAAAAAAATAAAAAAATCAATAAAACCTATCATTACATAATTAAAAAATAAAAATGACAAACACACCAAATGTACTAAAACTTTTTGAAATTAAAATGAAAACAAATACACATTAAATACATGTAAAATATCACTACATATATATCCATTATAAATATAATAGTATATGACACTAAAATAGCAGACAAGTTAGGTTTTACTGCAGGACATTACACCTTGACCAATGCAAAATTTGCCAAACTATATTCAAAATTATTTAAAAGACATAAGCTGAAAAGAAAAAAACTGACATCTGGTGGATTTTGGCAGCAATTTCTCCTCTTTAAAGGTTGACACACCTATTTACTTTGCTTTCATGATTATGCATGATAATATTGTTTTATTATTTACACTTAGGTTTTTTTTTCTTCTGCTATTTGTGAACAACATTTGCAATTTGCAGCTCACCAGTTGAGAACCACATGCCTATACATATAACATTTTAAACCTCAGTAGGATTGGGGGTAAAATAGTAAATCAAATATGTTCTGGCATTTAGAGGTGTATTTAAACAAAGGACATTTCAGATCAGATATTAAACAGATTTATTTGGTCTACTGCTTAAAGGGATACTCCAACCAAAAATTAAAATGTTTTCATTATTTACTTACCCCCATGTCGTTCCAAACCCGTAAAAGCTCTGTTTGTCTTCAGAACAAAATTTAAGATGTTTTGGATGAAAACCGGGAGGCCTGTGACTCTCCCATAGTCTGCCAAATAAATAACAGTGTCAAGGTACAGAAAAGTAAGCATTGTCAGAATACTCCATCTGCCATCAGTGATTCAACCGTAATGCTATGAAGCGACAAGAATACTTTTTGTACGCGAACAAAAATAACTTTATTCAACAATTTGTCTCTTCTGTGTCAGCCGCGCCACACGGATGAGCTGTTTTCTTTCAAATCAAAGTGTAAATACACATAGAAAAAATATCCTTGTGTTGCGGCTGAAACAGAAGAGATTGGTTGTCTTTGTGTACAAAAAGTATTCTCGTTGCTTCATAACGTTACAGTTGAATCACTGATGGCAGATGGACTATTCTGACGATGCTTTTCATGCTTTCCTGGACCTTGACAGTGTTATTTACTTGGCAGTCTATGGGACAGTCACAAGCCTCCCGGTTTTCATCCAAAATATCTTAAATTGTGTTCCGAAGATGAACGAAAATTTTACGGGTTTGGAATGACATGGGGGTAATAATGACAAATAATGACAACATTTTAATTTTGGGGTGGAGTAACCCTTTAAAGACGCTCTATAGTGGACGGTTTGAATGCATGATCATATTTGCAAAATACATATTTGTCCTATAATCTGAATGCGGTTTGGTAGCGTTTGCTTGTAAGCCTGTTTTCCCAGACACTCTGGAGAAGCCTCTAGACTGCTGCTGCTCTCATACAAGTCTTTGTCTTCCTTTCTCTCTGGCGCTGTTGAGACGGTGGGACACAGGGTGGGCTTTCGGCATGTATGTCTGCCTCTCTGTCTCGTGAGTGCTCTCCTTTTCTGACAAACAAAGCTGCATGTAAATGTTCTTCTAGCAGAAGCCGATGCATTTCTGATAGGCAAAGCACACACAAAAAAACTCCTGTTGTGTTTATTCTCTGCAGTTTTTACCGGGTCCTATATGAGCACAGTCTTACAGACCTGTCAGTATGAATTGCATCGGCAACAATATCATTGCAAAATTTTAAAGAGATGTCAATGGCAATTCTCACCTGTATTAGCTCATGTTTTCCTACTTTTGTTTGATTTCCAACCTCATCATTTACATACAAACACATGTCAATCTCGACAGGCTCCTGTACACACCCACACAGAAATATTACAGAACATACACTCTTAAAAATAAAGGTGCTTTATGATGCCATAGAAGCACCTTTTTGTCTAAATGGTTCCATAAAGAACCTTTAACATCTTAAGAACCTTTCTGTTTCACAAAAGGTTCTTTGTGGTGAAATAAGATTCTTCAGATTAGTAAAAGGTAAGAAAAAGATGGTTCTTTAAAGAACCTTTGACTGAATGCTTCTTTGTGGAACCAAAAATGGTTCTTCTATGGCATCGCTTGAACCTTTTGAAGCACCTTTATTTTTAAGAGTGTATATTGTGCAAACAGGTGCCAAAAACCAGGCTGGATTTATTGCATATTGATAGAGCCTTCGCTTTGACTCAACTATGACATCATAGAGCTTTTGGAGTGGTGCGATGACCTCATTCTTAGCAACAGCAGAGTATCCAGGCAAAATAAAGGGTGACATTTTAGAGAGTCCAGACCTCAGAGCACTCAAATGCAAGTGTGTTGGCTGACGGACGTTTTGGCCCCCTTCAGGAGTGGACACAAAGGGAGGAAATATCCTGACCCTTGCGGTAAGAGACGGTGCCGAACCGGCAGGAAGGGGTGGGGCATTTGAGCCGCCACTCACTTCCTATGCTATTTATCTGATTGTTTTTTCCCCAATGCCAGCGATCAGCCCTGCAGCTGGGCAACACGGCTCGAGAACACTGGCACTCGCACAAAACACAAGCCTGAGCTAGAAACATGACGGGAACAAACACTCCCTAAAACAAAAACGGCCCAATTCAGAAACTTCCGAGCAGAAGCTAAGAAGTAAAATCCTATTTGTTTTCTACACAGATGAACTAACTTTGGCGTATAGATACGTATTAGCATGCGTATTTCCTTCTGAAGTCATAGTTAGTGTTTGACAGCCAAATCCTCATCAGATTCACAGCAAATTAAAAATGTATTACTTTAAATCAATGACTAAATGCCTGTTCACACCAAGAATCATAACTATAACGATAACTAACTATAAAATTTGATTAGCCTAATGGTTCTAATTCTAAAGCAGCCTTTGACCATAAGGTGAGAATTACCAGTATTTCTCCACTTTAATCTTATTCTGTAAACATAAATTATTAATCATAATTGACGGAGACACTTATTATATATTTATTATGTATGTTGATTAGCCCAATGAGAAAGTTCTGTGCAACTACCACTAGGGGGCGAAATGCAACTATCATATGCAAATGTCGAAAATATTGTCCACTATCTTCAGAGAATGTCTACCTTTGACTATCAACAGACACCAGAAGTTATTCTTTTTCAAGAGTATTACCAGAGCCGTGTGGACTTACGATCATATGTGTATGTGGAAAGTTCGGATCTGATTTGAGATTCGAATGCAATTAAATATTTGTCCTCCTGCTGCTAGACGATATGTGATCATCCGTATGTGACCAGATGTGATGTTTTCTAATCGAAACTATGAGCGTGAGTTAAGTACCAGCATTTTTTCACTAAAACATTATTCTTTAAACACTATCATTGCAAAATGGTGGTTGCGAATAATTCAGGCAGAAATAATTATTGTATTTTTTTATTTAGCCATTTACTGGCCTCAAGCCATCCTAGGTGTATATGACTTTCTTCTTTCAGATGAATACAATCTGAGTTCTATTATAAAAATCTCTAGCACCTGCTAACTGTCATAACACGTTCATAAGAGAGTGGCATTCCAGCAGACAGGCATAGTCTAAGCTCTGGTGAGAAGTGTTTAAATTTCGATATAAGCTAAGAGGAGACTGGTTTTCCTTTGGTGTAAACAAAACTTGGTTCTCGTGAGACTAGCATATTCTCACCAGAGCTTACATTACACCTATACGTCATCTGCAGAAACGCCACTCTCATGAAAGCGCGAAGGACTGTAAGGGGAAGGCAGTGGCAGCGTTTCACAAAACCATGGGGTATGGCGCGGAGGGTAATGGGGGGAGTGATTGGGGGTGTTGAAAAATAAAAAATTTCATGGCCCACTCTACTGAAATACAGGGGGGAAAGGAAAGAAAGGGGAGAAAAGTCAGTAATTAAACAATTCTGCGTCGTCAGTGTTGGTTATGTATTAGACACTTGCACTTAACATTATATGAAAAACAAGCTCAAATGGAGTTAACAAAGTTTTTGGCCGGCGAATGAGGAGATGTTTTGTCTGTCAATAGAACGGCCGCATCTGAGGCAAGTGCATCACATTATAAGCTTTCATCAACTTTTACAGGTTATGTAATGTTTATTGTTGCTATATGGGCACTTAGTTTTTCTTATTGTTTAATACACTTGGCCAAAATCTTGTGATATAAACGATTAAGCGCTTATGCACAGGATATTTAAAACGTACAAAAGTATATTGGCTAGATGGCAAATAATCTACTTCTCCGGTCTTCAAACACACAAAACATTAGTATTTAAAGTGTTAGTGTTTGTGTTTAGAATGTAAAGTATTATTATTACATCAGTTATTTATTTACCCTTGCATTGCGAAAAAGCGGAGATCTGTCTCCTCCAGGCTGTGCGCAGTGCGTCAATCTGAGTGGAGGCGGGTGAAGTTACGAGGTTTCGCTGAGAGCTTGAGGATCCAATGGCGTTACTAAAGTTTTACTGACAAGCTCTTTTTAATACTTATTATTGGTTAAATATTTGTAAAACCCTCTGATTTAAAATAACAATAACAAATTATAATAGAGATAATAATTTTTTATGGCACACCTGAGCTAGGATATGGTAACTGCCATACTGAAACGCCGCCCCTGGTATAAGGTTGAGATTACGATTTATAAAGTTTCAAATACGGATATTTTTCTTACACAAATGCATTGATTCGCTTCAGAAGGCCTTTATTTTTGTAATATAACTCCGATTGTATTCGTCTAAAAAAAGAAAGTCATGTAGGCTACGCCTAGGATGGCTTGAGGGTGAGTAAATAATGAGGTAACTTTCATTTGAGTGAACTATCCCATTATTTTAAGGTTTGTATTGTACCATATTTCAGTTACACCATTAGCAATGTTACCTTTTTGTACAATGATTCATAAGTTGGTTGGTTTGGCTCATGACTCAGAACTCTTTCTTGATTATTTTTTATTTTTAGGTCACATGCTTAAAGTGAAAAAGACTATGATATAGCCTACTTCTTGAACCAAGGGCACAGGAAAAGTGTCTGGTTACTGGATAATCACTTTATATGATAATATGAGAATATCAGGCAAGTCACTGTAGGCTATAACACAGGCAAAAGTCTTAACATCTACCAATGTACAAAGAGCGTCTCTGAAACGAAAAAATAAAATAAAAAATGCAACGTACTCTGAAAAACACCAGAAACACGCTCAAAGTAAACACGCAGATGGACTGAGAGTTAAACACACACACACCCCTCTTCTGCACGGGTGGAAATGTCAGCGCATGCAAATCCCGCGCTCAGCGTTCCGCGCGCGCACACCGTCGCGTTCGCACATGTTACCCTGGAGACAGGAACTGCACCCGATTAACCTGCAGCTTATAAACGCTAATGAAGCACACGCTCGCGCATGCATCACGCCCGAAACAGCCTCCTACAGCAGGACGATTATGAGAACGGAAATATAATGACTAAATAACATTATACCGCTGAGTTAATTACACTGTCTCAGTACATTAGCCTTTAGATAAAATTAACTTAATTGATGAGAAAGTTTATGTACTGTAAAAACACAGGGAACTTTAAATGAGCCTTCACTATGCTCTCATGGTTACTTTTGCTTTCTGTCCAAGTGAGCAACAGGATTTTAGCAGTTTTAATGGTTAACTTGTGGACCTAAACTGTCTATTTATTATTTATTTATTTTTAAACGAAACATCAGCAGTAAAGGATATTTAAATAAATAGCAGAATTAAAATAACATCATAATAACAGTAAAATTAATTAATAAATTATACTTATTTATAAAGGAACTCTCTCTCTCTCTCTCTCTCTCTATCTATCTCTCCCTCTCTCTCTCTCTCTCTCTCTCTCTCTCTCTCTCTCTCTCTCTCTCTCTATATATATATATATATATATATATATATATATATACAGTGCCTTGCGAAAGTATTCAGCCCCCTTGAACTTTGCGACCTTTTGCCACATTTCAGGCTTCAAACATAAAGATATGAAACTGTAATTTTTTGTGAAGAATCAACAACAAGTGGGATACAATCATGAAGTGGAACGAAATTTACTGGATATTTCAAACTTTTTTAACAAATAAAAAACTGATAAATTGGGAGTGCAACATTATTTAGCCCCTTTACTTTCAGTGCAGCAAACTCTCTCCAGAAGTTCAGTGATGATCTCTGAAGGATCCAATGTTGACCTAAATGACTAATGATGATAAATAGAATCCACCTGTGTGTAATCAAGTCTCCGTATAAATGCACCTGCACTGTGATAGTCTCAGAGGTCCGTTTAAAGCGCAGAGAGCATCATGAAGAACAAGGAACACACCAGGCAGGTCCGAGATACTGTTGTGGAGAAGTTTAAAGCTGGATTTGGAGACAAAAAGATTTCCCAAGCTTTAAACATCCTAAGGAGCACTGTGCAAGCGATAATATTGAAATGGAAGGAGTATCAGACCACTGCAAATCTACCAAGACCTGGCCGTCCCTCTAAACTTTCAGCTCATACAAGGAGAAGACTGATCAGAGATGCAGCCAAGAGGCCCATGATCACTCTGGATGAGGTGGGAGACTCTGTCCATAGGACAACAATCAGTTGTATACTGCACAAATCTAGCCTTTATGGAAGAGTGGCAAGAAGAAAGCCATTTCTTAAAGATATCCATGAAAAGTGTCGTTTAAAGTTTGCCACAAGCCACCTGGGAGACACACCAAACATGTGGAAGAAGGTGCTCTGGTCAGATGAAACCAAAATCGAACATTTTGGCAACAATGCAAAACGTTATGTTTGGTGTTAAAGCAACACAGCTCATCACCCTGAACACACCATCCCCACTGTCAAACATGGTGGTGGCAGCATCATGGTTTGGGCCTGCTTTTCTTCAGCAGGGACAGGGAAGATGGGTTAAAATTGATGGGAAGATGGATGGAGCCAAATACAGGACCATTCTGGAAGAAAACCTGATGGAGTCTGCAAAAGACCTGAGACTGGGACGGAGATTTGTCTTCCAACAAGACAATGATCCAAAACATAAAGCAAAATCTACAATGAAATGGTTCACAAATAAACATATCCAGGTGTTAGAATGGCCAAGTCAAAGTCCAGACCTGAATCCAATCGAGAATCTGTGGAAAGAACTGAAAACTGCTGTTCACAAATGCTCTCCATCCAACCTCACTGAGCTCGAGCTGTTTTGCAAGGAGGAATGGGCAAAAATTTCAGTCTCTCGATGTGCAAAACTGATAGAGACATACCCCAAGCGACTTACAGCTGTAATAGCAGCAAAAGGTGGCGCTACAAAATATTAACTTAAGGGGGCTGAATAATTTTGCACGCCCAATTTTTCAGTTTTTTATTTGTTAAAAATAGTTTGAAATATCCAATAAATTTTGTTCCACTTCATGATTGTGTCCCACTTGCTGTTGATTCTTCACAAAAAATTACAGTTTTATATCTTTATGTTTGAAGCCTGAAATGTGGCAAAAGGTCGCAAAGTTCAAGGGGGCCGAATACTTTCGCAAGGCACTGTATATTTATGTATGTATTTTTGTATATGGTCGTATGGTTAAAGGGGGTGGATTTTTTTATTTAGGGATTTTATTTGTAAAACATTATTTATAATCAAGGAAGTCTTACAAAAATGACATACTGCTAATTCCTCACCTCATAAATTGTTGAATTTAATTAATTACTGTGTGTCCCCAAGGAAACAACTGGAGATTTTTGCAGTAAAATGTGATCATAAAATATAAAAAACTCGATAGATTTCATTCTTAAGTGGACTGAAATGATGTGTGGCATTGAAAGGCATTCATATCTGGCATTTTCTCTTGTAATGCATGTCGTTCTTGTGTTCACAGGTCTGCAGATTCAACTTCTGGAAGTACAAAAAAAATATTCAAACAGTTATTAATGCACTTTAATTCATTCGGATATAGGACAGTATGAATGCTGAGAAAACTGGGTTGGTTTTTACTTGGCTTCACTTCTGGTCTGTTCTTGTCAAGGTCCTTCACCTGTTTTTAAAAGCCTCTTCACCATCGCTCTACATGAGCACAGTAAAGCGCCCGGAACAAACGCCGTATACATTAGATATTCAGGCCTCAGGTGACAGACTGACAGGTAACAGGCCACCTTAAAGGCAGGACATGGAGGAACTGCACTCTCTCCTCTCCCTTGGGCTCGAGTCTTCAGTCTATCTGTCCATCTGATGGTCGATTGTGCTTCCTGTGGCTCCATCCTGAACTGAATAATGCATGTGAGCGTTAAGAGAACCCAACGACACGTGTCCCACTGACACATCGGATCACACCACTCATCCACAGCATCTTAAATCTCATTTCTCCCACCATCAGAAGGCTCGGTTATCTTCTCAAATGCCAAATAATGATGTTCTTGTGTTTGTGTTGTGAAGGATTGGCTTTTCCTTTTGATTATAACTCAGTCTGTGTCTCTATTTGAAATGTAGATCTGTGTTCTTGGCGCCCGTGTAGTGACTGAAGCGCAGAGGCATTCGAATGGTTTGCCAGCTTTCATTTATCAATGTCATTTTATTGTGTCTGTTTTCTTCAGTAGTCTGGCTCTTGATTCACAGCCCCTCCTCCATCTGTAGTCTCCTTTCTCTCTCCAGACGTTTAGTAAATGACGCGCAACAGAGCCGCATCTCATGATGTTCCCTGCTCCATCTACTGGACCATCTGTGTCAGTGCACTCACTTTATGTATGCAGTAGTCAGTAAGTCTCAACCAGGAGTGTGGAAGCTCATCTCTGCCAGAGTTAAAATATCGAGGGTAAAAAGGTAATCTCACAATTCTAACATTTTTCTCAGAATTACCCGTTTAAATCACGCTTGTATTACATAAATTCCAAATTCTGAGGAAAACTAATTTTAGAATTGTGAGATGAAAATTCTGAATTCTGAAAAAACAAACAAACCAAACAAACAAACAAAAACTCAGAACTGCACAACGTAAACTCAGAATTGCAAGAAAAAAAGGTAAGAATTGTAAGATATAAACTCAGAATTCAGAGGAAAAAGTCATCAGAATTAGAAGATGCAAATTCGGAATTCTAAGAAAAAAGTCAGAATTGCGAGAAGTAAAATTAGCGAGATATGAATTCCGAGAAAAGTCAGAATTGTGCATTTAAGAATCAGAATTATGAAAAAAAAGATAGAATTGCAAGATGTTAAAGAAATGTTATATCTCTTGAAACCGCATTTATTTAAAAGAAGTCGAAATAAAGTTATAAAATAAGCTAAACCAGCTGAAAATCAAGGTTTTTTCTTTTTTTAATTTACACGTCAACAACTGCTTTTTGTCTTTGAAACAAAAAACAAACAAACAAAAAAAAAGGATTCCCACAGTCTTGAAGCCTTATTTCAAAGTCTTTAAATGCCATTAGAAATTCTATATTTCTTTTCTTTATGCCAAGCTCTAAAACATGCATTGCACTGTTCTTTTGGAAGGGCTGCACATAATGTGTTAAAGTCCACTCAAAATTGTGAAAATTGTGAAAAATGTAATTGTTTTTTTTTTTTTATTTTGTTGTTGTTCCTGTCTTGTCTTAATTTTTTTATTGAGAGGAGAAGGAGAGGTTATTTTGTTTAGTCTGCGTTTTTAAGATTATCAACATTATTGTATGACTAATTTTTTTTTTGTTTTTATTGTGTATTTTATTTTTTTTTTTGTTTTATTTAATAATTTTTTTTGATTGGATTGTAGGGTATTCTTGTTGACACATGGGCAGAAAAAGCTTCAGTGATTCAGTCCACAAAACAAAAAGGCAGAATGTTTGATGTTGACAATCACAGATGCATTTTATTTGTGACTTTAAGAGCTGAGATTCGTGTTAAAATGTGTGTGTATTTATGATTATAATGAACAGCATTCGTATCAACCATTTTAACGGAGAGTAACTCGTACACAAAACCACAAATACACATTCAGAGTAGTCTCTCCAAATAAATTACCAACTTAAAAAAGTGCAAAATTGTGCATTGTAAAAAAAACAAATATTCCCTTTGTTAAAAAAAAGAAAAAAAAAAGAATGCCATTTATGACAAACACAAACCAAATGCATCTCAGCTTACAGTTAGACACAATAAGTTAAAATATTCAAATAAAACAGCATTTCAAGTACTTTAAATCACAGATCTCATTAAAACATATTCCAAATAACAGCAGTAAACTCAATGCGTCATGAAACTACACCAAAAAAGCATTCTGGGTAAGAAACAATTACATAAAAGCAAAGCCGCTGTCCTCCTCACCACAAAATGACAAATCTAATCAGATTCTCTCAGATTCAGAGCACTAGATGAAATCAAGCATGAACGGATCTGATATTAAACTGCCACAAGCTGGAAGTCCATGACTAACATCATAAATATAATATACAGAGAGCTCATAAATAACACACAGTAATCAGAATAATGCATTGGAAACATTCCCGTTCAGTCCTGCATTCAGCTGGTGTTCGGTCCCTCATGTTTATGGTTTCTCGGAATTAATCGAGCTAATAACTTGTAATTAATTGAGCTAAGCATTAATAGACAGATATTAGCTTACCATCAAGCAAAAACTCAGAAAACATCAAAGCATCTCTGTGTCAGTCGAGTAACTCCCTGATGGACTGACAGAGTCAATGCAGAGAAAAGCTCTCAAGATGCCCAAGGCTTTTCAAACATCAGTGTACATGTGTGTGTGTGTGTGTATGTGAGTGTTTGAAAGGAGCAAATGCCCCAGGGACAGGTACGATACACTATCCACATTAATATTAATGACAAAATAAACCTGCAAGCTATGCTTCCTTTTAAACACACACACACACACACACATACATACTCGCTCGTGTGGAGAAACATCTGAAACAAAGCACTGACTAGAGAAGAAATAGTGACATTATCATCCATATGACACTCCTCTGCCGACAAAGCACTAATATCTTAGCATGCATGTGAAACGTAAGGAACATGTAATATATACACACAGAAAACTGTATTAAAAAAAGATTATCTAAAAATGAGAAAAAGTCTAAAATCATAAAATACACAGCTGTGAACGGAATAAAAATAATCAGGTGACTCTCACAAAAACTGTCAAGAAAATGTGCAGGTCACGTTCCAAAAAAAATGTGTTTGGCTCCTCCAGGCCTCTAGATGGCACATTTCCCTTTAGCTGGATCAAGTTCTGATCACAAAAGCAGAGATTCTCATAAATACGCAAAACACATTCAGCTCATTAATTATAACGCATTTAAAAGCTGCATGCTGAGATGCTCTATTAGTGCAGCTACAACCTGTAAACAAACAAACAAAGAAGAGCATGTTCCCTTCTTTCCCGTGTGTGAGAGTAATGAAGTGTTACCCAGAATCCCCTTCACACAGTCTCTCTAGTTGAAGCAGCAGAAGAGCGAGCATGTGGACTGGTCTGGGCTGTGGAAGTTACCAGAGGTCGGCGTGTCGGTGCATTCGGCGATGAACCGGTGCAGTTCACACACCTGCGGGACGTCCTGGGTTTGTTGCTGAACACAAAACACACATACACAGAGAAAACCAATCAAAAACAGCGACATGTCTGTCAGGCGATTTTAAACTTTTAATTGTTTTAGGTATACTTGCTGTCTTAAAAAGCACACAGAAGCCGTTTCCACCACTGAATAAAAATAGAAATAAATTAAAACAGGAATTGCGACTTTTTAATCTCACCTTTAAGACTTCTCCCAATTGCAAGATATAAACTATTCAGGCTTTACATCTCGCAATTAACCCCCCCCACCCCCCCGCATGGAATAAAAAAAATAAAAAGCGAATTGCAACATTGTCTCACAATTCAAACTTTTCTTCTCACAAAGTTTGTATCTCGAAATTCTGAGGAAAAAATTAATTCTAACTATGTTTCTTGCAATTCTGAGAAAAAAGTCAAAACTGCAAAATATAAACAATTCTAAGTTTACATCTCGCAGTTTATATTTCGCAATTCTGACTTTTTCTTAGAATTTTGTTTATATTTCACAATTTTGAGTTTTTCTCAGCATTGACTTTACATCTGGCATCTCAGCACTTTTTCTTAGAAATGTAAGTTTACATCTCGCAATTTGGACTTTTTGCTTAGAATTATCAGTTTACATCTTGCAATTCCAATTTTTAAATCTCACAATTCTGATGTTTTTCATTGAATTCTGAACATCTTACAGTTAAATAAGATTGTGACACAATTCTGACCTTTTTCCTTGCAATATCGAGTTTATAACTTTGATGTTCTGAGTCAAAACTTCAAGTTAATTTAATATTTAAATTAATATTTAAGTTTTTCAAGTATATTAACGAACTACATTTTTTATTATTTTCCTTAGTTTGGTTTAGTTAAGTGGACTCACAGTGATGGTGTCGTAGGCTCCGGTGATGAGCGCGATGAAGAGCGACAGCACCATGTAGATGAAGAGCGAGATGAAGGTGTAGAGATAGACCTGACTGAACACCCACACCAGCGTCCCGCTCTGCTCCAGCTCCGAGAACGTGGCAAACATGTCGTCTCCATTAATGAGAGAAAACAGACACTCTGACACCGTAGAGAGAGAGCGGAACTGAGAGAGACAGAGATCAGAAGACATGGACATGTTAGTAAAGAAATATATCTTCCTTTATCATGGTAATATAATATTGAAATATAACATACTTAAGCGTGGTAATATAATATTGAAATATAACATACTTTAGCGTGGTATTATAATATTGAAATATAACATACTTTAGCGTGGTAATATAATATTTAAATATAACATACTTAAGCGTGGTAATATAATATTGAAATATACTTAAGGGTGGTAATATAATATTGAAATATAACATACTTTAGCGTGGTAATATAATATTGAAATATAACATACTTAAGCGTGGTAATATAATATTGAAATATAACATACTTTAGCGTGGTAATATAATATTGAAATATAAGCGTGGTAATATAATATTGAAATATAATATTTTTTAGTGTTGTTATATTATTTTGATATATAATAGTTTTGATTTGTAATAGAAATATAACATACTTTAGCATGGTAATATAATATTGAAATATAACATACTTTAACTGATATATGTAACATACTTTAGCATGGTAATAAAATATTGAAATATATGACGTGGTAATATGATATTGAAATATAGCATATTTTAGCGTGGTAATATAATATTGAAATATAACATCCTTAATACTTAGCGTTGAAATATATATGTAATATAAAATTGAAATATAACACTTTAGCGTGGTAATATAACATTGAAATATAACATACTTAAGCGTGGTAATATGATATTGAAATATAGCATACTTTAGGGTGGTAATATAATATTGAAATGTAACATACTTTAGCGTGGTAATATAATATTGAAATATAACATACTTTAGCTTGGTAATATAATACTGAAATATACTTTAGCATGGTAATATAATATTGAAATATTATATTTCAATATTGAAATATAAACCACGTGGCTAAAGTAATATTTCAGTATTATAATATTGAAATGAAATCACGAGCATGGTATATAAAGTATGATATAACAGTATTATAGTATTGAAATATAATATACTTAAGCGTGGTAATATAATATTGAAATATTAATATAACGGGGTATTATATACCATAACAATTACTTAAGCGTGGTAATATAATATTGAATATATACTTTACGTGGTAATATACTAAATTAGCATGGTGGTAATATAATATGAAATATTGAAATATAATATTGAAATATAACATACTTAAACATACTTTAGCGTGGTAATATAATATTGAAATATAACATACTTTAGGGTGGTAATATAATATTGAAATATAACATATAGCGTGGTAATAATATGAAATATAACACTTTACGTGGTAATATAATAGTGGTAACTTTAAAATAATATTGAAATATAACATACATTAGCGTGGTAATATAAAATTGAAATATAACATACTTAATCGTGGTAATATAATAGTGAAATATAACATACTTTATCGTGGTAATATAATAGTGAAATATAACATACTTTAGCGTGGTAAATTTAATATTGAAAATATACATACATACGTTAGCATGGAAATATATTGAAGCGTGGGTAATTTGAAATATAACATACTTAATCGTGGTAATATAATAGTGAAATATAACATAACTTAGGGTGTTAAAATAATAGTGAAATATAACATACTTTAGCGTGGTAGGGTCCCAGGACGATCCAGCCACAGAAGCAGTAGCCCAAGTAAATGGCAGCAGCGCAGGAGCAGAAACGGATCACGCTTGGAAACGCGGCTCGTAGAGTCACGATCAGAATCTGACAACAGATCAGACAATTCACATCATCTGTACATTTTAATATCTTAATACCATGGTAATATTTGCCATATTTCCAGAGATCCATAGTTCCTCAAAGAGAGAGGGAATGTGAATCTCAGAAAGCCTGTCAAAATGTTGTATTTCAAGAAACAACAATCGATGCTTGAAATTAAATACATTTTAAATTAAATAGATTATTTTAAAAAACATTTTATTTCAGCTAGTTGTCAAAGCAACTTTTCTCATTTTTAATTGTACTAAAATAGCTAAAACTTAAATTGAAATAAAAATGAATAAAAACTTGGCATATAAAAAAAATAAAAGCTAGTAAATGACAAAAACAACAAAATGACAAATACTTTAAAATTAAAACAAAAAATACAGAAATAAATCATTCAAAACATTAATAACAACTATAATCGTATCTATAATCGAGGAATAATGCATAAACTCACGTTGTATTTCTGAAAGAAGCTAAAGTATCGTAAAACGCCGACCCACACCAGCAGGGTGGAGGTTCCCATCAAAATACTGCAGACGTCATACGACGACAGGTTCTGCAGCACAAACACAAGCACCAGTCAGCTCACAGCGGGACCTCCAGCACTCGAGGGTAAGCGTGTGTGTGTGTGTGTTACCTTGGTCTCGATGGCGATCTTGATGAAGGAGGCGATGATGGTGAGAACGTCGCTGATGATGAGCAGCAGATACCAGCCGTTGATGAACTCCAGACGGTCGCCCCAACTCACCGACCGGCCCAGAGACTGACGGAAATAACACACAAACTCCTGCCAACACAGACCCATCGTCAGCTTAGATCGAGAAATAACAACTCAGGTAGGGCCCTATGAAATCAGTTCAGTTCATTTTTTTCCTTTTTGGGGATTACATTTCTCATTTTTTCTGGACTCAGTTTCTAACAGTTAAATTTAATTATAGTAATCAAAAACCAAATCATGAAATCATATAACCTGTACAATAATAATAAAAAAAAAATTTAATTAGAAGTTAATTTTTTTTTTATAAATTTTATTTTTCCCAACATTTACTTTTTTTTTTTTTATTGTCTTTTATCTGTTAAAAAAAAAATTGGACTCTATTTTAATGGTTAAATTAAATTTTAATAATAAAAAAATCATGAAACGTCTACAACATTTAACAAAAATGACATTTTACAGCACTACAAGTTGTTTGTAAAACAATTATTTTATAATCAAGAAGCATGTCTAATCAATTTAATTCATAACAACAACTTCAGAATTGATTAATTAATTTTTTTTAACAATAACATTTTTACAATATGTTTCGTTTGTTCTGACATTCTGTGTTATGAATTTTAACTTTTCTGGTACTCAGATGAAGGCATGAAACATCAACAATTTAATTAATGGTTTAGTCAAATTAATTCCTTTATTTATTTTATTTTTTTGCAAACAAATTGCTGTGCAAGAAAGGTTTACTGCAAAAATTAAAAATTAAAGTTTGACATTAAGAGGTACTTTCTACTGTACAACAGTAATATATTTGTCACAATTAAGAATTGTAAATTGAAGTTATAAATAATTTTTTTTTACCGTGAACTTTTATTAATTTTAGTTGTAGCAAAGCTTCTCTGGAGATGATGTTCATGTGTTCATATAGTGAGACAACAGGTTAAAAACCCAAGATCATTACGTAAACAAAACCATGCCATTCATTCACACAGAGACATGCTGGATGTGCTGGATTCATGTTTAAATAATGTTTTTGTGGTTTAATATTCACAGAAGTCCATATCTCCATCTGATTTAAGTGAGATGACATACATTTGATTTATTCATCCAAAATTGAACAAATTCCTAAACATTCCACATTAGAGCATTTGTATGACTGGATTGTGTTTCCACGAGTCCCAAGGCCCTACTTACATGCTGCAGGACGATTCCTCTGAGGATGGAGCGTCCACACAACACCAGAGACAGACCGCAGACCACCGCCACCAACACATCGAACGCCACGCGCGCGTAACTGTCCGCTGGACACAGACACAGAGACACGTTCAGCTTCAGCAGGATCTCAGAGAGACACAAATGACTGTCTGTCGTCTCACCGTGTCCCGACACATTAGTGTGACTGCACTCTTTAATGGACGCCTTGTTGAGCAAACTCAGCTTGACTTTACCACTGTGAGCCTTATTATCAAACAGGATCTGAAACACAGGTGCCATATGCAGGACAATCCTATTCCATGATATAACACACTGTTCAAACGTTTGAGGTCAGCGAGTGTTTCCTGCTCACCGAGGCTACACACAACTGTACTCATCACTGATAATAATCAGAAATGTTTCTTCAGCAGCAAATCAGTATATCAGAATGATTTCTGAAAGATCATGTGACACTGAAGACTGGAGGAATGATGCTGAAAAATCAGCTTTGATCACAGGAATACATTACAGATATCTCATATCTGTTACAAATAATATCTCAGTTTTGCTTGATCAGATGTAGCCTCAGTGAGACTTGAAACACTGAAAATCGTAAAGACTCCAAACTTTTGAATGATAATATAATACAATTTCATGAAAGGTTATTTGATTTTGTAAACTGAGTTTAGTGTGCGGTGAAATCTGTGCGTACGGTGATGGAGAAGGTGTAGCAGTCGGGAATCTCGTTATTGATAATCGTCTGGATGTTTATCGCCTTCAGCTGAAACTGGATAGTCACATTAATCAACCTGAGGAGAGACAGAAAACCACTCAGAGAGGAACTTGAGCAACAATTATGCAAAAAACGGCACGTTTACACAGATCAGCGATCAGTGTGTGTGTGTGTGTGTGTGGAGGAATTTTGGGTGTGTTTGTGTTTTTTTTGGTGTGTTTACTTATGTTTTGTTATGAAAAAGGAAAAATGTTTATTTGTTTTAAATTGAGCTAAACCACCCTTTTTGGAGAAACACAAGCACAAAACCATTCATAAGTAGCACAGGTATATTTGTAACAACAGCCAAAAATACATTGTATGGGTCAAAATTATCCATTTTTCTTTTATGACAAAAATCATTAGGATATTAAGTAAAGATCATGTTCCATGAATATATTTAGTAAAATTCCTACCGTAAATATTTCAAAATGTAATTTTTGATTAGTAATATGCATTGCTAAGGACTTCATCTGCACAACTTCAAAGGAGATTTTCTCAATATTTCCAGATTTTTAGTAATATGCATGGCTAAGGACTTCATCTGCACAACTTTTGTTGTATCTCGGCCAAATATTGTCCTATCCTAACAAACCACACATCATTAAAAATCTTACTTATTTATTGTTCTATTTGTGTTATTTATCTTTTTTTTTTTTTTTTTTTTATTATTTTGTTTGTTTTTTGTATGTTATAATTGTTTTCTTATATAGTATGCTCATTTGTTTTTTTATTGGTTGTTGTGAATTTAAATTTTGGTGTTTGTCTCACTTTTTCTTGTAGTGGTCTTGCGGTGGATTCGAGGGGTCTGGTGGTGGATTCACTCCGATACAGTCTAAACCAACAACAACAAAAAACAGACACAGAGAATAAAAGCACTCTGATTGAAAACGCCGCAATTATAATCACTGATGATTCAAACGCACAGCGGCTTTGTGTTGCCAGGCAACTGTAGAACTTCAGTTTGAGTTTGTAGAACAGAAATCGTCTTCTATGAACCCTAGTGAGACGACTTCTTAGGGAGCATCTGCAGGAATCACTGCTAATGCTGAACACTATTCCAGCGTATTTCTTCAGCGCTCTCAGATAGATTGGTTTGATTATAGTAATTATAGATGATTATCAGGCAGCATCGTGTGTATCCTTTGTGGAGAAGAAAATCCCAGAATCCATTTAAAATGAAGTCAGTTTAATTTAACCAAGATGGTGCACAAGTCTAAAGAAATGAAAAAGGGGGCATGTAATGGAAGTTGCAACCAAATTTACTCCCATATTGTGGAATATTTCATAGAGAAATGACTGTTGAACATGTTTTCCATCGTTTAGTGAATACATTGAAAAAAATAGCACTGTAAACAACAGGAATGGAGCACTGTTAAAAATTATTTTCTTACTTGACACTTCTGTCTTGATTTCCATTACAAATATCTAAAAAGAATGGTTTGGTGAATGTATTGATAACCAAAAACATATTGGTAAGAAAATATTATAAATAATAATAATAATATCTAATTTATTTTTGAAATAAAAACGATTTCAAATTATGTAAAATTAAAGATAACTCATCTGAAGTTTTTTTTTTTGTTCAGATGTTACAAATAATTAAATTCATTATTATTTTAAAAATTAAAGAAACGCACTATCCACTAACATATGCTTTTTCTTGTCTTTTAAGCATAAACCACTTCATTTTAACTCATAAAACACTTAAAATAGATACTTTCATTTTTGATGATGGTGTGAAATCATTAAAAAATAAGGAATCTCATGTTTGTATGATGCGTGATTACCAAACCTATTAAAAAATACTTCCACGAATCATTTTCTTTAGAGCATCTGATTACTATTTAATTTTTATGTATGTTTTCCAAAATCAAAATTAACAGATGGACTTTATAATTCTTTATTTATAAACAGTATTAGACAAAACATCAAAATCTAATCAGAACACAGCAGTTAAAAAAGAGGAGGATAAGAAAAAAAAAAGAAAACAAAAAAGGAAAACAAAACAAAAGGATTTAATAAATATGCACAAATTAAGAAAAGGTTAAAAAAACACATCCATCACTTTAAACATTAGTTGTAAACAACCATCAGGGTCAATTTCACAGACACACTGATTTATGCACCATTTAAGACTGAAAGTTTCCAAGTCATCAACAAGCTTGTAATAGGCATACTCGAAATTGATACGAGATTTCAGTAATCCCCTAAAAACCGAGATAACATCAGTTGATCCTGTGCTAAGTAATTTCCTTTTGCGCGACACCCAAATTGCCATTTTTGCCTGGCCAAACAAAAAGTTTATTAAAATGTGAACTGGCATACTGCTCCTTTTGTACTTGGGACAATAGATAAAACACATAGGCGTAAAAACTTCCCCCAAAGACTGACAGTAATCTTCTAATAGATGAAACAGCGGTTGGAGTCTCGAACAATTAAGAAACAAGTGAAAAAATTGTTTCTTGCAGCCCACAAAAAGAACACTCTTCCCCTACTAGTGGATCGAGGTGTGCTCTGTGTCTGTTTGTAGCTATTATACCATGCACTATCCTCCATTGAAGGTCTCCAGACCTTTTCTCAATAGGGGGTTTGTACAGGGTCCTCCAGCAGCCTTTAGGGGAGGCGCCCATTCCAAAAAAACTCTTGCCACTTAGACTCCTTCACGTTTTCAAGAGTGTGAAAATGTGTCACCTTAACACACAACACATAAAGAGCCTTCTTTCCTAAGTCACCAAAACAGCTCAGTTCAGGGGTTCTAAAAGAGAGCAATTTGCCCTCCGTTTCCTGCCATTCTCCAGTATCAAACAAGAGAGTCTTCTCTGGGAAGGGAGGACTGTCCACATCAGATGTTTCCAAGGAGAGTCTAAAATCCGATGGTAAAGACTCACGTATTTGATTTAACAGTTTCTCTGCCACTCTAACTGACCTCATGCCCAGTTTTAGGGCTAAGGTTTCCGCAGATATCCATCCTCTCTCAGTGATTAAATGTCCAACTTTAGTGATCTTAGCAGACCACAAGGCTTTGATGAGGGATTCTGACCTAAGGATATCTAGGTCCATGGTAGAATTAAAAAGCAGTGGTTCTTGCCTTAGCCAAAGTCTCTGTGCGCTTTTAAAATCTCTGGAAATCTTGAAGGGCGACCATGCTCTCAACAATGTCCTGTAGAAAGGCGTTATTCCAGTCAGATTCAACTTGTTAGTGTCCATGAGAAACAGGTGACGGTCTAATCCCATGTTACCAGCTCTCCTCAGAAGGGCACAGGCTACTTCAGCCCAGGATACATCCTCCCCGTATAGAAGTCTCTGAACAGTCTGAAGTCTGAAGGCTTTAATTCTGGAGTTAATGTCAACAAGTCCTTGTCCTCCTTCTCGAATGGGCAGGTAGAGTACAGGTGCCTTTAGCCAGTGCTGTCCCGACCAGAAAAAGTCTACCAGCTGCTGTTGAATTTTCCTCACCAGATCTTCAGGAGGTTCTAAGATCATCATTTTGTGCCAGAGAGATGAGGCTACCAGATTATTGCAGATTAGAACTCTCCCCCTGTAGGACAGCTGGGGTAGCAACCATTTCCAGTGAGACAACCTCGCACACACTTTCTCCACTAGCCCCACCCAGTTTTGTCTCCTATAGTCTCCTGTGCCTAAAAAAACACCCCTAGGTATTTTAAAACCTGTTTTACCCCACTGCAAACCACCTGGAAGTACAGGACCTTGGCCAAGCTGACCACACCATAGAGCACTGCTTTTCCCCCAATTTACCTTGGCTGAGGAGGCTTTGCCATAACACAGCAAAGCCTCTTCTAGGAGAAGGACATCATTTTGATTTCTAAGTAAAACTGTTACATCGTCAGCATATGCTGAAAGCTTAATAGGTTCTTGAACCTTTAGTTCATTAACCCTTAAACCTGTTAGTTGCCTTCTAAACTTGCACAGCAGAGGCTCTATGACTATGCTGTAAAGTTGACCAGACAGGGGGCAACCCTGTCTAATACCTCTGTTAACTTTAACAGGGACACTAAGGCCACCAGCAATTTTTATCATACATGTAGCATCATTGTACCGCAGTCTATTCATAGAAATAAACTTGTCTCCAAAACCAAAAGCTTCAAAAAGAAAAGCATGATCAACACGATCAAAAGCCTTTTCTTGATCTAATGATAAAAACCCAAGGTTAATGTTGTTATTAAAAGCAAAATCAAAAATGTCCCGTACTAAATGTAAATTATCTAAAATACATCTCTCTTTTACACAGTAAGACTGGTCTTTGTGAATGATTGCATGCATTACATTATTTAGTCTGTTCGCCAAACATTTTGACAGAACTTTATATTCAAAACATAAAATTGAGATGGGCCTCCAATTTTTTAAGAGGGTTAGATCCCCTTTTTTGGGTAACAGTGTTAAAACAGCCCGCTGACAACTTAAAGGAAGAGACTTTTCACCAATACATTTCTTGAGTACGTCAAAGTAGTCAGGTCCTATTAAAGACCAAAACTTTTTATAAAATTCGGCAGATAAGCCATCCAGCCCTGGTACCTTCCCTGAAGAAAGACCCTTTACAGCAGCAGTGACTTCCTCAAATGTTAAATCAGTCTCCAAGAGTTTTTTTTGTTTTGAAGTTAGAACAGGGAGGTCCTGTAACAGTTCATCCTTAGATTGTTCATCTATGGCTTCAGCAGCAAAAAGATCAGAATAAAAGTCAACAGCAAGTCTGCGCATTGTCACAGGATCTGAAGTTTCTTGTCCATCATTGTCTTTTAAACAGTACATTTGTTTCTCCTGTCCTGTTTTACGCTCCAAGTTGAAAAAGAAAGAAGTTGGGCCATCCATGTCCTTTATGTTCAAGAAGCGGCTCCTTACAAGCGCCCCTTTTACTTTTTCATTTAAGATGGAGCTGAGCTGGTTCTTTTTTTTCAGTCCAAAGTTCATGCAATTGTTCTGCATCATTTACAAACATACTTTTTTCAATATCAAGAATTTCCTTTTCCAGCAGCTCTACTGTATTTTTTAAAACCAGGGAAGAAAAGCCTTTGTACTGTTGGCAATAAGTCTTTATGTGCACTTTACCGATTTCCCACCATTGAGTAATACTTTCATAAAGGCACTTCTCACTTTTCCAAGTTTCCCAAAAAGATTTAAAATTTTCACAAAAACATTTATCCTCCAACAGTTTATTATTAAAATGCCAGTAGTAACTCGTATGGGTTCTATTCACCAATACACAATCAACAGTGATATATTTGTGATCAGAAAAAGACGCAGGAAAAATAGCTGCATTGAACACTCTATTTCTCATGTTTTGTGATGTATAAAACCTATCCAAACGTGCTCCAAAAATCCTATCATTGCTAATTTTGACCCAAGTATACTGCTTTATTAAAGGATTATTCTCTCTCCATACATCTGCCAGGTTAAAACTTTTTATGACTCTAGTCAGACAAGAAGATGACTGCATATGAGGCTCATCGCCATTTCTATCTTGTGTGAAATCTAGAGTGCAATTCCAGTCTCCTCCTAATATAATAAAATCACCAGTTTGCTGCAATTTCAATAAAAACTGCTCTAGTTTCACAAAGAGCTGTAATCTGTCTGCTCCAGTATTAGGGGCATAGATGTTGATAAACAAAAAAGAGAAATTGTTAATTTCAGCTCTGACAGCCATCAGCCTCCCAGGTTGTAGTTCATTTTTCTTCAGAATTTTAACATTTACATTAGGAGGGAAAAGTACAGCCACACCGGCACTAATATTAGTTCCATGACTAAGCACTCTCTCTCCTTTCCACCATAATCCCCAATCAGCTTCATTATCAAAATTGCTGTGGGTCTCTTGTAAAAAGACAACACTTGGGTCCTTTAGTCTTAAAAAGTCTAACATAAACCTCTCTTTTTTTATAATCCCTTAATCCATTTATGTTTAAGGACCCCACCCTCAAAACTTCCATAAGAGGGGGAGAGAGAGAAAGAGAAAACAGTAAAGAAAGAAAAAGGAAAACTTATCCATCTTAATTATTTGATCTTTCCCCTTGCTTTAACTGGTTTCCTTCCAGATCTGATAGCAGTTAGATGCTTTTTGAGGCGAAAACGCTTTTGTTGTGAAAGCTCATCGTAACTACTCATTCTTCTAGCCATCATAACAGAGGAGACAAACTTCTCCACATCTGGAAAATAATCACAAACCTCAACACCAGCTCTACCTTTAGTTTTATCAAGAAATGAGTTGATTTGCTCAAGAGTGTACAAATCATCAACCACTTTTGAAACATCAGACCATTGCTCATCATCTCTTAAACCATCATCAGTGCACTGTGACAACCCTTCCATCTCATCAGCCATGTTCTCCTCTGAGACACCTTCCTGCCCTGTAAACATCCTCACACACATCTTCAACATCACTTTGAGCATCATTCTGTTCATTATCGTCACACTCACTCACATCCTTATGTATTACAGTAGGCCTACTACATTCAGCTTCCCCAACACCGCCAGGAGTATCAGTAGTTTCACTCACCTCCTGCCGCTCATTCACCTCATCTGTAGCTCTTTCAGCCTGCTGCTCTGGCCTCTGTGCCCCTGTGTTACTCGTATCCTCACGGGATGTAGATGCGCGTTGTTCATCCTTATGCGGGCATGTGAGGCGTTTATGACCCACGTCACCGCATTCATAACATCGCATACTATCGGTACTGGCGTAAACCATAAACGAACTCTCTTCATAAGTAACGCGGAAAGAGACATCTAAAGTCCGCTCAGGGGAGTTTAGAAACATAAAGACCTGCCGTCTAAAGGAAAGGACGGTTTTTTAAAGCGGCATTTTTACATCGCAAAGGAACCGCTTTAACAGGACTTGCGATCTTGCCGAACCTCTGTAGTTCTTTTAAAATGGCATCATTACATATAAACGGTGGGACATTTGAAATAGTGACTTTAGTTGCTGGTGCATGAAAGCGGGGTTACCGGAACATATGTTTCTTTCTTTCACCCACACGCCGCTCACAGTTTGACCAGTGACTCTGATTTTAAAAATACGACTACGGCTTTATTCATCCTTGAAGCCGAAACGTGTTCTCAAAACCAATCTTTTTCACCGAAGACTACGGAGCAATCTTCTACGGACACCGCGGGGTCCGGTTACACACCTGCACCCTCAGAGTTGAGCAACTTAGTGCTTGGCGGCGTGAGCCGCGCGCTACACTCGCATTAGAGTTTTAATGGAGTTTAATGTTTTTGAGAAAAGCCACCTTCTGCTCACTGAGGCTGCATTTATTTGATCAAAAATACAGTAAAACTGTGAAATATAATACAAATTTTATTT
This sequence comes from Cyprinus carpio, assembly GCF_018340385.1. NCBI lineage: Eukaryota > Metazoa > Chordata > Actinopteri > Cypriniformes > Cyprinidae > Cyprinus > Cyprinus carpio. Next base: position 2,160,470 of record NC_056599.1, read on the forward strand.
TTTTGTAGTTTTTTTTGTGTGTGTATTTTATGTTGTGTTTGGTTCATTTGTTTGATGATGGCTGTCTTTTCTGCATCAGTCTTCAGTGTCACATGATCCTTCAGAAATCATTCTAATATGCTGATTTGCTGCTCAAGAAAAACTTCTGATTATTATCAGTGTTGAAAACAGTTGCTGCTTCATAAATCTGTGTAAACTGTGATGCATTTTATGTTTTCAGGATTCTCTGATGAATAGAAAAGTTCACAAGAACAGCATCTATCTGAAATAGAAATCTTCAGCAGCATTATAAATGTTTTATGTCACTTCTCATCGATCTAATGCATGCTTGAAGAATATTAGTATAATGTAAGTGTGCGGCTCAGTACCTGCTCGATGGCATACTCAATGTGATCATAGACGTCTCTCTGCGTGTGGATACACAGCGGCTCGGCCGAATCATCCACATAGTCTCTGAGGAACAGATGCCTGAAGGAGTCTGTGTTCTCCTCCTTAAACGCCACCACCATCTGATTACTGAGACCGAACAGCACCAGCTGACGCACACAGAGACATTAACACATGCACAAGCTTAATACATTACAAATATACTACGTGCATTAAAAGATGTTACATGATGCTGCAACTACAAGGACATTTAACTACAGTAAAACAGTAACACAGTGTTAAACATCTCAGTAAATGACTCTGAAAGCAATCAGGTATTAACGAGTGGCAGATGCCGCTGCTAAATGAGGAATAATGTGATGAATATCATGGTTGATGCTGGTGTGGGTGCTGTTATGAACCTGTACAGTGACTATGATGATCTTGAGCAGCTGAAGGGCCAGTTTGTAGGGTTTGCGGCCTTTGGCGTGGTATTTATCACACGGGCTCATGAAGAAGTACTTCAGCTTCCTCCTCAGGGCCTCCTCCTCTTCCTCGGCCCGCGGCTGTGACCCCGGGGCGCTCACGTCCAGGGCGGGAGGGCTGCCGTGACACCCACCGTTCAGATCGCCGGAGCCGTACCCCATCACGGGGGCCAGCAGACGCTCCGTCTCTGAGGAGACACATACAGATGGATGAGGGGGATGGATCGGTGGTGAAATATCTGGGCTGGTTGCATAAAAATGGAGGTCTGAATCCCTCACATTTAAAAAGTTGCAACTTTTATTTTATTATTGCACCGGTAACATAGCTACTATTATGTAGTTTTACTATGGTAAACTATTGTTACCATAGAGATAATAAAAAAATATTTATAGGATAAGTGCTAAATGTAGATTAATGAAACATATATATATAAAGAGATTAACATGGATATTTATTGTCTAGCATGATTATATATCTTATTAATAAGCATTTTTTATTATAGCTATGTGACACTGAAAAGGTTTATGCTCAGTCCTGACGATAGACCTGAAAATGTAACCTCACACGCATTGATATCTAGAAAGATATCAAAGTTTCAGCCGTTTCCGTGAGATATAAACAAAACCGCGCAGATTAATAACGTGATATCAAACCTGTGCCTCCGCGAGCTGAAGGTCTGGAGAAAGAGCTCGCCATTGTGCGACCATCGATGAGCAAAAACAGATATTGGTGGATAAATCACGATGATATTGTGATCGATGGGTTTAGGAAATAAAAACAGACTCGGGTGAAGCGCATCGCTGCAGTCCGAGCACGAGCAGAAAACAACACAAACGTCATCAGACGCTCTGACCACAAGCGCGCTGTCAAAATAAAAGTCCCCTAGCGGCCCTTCCGATACACACGTGGAGCGTTTGTAAGCACACAGCATGTATGATGCTCTAAAAATGCATATAAAAATTACCACTCATCTTTATTACAATAGAAAGGCAATATAAAATCTTACATTTTATTTGGAAACCACTCGTAAAGAGCTTGAGGAAAAATGCTGATTTCACTGATTCCTCACTTTCTTTATTTTTACATTTTGATTGTGTGGTGCATTTACTGTATACAATTACACAGACGAATTTAACCATATAGTCAAGACCGAGGGAAAAAACCAACAAATGTAATATTACACTATTTTAAGAGTCTATGGAAGTCTATACCAGATTTGAAAAATAAAAATAACGTAAAAAGTCCTGAGATATTTCCCATTATTTCTGAATGTCATGTAAACCTTCAAAATGTCCAGTTTTCAAATGTTTTAAAATGTTATCCCTTATGCAAACGTTAAGGGAACATTCAATTTTAAATTTTTTAAATATTATGGGAAAAAGGGGACATGTTCCTACTGGTTGAACGTCACGTTGCGTAATGAATATTAATGAGCCAGACGTTTATACGCACGTGTTTCCGCTCCGACCGACATTCTTCACACAGAAACGCGGTGGACAACATGTGCAGCGCTGGAATCTCTGGGTAAAATTAATTTAAGGTATTCAGGTTGTTTTCATAATATTGTTTACTGTAGAAATTAATTGTAAGATCTTGAAACAGTGCATAGATAAACGTTTGGTCGTATGCGACAGGGGCGCAGTTACCACGTGTTTACCACGTGGCCATAGCAGAGTCGCTTAAAGGCATGCAAAATGGTGTAAGAAAATGACTGTAATGATAATACAATGAATTTATAATGAAAGCCTGGTACTTTGTAAAGAAATTTTGTACTTTTAAAAATCTCTTTGACTCCCGTTGAATGTTAATAGACATAATATCTGCATACCGGTGTGATTAGCATCAGTTTAGCCCTTTGAAACCCGAATTAGTTTTGAACGTGCACACAACTAGAGCCCTGCGTTGCTTGTCGTGCATTGTAGGGTGTAGGATGTGTGCTACAGTACAGCAGGGTCTCTGTTCTCTTCTCTCTGATCTCGTGAGAGCTGAGACACTAAAGATTCTGCTACAGATTCATTCTGGAGTGTTTTCATTCGAGCTGCTTCTAGATTTCAGATTAATATAGGCGTGTGCTCACTGCAGACCATTTCATGCATTTATTTCTGTTGCAGGACGATGCAGAACTGATGGAAAGGCAGAAACCGGGTTGTAAGTGCTGCTCGTGTCTCCAAACACACAATCAGATGTTTCACTGTGACTTCAGCATGTGAAGAAATCATTTTGACCAAGATTTGATCATGACAGACCCTGGAGAATCTCTGAACTTCAAACACGCCAACAAATAAAGAGCAATAAAACATTTACAAAGACAGTGTCCCGAGTCAGTTTATTATCAATATTTTTGGTCTATCATTGTTTTGTTTGATCTGATATTAATTCATCTCATTGAATAGTTTTAATGCAAGTTATTTTTGAATGCATTTTGTTAGAATTTATCCTGAAAAAACTGATCTGTTTCAACCATACTGTATAAAAACGGTTTTAACACTCACATGATCAGAAACAACACTCTTCTAAATAAAGCTTGAGTTAAACATTTAACAAATAAATTGAATGTTTATACAATATGTAAAAAAAAAAAAAAAAGCTAAAATAATTTAGGAATTCAAAAGGAAGTGTGCTTAAGATTGTACCAGCTTGAGCCACACTCCTAACCAGCAGGTGGCAGTCATGAACCTTATACATGTCAATGTCAACTCCTGGAAAAGTCAGAGGATAAAAAGACAACTCTCCTTGTGGTGTTTTATTCAAAATTATGATTTATGGATATAACAATAAATAAACTAATGATGATTGTTTCTATATTGGGTGACTTAACACAGACTGAGTTGTAGGTGCTCTCCAAGTACAAGGTGCTGATGAACTTGGGTGACTTCCAAGAAGGACACCTGCATCCAGTGGGAGGGATGAGATAAAGGTTATTATAAACATGGTTCAAACTTGCAGGATTCCAGTTAGAAGATATGCACGGGGAGTAAAAATGAATTGAGGGAAATCATCACAACTGTGATTGCATTGGTCAATAGCTAATAAGAATAAGGTATAAAAGCTGATGCCTGGACAGAACAGATTCAGATGCAGCAGCTTTCATCTCGGCTTTACTGTTGTGTTCAGAGAAGTCTTATTTTAATTTCTGGAACTTTTGCTTTTTGAGATCCATTCACGATAAAGAGAAGACCAACACTCTCTCAACAAAACTAAAAACAATCAGCAATTGAAGAAGAAGACAGAGATTCGCTTATGACTTTCGAGAAGTTTGTTTCTGAACAGACAGCAGGTCTTTGTGATTCTCACGGTTGTTCAGTTTTGAAACCATCGTTCAGAAAGTGAATGTAAAGCTCGCTAGAGCTCAAACAGTGAAAATGGCTTCACCATCTGAAGAAGACTTTTCTTGTCCTATCTGTCACGGTTTCTGTTTACAGTGTATTGGACAGTTCCTTGGTCTGTCTGCGGGAGAAATACTCAAAAGCTCCTTCTTCAGTAGACGTCAAAGAACTTCTGCAAGCCTCTTTTGAAGCAGAGATCCTCAGGATCTGAGCAGTTTACACAGTGAGGAACTCAAACTCTTCTGTCTGGAGGACAAAAAGACTGTTTTCTTTCTTTTTCTTAAGCATGCAGAGATTCACCCGAAACACATCAATCACACATTCAGACCCGTGATTCTTACATCCGAGGATGAAAACTATTATGACATACATGAACATACACCAGAAATCTTTGTGGTCATATACAGATTTTCTCTTTAAATTCTAGGAGGAGCTCAATGCAGCGCTGAAGACCTTACAGGAGAAACTTAAATACAAAGAAAATATAAAAGAAAATAATTTGTGAAAGCAATTTAACACATCCAGGTGATAATTCATTTCATTTTTCTTTATTGTCTGAAACGCAGAGATTAAATTTTTTAGTGGACATGTTATTTTTGTCTGAAACGCAGAGATTTAATTTTTTAGTGGACATATTATTTTATGGTTTTTATGATTTTTCTTTTATGAAATAATTTTATTTTTTTTTGAATAGATGATGGAATATTAATGTATCTTATAAAGTGCATTAAAATGTAACTGTCATGTAGAAGAGAACCTGATGAGATTTATGTATACTTGCATCCACAGAGACAGAACATCTACTACTACACTACTTCAGAAAGTTAAAGTTAACTAACCCACACTCACTTCATGCTGCTCCAGAATAAGCTGTCTTTGAGATGATTGAAGTGAATGTGATTTGATTTCAATCTCAAGCTGAGCACACAGAGCGTCAGATTAAACAGCAGTTTGAGAAGCTTCATCAGTTTCTCAGAGATGAAGAAGAACAATCACTGCACTGAGGGAGGAAGAGGAGCATACAGCAATAAGATGAAAGACACACAAGCCACCGATATCTAATCACATGACTGATATACAGTACAACACTAAAGACATACTGATGTTATACTTTAGATTAAATGAATTAATTTATTAAACATACTGTAAAAAGTATTGATTAAGTATTTATACGATTTTTTTCATATTATTGGATAATTTGAAGTTAATATCAAGTCACTTTATTTCAGTCACAATATATCCAGATATTTTCAGGAATCCCACACTCATGGAAAACCTGGAAATATCAGAGAATTTTAAAACTGTGATATGCAAGTCTGGAAAAGTAATGGAAATCAATAAAAACTTAAAGGTAATGAATGTATTTATATATATTGTAGTCATTACACTCTTTTCTATAATATAATACACAGATATGTGACTGTGGTTTCAGTCATGAAAAAGTGAAATCCCAGTAAGTTATTTTATCCTTGAATGATATATTCCCAAATTAAACTAAACAAAATTATTAAACTGAATGCACACTTTAAATGAATGCTTAATTAAAATCAGTAGCATGACTCTGTGAGCACTGGAGTCTTCAGTGAGACTTTACTGACATCTAGAGGTGAAAATGTACAGCTGACTCAAAAATGAACACTGATGCATTAGTAGCCATTGAGAGAGCACCTCTGGATGGTCAGTGCAGGTCCAGTGTTTCTGATGCACACATACAAAATGAATGAAGCCACACTGGTCTCAGAGCATCTGAAGGTCTTCTGGGAAATACAGTCTCTTGGATTCGCCATGCAGCTGACAGACAGTCCTAAGAAATGATGACTGAATGACTTTCCATTGCTGATTGACTAGTGCTGCTCATAACCTGAATCCAGATCGGCCCACCCTGCTGAAAAAAACAAACAAAAAACAAAACAATAGAAACCATCACATAGATTCTAATGGTTTGCACTACAAATACCATAACAATCAACTTTTAACCATAAAACAAAAACCCTTTGTAGTGTGTAATTTAGTGGTTTTAACAAGCCACCAACAGAAGGTGACCAATTACCCAACGAAAACAGAACATTCCCCTTAATGTTCCCGTATGGTTCCCAGTTGGTAATTTTTTTGTGAACCAAATAACAACATTTTGGGAACGTTCCCTGTAGCTTCTTTTTTAATAACCTAAAAAGAACCTTCCCAGAATGTTCCCTGCAGATTATTTTTAGGCTTTATTTTTATAACCTAGAGAGAACGTTTCCAGAATGTTCCCTGAAGGCTATTTTTAAGTGTTCCTTTTATAAATCAGGAGATTAACCTGGCCATTGAAGAATATTCCACTTTTTACCTTCAAAAACTCTTGGGTTGCTTTTGCTGTATGTTTTGTGTCATCGTCCATTTGTGCTATGAAGCGCCGCCCAATCAACTTTGCTTTATTTGACTGAATCTAGGCAGAGAGTATATCTCTATACACTTCAGTCACATCATCAATAAACAGCAGTAACCCAGTGCCACTGGGAGCCATGCACGCTCATGCATCACACTGCTCCTCCATGTTTCACAGATGATGTTGTGTGCTTTGGATCATGAGCCTTCCCCATACTTTATTCTTCCTGTCATTCTGGTACAGGTTGATCTTAATTTCAGCCGTCCAAAGAAAGCTTTTCCAGAAGTGGTCTGGCTTTTTAATAAGGTTTTTTTTTTTTTTTTCCAAAGAAAGCTGGCAAACCTGGCCTTGTTTGCACCTTGTGGCGAACCCTCTGTATTTGCTCTGGTGAAGTCTTCTCTTGATTGTAGACTTTGACAGTGACCCGTCTACCTCCTGGAGAGTGTTCTTCTCTTGGCTGGATGTTGTGAAAGGGTTTTTCTTTACCATGGAGAGGATCCTCCGATCATCCCCACTGTTGTCCTCCGTGGACCTCCAGGCCTTTAGATGTTGCTGAACTCACTAGTGCATACTTTTTTTCTCAGAATGTACCAAAAAAATGTTGATTTGGCCACTCCTATTTTTTTTTCTGTTTTGGTACAAAACTTTTTTTTTTTTTGAAGCCTAACAATTGTCTGTTTCACTTGTTTTGAGAGATCCTTTGACCACATGATGTGATTCACAGCAACAGCTTCCAAATGCGACTGGCACACTTAAAATCAACTCCAGACCTTTTACCTGCTCAACTGATGAAGAAATAACAAAGGCATAGCCCACATCTGTCCATGAAACAGCTTTTGAGTCAATTGTCCAATTACTAATGATCCCTTGAAAAAAGGAGGGGGGGGGGGGGTGTCTGGACATATTAAAGAGCTGTAATTCCTTAACCTTTCCTCCAATTTTGATGAGAATACCCTCAAATTAAAGCTTTAAGCCTATATTCATTATATAACTGTAACTTGAATATGTTTTGGTCAGCAGCTAAAATAATACAAACTGTGCCTGTGTCCAAATATAAATAAACCTATAGTTATATCTGTAAATCTAACTCTCTAAAGCTTATTCACACCACCAGTGACACAGCATTCTTTAGACAATTCAGTCACAAATTATATATATAGTCTTCTTGTTGTTAGCAATAAGATTAAGATAGAAGTCACTATCATTTGACTAGTTTTCTCATTGTAAGAAGTAACATTCTGCTGTTGGAGAACTTTTTTATATAAACTACAGCAGAATTGTAAGTGCATTAAATCATTAACCAGATAACCAACGCCTGTTCTGTTGCCAACAGTCACTGTACCAGAAGTAAACAGTTCTCTGTTGAAATGAATAGGATCTTATCTCTTTGTCACTGCATGTTACTGATTACACAGAACTGAAGCAGCAGAACTGACTCTGTCCATCCATTCATATTCTATTCAAATCATGCAGCAAAGGGTCAAAGAGCATAAGATACAAACAGACAAGATAATAAAAATGCAGAAACTCTTACAACACTTACCAGGAAGAGACTGTTTGATTATTTCTCTATCTGTTATGCTGCCTCCTTTCTGTATCTCCTGGGGGAAAAATAAAAAAGGAAACAGTGAGTGGAGAATAGAACTTTCGAAATGGTTAGTTTCTGAATAGACAGCAGCTTTTGTGGTTTTCATGCATGGTTATGTTTTGAGAAGAGGTTTAAACAAGTGGATCTCTTGACAACAGTGAAAATGGCTTCACTAAATGTATCCACAGAAGAACTTTCTTGTGCCGTGTGCTGTGAAATCTTCAAGGATCCTGTTATTTTATCATGTAGTCACAGTGTCTGTAAAGAGTGTCTACTACAGTTCTGGAGAATCAAAGAAACTCAGGAGTGTCCTCTCTGCAGGAAAAGAAGCTCAAGAGATGATCCTCCATATAATCTTGCTTTGAAAAACCTTTGTGAGCCGTTACGGAGGCAGAGAAATGAGAGGTGTTCATCAGGATCTGAGGAGATCTGTAGTTTACACGGTGAGAAACTCAAACTCTTCTGTCTGGAGGACAAACAGCCGGTGTGTTTAGTGTGCAGAGATTCACAGAAATACATCAATCACACATTCAGACCCATTAATGAAGTAGTTTCTTCTTACAAGGTAGGACAGTATAATGATTTTGATGGCTTTTGTGTTTGTATGTTTTTTTTTTTTTTTTTTTTTTTTTTTTTTGTTTTTGTTTTTTTTTGATTTTGTTCTGTTTTTGTACTGTAACCATAAAAAAAAAAAAAAAAAAAAAAAAAAAAAAAAAAAAATAATATATATATATATATATATATATATATATTTCAACACTGAATAACAAATATCAATCAAATTACAAGATCCAAAAATGTCTTTCCTTATCACTATTAGGCAGGAGATTAATTTTTTTTATAGCTTCATAACATGACGTGTCTGGACAAAGGTTCATTAACAAACTTCAACATTTATTTCACACATAAAAACACTAAAATATACAATAAACAATATAAAAACAAATAAATAATCAATCTCGTGTAACGCATTACCTCTCAATTGCAATTATGCTCTTGTCTTCCTTTGCTTTTTCACAAGCTTGTCCTTAATACATGAACACAAGTAGACTAGCACTGTAAGGAAATGGTTTAATTTTCCTCGTCAGATCAAAATTCAAATTTCAAAATCATTAAAATCTGGTTTAATGGCTAGTTGAGACAAACAAGGTTAGAAATTTTTGTCTACATAAATATAATAATAAAACGTTCATATGAATTCAATATACAAATCAATACTTTTAATTACATATAGCTTTAAAATGTAAACATACTAAATTAAAACAAAATAATAGAAATTAATATGGTGAATTGTCTGAAAATCACTTCCAAATTTCCCAGTAACTGATGTTTTAGAGATTTTCACTTTGTCAAATTGTAGGAGGAGCTCAATACAGCACTGAAGACCTTACAAGAGAAACTGACACACGGAGAGAAGATGAAAAAAGAGTGTGTGAAAACAGTTCAACACATCAAGGTGAGGAAACAGGATCAAGACTCAAATACCCAGCAATCTCAACACAGTTTATCATCATAGATATTGGACACACTTGGATCAAGAACCAAGAAAATCTAAATCATAAATTACTTCATGCTTTGTAAAGACATTCGTAGTGTGTTGACTGAGATGATTAAAGTGAATGTGGTTTGATTTCAGTCTCAAGCTGAGCACACAGAGCGTCAGATTAAACAGCAGTTTGAGAAGCTTCATCAGTTTCTCAGAGATGAAGAAGAAGCTACAATCACTGCACTGAGGGAGGAAGAGGAGCAGAAGAAGCAGATGATGAAGGAGAAGCTGGAGGAGATCAACAGACACATCTCAGCTCTTTCACAGACAATCAAAGACACGGAGGAGATGATGAGAGACAATGATGTCTGCTTTCTAAAGGTCTGATTTCAGATCACTGATTGATTGATTGATTGATTGATTGATTGATTGATTGATTGAGTTGTTGATGATAAATTGTGTGTTTGTTCTGCAGGAGTTTCCAGTCTCAATGGAAAGGTGAGTGATCTGCTGCTGTCTCTGGTCTCTCTGCTTCTGAAGTCAAAGGTCAGTTCTGATCCTGAATGTTCTTCCAGAGTCCAGATCTCATCACAGCCGGATCCACAGACACCTTCTGGAGCTCTGATTCATGTGCCACGTTACTTGGGCAACCTGCCCTTCAGAGTCTGGAAGAAGATGCAGGACATCATCCAAAACAGTGAGTCTGGAGAAGATCTGTGCTCTTACACATACACTGAAAATGTCATAAAAGCAACTGTTGATTGTGTCTCATCAGCTCCTGTGATTCTGGATCCAAACACTGCAAATCCAGATCTCATCGTGTCTGATGATCTGACCTGCGTAAGACACAGCTGGAAGAAACAACCTCTTCCTCATAATCCAGAGAGATTTGACTATTATTCCTGTGTTCTGGGTTCAGAGGGTTTTAACTCAGGAACACACTGCTGGGATGTGGAGATTAAAAAGAGCCGATGCTGGAATCTTGGAGTAACTACAGCATCAAACCAAAGGAAGGGACGTGATTTCTTTAGCGCTGATGTCTGGAGTGTGTGGTATGGATTATATGAACCATCTGGTTTTCCTGTTGAACAGGATCTTGAGCGTGTGAGAGTTGATCTGGACTATGACAGAGGAACAGTGTCATTCTCTGATCCTGTAACTAATACACATCTACACACATTCACAACCACCTTCACTGACACTGTCTTTCCTTTCTTCCGTTGTTATAGGTTTTCCCCTCTGAGGATCTTACCATTATAGTCAATAGCTGAAGTTAATATCAAGTCACTTAATTTCATAAACAATCTGCTCAGATATTTTCAGAGCTACTACAGTCAAGGAAAACCTGGAAATATCCAGTCATTTTTAAGCTGTGATAGCTGGGCCTGAAAAACACATGAAATTAAAAATAAAAAAAAAAAAAAAAAAGTGAAAAATCATGCATTTCTTTAATATTTAATATATCCATGTTGTTCCAGACATGCATGACTTGCTTTCTTCTGTGGAAAACAAAACTAGAAAGACATGGTGTGCTGTAATGCACGGAACCAAACACCACAGTGTTGTATGTGGGAAAGCCTGACACAGAGCTGAAATAAAAAAAGCTTGCGGTAGCAGATCACCCAGACCTCGGTACTTGTGATAGAGAGCTGGTGATGCTGATTGATGCAGGTTATTGCTGGCGTTTAGTGTCAGGTCAGGTAGAGAGAATAACAGATGCATTTGTAGCCATTCAGTGCAGGTCCAGTCGCAATGTTCAGTGTTTCTGACGCAGCAGTCATAAGTGAAAGTGAAAAAAGTGAAAGTGACGTGACATACAGCCAAGTATGGTGACCCATACTCAGAATTCGTGCTCTGCATTTAACCCATCCGAAGTGCACACACACAGCAGTGAACACACACACCATGAACACACACCCGGAGCAGTGGGCAGCCATTTATGCTGCGGTGCCCGGGGAGCAGTTGGTGGGTTCGAGTCTCACACCTCAGTCATGGTATTGCCGGTGTGGTTGTTATAAAAAAAAAGAAAAAAATAAAAAAAATGGATTAAAGTAAAAAGGGATAAATCCTATTTAATCTAATATATTCCTTGAATATTTGTTAAATTGTGTAAATGATATATATTGTCTTTGACGATTGATTTTGAATGTCTTGGTACATGATCGGTTGATTAGTTGATTAGTTTTGCCTTGTTAGTGAGTGTTCGCCTATGGGGGGGAGGGGCGCGCTGCTCAGTTAATACACAGCTTCAGAAGAAGACGCAGGAGCTCTGTCTCTTGTGTTTTTTCTTAACTGTTTATTTCCCCTCATCAGGTATGAAGTGTACATAAATGCATGTAAGTTATTGTCAACATGTTAACAGTAGTATGCAATGTGAATGTGATTGTTTACAGTGTTGTAAGAGTTGTTTCCGAGTGTTTGAGAATTGTCATTTCGGCTAGTTATGCTAATCGGAGACCATGGGGTTGTAACGATATGTTTGATAATGGAGTAATTAAGTAAATTAACTGTCAATTAGTGTGACAAGAAATGTCACAAAAATTTGAACATTATATATGTCTCTAACTGTTTTTTTTTTTTTTTAAGATGGTTTGTTTCATTACCATATATAAAATGTGTGAAACCGTAATTGTGTGAAAGCTGTATGTATTTTATATTTTTTTTCCCTTTCATATATAATGTAACGTGGATTACTTAATGCTATATTATTGTTAATTTTCACTGATTGCTATTTGTGATATGACAATGGTTATAAAAAGGAGATACTTCAATTTTTGTTAATTTAAAGTTAATACACAGCTTCAGAAGAAGACGCAGCAGCTCTGTCTCATGTGGTTTTTTCTTAACTGTTTATTTCCCCTCATCAGGCGGTGAGGGTGCTACATTTTGGAGGCCCCAGCGAGGATGAATGCAGTGCGAGTGTGCTTCCAGTGACGACAGCCCGCTTCCAGTGCCATTCAGCCTACTACTCAGCCCAGGTGACCAGTGGAGTGAAGACGTTCAGTGTCCATGTCGAGCTAGGAAGGAAAGTGCAAACAATCTGAGGTTGATCTTTGATACCAGGAGCGCTGCAGATTTCCAACCAGCTAAGAATATTTCTTCTATCACTTTGCACACATCTAAAGACTGAATAACCCATGGATCACCTAGAAGACTTGAAGCTTGAGGTGATAGGAGCATATGCCCTCTCAGAGGACCTCTCAAAGGACCATCTTCTTGAATTATGTGAGTTTCTAAGAATTGAGTGTGAAAATGCCATTAACCAAAGCCGTTCATTTCTTATTTCTGTGATTGTGAGACACATTGAGAGAGAGTCATTAGTGGAGCTAGAAGATGCTGGTATGTCAGAGCTTTTGTGTCTAAAAGATCAAATCAGTGAAATTCAGAGGGTTAATGAAAACAGTGATCCAGAAAAACACACAACACAGACCTCTAAGAGAGTGACTTTAGAACCAGTAGCAGAAACTACAGAGCAGGAAAAACTGCAAAAAGAAATTGACACACTACAATTAGCTCTGCAAAAGCTAATCGAGCAAAAACAAGGAGCAGCAAATCACACATACCAAAACACTGGTACCATACAGAACATAAACATACCACAAAGCCCTTATGCACTACAAAGCACAAACATACAGCAAGACACAAGTACATACCTGCATCCAGTGCCATCTCGACCAGTCATACTTCCTTGGAATAGAGAGTTCAAAATATCAGGACAAATCGGTGAGCCTGGACAAAAAGACAAACTCACCTTTTCAAGTTTTGCCCATCAAATTGAGCATGGACTGAGCAGGGGGGTTTCAGAACTTGTAATAGTGGATGCAGTAATCAGAGCAATAGCACCAGGCATGCAGCTGCGTAGCTATCTTGAAGGAAAACCGAATTTGAATCTAATTGTTGTAAGAAGTTTGCTTCGAGTTGGTTTAATATAATCTTACCCATTTTTTTATGTATTATGATTGTACATTATGATTAAATGTGTGCTTTTTGTGTATTAGGTTGTTCAAGAAGGTTTTCTTGATATTTGTGATGATTTGAGGCAAAAGATCCTGTTTGCTTCCCAGGAGGCAGAATCTAGTTTAAAATATGACCCGAACCTTGTTCAGAGCATGTTTCTCCACACTGTCCTTACTGGTTTACAAAATGATAGCATCAGAAGTGACCTGCAACCTTACCTGACGAGAACTGATGTGAGTGATGAACTTCTTTTGGACAAGGTCAATGTCGCTAGTGCAAACGAAACAGAGCGTCAAAACAAGAAGAAACTTCTATCCCAACAGCATCCCACCAAATTGAATCCTGTGCAAGTTAATGAAGTTGCTGTTGAAAAGAAAGGAAAGACAAAGTGTCACAAAAACACAGAGAAACTTGAACCTGACATTTTGAGTGAGTTAAAAGAAATGCAGTCTGACATGGCATTGTTGAAGGATCTCAGTATGGAGGTGTCTCAAATTAAAGAGTCCATACTCAGATCATGTCCACGCAGTGTCCCACCCATGTTAGGGATCAAACCAGCATGCAACCACATCAGTCTCCATACCCACCTCTACGTTATCTGCAGCCCTACGACAGAAGAAGGGTAACATTCCAAAGGCAACTGTGGCTCCCTGCACAACGCTACCACCCTCCTCCAGTCCATTTGTGGAAATGTTTGGCATGTCAGCAAAGTGGATTGGATGTGTGCTGTACTCATTGTTATAGATGTGGCAGTAGCGACCATTTTTTGACAGGTTGCAGAGAACGAGGGCCAATGAAGTACAAAGACCAGTCGTTAAACGAGACGGGGTCACAACCGCAGGACAGGGAGTGACCAGCTGTACATTGAAGTCCCCACAAAGCTGTGCACACTGTGGTGTTATGAATCCTGGCCTCATCTTGTGGCAATGTGCTGCCTGTAAGCAAACACTGTATTGCTCCAAAGCTTGTCAAGCTAATCACTGGACAGAACATAAGAAACAATGCAAACAATTTTGCAATGTTAATATAAATTCTGCCATGCTTGAAAGGAAACCAAAAGCAAAAAGGTCTATTTGTACTGCTTTCGTAGGGAAGCAGTGTCTTGTACCATGTTACATTCAAGGCCAGCTTGTTGATGCATTATGGGATACATCCTTAAGTGTGTATAGAGGATTGTGTGTGGTGGATTGAGTGTTTAAAATGTGTGATTGTGAGGGATGTGACAGAGGTCATTGATGCACCTGAAGGCCTCCGTCTCGTGGCGGTCAACGGACAGGATATACCTTACATGGGGTGGATAGAAGTGACTTTTGGTTTGACATTAAATGAAAAGGAAGTGAAAAAACTCATCATACCTGTGTTGGTGATGAAGGGCAGGTAGCTTTGTCATCCTATTATCGGATAAAACGTGATTGAGCTAATGCTAAATGACAATGAATTATTCCTGCCAGCCACCAATAAATTTCTGAGAACAGTTCCCCCTAGTATGGAAATAGAGAAGGAGCATGCTTTTGTTGATCGAATTCATGCAGAAATCCCATGCAAATATCTTGTCAAAACGACAAAGGAAAATGTTCAGGTGCCGAAACACACATCGGTACAAATTGAATGCAGAGTGCAGTCTCACCGACCAAAGGAAGACATATTGCTTATCTTTGAGCCTGACGTTAACCCACAATGGACCGAGGGGTTAGAATTCTGCGAGACAATAGTGACCCTGCAGAAGCATACTTCTCCACACATAATCATCAGTGTACAAAGTCCCACAGATCATGACCTAATGTTAGTGGGCAAGACGGTCATAGGGACAGTACAACCAGTACAGTCTGTGTATCCAACAGCTGCTTTTGAGAATCATGGCTTACCTTCTCTGAGGATCAGTCAAATAAAAACTGAAGCCAGCCATGCCTCTGACACCACATGGTTTCCGCCCGTCAACTTGAGCCATCTCGGTGAGCCTGAAAAACAAGTTGTTCAACAAATGTTAAAAAAGGAAGCAGCTTCATTTTCCAAATCTGAGACTGACATAGGTTGCATTGAGAGGCTGCAACTAGCCATCTCACTGAAAGACACTACTCCTGTTGCACGTACATATCAGTCAGTACCTAAACCCCTCTACCAAAAAAATGAAAGACTTTCTACATGATCTCATTGCACAAGGATGGATACAAAAATCAAACCCCACCATACGCTTCACTGTAGTATGTGTCCAGAAAAAGGATGGCACCTTACGCCTGTGTATTGATTATAGAGAATTGAACCGGAAAACAAATCCTGATAGACAGCCCATCCCCCGTGTACAAGACATAATGGACAGTCTGGGAGGGAACTCTTGGTTTTTACTTCTGGACCAAGGAAAAACATATCAAGGCTTCATAGTCAAGGAAAGTAGACCATTAACAGCCTTTGTAACACCGTGGGGCTTGTATGAGTGGCTCCGGGTACCTTTCGGTCTGATGAATGCTCCTTCAGATTTTCAGCGCTGCATGGAGGAATGCCTGGATGAGCTAAGGGATATTCGTTCTGATTTTTGGTACTTCATGTTTTAATGACTGGATGGGGTAATGGATGGTTTATGTGTTGGTTATTTTGTTGACACCTTAGTGAGATGATGAAGTGCACCTTAGTCTTAAATATCTGGATGACACCTTAGTCTTCAGCAAAACCTTTGAAAATCATGTAGAGGATGTGAGAGCAGTCATGGGCCTGCAAAGCTACTATCAGCAGTATATAAAAGATTTCTCAAGGATCGCGGGACCTTTGTATGACCTGCTGAAACAAACTGAGACTAACAAAGAGGAGTGTAGAGAGACAAGGAATCAAAAGTGGAAAGGTAAGAATGGGGGATTGCCCTCTCAAATGATTTAGCTCCCCCTTCTCACAGCCATTCGTACTTCAACTGACGCCAGGGATTGTGTTTTGTATCAGACAGAGGGAAAGCTTAGAGAGACTTACTGGAGCTACAGAAAAGACTCAGACAAGACTGCCCTAAAGTGGGCTGTCACCGAAAGAGATACTGGATGGACTGATAGGACTGATGGCATTTACTGTGTATAGTGATAATTATCCGCTAACCTATGTCTTGACCAGTGCAAAGCTAAATGCGGCGGGATATAGATGGGTGGCAGAACTTTTTGTGAAACCGGATTTTCATTTTAACATCAAATACAGGCCAGGCAAAGAAAATGTGGACACAGACACCCTATCTAGAATGCCCCTGGATATTGAGACAATAATGAAAGAATGCACAGAAGAATTACCATCTGACTGTGTCGAAGCAACCATCCAGTCGGTAGAGGCACCATATGCCAACCTCTCCTGGATTGCAATGATTTCTCCTGATGACACCCTGACATCCGAGCATGTATGTGAGCCATTGTCTGTGGATGAGATCAGACAAGCACAGTGCAATGATGACCACATTGGACCCATTTTACAGTTTAAGATGTCTGACAGGAAGCCAACGAGACATATGTTTAAAACTTTGAGTGAACAAAGTAAATGCTTACTGCGTAGTTGGGACAAATTATCCTGGGAGACAATGGTATCCTCCATAGAAAAATGAACACCCAGACACAGCTAGTCTTACCTGCGAAGTACAAGCAACATGTGTTGAAAGAATTACATGACAACATGGGACATCAAGGCCTAGATCGGACAATGTCCTTGATCAGAGAAAGGTTCTATTGGCCAAAAATGCACTATGATGTTGATCATTATGTGACCAAAAGTTGTGCTTGCCTGAAACAAAAGAAACCATGTAAGGAGACCAGAGCACCTCTCCAAAATATTGTCACTACTCACCCATTCGAACTGGTTTCAATTGATTTCTTACATTTGGATAAGTGTAAGGGGGGGTATGATTATATATTGATCATAGTTGATCACGAGATTCGTGCAAGCATATGCCACCACTTCTAAGACTGCCAAAACAGTTGTTGATCGGTTATTTAATGACTATGCTCTCAGATTTGGGTTTCCTCAAAGGAT
The DNA here is from genome assembly GCF_018340385.1 of Cyprinus carpio. Taxonomy (NCBI): domain Eukaryota; kingdom Metazoa; phylum Chordata; class Actinopteri; order Cypriniformes; family Cyprinidae; genus Cyprinus; species Cyprinus carpio. The sequence goes on from NC_056599.1 coordinate 2,178,037, forward strand.
CCATCATGATCAGGGAGCAGAGTTTGAAAACCAGCTGGTTGCACAGTTGAAGAAGAGCTGTGGTGTTTTGGGATCGAGGACCACCCTGTATCACCCCTAAGGAAATAGTCAGGTTGAACGTTTCAATCGAACGTTACTCCAGATGTTGAAGACCTTGACTGAAAAGCAGAAAACCAACTAGAAAGAGTCACTAAGCAAACTTATCTTTGCGTACAACAGCACACGATGTGAAGTAACAGGATTTTCACAATTTTACTTACTGTTTGGAAGGTCCCCAAGGTTACCTGTGGATTTGCTGTTTGGCTTGACCTCAGGGACAGGAACTATGGACTACAAGGAGTATGTAAGGAGATGGAAGCAAGAAATGCAAGAAGCTTTTGAAATTACCAGACCGACTGCGAAGAAGTCAGCAGAAAGAAATAAGAAGAATTATGATGGGAAGGTAAGGAGTTCCATATTGTTTCCTGGAGATTGTGTCCTAGTGCGAAACTTGACACCAAGAGGTGGGACTGGGAAACTTCGCAGTCACTGGGAAGATGTGGTACACACAGTAGTGCGTCAAGTGGGAGAAGAAGGTCCGATTTATGAAGTGAAACCGGAACAAAGAAAGGGAAGATCCCGTGTTCTTCACCGTAATCTCTTATTGCCTTGTGATTACCTACCATTGGAGGTTGAACTCAGGAAGGCGTCAAAGACAAAGAAAACAGTGAACGAACCAAGGCTAGAAGACCAAGAAGAGCCTAGTCCAGAAGAAGGGGAGAATGAAGACGATGATTACTACTACTTACCTGGGGTCCAATAACAGCAACCTGTGGAAGAAAACAGCGGGTTAGATAACATATACTTACCTGATGTCCAGCCCAGCGAACCTGAAGAGGAAAGAAGAGAAGTTTATCAAGAGATGACGAATGAATATGAAACAACAGTCCAAATGGAAAATGAAGGCTTATCTCAACAGGAAGTAGATGCAATGAATGCGGAACAACCTGAAGTAGAACCTGATGATATGGCAGATGCTCATGTAACTCCAAATGAAAGGAACAGAGAGGGAGAACAGGGGTACAGATGGCCTAGGAGAGAAAGGAGACCACCAAAGACGTTTACCTATGACTACCTTGGCACTCCGGCATGCGATAGAGTAGAGCATTTAAACCCAGGAACATTTCAGCCTATTCAATATGGGATGCAGAACTTGACCCAATGGACTCCCCCAGTACCACCATATCAGCCAGTATATTTATACACATATAAAGATTTATATGCATACTGAAGAGAATGGATTAAAAGGTGAAAAGGAAGTGTCCATAAGGAAGACATGAGACTATGCATTTCCCAAAATAGATCTTTATTGATGAACTGTAGATACAATAACACACGGTACATATACAATGTAGAATATTTAGATAACAAAACTAAAAAAAAAAAAGAAGGAGGGTGTAATGTCGGGACGACATTTATTTTTGAAGGGGAGAGTTTGTTTTTTTTAAGGTGTGGTGGTTTTAAAAAAATGGATTGAAGTAAAAATGGATTAATGTTATTAGGTATAATTTATTTTTTGTATGATATATTCCTTGAATATTTGTTATATTTTGTATTTGACGATTGATTTTGAATGTCTTGGTACATGATCGGTTGATTAGTTTTGCCTTGTTAGTGAGTGTTCGCCTATGGGGGGGAGGGGCGTGCTGCTCACCTAATACACAGCTTCAGAAGAAGACGCAGCAGCTCTGTCTCTTGTGTTTTTTCTTAACTGTTTATTTCCCCTCATCAGGTATGAAGTGTACATAAATGCATTTAAGTTATTGTCAACATGTTAACAGTAGTATGCAATGTGAATGTGATTGTTTACGGTGTTGTAAGAGTTGTTTCCGAGTCAAGTCAAGTCAAGTCACCTTTATTTATATAGCGCTTTAAACAAAGAAGATTGCGTCAAAGCAACTGAACAACATTAATTAGGAAAACAGTGTGTCAATAATGCAAAATGACAGTTAAAGGCAGTTAATCATTGAATTCAGTGATGTCATCATGCAGCTCAGTTCAGTTTAAATAGTATCTGTGCAATAATTTACAATCAAGTCAGTGATATCGCTGTAAATGAAGTGTCCCCAACTAAGCAAGCCAGAGGCGACAGCGGCAAGGAACCAAAACTGCATCGGTGACAGAATGGAGAAAAAACCTTGGGAGAAACCAGGCTCAGTCGGGGGGCCAGTTCTCCTCTGACCAGACGAAACCAGCAGTTCAATTCCAGGCTGCAGCAAAGTCAGATTGTGCAGAAGAATCATCTGTTTCCTGTGGTCTTGTCCCGGTGGTCGTCTGAGACAAGGTCTTTACAGGGGATCTGTCTCTAGGGCTATAGTTGTCCTGGTCTCCGCTGTCTTTCAGGGCTGTAGAGGTCCTTTCTAGGTGCTGATCCACCATCTGGGCTGGATACATACTGGATCCGGTGACTGCAGTGACCCTCTGACTTGGAAACAGACTGGATCTGGTGGCTACAGTGACCTCGGAATAAGAGAGAAACAGACTAATATGAGCGTAGATGCCGAGTGTTTGAGAATTGTCATTTCGGCTAGTTATGCTAATCAGAGACCATGGTTTGATAATGGAGTAATTAAGTATACTGTCAATTAGTGTCACAAGAAATGTCACAAAAATTTGAACATTATATATGTCTCTAACTGTTTTATTTTTTAAGATACTTTGTTTCATTACCATATATAAAATGTATGAAACCGTAATTGTGTGAAAGCTGTATGTATTTTATATATTTTTTCCCTTTCATATATAATGTAACGTGGATTACTTAATGCTATATTATTGTTAATTTTCACTGATTGCTATTTGTGATATGACAATAGTTATAAAAAGGAGATATTCTATTTTTGCACTTGCTGTTCAATTTCATACACAGCTTTAGAAGAAGGCACAGCAGCTCTGTCTCTTGTGGTTTTTTTCTTAACTGTTTATTTCCCCTCATCAGGCGGTGAGGGTGCTACACCGGCACGAGACTCAAACCCACAACCTTAGGGTTAGAAATCAAACTCTCTAACCATTAGGCCACGACTTCCCCAAGTCATGCACATAAGAACAAATGAATGAAGACATGCTGATCTCAGAGAGTGTGTCGCAAAATCACCTTCAGTGCAGGGACATTGGGGTGCGACACTAAAGCATGGTCACAGTGTTTGCTGCTTATTTGGTAACATTTTACAATGTGAAAGAATTGTTACTGTAAATTTAATAGCATTTATACAATCCTTAATACTTCCTTTTTTAATAGGAAGACATGTGTCAGACTGAATGAGAAAGCTTGAAAAAATATCCTGAATCCTGGAGGACCTAAAAAAGGTAGCTTAAAGTAGCTTGTGTTAAACGGATGTTAAAAAGAGTTTAGAAGTGACCTAGTGTAACGCAGAACACACTCTGAGTTAACTAATCTCTTCTGATGTATGTGTTTGTGTGGTTTGTGCTTCATGCGGTTTAAATAAGGGTGTTTCACACTTAAAAGGGTTAAAGGATTAGTTCACTTCCAAAATGAAAATTTTCCGATAATTTACTCACACCCATTTCAACCAAGATGTTCATATCTTTCTTTCTTCAGAAATTAAGGTTTTTGAGGAAAATATCCCAGGATTTTTCTCCCTATAGTGGACTTCAATGGGGATCAACAAGTTGAAGGTCCAAATTGCAGTTTCAATGTAGCTTCAAAGGGCTCTACACGATCCCAGCCGAGGAATAAGGGGCTTATCTAGTGAATGTTTGCTTTGATCTGCACGTAAACAATGCATGTGTGTGGTGCTGTTGAGGCAGAACATGCATGCAGAAAGCATGTGCATGCGTCGTAGTACTCTCTAAAGTGGTGCTAGGGTGACTCGGAGGAGAAGAATTGTTGGATAAATCAATGTGATGTATTGCATCAAAGTACTGTGAGAGCGATTTGAGTCATAGAAATATAAAATACATAGATGCCCCATTTGGCCACTGGATTGTATGTCAATGGCCCCACCATACTGGCCTGGGCAACTTGCTGTAACTCTCATTAATGGACTGAAAAAAGATGCTTTCCTCTGAGCTTGGAAGATGACTACTTTGAGGTTTCACAAAATGTCACACAATCCAAACCAGATTTCGGGGAATTACTTTTAAAATTTAAGTCTGAACTATTTGCTCATTATGACATTATTTTGACATCTAGTTGGCCACTAAAGTAATAATATAAAGTTTACATGATTCTTGTGAAGTCTGAGATTATAATTTTATAATATAAGTTTATATTGTGAACTAATCTATATTGCAAACAAGTCTTCTGTGAAATATAGACAATAAGAATTACTTTTGGAATGGATTACTTTTAAGATGGATGGATGGATGCACTTTTTTTGGGCTTCAAAATTGTGAGCACCATTCACTACCATTATACATTATACAAGACATCAAACTTGCAAGGAGTCCGGAGACTAGCAAGGCATCCAGGTAAGTGATCTTGAAATGAGATCAACGAGACTAGACAGTGCAATGAGTGGATCGAGTATAAACACATTACCATGTTTATAGAACAAACTTGTTTGTGTTTATAGTGCATACTTCTGTTTTACCGGAACATTGTGTTCATAGTTTCTCTTCCTTTGTTTCAGATCTCATCCAACCACATTCCTAAACATAAACTTTCCAGTGCTTGTTATACTTTATATAAAAATGGAAGATTATTTAGATTATTTTAAGATAATTTTTCCACATAGTGCTTGTTTGTGTTGAAAAATATTAATCATTATAGAAATTCAATCATAATTAATAATAGCATGATAAACTGAATATGTCACTCAGCTTCTGTATTTGGATATATAGCATTTTTAAATGTTCACTATTTGATTCCATGTATTGATATAGTTGATATTTTCTATATACATGATGAATTACTTTAGTGGACATCAGTGAGTCTCTCTCATGTTTGCCACAGTCTCAATCATGATTCAGTTATGATATTGTGCCATAGCATAATTTATATTATTGTGTGGTGTAGTTTGTGATGCTAGTACTTTTAGAACTAAATAAAGTAGAATGCATAGTTCATTATCAGTTCACTGTATTTTAAACCACTTTGTCATCTAAACAGTGTAGTCATTAAACAGAAAGTTACAGTAAATCATACCCTGCAGAAAAACCTGTTTCTCAGGTATGTAATCGGGAAGATATATAAACCCTTTCCCTTAAAAGAAGGAACTCAACTGTTGAGCTCCACTGCATATCATCTCTCTGTCTGTGTTCATATACAGTGAAATGGCAGAAGCCAGTATCTCATGGGCTGAGGATCAGTTCTGCTGTCCAGTGTGTCTGGATCTGCTGAAGGATCCAGTGACGATTCCCTGTGGACACAGTTACTGTATGAGATGCATCACAGATTACTGGGACCAGGAGGACTGGAAAGGAATCTACAGATGTCCTCAGTGCAGAAAAACCTTCACACCAAGACCTGTTTTGGGTAAGAATGTGGTGTTTGCTGAGATGGTGGAGAAACTCAAGACAATGAGACTCCAATCTGCTCCTGTTCCTGCTACTCCTGCTGCTCCTGCAGTTCATCGCACTGGATCTGGAGATGTTCAGTGCGACTCCTGCACTGGAATTAAACAGAAAGCAGTGAAATCCTGTCTGGAGTGTCGAAGCTCTTACTGTTAAAATCATCTTGAACAGCATGAGAGTCTCTTCAGAGGTAATAAACACAATCTGATGGATGCCACTGGACAACTGCAGGACATGATCTGCCCTCTACATGATAAAATGCTGGAGATTTACTGTCGTACTGACCAGCGATGTATCTGTATGTTGTGTTTGGTGGACAAACACAAAAATCATGACACTGTATCAACTGGAGAGGCAAGAGCAGAGAAACAGGTACTGCTCCATCCTGGATCTCTTAAGTGACAGTTAATGTTGTTTCTCTCTTCATTTGGTATATCATTTTTCTCTCAATCAGGGAAACTGATTGTGTTTTAGAAAGGTAGACATTGTGTTTTTGATCGAATAAAGTCAGACTTAAGTGACTAACAAGAGACATGTTTACAAAAACATTTATTAGATTTATAAATATATCTGTTTTCTGCAGAGACATTTTGAAGAAACACAGAGAAACATCCAGAAAACTATCCAGCAGAGAAAGATAGATCTTAAGCGGATGAGAGAGGCTGTGGAGTCTCATAAGGTGAGTTTGGATAAGTTTAAGAAGTCTCCTTCACACTCCTAAAAATAAAGGTGCCAGGAAGAAACAATAGGTACTTTCGCACCGGAGGAAGCTTTTAATAGTTTCTAGAACTATTGGCGGAATTTAACGCTTTTTGGTGTGTTCGTACCACAGGAACTAGTAATGTATTGTTTCAATTGTGTAAATTGTGTGTTTACTTTCCATTTCCGTTTTCACGAAACCTACAACACACAACAAAAACAGCTTCAAACACAGCATCCTCCATTCACTGGTTTTTGATGTTTGTAAATGCCGCGAATAAAGATGTCGCTGTTGGACGCTTCACAGTTTCTGTGGTGCGAATGCAACCAGGAAAATGGCCAGAGGGAGAAACTGGTTCTCTAGGAACGACCCTGCTGGCTTCCTAGAACTTAGTTCCTAGAACTATGTGGTGCAAAAACATCTAATGCTGTAGAAGAACTTTTGATTCCCTGAAGAATCTTTCAGTGAAAGGCTTATTAAATTTTTTTTATACCAACTGCACAAGAATGATGGCAGGACTAACCATCTGACCTAAAAATAAAGTATTAGAGTAAACCACATCTTAATAAAACAAAATGCACTGTAAATTTCTAAACTTAAGCTAGAACATGAAAACACAGGGGTGATGTTTGCACTGCGCTGTCAGTCAATGAAACTGGAATAAAGAGGGTGGCTAAAGAAAATAGTTTGTGAAAAGGGCTGCATTGTGGTCTTGTCTTAGTGTAGGTGCAGGTCCACCATCTAATCTGGATATGGCCCAGATCTGGTTGACTGTGGTAAACTTGTGTTAATTTCTTGTGCTAATATTAGCATAAGTGCCATTCTTCTAACAATACTTCACATTGAATGTGGGAAATGTTCACAGTTCATTTAACCTACTTCATGCAGCCTAACATACCTTTAACAGATTTAAATTGAAATTTATAGAAATGTTATAGTGTGTATGCCAGAGATGAGATGAGAGTTTTCGGCGCTAGATAGGAAAAGGATCTACCGCCCACAGTTCACATTTCATTTTATAGTGCTTATTACAATACACATCATTTCAAAGACGCTATGCATAAAATTATTTTGATACTGTTGGTTTTGATATTGTACATATTATCAAGTGGCCAGAATTTTGAGACCACAATAGATGTGAACTACTATGAAGATATGCTATGTGCTGTGTTTTTCTCCAATAATTAAAGCTTCTATTATTTTAGAATTTAGTTGTAGGAAAGTACTAGTCATCCAATTTTTTATATGAACTATTTCATTCCATTAGTCATTGGAATTTGTATGTTTCATCAGGGAGCAAAGAAATATAGAGCTAAATACAGATGTTTCTTAATGATATCCCCTAAGGGTAGCATATACAGGGTGAAAAACAATTATCCTAGTACTGAGCCTTGCAGTACTCCTCATTTTACTTAATTTGATGATATTGTTAATATGTTTTGTATGTTTTGTATTTTGATATATTTTTATGTAATTTTTTTAATTTTTTAAAGAACCTTTTACACAATAGGCAAGTTCTTCACCCTACACTCTAATGATGAACTATTTAAGAACCTTTATTTTTAAGAGTTTTTTTCAAGACTGGAGCTCGATGTCTCTGTGAGGTACCATTAAGATCTGATTGTATTGTTTGTCCTATAACAGCGCTCTGCACAGACAGCAGTGGAGGACAGTGAGAGGATTTTCACTGAGCTCATTTGCTCCATTGAGAAACGTCGCACTGAGGTGAAGCAGCTGATCAGAGATCAGGAACAAGCTGCAGTGAAACAAGCTGAACAAAGACTGGCTCGACTGGAGCTGGAGCTTGATGATCTGAGGTGGAAAGAGACTGAACTGAAACAGCTTTCAAACACAGATGATCATATTCATTTCCTCCAGGTAACAGAGACCTTATTAAAGGGTTAGTTGCTTGATGATGTGAGTTTGAAAGAGTGTTTATCTTATCATCAAGCAATCCATCTTAGGTGTTATTTTATTTTTTTATTTAAGATCCAAGACCAATTGTCCTGGCTCTTTTAAGCTCTGTGTTTGTTGTGGTGGGGTGGTTTTTTTTTAAAAGTTCAAAAAACATTTTATTTTGTGTGTGTGTATATATTATTATATGTGTCTGATGTGTCTGGGGGGTGTGTGTGGGGGTCTCCTGTAGCAAATCCATTTGTTGTTTTGTTTTTTTCAGAAAAAAAAAAATCCATATTTCAAACGTAATAAGCACTTTTCTATCACTTCTGCTAACTGTCATACACGGTAGCAGTTCCGGCGGATGACGTAGGACGTTGGCATTGCGTGAATAGTGACGAATGCGGAGAGAGAACAATTAGTCATTAATAAGGAGCACAAAACGAGTATTTGTAAAGAAAAAATGTTGGAGGATTTTGATATAAGCCAAGAGGAGCCTTGTGAGACAAACTCGTGAGACTAGCATATCTCAGAGGCATGCGCACGATGCATACGTCCTACATCCGCCGGAACGCTTCCACATACGACAGTCAGCAGAAGTGAGAGAAAAATGTTTATTAAGTTTGGAATATGGATATTTTTCTTACAAAAACGCATGGATTCACTACAGGAGGCCTTTATTCATGCCCCGGAGCCGTGTGAGGCACGTTTTATTATGGATGCGCGCACTTTATTTAACTTGTTTTGGACTGTAAAAACAGAAACCCCTGCCCACTACAAAGATAGAGCTTAGAAGAGACAGGACAATTTTTAATATAACTCCTATTGGATTTGTCTGAAAAAAGAAAGTGACATACACCTAGGATGACTTGAGGGTGAGTAAAACACAGGCTAATTTTCATTTTTGGGTGAACTAACCCTTTAAACATAGGACTGAAGACTACAGGCTTCTCTAATTGCACAGAGGTAATGTTTTTGTGTTTGTGTCTACAGAGCTGCCCATCTGTCTCTCTCTCTGGATCTACAGACAGCTTCACTGTCAGTTCTCGTCCCAATTTTGATGAGTTTGTGAAGTCTGTCTCTCAGCTCAGAGATAAACTGCAGCAGTTCTGCACAGATGAAATAGAAAGGTTATCTAAAACAGGTAATAATGTTTTACTCTCAGAAAAGAGTTGAGCACTGTTCATTAAATATAAAATGGTAGTACCTTAATTCTTGACTTGGGAAATAAAGAGTTTGCACTGATGCACAGATGTTCTTTGGTGTTCATAGTGAAAACCGTCCAGGTCATTGTCCCGAGTCATCAGTTTACAACTAGGAAGGAGTTTCTACAATGTGAGTTACAATGAAAATACACACAAACACTTGTGATCACTGGGAGACTTTCTGTGCTAATTGATGATGATCTTACCAGGGGTTCATTCCAGAACCATATAAGGTCATTGGAGTGAGATGTAAACTGGCATTTTTGTTTTTTGGAAATATTATAGGCATAGACATGTGCCTTTCAGAATGGAACACAGCCATTAGATAGCAAGCAATTTCTGAGAAACACTGTTGAAAGTGGATTGGATTGAGCACCAAAACACATAGCTAGTCAGCAGTAACACTCATGATGGAGGAGGTGCCTGTGTTGCATAGCTAGCGTGTTTGTGAATTTGGGGGTGGAGTTATCAAAATAAGGACGCGATCCTTTGGTAGGGGCATTTTTGTTTTGATGATTTCAGATATCAACAGTGTTTTTTAGAAATCACTTACTGCACCTTAAGTGCATTCGATGACATGTGCCTATATGCAGACTGATCGACTTGAAGCAGTGCATGATGGTTAGAAACTTGAGACGTGGCGATGCCATGTCACTGTGTGCGACGTATTCCATAAAAGTACCGCAAGAGTGATTCGAGGTGTTTATTCCAGCCTGATCTCATGGGAAGGTGGCTAATTTGTACGAATTTGTACAAATTGATTTGCATATCAAATGTGCCACTCTCATTGGTGTGGCATTCGCAAACAGTATATTGCTTGTCACATATTTGGAATTTCATTTTACCCCTAAATGAATAACATACGCAAGCTTTGATGTGAAATGCTCTTATCTGTCCCATGAAAGAGTTCAGATTTATCTTTTGAATGAGATGTGACTGTGTTCATGGAGCAGGATTAAAATCAGTGGAGAATATTTTGCATAGATCTGTACAGTAATATTTGTTCTTCATCAATTTGCAAGATGAATAACATTTATTATCATGTAAAATAAGGAAATCAATGGGCTTTTTTATCTGAGTAATCAATCACTTCAGTCAGAGTCAGAGAGATTATAATTATTATGAAATGATGATACTAATGAAGAGACCCATTAATATGTTATATTATTGATGTAAAGTCATGAGTAATTATGTGTTTATCTCCATCAGATTCTTTTTGATTTTGTTTGATGAGTAATTATTTGTTTATTTCTATGAGATACGTCTGCCGTATCCTGATCATCCAGACAGATTTGATTCTTGGAGCATGGCGCTGTGTAGAGAGAGTGTGACTGGACGCTGTTACTGGGAGGTGGAGTGGGTTGGTGATGGGGGATCAGGAGTAGATATAGGAGTGACATATAAGAGCATCAGCAGGAAGGGAGGTGGTCCTGAGAGTGCAGTTGGACGTAACAATCAATCCTGGAGTTTGTTCTGCTCTCCAGACTACTGCTCATTCTGGCACAATAACATTGAGACTGTCCTTCCTGTAGTCAATATCTCCAATACAATAGGAGTGTATGTGGATCACAGCGCAGGGATTTTGTCCTTCTACAGTGTCTCTGATACAATGAGTCTCATCCACAGAGTCCAGACCACATTCACTCAGCCGCTCTGTGCTGTGTTTGGATTTGATAGACAGACAGCGGTGAAACTGTCTAGACGATTAAACAATCCAGATGTTTTACATATTCTTAATCCAGATATTCTACAGGCTTTGTTACTTCGCAGAATGATGATGTCATGAGGTGTATTTTCCACTTTTATGATATATGTGTTTTATATTTTTAAAGGTTTTTTATGTCTGTAGATTTGTTTGTATCTTTATATATTTTAATATTATGTCATTTCTCTTTTGCTGACTCAGTTTGTTTAAAAGAAATTGTTTAGTTTCTGCATTAGCCTATTGGAACATTGTGTGCATAGTTTTTTTCTAACCACAGTTAAAGACATCTCTAACATCTCGTCCAACAGGATTTGTCATTTTCTGAAAGCTTGATGCTTCTGCTACTTCTAAATCATTAGTATGAACATATATTTCAGATTTTTCAGGCTGTTTTTAGTGCACTATTATTTCTCATATGCTGTTGAAAAAATTATTTGGCATAATGGTTTCTTCTGATAGGATTTATTTATTATTTCTCATATGCTGTTGAAAAAATTATTTGGCATAATGGTTTCTTCTGATTAATTACTCACCCTTGTGTTCTTCTTTCAGCTGTAGGACCTTTGATCATCTTCGGAACACAATTTAAGATATTTTTGATGAAATCTGAGAGCCCTCTGACCGTCCCATAGGCAGTCTATACTGCATCATCACGAACATGTAGCGGTGCCGGCGTTAACGTTTTGACGTTGCCTCATTTACACTCAGGCCTAGTAGCGCCATATGCATGTGTGTACATATATATATATATATATATATACATATATATATAAATGTGTGTGTGTGTGTGTGTGTGTGTGTGTGTGACAACATCCCAGCTAATTGATTTTTTAAGAACATGTGTGTGTGTGTGTGTGTGTGTGTGTGTAATAATAAAAAAAAAATAATAATACACTTTTAAGGTTAGTATGATGTTCCTGAATCATTCTTTCAGCTAAATTTTGAATTAACTCAATATTCTACATCATAAAAATCTCCTCAAAAATGCAACTCATGGAGAACAATGTTATAGTGACATGATACAAAGCAAAATGACCACTACTCAGGTCCAGTCTACATAGCGTTAAAATAACACTGACCACTGTGTTGCTGTTAATTAGATAATTAAGTGTTTAGTTAAGTGCTGATTGAGCACTAAAAAAACAAATAAACAATGTGAACAGAAAGAGAGAAGGAACAACTACAGTCATGGCCAAAAGTTTTGGCGGTGACATAAATTTTGTGTTTTGCAAGGTTTGTTGCTTCAATGTCTGTACGCTAGCACTTTCAAATGAGATTAAGAACTGTGGAGTTGACTGGCCATGGACCCAAAATGTCAATAATGATCACCACTTCACTGTGACTCTTGCCCTGTGTCATGGTGTTCCATCATGCTGGGAAATGCATGCATCATCACCAGTTTGCTCCTGTGTTGTTGGGAGAAGTTGCTCTTGCAGGGTGTATTGATACCATTCTTTATTCATGGCAGTGTTTTGGGGCAGGACTGTGACAGAGCCCATTCGCTTGGATGAAAAGAAACCCCACACATGGATGGTCTCCGGAAGTTTTACACTGTCTGCATGACAGGTCTCATAGGAGCATTCACCTTTTCTTCTGTGGATAACTGATTTTCCAGACGTCCCGAATAGATGGAAGGCGCTAGCTAGCTTATCAGAAATAATGGCAGATAAAATTAATTAGCATATAAAAATACAGCTTGTACTTTATATATTACAAAGTCTTTTGAAGTAATGGAGTAAGTAGGCTATGCAGGCGTCCCGAATAAAGTGGAACGAAGAGGCGCAGTGGGATCACTTTCCTGCATGGGTTGCTGACCGCCATCAATGGCCTGATTCGACCAGGACACACGACTTGGGGGGCTTTTATATTTCTTAGAGGGGCCGAATTCGGCGGGGGGGGGGGGGGGGGGGGGGGGGTATATTATTTAGGTAGCACTTTACAGTAATTAACTAACACGTTAATAACTAATAACTAATCTAACCATATTGTAAAGTGTTACAATTATTTTTTATTAAATTATATATATATATGTTCACAAAAACATTGTTAAATTAAACAGATAGGAGTGAAAATGTTTGTGATTTGGGGTGTGAGTTAATACGAATAATAAGCAGTTTAATTAGATTGATTTTGCGTGGAGTGCGTTTGGACCAGGCTCGGTTGCAGAATCACATATGTGTCTCTGAAATTATTATCTTTTTCTATATAGTGTAGTAGTTAGTTTTGTCTTTTTGTTTAGTAGCCACTTGTGTGGCTTATTTTTCTGCGTGTCATACACAAGATATATTTTTTTTATTTTGCTTTGTACATGCGGCTTACGTGGCGGCCTGTCATGCATGAAAACTTCTTCTTCTCCAGCGGGGGCGGGCGGGTTCTTTTTTGGATGTCGAAAGGTTTTCGCTTGGATTACGCACACAATCACGATTTCACAAAGTTCCAAAATAAAAAAAAAAACGAACGTGACCACACGATTAAACTTTTTTTAATGTCTTTGTTAGAAAGAAGTTACGAGCGTGATAAAACTCAGCGCTGGACTAAAAAAAACAACAACGATGACTGGAGCGGAGAGTGCATGGATTCCAACCTAAGATCCTCTGATTGGCCATTGCGTTTTAGAAATCAACAAACCTGTCTGTGTTTGTTTGTTTTGTTTTTCATCTGTGAGAATGTGTTTTGTGATGTGTTTTGTATGTGGTTGTGTGTGTTGAACATCTTGTAACTGAAATCATATATGGTGGTGTTAGACTTCTCCATTTGTCTAGTAGACTCCAGTGATGTTCAGTAGTGTGTGTTTTTCAAAAGCATCATTAGCTAGCTTAACTGAAATCATATATGGTGGTGTTAGACTTCTCCATTTGTCTAGTCATCCCGGTTATTTTGGGTAAACTTCACCTTCACCTGCGAACCGCACCCTCAGATAAAGATCAGCCAATAAACTTCTTCTGGAGTGCTTTCATCTCCTCCTGAACTTCAGTATCACTGAGCATCCATGGGATGGTTTTCAAAGCATCATTAGCTAGCTTTCTCATTCTCCATTTGTCTAGTAGACTCCAGTGATGTTCAGTAGTGTGTTTTTTTTGGTGGATTGTTTGGTTTGATGTTTTGTGGTACAGCAGTGTCTCTGTTCTCTGCTCTCTGTCCTCATGAGAGCTGAGGTGCATTAGATCCTGCTACAGTTTCATTCTAGAGCTTCAGTGCAGCCAGACAAGTCACCTTTATTTATATAGAGTTTTTAACAATACAGATTGTGTCACAGCAGCTTTGCAGTATTAAGCATGAAATAGTGTGTACTAAAATATTTTTAATGGGAATAAACTGTTGTTCCATATTACAGTAGTTGCACTGTAGAATCACAGCTTTATGCATGCAAATCTAGCTGCCAGTTGTTTAATGTAAATTAACAGGTTTTTTTTTACAGTATGGTTCTTGTCATCTATCACCAGCCCGCAGTATCCCCAAGTAAAGCTATTAACTTTGCACCAGTAGTAGTCTTCTCCATGCTTCCCACACGTACTGTCATATTGACAATATCTACCCTGGAAGTTCCTTTCTTCCTGAGGTGAACAATACATATCCTGGCATTTTCCATCTTTATCAATACTCTTGCACTTGTACACGTACAAGTCATACTTGCAGTCGTCTATACACTTTGTTCCGAGATGAGTAAAGAAAGTTTTTCCAGCACTCGATGAACAGAAGAGGAGGAGCAAAACGAGAGAGGTGTGTAGATACTCCATTATTTCTGTGAAGAGGAGAAAAACAAGTGAAGAGTAAAAGGCAACATATTGTAATGTTTGGACTGATCAACAGTGTTGTGCAATAATGTGTTACTAGTAACATTAATAATATTACTTTCCCCAGTAACAAGTAGGGTAACTATTTACTAAGATATGAGGAAGAAAATATGAAAAAAAAAAATGTCTATTAGCACACGATTATAAACGATTATAAACACACTTAGCCTAATTATTATGAAAATACCATGATTGAATAATACAGATAAACTATACATTGTCACCAGTGCCGGCCCATAAAGTAATGAAAATGGGCCACAATTGTGTAAAAATTGTCATAGCAATTTGACAGGTGAAGAGAAAGCACATAAAATGACAATTTCAATATTTAAGCCCAAGTGTGTATTACAGTAAGTGTAGCACATTCAACTTACAGTACATATGTAAAAATATTTAAACTGATTTTTTATTTTTTTTAACTGCAGTGCAAGTGAGCTTGAGTAAATAGATAGGCCTATACATGAAACACAAATAAATAAAATGTAAATGAAGTATACAAAAACTAAATAAAATAAGCAGAGCATAAACAAAATAAACATACAAATATGCATAAACGACAAGAAATGCAGCTGTTCGTCTTGTGTTTAAGGCCTGATTGGTGATCACAAAAAAACTTAATTTCATTAGACACTGTATCCGAGTCTGTAATTATTTAACGTAACATACTAAATGTGGCTCTATCTTTCCTCACGTGACAAATCCGTCTGTGATCATGGGCATCATTGCATTTATTAAAACAAGTACTAATACTGTAGTTCATTCGGTGCATGACACTTTATGGGTATTCTAGCCGTTCAGTGTACATTGGTTGTACACTAGTTTTTGCAGTGCATTGGGATTGAATGTGTGCACTCGATAATGTCCACTATGGTTTTAGATACCACTAAAAATATTCATTTTATACCTATTTAAGGTTACAGGGGGCATTTCGAACACAGCCCTAGAAATCGACAATCTTGTGGTCGTGGGGCCCTCTATTAAAGCTAGATGGGACACAGTTGTGGCTACTGGGCATGTACACATCAATATTGCGTAGCCTAATTTTTGTCACGTTGAACAACAATAATTACTGTATTTGTATTATTGTGAGGGGTAGGTTCAGATTGGAGGTGTAGACAATAATAAAACACAATCTAATAGGTAGCAAATTTAATTTATTGTTACTGTTCTGCAGCAGCTGCAGCCCCTATGACCTTCTGTTGGATGGGCCGGCACTGATTGTCACAGTCGAGTGTTTATTGTCTTTGTTTTATCATTCAAAACATTTATCTTCTTTTTACTCAGTCAAAGTAAAAAAAATAAATAAAAAAGTATCGATTTGGCATTGGTATCGTAAAAAACCCAAACGATACCCAACCCTATCGTCGGTGATCACCACGAGACGCATGTCCGTTAGAAATGTGTCCCAGTGGACATCCAACTTGCTTTTGATGTCATGCTGGCCTGTCTCTGATGTCCAAAAAGTCTCATGACAGTGAGGTAGCTGTGAGTGATTCGCAGCTCAGTATTATATATGCATGTCTTATTTTAAAACTATCAATTTCTCTTTCTTTAAGCTGCGTTTTGGGGAAAACGTAGCTGTGGCAAATCCTTGTTCTTTCTTCAGTGTTTTTCCTCATGTTTTTTTTTTTTTTTTTTTTTTTTTTTTTTTACGTTTAAAGTGCAAACAGTATTGTGCCATCAATGTTGTTTATGGTCTTTTGAGGTCAGGGTCAAGGTTCAGTATCCTGTGGGTTTTATTTGCAACAATTCCAGCTGCCAAATTTCAGATTGTTTTCTTCTGTTTTCTGAGCCCATCTACTAAACATGAGAACTGAGAAGCTAAAACCTTCCCTTCTCTTAAAAAAAAATAAAAAATAATTAAAAATATGTAACTTTTAATAAACAAATCTGATTATTCAAGCTTAAAACATGTAACCAGAGGATGTTAACATAAATTCACATGGACCTGCACATCAAAGGAAGTTCATAGCTCAGTAATTACAATAAAATGTATTGTTAAAATATTAAGCACAAAAATTTAAATGTGTGCCAACACATTTAAAAATACATAAAGGTAACAACAATGTAAGGTGTATAATCCAAAAACAGTTGCACACCAATAGGTGGTGCAAGTGGACTATTTAATTTGACATCAATTATTCATCAAAAGTCATCACAAATTCAGGCGAAACATTATGAACAATTAAAAATGATTGTTATTGTACAACAAATGCAGATAAACCCAAAATACAATTCACAATATGTAAGACTTGCCTTGCATTTTGAAATTGGAGTTATTGAATTTTTGAATTTTATTTTTTGTTTATATGCAGGTTATATTTTGTTTTAAATATGTTTTGCATGTTTGTTTATTCCTATTTCTGGCACAGACCTGTAAACAGTAATTTACGTACAGTATGTAAGGCTTTTTATTTTCATAAACATGGTTTACCCTAAAACCAGGTGTAAAAAGTAAAATGTACAATTGAAACAATTGAGGCTCAAACTCCAAAAGAGCTTTTTGTCCAAATTCTTACATTTTCTCGCATTTAAACTGTTGGTCTGCATCAAATGGTCAATAATACATTTTATAAAAATGAGAACCACCATCTTATGTTGTTATCTAAATTATGTATTTATATTCTAATGTGTTGTGTGTGGGATATTGATTTTTATCTTGAAAAAGTTTGATCTTATCTGTGATTCTAATTTGGATGTAATGTGTGTTTTGTGTTGTGTTTGTCTTTTATACAGGACTTTGTACTGAATGACAGCAGACATTAACTATTGCAGCTATTTCAGGATAGCACTTAATTACTAAAGAGCTATTAAACCATTTGTTTGACACTATATGTCAAGTTTTATATTTTTAGTGGATTTCATGAAATGTAGGCTACATTAATGGACCATAGGTATCCATGTCGCCATATGACTATTACATCATTAAAAAGTGAAATGGGAGTGTGTGTGTGTGTGTGTGTGTGTGTGTGGGTGACCGGGTTATATTTATATCTGCTGTAAAGTTTAGGATTTCAGATCGCTTTGAGAATAAGTCTATTTTCTGTGTAAATTGCCTTAAACCATTTAAATTCGAAAAAAAAAACCTAGTATTTCTATTGTGTTAGTAATGTGAATACATTATTACTGTGAACTTATTTAATTTAAGTCCACTGAACAAAGAATATTTCTTAAAGGGGACCTATTCTGCAAAATGTACTTTTGTATTGTTTTTGTGTCCACAGTGGTTTACAGTGGTTTTTTAGATGTGATTTATGTTAGTAATTGATAGTGGTGGGTTGTTTTGTGTCGGTAGTTTTTTTCAGAGGTTGTTTCTACTAGATAGCGGTGGGTGATATAACCATTATAAAATGCCTGGGTTTTGGCTACCCCTGAATCTGAGACTCATCACCCAGAGTGCTTAAGCACTTCATTGCTGGAGGTACCATCATCATGGAGGCTTCGCCCAACCAGGTTACTGTAGGCCATATCTTTCAAGAATATGTATTTATTTTCTTCTGTCAGTCCACAGCAGCATTAATACCGTGCAGCTTCAAGAAAATGCTGTAAGTTGCTTGCCTTAACTGATAAT
This sequence comes from Cyprinus carpio, assembly GCF_018340385.1. NCBI lineage: Eukaryota > Metazoa > Chordata > Actinopteri > Cypriniformes > Cyprinidae > Cyprinus > Cyprinus carpio. The sequence goes on from NC_056599.1 coordinate 2,196,422, forward strand.
AGTATCTTAGCACCAAAGAGAGCTGTTCTTTTATTTATTTTTTATTTATTTTTTTGGTATCTTCAGTTTCATCAGCCATTATGGCAAACACCTCACTTTCCTTGACCTCATTTATAATGGAGACATGCACCATTTCTGCCAATGTGTCTAAAATTTCATTTTGAATAAGATGACATGTATATTTTGCATTTTGAGACCCCGCCAATTTCTTTTTAACAATTGGGTCATGTTTGTCAATTAAATTTAATATTCCTAAAAAGTTTCCCTCTTGGACATATTCTGGGTTGCAGTTAACAGCAAGACTTCAGCTACAGTTTTTATGAATGTATGATTTTCCTGTATTTGCATCTTTTTGAATAAGATGACATGGTTTCATCGTCTGTCTCTGTGGAGTGTCCTGGGAAAGGCTTTAAGGTGTGACTGGACTGGACTGGACCAGCAGCTCTTGATGTGGAAATGTCTAGAACAATACAGAAACGGTGACGTGAGAAAAAATAGCTATTTAAATTATTTTACAAAAAAAAAAAAAAAAAAAAAAAAAAAAAAAAAAACTAAAGAAAAGTGATTGGATTTTACTATATATTTTTTTTCCATTATTCAAAACCTAACATTTGCCTCAGGTTCTTTAATCAATCTAAAAAAGTAAGATTTTCACACTTATGAAAGCTCACTGGCTAGGCCGGGTACAGGATGTACAGCTCCGTGTGACGCAGTTCCTGCAGTTGTTTTTTGGTCGTTTGTCCTGTCTTTAGTTATATTCCTGCAATCAATTTCACCAGGGACTGCATTGCTGGACATTAGAACCACCACACACATCTCGATATATTACGGTTTTCAACTATTCTGATGTTTTGCTGGACATTTTTGTCGGTTGAGCAGCTGCGCCTGATCCGCCTTGGCTTCAAGATCTGAAAGACGAGGAAAGAGAGCCGGGCGCTCGTGGAGAACTCAGAAGCGCGCAGATTTGAGAGCGCCGTTGCCTAGCATCCATCTGGCAAATCTCCGCTCTCTACCCATCAAAGCGGACGAACTCCTTCTGCTCTCCCGGACAAATAAGGATTTCTCACTCTGCTGCTCCTGTGTTTCACGAAACTTGGCTAAGCGGCGCCATTCCAGACAAGCGCGCTCCATCTGCCCGGGCTTTCAGCTGTTCCAGAGCCCGGACGCGCTGACAGAATCAACTTGATCAGCGGTGGCGGTGGGACATGCTTTTTACATCAGCGAAAGGTGGTGTACAGATGTAACTGTGTTAAAGAGAAGATGTGTTGTTCAGATCTAGAAACACTCTTCATTAACTGCAAGCGTTCTATTACGCCACACGGAGTTTCACTTCGTTCATTCTGCGGTGAGTGTTTACATCCCTCCATGGCTTGCGTAGAGCTCAGCTTTACAGAAAACTTCGATGATCAGATCCACAGAGACAGAACAACAGCACCCGGACTCTGTTTTAATCATTCTCGGGGACGTTAATAAAGCAAATCTCTCCCGTGAACTGCCAAAAATACAGACAGCACATCACATGTCCGTCCTTCCACCAGAGACAGTAATATATTGGATCACTGTTACACCACAATAAAGGATGCATATCACTCTGTTCCATGGGCAGCTTTAGGACACTCTGATCACTGTTTGGTTCATCTTATACCGACCTACAGGCAGAAACTAAAATCAACTAAACCTGTATTAAGCGGGACTGTAAAAAGATGGACTAATGGAAGCAGAGCAGGATTTACAAGCAAGCTTGTTTTCTTACCCTCCACTGATTGGATGCAGCTTTTTGAAGCAGCTGCCACTGATCTGGGGCAGAGCTCACGCAGGAGACTGTAACATCAGTTTCTGTGAAGGCGATGCATTCTACCAGGACTCATCTAACTTACAACAATGATAGCAAACCCATTGGTTCCACTGCCAAAACTCAGACTAAGCTCCATCAGAGCCAAAGAAGATACTTACAGGAAAGGGGGACAATGTCTTATATAAACAGACCAAATGCACACTGGAAAAGGAGATCAGAGTGGCAAGAAAGAGATTATTCTGAAAGAATAAAGAAAAAAGGACTCAGTTGCTACGTGACTCAGCATCAGTGTGGAAAGGTCTGAGGGAGATCACAAACTACAAGACACCATCCCCCCGGCACTGTGGAGAATCAACAACTGGCCGGAGGCAGGCTGAAGTTTTTACTGCAGGTTTGAAGGGGGCACCACATCACCTGCCCTGAACACCTCCTCCACACAGCCGTTCACACACCATGTTACACCTCTTGCAGCCCGCCCACAGAACACCTCTCCACACAGCAGCTCACACCATCCACACCTCCCTGCAGCCCGCCTGAACACCTCTCACACACAACGCTGCACTTATCCACACCTCCTGCAGCCGCCACCGGGCACCTCTCCAGACAACCACTCCACACCTCCTGCAGCCCCCTCTCCCCACACCTGCAATTCAAATCAGCAAAGGGGAGATGCATGAGGTCTTCCGAGGCTTGAAAGGAAAGGAAAAAAGCACCAGGCTCCAGATTGTATTACATCAGTCTGTGTCTAAAATCCTGTGTGCTGACCAGCTGGCCCCCATCTTTACACAGATCTTTTAACCAGATCACTGGAGCTGTGCAAAGAATCCCTTCATGCTTCAGGCAGCTCCACCATCATCCCCATCTCAAAAAATCTAAGAGTACAGGACTAAAATGACTACAGGCCTGTGGCTCTAGACGTCTGTGGTCATGGGGGAGTCATTTGAAAAAGAAAAGCTGAACTGGCCCACACCCCTGAAGGACATTACTGGACCACGCTTGCACTAGATCCTCTTCCAGTTTGCCTACAGAGCAAAACTGGGTCTGTGAACGATGCAGTAAACCATTGGACTGCATTACATGTGTTCTGCAACATCTAGACAGACCAGGGACTTATGTCTTGGGATCCTGTTTTGTGAACTTCAGCTAAACCTTTCTAACACTAATATCCCAAACCTTCTCCTGCCCAAACTAGCTCAGCTCTCACGTGCCCACCTCCGTCTGTCAGTGGATCCAACAGCTTCCTGACGAGACAGGCAGCAGCTAGTGAGGCTGGGAAAATACACATCCAGCACCCGTATGATCAGCACTGGGAGCTCTCCCTGGGGGCTGCGTTCTCTCCCCCACTGCTCTTCTCCTGTACACCAGCGACTGCACATCCTAATGACCCCTCTGTCCAAACTCCGCAGAGTTTTGCAGGCTGACCTCACACTCATAAACTGCATTCAAGGTGGTGGCGGAGTCTGCTGCAGACAGGAGTTTAAAAGGCTGGCTTTTCTGGTGCAGTTTAACAGCCTGGAGTTGGCCTGCGGCTCAAAACAGTGGGGCTGATAAGTGGACTTCAGAGAAGAGAAACCCTGCTTTCTCCCCCACTCTTACCGTCATAAGACAGCACTGTGACTGCGGTGGAGTCATTCCAGGTTCCTGGGCACCACTATCTCTCTCCCAGGACCTGAGGTGGGACATTTCACATTGACTCCATTGTGAAAAAAGGCCCTGGGGTTGCTTGCTTCCTTAAGCCAGCTGGGAAGTTCAACCTGCCACAGGAGACTGCTGAAACAGTTCTACTCATACCATCATTGAATCAAGATCCTCTGCACTTCAGTAACTGTCTGGTTCAAACCAGCTTCTAAATCTGACTATAAGAAGACTACAGAGAGGGAGTAGTCCGGACTGCTGAAGTAGATCCAGCCAGTGCAACCCTCTCATTCTATTCAAGAGCTGTACTTATCCAGAGTGAGAAAAAGGGCTAGCAAAATCGACTCTGGACCCCTCTTACATCCAGCACACTTCCCCTCTTTGAGACTGTTGCCATCCTGAGTGTCGGCGCTTCTGAGCTCTGAGCAGCATCAGAAGCGACCAGACACAGGAACAGTTTCTTCCCAGAGCAATCCATCCTAATGAACACTTGACAATAACTTATGAAACACACAGCTTACTATTTATACACACATACGCTTTTTTATCTAACATACATACTGAGTCTACACTTCAAATTTGCACATATAATATACCTGCACATACAATTGTATCCAATTGTATATTGTTATTACTTACCTACTTATTTCTATTTTTGTATATTCTTATTATTATGTGTTTTTTTGTTCTGTCGATTGTAATACACTCGCGGAAGCTTCTGTCACGAAAACAAATTCCTCGTATGTGTAAACATACCTGGCAATAAAGCTCTTTCTGATTCTGATTCTTATGATGGTATGTGTGATATATAATTTACCTGGAGGTCCAACTGGGTCAGCATGGTAAAAAAAAAACATTTCTTTGCTTCTCTCTTCATTCTCAAGAGTCTTTATCCCTGAATTTTCTGCATATGGGCTAGAAAGTAAACAATCAGTCTCAGATTTTCAAGGTTTTTGAACTCTTTGATAGTTTGATATTATTGATTTCAAAATCACTTCATGCATGCAAACAGATATATACCAGCAGAGCAGTCAAGTGGGTGAATGGGGGTATACCTAACATTTCTTTTTGGGCTTGTGCTTTCTTCTTCACTCTCTGGGTCAGTCTGTTCTTTCTCTATTTCTCTTTCTTCATCCTGACTAATATTCTCCTGTGCTTTATATTCATTTGGCTGCTTCTTGCTACTCTTCCTGAAGAAGGATGCTATATCTGCTGCACTTCTCTTCATTTCACTGACTGTCTGACATGAATACACATAAACAAAACATTTAAACATTACCATGTTTCAAAAAATATATATTGAGGTTGAATGTTTCTGTAATTTCTGTAATATATAAAATGGATCTTGATCCTAGCATTTATACTGGAATCAGGGCCGTCGCTAGTGGGGTGAAAGGCGGTGATGATTATAGGGGCCCACAGCTAAGGGGGCTGATCTCAAGCGTCTGGCTGGGAGGCCAGCCTAAAAAAGAGCGATCAGGACAGTTGACAGGCCACTGCTGCATGTGTAGATCCGCAGCTTATCATTTTCACGTGTTTTTAAGCTTTGCCACTTGCCAATTTGAATGTCTGCATCATATTAAATATATTTTATGATAAAAACATCCTAAACATTTCCTAAAACTCTAGATAACGTGACAATAGTTTTAAGCATCTAAGTCACCTAATGTAAAGCTAACTGACTCCTAAATAAGAGTGCTAAAATATAATTGTAAAAACAGCTTTAGCATTAGTTCCTGTGCAAATGTTCAAAGTGGCCATTGGAAGGAGAAAGTACATTTGCTCTTTTCTGTATTGTTTGGTATACCATGATTGAATGAATGAATAGATGATGCATTTATATAAGCGCTTTTATTGTTTATTGTTGTACACCCAAAAGCACTTTCCAATCATGTGGGGTCCTCCTTAGTCTTACTGAGATGTTTTGTTTGTTGATAAAATGTCTTTTACAGTTATGTTTTTTTTTTATGTTTTGCTTTGTTGTGGGGGGTTTCTAATCAACTTCTGTTTTTTGCTTTTCTTTGTTTTGAATAAGGTCTAAGAAGTGTGTTTTTTTTTTTGAATGTACAAGGAGTTATTTTTCTCTCTTCAGTTTCTTCCTGTCTAACACCTTACACACCCTAGACATGCTGTGTAAGAAGATGCATGAGCACAGTAGACTTGACTTTGAATGAACTGCCTTGTCTCTCATTCATTGTCCCTGACGTCAGTGTTCTACTCTGGTCTGCAACTCATGAAAGAAAATTTTAATTTTTATTTTTTCGACAAAGGTCAAAGTGATGAAGGATTTTGAAAGTCTGATGGTAATCAGTGTTGAGTGCTACTGTAAGGTTAACCCTGTCTACTTTAAATGTTTGAAAATGAACAGTTAGTAAATAATTGAAATAGTCACACTACTTATTACATTTTAAACAGGGTAACTTGCATCTCTATCTTGTATCTAACTCATATCTCTTGTAATCTCTAACCTATTACATTTTCTTCCCAAGTAACCTTCCCAACACTCTGTAACCTCAAAATTGCATATTTTAAAAGCAGAATTGTGATAGAAAAAAAAAAATAGAAAAAAAGTCAGAATTGCAAGATTTAAGTAATATTGTCTCAAAATCAAAGAAAATTAAATAAAATAAGAAAAGAAAAATAAAACAGTAAAATAATACAAAAAGAATGAAAAAATACATTTTTCCAGATGTTGAATATAAGCTTTTCTGTCTTCCAAAGCAGCAATGCTGATGTCATATACACAAGAATGAAGATATGCTGATGTCATATTAAAAAGGGGTGTTGGTTGTTTTTTGTGGTTTTGGGTTTGATTGTTTAAAATCAGTAGGATTTTAGGCAACAGATCAACAAAATGGCTTAATGGAGAAAGCAGTTACAAAAACTAACTAAAATTAAATAAAATAAAAAAATAAAAATACAAAAAAATAAATAAAATAAAATAAAAAATAAACTAACTAAAATCTGAAACCTACATGACAAAAGTGAAAGTGAACCACAGCGCCGTTTCCTTTACATTGCATAATGCTATTTATTTTTGTTTGAGTAATCCAGGATTAATAATTCATTAATTAAAATCTAGGAAGTGGCTCGGGAAGTGTCCCATTGTCTCAGTTTCCCAACATATGCGTGGGCCATAGTGGTGTTACGAGAGTTTAACTCCTAACCATAAGGTTGTGGGTAGTTCGAGTCGGGGGCCGGCAATACCATGACTGAGGGTGCCCTTGCGGCAAGGCACTGAACCCCCAACTGACTCCCCGGCGCCGCAGTTATAAATGGCTCTGTCCACTGCTACAGGGTGTGTGGTCATGCGGCTGTGTGTGTGTTCACGCATGTTTGGGTGTGTGCACTTTGGATGGGTTAAATACAGAGCACTAATTCTGAGTATGGGTCACCATACTTGGCTGTATGTCACTTAACTTTAGAAAAATCAACAAGTCTGCCAACCCATACAGTTGTATAATATACTATGAAATTAAAGAGAAAATTTAATATAAGTTACTTAAAAACAGAGAAAAACAGGTTAAAACAACCTGAGGAATTTCTATTCACAGGAACAAGGCACAGGTGAACGGAACTAATTACAACCACTAATTTCTAACACAGAACAAGGCACTGTGAAGGACAATACAACACTGATCAATACATGGTTTACAGTCCATGAGAAAAGTGCAAAAAGACTGACCTGTACCGTGAGTAGTAAATGATTTTTTTTTGTTTGTTTATATATGATTGATTGATGTGATTGCTTTGATGTGGAAAAGTGATCTTGTGTTTTTGATCATGAATATAATACGATAGTGTTAAATAATATAGATCATGAATATAATACGATAGTGTTAAATAATATATTTTAAACCATGAAAAGCAAGCAAACACAAATTCCCACAGCAACATATGAGATTGGTGTTTCGAGCTGAAACTGACCTCTCCCCCCAGTGTGAGATCAACAGCAACTATATAGATGTGTCTAGAGCTGAACTGACCTCTCAGTGTGTATAATGAGTTTTTGTGAAGTGTTTATGGTGTGTAAAGACATGAATAAATATGTTTTGAGGTTTCAAAGTATTGAGGATACAATGATATTTCTCTAAGAAAATACTGAAAAACAGGACTCTTATAATTCTGTAATGAAGTGTGCATGGTGTGATGCAGAGTCAGAGACGTTCGGATCCATTTGCAGTATTTATTAGTGGAAAGTCAGACAGGCAGAAATCAGACAACAGCATCAAGTATGTAACAGGATATCCAGAATCAGAAACGATTACCAGGCAGAGGTCGGGGCAGGCAGCAATCAGCATAACAGAGTCTAAACAAGAGCAATGGTCAAAGGGGCAGGCGGCAGAGAATCACAGGCGGTACAAACAACCCAAGATAATACACGGCAGGAACAAACACAAGGAAGCAGCATTAGAAAAGCCAGGACTGAGCTAAACAAGACTTCACAATAACTGAGAGTCCAAACACAGTATATATAGGGAAGTGGTAATTGGGAAACACCCTGGTGGTGATTAGCCCTAAGCACGGGATTATGGGAAATGGAGTCCAGACACCAAATGCAGTCCTGAGTCCTGAGTGGAGTGCCCTCTACTGGAGTTCATGGGCACTCCAGCTGACGATCGTGACACATGGGCTGCATCCAAAATCGCATATTTAATGAGTAAGTACTTAATTTCAACAAGTACTTACTTAACGAGCGCTAAAAGTGTATGTACTCTACAGCCAAATCTCGTTGAGTATGAATGCGATCAGCCATGTTTACGTTATCATGTGACCTATGACGTTATAACAAGCACAACAACTTCAAAGATATGACTGACTGCCACAGGTTTATCTATGTATCTCTGTAAATATTTTGATGTTGATGCAATTTGCCTCCTTTGTGGTCTTGTTGAAGAAACAGCTGCCCTTTTATTGTGATTGTAGTATAACCAATACATTTTGTGTTTTTATATTTTAACTCTACTGAAATGACCCACAGTTTAATCCTTAAAGATTAAACACCTCATAGCATCAGTAACTCCACAACCCCTGCCGTTTCCTTTTCCTCAGCGTTTGCAATATTTGTAATATCTGCACAAAGGAGACATCGATCAGCTGCTTGGAGATCTCGCCTTTGGAGAAGACTGTTGATTTTACACTTGTAAAAATGTTAGTATTACTACTTAGAAATTAAGATTACCTCAGAAAGCATTTTTTTAGCCCACCCCAACACTTATTAACAATAATAATGATAAGTGATGACTAATAATTATTTTTTGTAAAACAAACAAATTGTAATTTGTTTTTTTTTCATATGCCACAGCTATGCATGACTTCACACTAGACAAGTGCAGCCAAGGTGAATACATCTAAATATTCAGTCAAGTAATGAATGAATGCATGTGTTAATGAAACAATTAGACTATATTTTATTTACTGACAACAACAGGAAACATGAAGATATGAGTAAAAGAATAAATAAAAGTAACCATCACAATAAATAAATAAATATACAGGTGCTGGTCATATAATTAGAATATCATCAAAAAGTAGATTTATTTCACTAATTCCATTCAAAAAGTGAAACTTGTATTATATTCATTATTTACACACAGACTAATATATTTCAAATGTGCATTTCTTTTTAATTTTGATGATTATAACTGACAACTAAGGAAAATCCCAAATTCAGTATCTCAGAAAATTAGAATGTATAAGACCAATACAAAGAAAGGATTTTTTAGAAATCTTGGCCAACTGAAAGTATGAACATAGAAAAGTGAGCATATGCAGCCTCAGCCAATATTTAGTTGGGGCTCCTTTGCCTGAATTCTGCAGCAATCTGGCGTGGCATGGAGTGGATCAGTCTGTGGCACTGCTCCAGGTGTTATATGAGGCTTGGATTTCTGGTGGTGGCCTTCAAGCTCTTCTGCATTCTTGGGTCTGGCATATCGCATCTTCTTCTTCCACAATACCCCATAGATTTTTCTATGGGGTTAAGATCAAAGGCGAGTTTGCTGGCCAATTAAGAGGTAGGGATACCATGGTCCTTAAACCAGGTACTGTGCTTTGGCACTGTGCAGGTGCGAATCCTGTGAAAATGAAATCGCATCTCCATAAAGGTTGGTCAGCAGCAGGAGGCATGAGTATGAGCCCTGGTATCGTGGGGCTGACCTTGGACTCAGAAAACACAGTGTAATGGCCCTTTTCCAGCAGATGACCAAGCAATGTGGATTGTGTGCCTCTCCTCTCTTCCTCCAGACTCTTGGGACCCTGATTTCCAAAGGAAATGCAAATTTACTTTCATCAGAGAACATAACTTTGGACCACTCAGCAGCAAGTCAAGTCCTTTTGTCTTTGGCCAGGCATGAGACACTTCTGGCAGCTGTTCGTTGTTCAAGAAGTGGCTTGACACAAGGAATGCTACCACAGCCAAAACCCATGTCTTGCATACCGTCTGTGCGTAGTGGTTCTTGAAGCTTTGACTCCAGCTGCAGTCTCCTCTTTGTGAATCTCCCCCACATTTTTGAATGGGTTTTGTTTCACAATCCTCTCCAGGGTGCTGGTTATCCCTATTGCTTCTGTACACTTTTTTTCTACACACATCTTTTTTTCCTTCCTTCTCTCGCTATTAATGTGCTTGGACACAGAGCTCTGTGAACAGCCAGTCCTCTTTTGCAATGACCTTTGTGTCTTGCCCTCCTTGTGCAAGGGTTTCAATGGTCGTCTTTTGGACAACTGTCAGGTCAGCAGTCTTCCCCATGACTGTGTAGCCTACAGAACTAGACTGAGAGACCATTTAAAGGCCTTTGCAGGTGTTTTGAGTTAATTAGCTGATTAGAGTTTGGCACCAGGGGTCTTCTAATATTGAACCTTTTCACAATATTCTAATTTTCTGAGATACTGAATTTGGGATTTTCCTTAGTTGTCAGTTATAATCATCAAAATTAAAAGAAATAATGTGTAATGAATGAATATAATATACAAGTTTCACTTTTTGTATGGTATTAGTGAAATAAATCAACTTTTTGATGATATTCTAATTATATGACCAGCACCTGTAGGTCAACAACACATGAAACAAAGGACGGCTGGCTCATATACCACAACATAAGAGGGAATTTTTAGGAAGAGGTTTGAGTGGTGTTTAGAAGATTTAGGCATGATTGGATTGTTAAAAATCAATAGGATTTTAGGCAACAGATCAAGAAGTGGAATATACACACGACTGAAAACTACATGACTGCTTCACTATCTGATTCGAAAGAAATGAACCACAGCGCCGTTTCCCTCCAAAAAAAAAAATAATTTTTTTTTTTGTTAACTATAATATGAAGTATATATTGTTGAAGTGATTTGAGTGATACAGGATTGATGTTTCATTTATTAAAATCTAGGAAGTGGCTCGGGAAGTGTCCCATTGTCTCAGTTTCTATTTATTTTTGTGAAGCCTACCAACCCACACACAGTCATTGTACACACTAAAAGGAAGTGTGTGCAAACACAGATAATATACTATGAAATTGAAGAGAACATTTTAATACGAGCATTTAAAAAGATATATTTAATTTTATTTTTAATGGGAATTTATATAAAGTAAACAAAGTGAGAGTTTATGTCAATGAAAAAATGATCAGTGAATGGGTTTACAGTACTTGTGAATATTTAATTTAGTTTGAAAACAGTAATAAGCATTGAAATCAAAGACATTCCACTTTCTAAAGACCTGTACAGTGAGTAAAAACTGACTTTTGCTCTATTTAAAAATCTGTGTGTAGCTTCCTGGGAACTAGAACACTGAGATAATTTAAAGAGGCCTTTTGCAGGTGTTTTTGGAGTTAATTAGCTGATTAGAGTGTAGCACTAGGTGTCTTCTACTATTGAAACACTTTCACAATAATATTCTAATTTTCTGAGATACTGAATTTGGATTTTCCTTAGTTGTCAGTTATAATCATCATCAAAATTAAAAGAAATAAACATTTGAAATATATCAGTCCCTGTAGTAATGAATGAATATAATATATAAGTTTCACTTTTGAATGGAATTAGTGAAATAAATCAACTTTTGATGATATTCCCAATTATATGACCAGCACCTGTAGGTCAACAACACATATGAAACAAAAGGATTTATTGGCTCATATACCTACCGCAACAAGAGGCAAAACAACCACCTAAGTAAAAACACCAACTAAATTATTGTTACAAAACAAAGAGAAAACAATTAAAATAACTTAAAAGGAACTGCTACAAGCGTCTAGGGAAAAAAAAATTCATGTGTGGTAACTAAACATGCAAATATTCTGATAATTAACAATCAACAAAAAGGAAAAAAGAAAATTAGGACATAAGATGTATAAGAGAGAAAAAAACGTATAGAGCCTCCTTACGGCCAAGGCGCACCAACCTTTTATACTAGCTTTTCCATCCGAAAATTCAGTTTTAATTACTGATGGATTGCACCTAATGGCTCAACAACTAACGTCTGCACTATTTGCTTAGAGCCAACAGGGAGAGAAAACAAGGGTATGTAACACCTGCAAAGCAAAAGTATTCCTCTAAGGCAACGGCACCCGCAGCTGAACGGGCAAATACAAATCGCAGTTTAAAGCAAACAGAAAAAAGATGTGAAAGAGCTCAATTCAGCACCACGCGATGTTTCTGGTGAATCAGGGCTGAGCAGAGATGTGTCTCAAAGCGCTTAAAACAAATCTGCCTCTTCTTGCTTTTGTACCGACAAATACATACAAAATATATTAAAATACCCGTCTTGGAAAGTGTGTTCGAAAAAACCGTCGGTTATGTCTTAAGAAAGTGAAAGTATTAAACAGTTTAGAGAAAGAGAAATCAGATGTGTATCATTATATTGGATGCATTGTTTCTTAAAGTGACCGCGCCTAATTTACTAGCTCTGCTGTCGGTGTCTTTAATGTTAATCAAAGAACATGAAAGACAGAAAATCACTCACTGCTCTTGATTGAATTACTTTGTAGTTTTAACAAGAATTTATCCACAGTCAAACCAAAAATTATTCAGACACCAGATATAATTGTTTATATTGTTTTACTAGTGGGTGCAGGACACTATAGTTCATTTATGTAAGTGAGGATAGCAAAATAAAGTGAACTGTGACATATTATACCCAACAATTCTTCATACTGTAGACTAACAGTGAAATTGTAATTTTTTTTTTAATTTGGGACCAAAATTTATTCAGACACTTTGACCTGACCATGTTTTACTTGCGTGTTTTTTCCTGAATTGCTAATTGACCTTTTCACACCACATACTGAACAAAATTAAGCATTGCTTGGTAATTGTTCAACAAAGTATTATTGGTAGTAGTGTAAATATTGGCAATTTATCATACTAACAGTTGTCTGAAGTTTTGGTTGGTGTAATCCATTACATATCTTTCTATCAAAAGTTATCTGACATTATCAAGATGAATTTGTTCTTCCTGACAGTTTAACTCTGAGTTCTTATCATATTTTATTACCAATTTCGAAACAATAGCAAATAAACTGTGATAATGTAAGAAATGTTGACAGTGTCTGAATAAATTTTGGTTTGATTGTATATTTTATCTTACATTGAAGACTATGCAGTGCTATTTTACATTTGATTATCCGGTTTCCTGGACACCTATAAACTTGAAAAAATGTAAATACCCTAACCCAATGAAAGTGAAAACCTAAGTGACATAATTCAGCCTAAAGTATGGTGACCTATAGCTGAGGTATTCGTGCTCTGCATTTAACCCATCCTGATTATACACACACACACAGAGCAGTGAACACACACACACACTGTGAACTCACAACCTGAGCAGTGGGTGGCCATGTTTTTTTATGCTTAAAGGCCGAGGGAGAAGTTGTAGTTCGATGCCTTGCTCAAGGGCACCTAAGTCATGGTCTTTGAAGGTGGAGAGAGGGCTGTACATGCACTCCCCCCCACCCACAACAATCCCTGCGCCGGCCCGGACACTTCGAACTCACAACCCTTCGATTGGGAGTCCGACTCTCTAACCATTAGGCCACGACTTCCCCATAAATAAACAGAACTAACATACAAATGAAACAATTTCAAACAGGGTACACTGGTATTAGCCTGCACTGGGGCCCAGCCCCCAGCCAGCTACGGCCCTGCTTCCAAGTAAGATATATATAGGTTACATGAGCTACAAGATCAGGCCATACATCCCTCCCCCACTGAGATGTTTTAAGTGCCAAAGATATGGCCATGTAACAGCAGTGTGTAAGGGTAAACAAAGATGCGGTAGGTGTTCAGGCAAGCATGAGTATGGGGAATGTGGAGAAGGAGTAAAGCTGAAATGATGTAACTGTGGAGGGGAGCACAGTTCAGCCTACCGTGGATGTGAAGCTAGCAAGAGGGCAATGGAGGTGCAGCGAGTGAGATCGCTGCAAGGAATAACATATGCAGAAGCTGTAAAGAAAGTGTCTAAGGAAAAGAGAGGAAGCCTATAAGCCAGAACTCCAAGAGAAAATAAAAGTGGGTCTTGTGGGAAGTGTGTAGAGACAATTGAGGCAAAAGAAGGATTTGTTAGTTATGGGCAAAAATGAATTTGTGTTGTTTATGGTTGAGGTGATAAACTGCTCGGCACAAAAAGACAGGAAGATAGAAAAGATCAAAATAATAGTTAAATCAGGCGGAAAAAATATCTAGGAATAAAAGGGCTTAGCTGTGAGGTAGTGGAAGAAATGATAGTGGCAGGAAGCAGTACAAGCTCGCAGACATGGGTTGGTGGCTCTTTATGATATTAACTATATTGCAATCGAACTCCAGAAGCCTTATAGCAAATAGACAGGAATTCAAGAGTTTTGTCTCAGAGTTAGCAGATAGACCTCATGTAATATGTGTGCAAGAAACATGGTTAAAACCACAGTTGGACTTTGTTTTGTATGGATATACTTAGGAGAGATAGAGAAACAGGAAAGGGTGGAAGTGTAGCAATTTTTGTTAAAAGTGGGGTAAGATATAAATTTATTAGTAAAGGGAAAGAACATGAATCTGTTGTAATTGAAGTATGGTCAGGGAAAAACAGTATAAAATTAGCCAATTTTTACAACCCTTGCAATAGATTAAATACTGATATGTTGGAATTAGTTTGCGGATCTATGCAGGGCAAAATAGTGGTATGTGGGGATTTTAATGCACACAGTACATTATGGGGAAATAAAAACACAGATATAAATGGATTAGCAATAGCGAAATTTATAGATGATAAGGAGTTGGTGTGTATTAATGATGGAAAGGGCACATGGTATAATAGTTCAAGTAATACAGAAAGTGCTATTGATCTAACACTAGTGTCAATTGAAATTGCAGGAATTAGTGAATGGGAAGTAATAGGTAGGTCAACAGTGGTTAGTGATCACTATCCAATAATAACTAGGATTGGCATAGAGGTACACCAGGATGGGGAAGTGAAAATACCAATGTGGAAATTAAATAAAGCTGACTGGCAGACATTTCAAGAAATTAGTGAGATTAAGTGTGTGGAAATACTGAGTAGAGGTATAACAGATGTGGAGGAAATTAATAGTGTAGTAGTTGCAACCATTATGCAAGCAGCAGAAGAAACCATTCCTAAAAGTACAAGAAATAAATGGGGAAAAAGCGTGCCGTGGTGGGATGAGAGCTGTAGAATAGCAGTTAAAAGAAGAAATAAAGCATTTAGACAGCTTAAAGCTCATCACACACTGGAAACTTTAATTAGCGACAAAAGGGCACAAGTAGTAGTTAGGAAAACGATTATGTCAGTCAAACGCATGTATTGGAGACAGTATTGCAATAAAATTGGAAGTGAAACTCAGTTGTCAGACATATGGGGAACAATCAGAAGAATTAGTGGATTAGGTAGAAAGGTGGAAATGCCAGTGTTATGTAGCAATAATAAGAAAATAGTGGATGTTAGAGGTATTGTTTAATATAAAAGGAGCTTTTTATGTTTTTAAATTATTTGTAGTATTTATAGTGGGTGCATTTTATTTAATTGATGTGTTTTTATACATTTATGTTCCTTTGTTGCAATAGACTGTGTTTTCCCTTTTAGGGATGCACGGTTACCATTTACTTTAGATTTAATACTTTTGTTATTGTTTTTTATTTCTTTTGTTCTGTGAATTTGGGACCCAGAGTGTCAGAGGAGCAATTAGGCCCCAAAGAAACTGGGTTAATAGTGATTGTGTTATAATGCTGACTTTTGTTTGTGTCTTCTGCATTGCCCACTGTTAATTAAGTTTTTTATTCTTTTCTTTTGTAGGCTCAGTTTTGGTTTCTTAAGCCAATGACGGCCACAGAGTTGCCCTCACTGTGTGGATGGCAGTGGTGAGGTGGCTGGGATTGTGTGTTGCTTTGATCACTTTATCTTTGTTTTTCTGTAGGTTTGCAGTGTGATTGCTGTGAGTTTGACTGCTGTGAGAACACTTTTGCTCTTGTGCCACTTCTGTCTTCACGTTTTAGGTAACCTGTGGCCATCTATAGTTGGTTTTCTTTTTTTTTTTTTTTTTGTTTCTTATTTATTTTTATTTATTTATTTCTCATGTGGGTATCTGCATCAAAGATTGATGATGTGATGTTTTAATAGTTTTGTTAACCATTTAATAGTTTTGACCTAAACATAAACTTTTGTTTATGAATGTGAAATTTAGCTAAGATGAAACAATTTAATTATGTAATATTTTCTTTTGAATAGTCACTTACAAAATAAGACTGAATAAACACTAAAAAGTCTGCTGATTAAATTTCTGTGTAGGAGCATTGCCAAAATAAATGAATGAAGAC
The DNA here is from genome assembly GCF_018340385.1 of Cyprinus carpio. Lineage (NCBI taxonomy): Eukaryota > Metazoa > Chordata > Actinopteri > Cypriniformes > Cyprinidae > Cyprinus > Cyprinus carpio. The sequence goes on from NC_056599.1 coordinate 2,212,644, forward strand.
TTCTTCATAAGAATGACAAAAACGGCAAACTCACTTAAATGTCTGACTTATATTTCCTAAGAAATGCTTTAGTTAGTTTAACATTTGTGAATCAACTTAAATGTTATTTATTTTACTTTCCTGGAAAGCAGATATCTATGAGGCAAGGTCCATACTTTCTCAAAAGTTATGTTTTCCACACTGCTATTCCAATAAGATATTATGTAAGGAATTATTATTATTTCTCTCTGAAAAAAAAGCTATAATTTTATTGTTATTTTTTTGTTGATCTGCAGAAAAGCATACACTTCCGATCATTGTGTCAGTTATATTCAAAGTGTAAGTACATGGCCATGGAAGTGTAGTACCTTGTAACAGAAAAGACACACCAGAGGGAATGGCATTGATAACAACAGCATATTCATCAACAGATACAGGAATATTAAATTTCTGTAAGAAATCTGAGTAGTTGTAAAGTCTGCCTTGTGAATTAAAAAGCTGTCCAACTAAAAGATAATATAATGAGTTTCATTTTTCTAAACAAAATTGTTTAACATGCTATCAATTCTTTTTCATGTTCCTTTATCAACCTCCAAGGAAAGAGCAGCATAAGTCAGTCGATACAATCCTTCGGCTTTAGAGAGTAAAATTCTTCCTATTATTGATAAATCTTTCTGCAGCCACGATTTGAGTTTTCTTTGGGTTTTCACTATTAGATGGTCGAAATTTAGTTTAAATCTTGTGTTTTGATATTTATTAATTAAAATTCCTAAGTATGTAACTTGATCTTTTACAGGAATGTTACAAATAGAGGGGAAGATCACAGTGTTTGACTGACATTAACTCACACTTGTTGATATTTAGGTAGAGACCTGAAGCTCTGGAAAAGGACTCAATCAATCTTAAAGCTAAAGGGATCTGGATTATTCATTCAGAAATAAAGCATCAGCCAGCTGGCTAATAATGTGTCTATCGTCAATTGTGATACCTTGAAAATTATTAGTGGAAATATACAGAGCTAAAACTGAGAGGCGGGTAAGAATAAATATGGAGATATAGGACAGCCTTGTCTTACTCCACGTGACAAATCGAATCTTGGTGAGGTTCCGAATTTTAACTTAACACAAATATTATTTCTGTATAATGACCTGATGGCTTTACAGAAATAATCTCCAAACCCAAATTTGTCAAGAGCTTGAAATATGAACTTGTGCTTAAGCAAATCAAAGGCTTTGTAGAAGTCTAAGAAAAGCAGGAAACTGTCATTAGGAATGAGATTCTCGTAATTAGAAGATCTAAGACTAATCTTATTCATAATTAGGGATGCGCCGATCCAATATTCATATCGAGTATCTGCTCCGATACTGCAATTTTTCTCGGATCGGGTATCGGTCAGAGAGGGCTGATCCAAATCTGAGATTTGTTTTTGTTTTGTTTTTTTGATTGTGCAAATTATTCTGTGTTACTTCTGAAGCCATATGGTAGCTTCATGTGAGCTACATATGAATATTTAAGTCCTTACATTAACGTTAACATGAACTCTTTTCTCCTGTCTGTCAGTCAGCCTTTAAGCCCTAGTCGTGTTCGGTTACGACAGTCAGCTCAGTAAAGCTCTCTCCAAGATCGTTCTGTGTTCCCATTATTATACTTGATTTGTAAATGCAGGTCTATGAATTTGCAAAAAGGACTTTATCTTCTTGCCGGAGCTAAATGTTGTTTAGTTACTTGCTACCGGGTGTCTGTGAGAACAAAACACGGGCCTAGAAAAGACTATACATTTTTTTTACATGAACAGTAACTGAAATTTAAAACTGTTAAAATAAAGGCTCAATAACTGTTGCACAGATATAATACACTACGCATCAATTTATCTTCCCTTTGTGCTTTGCAATTTTTAATGCAAAGCGCTGCGTGCTGTGAGTCACAAATACAGTGCAGCAGGAAGCACTTACAAGGTGCGCAACCGGTTTGTAGAATGATGCGCTTGAAGCAACACATCATTCTGCACACCGGCTGCGCACATTGTAAACGCTTCGTGTTGCTGTATTTGTTTTGTCCTGTCGTATCTATCATATGTTGTTGCCTTAATAAAAAATATGCTATACATTTAAAATACATTTATTTTAATTTTATAGTATATACTTATATATAAATACATTCATGAATGTTTTTAATGAATCGATATTAGAATACAAATAGCAATGTGTAACATTTTACCATATTTAGTGCAACACTTTTATTTGTTCCCCACAAAATAGTTTTTCCACTAAAAGTTTGGATTTCTAAAATTATTGTGCAGTGATTTTTCTAAAATAACTTTTGATGCCGAATTATCCACTAACCTAGTTTGATATATTGTCATAGATTATGAATATACATAGGCCTATTTTTTTTTTCATATGTATAGTTTAGTTTATTTTATTTTTCTTTATAATTAAGTAGTCTGTATCTAGTAGATTGTGAAAGAATGATTATCAGTTCCACACACAGAGATGTATAAATTCTACATTTATTTAAATTAGGTAGTGTTGTCACGGTACCAAAATTTCAGTATTCGGTACCGGTACAAGTGAAATCCACGGTACAAATTTCGGTACCAAAGCAAAACACAAAAACATGCTAATTAAAAATTTGACTATACTTTAATTTAATCCAAACTGTGTACATATTTGAATTTTAAAGCCAAGAATAACAACTAAGTTAGCAAAAAAAAAAAAAAAAAACAGAACTCCTTTTCTGACTGATACAAAACAATGTTAACCATTTGTACATTGACCAGGTCCGGTAGCTGGCTATAGAGGTCACCGAGAACCGACCTCGTAAATTTTTTTTCATGTTCGAAAATAAAATTTGTTCTCTGATTGACTAATTTGCTGCTAAACTCCTCATATGAATGTCTGCATGAATAATTCAGAATGTTTAGCGTCCGTGGTATGAAAATTATCGCTGCGAGACGCTTCCGAAGTGAACGAAGCCCTCCGAGTTGTGAGCGCGAGACGCAGCCTCTGTGTTGCCAGATCCAGCTATTATAAGCGTTTTTTGACTTGTTTTTCCAATAAATGTAATACTTTAGAAAGTTAATAAAGTAGGAAGTATGAAGTTGTGGTTCAGGGTCAGTGATATCTTTATCTAATATAATTTCCAAAAGATTTTAAATAATTTCTGTTTATTTTTATTTATAGGTTTTTGTTTATTTTAATAGCAATATCTGGCAACATTGCATGGCCGGCATTAGTCTGGCAGTAATCAAAAAAGGCAGCGGCTATTCACACTAAGTGCAAATAGCAGCATTTTTTAGTGATAATATATACACTATAAGTGCAAATAGCTATAGATGTTAAAATAGCAGGATTTTATGCTATCTATAATACCTATTGCAAATAGTGGCGATTATCTGCACCTCAGTATTGTAGTACATTATAAAACAGTATACAATAATTACTGAGTGTAAATTCTCATTTTAATTCAAATTATTAAATGGATACCTTATTGGGACAATAAAGCCTACACCTACCCTTACCCTACCCAATACTTTATTTTAAACTTTTTGATTATTTACTTCATTTTCATTGAAAATAATTGTTTTTCTGATGTGATTTGAAAAGGGCGAAAAAAGTTCGCCAAAATGCGGATTCGAACCCGTGTCGATCACGTCAAAGTAAGTATGACAAACGGTTTAACATCTGCGCCACTAGAGATGACGGTTAGGAATTGTCTTTTGTAATCTTGACTAGCCGAAAATAACATGTTTGGTAGGGGAAAGTTAGTGTAGCCTAAATAGACACTCCGATCAAAAAAGTCCATGGACAGGGCATTGCTGACAAGATATGACATTCGGTAAGGGGAAAAAAAGATATTACCTATCAGAAACGTTATCAACGCCATCAAAACGCTGTCTAACACTAGTGCAGAGATCTGTAGAACAAGTAGGGTACAGAATGAAATGAAATACGCAAACACTAGCCATTAAGAAATCTATGCTATAGAAGTTAAACTTTCACAAATCATGCTATAAACATTCATAAGAGCACTACACAAAGTTATCAGCTGTATAATGGTTATAAATAAAAACTATAACAGCAATATGTATGGTTGCATGAATAATAAACAACTGATAAAATTATCCACCCCATAAATATAGTAAAGTATTAACAAACTTTGATGCAATAAATAGGGTATGATTTAAAAATGAGCATCCCTCCAAAAACATCTACAGTTCTGTCTCTTTTCAAGTGTTAGTGTATATAATTAGTTGTATTAGTTGTATTATATCACAATTCTATAAAAAGGGGGTTATTATAGAAACCCCCTGGACCTCACTAATTTTCAAAGCCTGGCTACGGCCATGTCTCTGACACGCATATTTTAGATTCACAATTCATTTAAAAGCTTCTGGTGTATAAAAATAGTAAATATCATCATGTCCTCCTGTTTTTTTTTTTTTTTTTTTTTTTTACCTTACTAAAAGTTATAGGAGCATTAAATAGTTAATAAAGAAACTTCATTCTAATGCTCATTATACTAGCGTTAGCCGCACTTATGCTAACGATGAACTACTCTAATAACAGCGTTCATTTAAATCCGACATTCAAATGAAAATATTTAATAATATTCATAACAGAAGCGGTGTTTCCCACAGCCTTGCACTAGTTTTGTACTGCGGTCAAGCCAGCCGCGGTTTGAGAGAAGTACGCAGTCAAGCTTCAGCCGCACTTTTTTTTTTTTTGGTTTGCGCGCCTAATCGTGCACTTACGGTATAGGTGCTGGGAGCAGTCAAAATGGATGTAAAGAAGCTGTCGTCACGGCGTTTCCTTTATACTTTTGCTGATATTTTCAATAATTCACGGGTGACCCAAAAAACAATCTGCATAAAACGTAATTTAACCCTAAAAAGAACTTAAAGGGGACATCAGAATGTTATTTATTTACTGCTATTTTTATGTCATGATATAAATAATGCAATTTCAGTTTTTTTTTTTTTTAAGTGGCTTGAACATTGAATTAATGTTTCAGAATACATTGTTTTTGCACATTAACATTTGTATTATTACATTTATTAATATACATCATTTATCAATGTTTATATATATATATATATATATATATATATATATATATATATATAACATTGATAAATTATGTAATATGCATGTCGCGTGTGTGTGTTGTTTGTGTGTGTATACCTTTCAACTAATAGTGGACCCTGACTATTGCTGTATTCATTTTCAAGTTAAATTCCATTATGCCACTTTCTGTACAATTTAAAGGCAAATCACTCCAAAAACTCAATGTGCATTCTCACTCTTTTCTCATAAAAAGCACTTACTCGTAAAAAGCTTTCCTTAAAAGGTTTGCTCATTTTTCCCAATTGATTACTACTTTTAACGAAGTGACCCTGAATAATACTGAATTAATTTTCAAGTTATTTTTACTGTATATAGCCTTTGAGAAAATTAATGGCAAAATCACCTAAAAGTGCATTCTAGCAGTTGCAATTACTACCCATTTTGCAAACACTCATAAAAATCTTTTGCTTTATAGGTTTGCCTATTCTTCTTAGCTGATTCTCGTTCTTGAAGTGATCCTTGATTATTACTGTATTAAGTTTTCAAAATATTTTTACTGTGTAGTTTTGGAGAAAATTAATGGCAAAATTCACCCCAAGCATTTAAGTGCATAAGCACTTTTACACCATATCCCATTTTCAAACACTCACAAAATTCTTTTGTTTTTATAGGTTTGCTCGTTCTTTCAGTTGATTCCTGTTCACAGTCACTCTGACCATTATGGTATTAATTTTCAAATATTTCTACTTTATAGTTTTGAAAAAAATTAATGACAAATCATGCCAAAATCAAAGTGTATTCTAGCAGTTGCACCATTACCCATTTTCAAACACTCATAAAAATCTTTGCTTTATAGGTTTTCGTCTCGTTTTCAGTGGATTCCTATTCACAGTCCTCTGATGACCATTACTGTATTAATTTTAAAATGTTTTTTACTGTACGAATTTTGGAGAAAATTAAAGGCAAATTCACCAGCATCTAAGTGAATAAGCACTTTTACATCATGTCCCATTTTCTGAACCCTCATAAAAATCTTTTCATTTACAGGTTTGCTCTGTTCTTTTGATTGATTCCTGTTTACAGTCACCTTTGACTATTACTTTATTATTATTATTATTATTATGTATAATTATTTAACATTTACATTTACATTTAGTCATTTTGTAGACGCTTTTATCCAAAGCGACTTACAATTGCAGGATACATAAAGTGATTGTCCTTAAAGAGGCAAACAGACACAGGAAGTGCTTGTAATACCAAGTTTTAGACATTGTTCAAATGAGTACAAGCTAGAAAAAGAAGGAATAAATAAAGAGAGGTTTTTTTTTTACGATGAAGCCAAGTAGTTTTGAAAGAGATGAGTTTTCAGCTGTCGCTTGAAAATTGTCAGGGATTCAGCATTCCTGATAGGGGTGGGAAGATCATTTTTTCTTCGTTTTTTTCTTTTCTTTTTTTGACTGTATGGTTTTGAATAAAATCAATAGCAAATTCACTCCAAAAAACAAAGTGCATTCTACCAGTTGCACCATTACCCATTTTCAAACACCAATAAAAAATGTTTCTTTTGTATGTTTGCTCGTTCTTTCAATTGATTCCTGTTCACAGTCACCCTGACTATTACTGTGGTAATTTTCAAATATTTCCTTTACTGTAAAGTTTGGGGAGAAAATTAATGGTAAATTCAATTCCAAGTATCTATGTGCAACTCTCCTTTGCACTATTACATCACGTCCTATTTTCAAACACTCATAAAATTTTTTCCTTTATAGGTTTGCTCATTCTTTCATTGATTCCTGTTCACAGTGAACCTGACTATTACTGGATTCATTTCATGTCATTTTACTTTACAGTTTACAGAGAAAACGCAAACTCACTTCAAAAATGTTTTTATAGAGTGTATTGTTGCACTCATATCCCATTTTCCAACATAAAGTTTCAGTTTTTGAAGGAATTATTGTGCAAATGTACCATGCTTATTACCATATGAAACTGACTCTTATTTCATAAATAGTATTGGTCAAAATTGCTGGGAAATACCCTCCTGACGTCATACACTCAACCTCTTCTTACATTTTAATTATTAGTGTCACATTTAATTAAGTTAAAATCTTCATTTTAACCTTTAGGAACTGATTATGTTAATCACCTCTTTGAGCAGTCCTTATTTGTGTCCATGGTTTTTATAATTTTTAGCTAAATTTCTTATGTCTTTGCTTTTTATAGCCCTGAGGTTGTTGTATTTGTTAATGGTGATTATGCCTGCAAAGCTATTATTTGTTTTGCTGTGTTTGTTTACCATAATCATAAGTCTATTGAATAGGTCTGCTTAGCTGCAATTTCTTGTTTCTCCTTACCTGTAACTGATCAATTACAATTGTATTAAAATTAATTTTAGAATGATCAATCTCAATTAAAATCCAGATACAACAAGATTACACATGGTAAGATAGTTGACAACACAAAGTAAAAATAAGTAAAATAGTATCAGTGCCGTTGTTTGTAAACGATCACACTTTTATTTAAATTTTACTTAACTTTATTTTATCGTATTCTATGTACTTTTATAAATATTATGCATTTTATATAAATACATGCTATTTATATATATTATACATTTATTTTATTATTTTTTTTTTTTTAATTTGCCTTTCTTGTTTCAGAAAACAACTTTGTGCATCTTAAGGAATAATAGCACTTTGGGTATACTAAGTTGTATATCCCATCAGACTGCTTTCAACAGTGCCTACTGTGGCTTCAACACCTGTGAACATTTATTGACTGTCTTCTGCACACACTGATGCATACACCTAAAATCATCTTCTCATATTAGGCTTTTGTTTAATTGCATAAAAAATTACATATTTGCATTTGTATCTGTGAAATGTCATAACACAGGTTACATAATCCCTATCACATCTTATTTCTGTATTTCAGTCTTAATAAAACTCTTGTTTAAATTCCATTAGGTTGTATTGCAGTCGATCAGTCAATAGCCTACTGTTATTTCAAGGTGTCATTGAGTATTGAAAGGTGCCTAATAAATTGTATTATTATTATTATCATTAAATTATTATAGGAGTAAGACGTAGCAGGCGCAATGGGAAGAATGACACCAAGGAGTTCTGCAGAGGCATGAGGACTATAATTGGTTACAAGCTTTCTGTACAATAAAAACAACAACAAAATATAGCTGCAAGCAGCAATGGCGGGCCCGAGCCGTCAGCGCAAACGCCACCCCGGTGGCATCAGTCAAAGTGTGCCCAGCAAGCACATACATAGTAACCCTCTAGCACAGGGGTGTCCAACCCTGTTAACGGCAATCGACTGTCATAAAAAGTTTGGCTCAAACCTAATCAAATACACCTAAAGCAACTAATTAAGGTCTTCAGGATCGCTCTTGAAAATTAGCAAAGGTGTAGGTGTGACTGATTAAAGAGTTGAACTGAACCTTGCAGGACATACTGATCACCAGGAACAAGATTAGGGTACACCTGATTAAGCAGGTTGGATCTAAGGGATACAGCAATAGAAAGCGGTTAATCCTACAGACCATCAAGAGACACACACACAACACAATATATAAAACTTGAGTAACACTTCCAATAAGGTTTCAGTTATTAACAGTTATTAATTATATTAATTTACATAAACACAATTTGTCTAGGGGTGGAAGCGATATGACCAAAATCTTATATCACGATATTATAAATGAATTAGTCTTCACTGTCTAAGTTATGTACATCTATCTATCTATCTATCTATATATATATATATATATATATATATATATATATATATATATATATATATATATATATATATATCACACTTATAATCATTAGCATTAGCATTATTGGTTTTCTTCTTATTCTAGTTACAAAAGTGATTTAGTCAAGAGCAGTGAGAGATTTTCATGTGAATGGCAGTCAGGACGAATATTGGACAACTTCCCCTTTAAGACCGAAGCCCGGATCCAATATACTGTTACACATAATGCTTTCTCTGCATAACTGTTTACAATCATTTAAAAACCTAAATGACTGTGTTTATGAGGATACTTGCATTTGGACGTATAGAAGTGTTTATGCAATCGTCTCAAAGCCAATAAAGCGACCAAAATCCTTAATGAGCCTCTATTAGCAGCTGATGCGCCAGCTCACGCACTACTCTCACACAGAAACCGAGACAGCAACGCATGTACAGCTCTGTTTTTGTGTTTCAATGGCCTAAAATCAGTAGTTAATACATTTTAAAAAAACACATTTAAAAACACACTTTTTAAAATACATATTATTATTCTTTGAAAGTTTTGTATAAATGATTTAAATGCTCTATAATGCGTTGCTTTGGCCACTATTTAAAAGTAATCCTATAGCTCCATCTGGTGGCCATCATTGGCATTACAACTGCATGCTTGATCCAGAAGTTATGATAGTTTTTAATTTTTATGCTGGCTCCTGAATATGATAAAGTTATGAAACTTACTGTGTTTTCTAGAATGACTTCTACTACATATGTAAAAAATTATGAAGAGGTTGGAAAATAAAGAAGAATTGAAAGATATAGGAAAATAACTGTTGCATTTTTAATGTTATTTTAATAAATCCTGCTATGGCCACACCGTTCGAGGTATCTAAACCCGTTCATAATTTAACATTTTTCAGTATATTGGCATCATGTTGACAGAGGTTGGTGTGAACTACTTGTTTCTTCTTGGAGGAGTATGAATTAATTTACAGCATGATTTTT